>NC_140618.1:21488094-22200594 GCF_057382275.1 Copadichromis virginalis
GTCATTGTCTCACAATCATTCTTGTCTTTGTCATGTCAAAAATAATGCTCAGATTGCAGTTTTTTGCCATACTGTCTCAAATTAATACTGCAGTGATAACGGTTGCTTTTTTTTTGTTTTTTTTACATAATTATAAGTGGTCTCAAACTAAAAGAATTGACAGGCAATGCTCTGTAAAGTTGCTTAATATATTATCTTCTGCGGCAGGGTTGTTAAATGCTGAACATGTTTATGATTCTTATTAAAAGGAGAAATGCTGCTTCCTTTTAAGCTGGAAAATAAGCTTTTTTTTTTTTGTCCTTAGGGAGTTGCCATATTTTTTAAGAGGTACATTTTGGGATATCAGATGTGCCTTAAAGAATTATTTGATCTTTCCGTTATGGTTCTTATGTAATTTATGTTTATTTATTACAAAAACTTTTGTAACTGAAATTTTTAGATAATTGATGTAGAGCCTTTCAGAAATTTTGTGCGCTTCCTTTGAACATGCAATGTATGTTTCGTTTTGTTTTTTTATACTGTACCACAAAGTAGTTCTGTATTACAATAAAAAAAAATAGAAAAAAAAAATAGCGGCCTGTCATATTTTTCTGCACCAGCAGGTGGTGGAAAAGAGCTACATTAACGCTGATGGAGCTTTTGGTCCCTTTGCTGTTTGCAGGGGTTAAAGGTGTTCCTGTTTATTGGCTAGATTGGGATTTCACTTATATTGCATAACTGGAGTTGCATTTTGATAATTGAACCTAAGTCACAGTAGGGAAAACTGCGGCTGTAAAAATCAGTATGGTGCAATCTTAGCAAATTCTACCATCGTTAGCTTATTTGTCCGATGGTAAAAGCTCATAAATGCATGTAAACGTCGATACTAAGCTAACAGCCCTGCTGAAGCAAGTGTACGTACTCCACTCTTACTCAGGTCTGTAGCTTTCACAACAACGCCTGACTTTAAAGTTAACTATTTATTTGACTGGTAAACAAGGCGTCTTTCGTGTAGCGATTATCAATTAGAACTAAAATCGTTCGTTGCCTAGCAACCACGCTTTTTTAATTAACGTTCGCTTCCAGGAGTAGCTAGTTAGCTAATATTTAGCTTAATGCACTCGTAGTATATATACACACAGTAGTGCACGTAAAACATTACAACGGCAGTGAAAAAAGCCTGTAAGTATTTTAAAACTTAAGTCAACTTAAAGTTTAAACAAGACTTGGTGTGTCCCTAACAAAAACGCATATGGCAACACAGAGTTTCTCCGGTGACATCTGGTTTGCTATCTGACATGTAAACTCTTATGTTATGTCATATATTTTATATTACATATGTAAAAATTGAGAGAACTTAATATGCAGCTGAGTCCACACTGGAAGCGATTCAAACCGATAAGGCCACTAGAAATCATTGAAAGGCAAAGACATTAAGCGACTCCGGGCGAAACACCGAAGTGGGTGGGACTTCGGGACAAACATTTTTTATTTCAAATCCCAGGCGAGCAGTAAGGCGACTACTAATGAGAATGTAGAATATCGTTGATTGACACATGACCTTGTAGCATATTTACCACTAGGTTACCTCTAACCAGAGCCCATGAGTAAGTAATTCCAACTGCTCTGCCTCTAGCGTATTTATTAGAGGGTTACCGAGGCAACCGGCGCCTGGAACGACCACAGGTCGTCATTTTCGAAACGATGCCCTACGAGTAAATCGCTTTCAGCTAAGCAACAGTCACTGTCGACTGTCGCTCGCCTCCGTGCTACCATACACAGACACCAAACGCTGTTTAGACTTTAAAGCCACTCAAAGGAGCTTGTAAATTAGCATTTACCATAACACTTCCGGGCATTTCTTTTTTTCAAAATAGAAGCCTCTGCAGCGCGCTGCCGTTGTGATGCTTGTTACACACACTTGACGCTTCCGCTTTTCTTTGGCTTCCCTCTAT
Organism: Copadichromis virginalis; assembly: GCF_057382275.1. NCBI lineage: Eukaryota > Metazoa > Chordata > Actinopteri > Cichliformes > Cichlidae > Copadichromis > Copadichromis virginalis. The sequence continues at coordinate 21,490,029 of NC_140618.1, forward strand.
TGACTCAACCCTGCTTCAAAAGCGTTTTTTCCATTCTCACGTGCTCGCGCGCGCACGCACGCTCTTATTCTCACTCACTCACTCCTTTCTCTTCTCAAAAGCGCCTTGTGAAGCGGATTGACAGGCTAGAATGAAAATGAGGCGGACGCTCGCTCGCGACTTCAGTGCGTACGCGTCCTTTTGAGAAAGACCTCTAAAGTTGGATCATATCACCATGGGAGCTGTTTGGGCTGCAAGGGACTTTTGTTTGTTTTTGCTCCTGTTAAATAGTCGCCAAAGCGCAGCGCTTCCAGAGTTTCGAGGTGGGACTGTAGTGAGTGTGTGTGTGTTGTCTTTTGCAGTCGTGGAGACTTTACGCACGCTTTTCCCAGGAGTGCGCTCCATGTCGTTTCACCAGCAGCGACTTTTAGCATTTTCTCCTAATTCCTAACAACTTTGTATTATAGGAAAAAACAGCACTGCCGTGGCAGGTTGCGCGCTCTGTGTACATAAACGTTTCCAAAAAGTTTTGTTTTTTGGCATGTTGTTAACATTCAGGTTTTCACAGGACTTTCCCCCCCCCCCCCCCCCCATTTCGACTCATACTCTTTTATTTCGTTTTTATCAGTTAAATCTGAATTTTCCGGCTTCATTCTCACAAATATGTCGCCTTTTTGTTAATTTTCTAACGTGTTTTTGATGATAATGCTTTCCTGTAGATCCATGCGCAGAGGGAAGTGATGGCTGTCACATTGACGCTATTTGTCAAACGACCCAAGACTCTTATAAGTGCACGTGTAAAGCAGGTTTTAAAGGCGATGGAAAACAGTGTGAAGGTAAGCATTGTGTAAATGTTTAGCCACAGATTTCTTTTCTTCCTGTTGCAGCCACACCTTGTTCTAATTGTTCAGAGCCTAAGATGTTTTAGCATTTTTAGCTTTTTCTCCCCACCCCAACCTTTATGTGTTGTTTGTTTCTCAGATATTGATGAATGTGACCTGGAGTACAATGGGGGTTGTGTGCATGAGTGCAACAACACACCAGGCAATTATCGCTGCACTTGTTATGATGGGTTTCATTTGGCACATGATGGACATAACTGTCTAGGTAAGATTAGCTTTAAACTAAATAAGCAATCTTTCATGGTAGACAGGGAGCTTGTGTCCTCAGCTGTGTAAACTCATGCTTTATAAAACGCTGAAGACGGTCTGTGTTGGTTTATGTAAGTGAATACCTCCCACCTGAAGCATTGTAAGTTGTTTACTCGTGTGATCGATTCACTGTCCTGTAGATGTGGATGAATGCCAGTTCAACAACGGTGGGTGCCAGCACACTTGTGTCAACACAATGGGCAGCTACGAGTGCCGCTGCAAAGAGGGCTTCTTCCTCAGCGACAACCAGCACACGTGCATCCACCGCTCTGTTGGTGAGTATATGTAACACAAAGTTTGAAATAGTCGCTAACTCATCTACAAAAGATTGTGTGTTTGTGGATGCCTGTGTATTGTGTAAAACTAGTAAAAAAGAAAGCGAGAGAAAGATGTGGCAGATTCTCCAAGAGACTGATGACACAATGAGGGGTGACAGGTTCAAGCTGGCTCCTGTCACTGAGCTTTCATCTGAAACAGCAACATGCTGTGGGAAAAAGGATCTCTGTGTCCCTCAGAACAAAATAAGTCAATAACTGCAACACTCTGGTCTATGCGGTCTGTGTCACAGATTAGTCTGAAGCGCCTTTGTTTCGTCTCCTTCACTGAAGTCGACTCAAATGTGACTACTTTCCACTCCATCGGGTCTTGACAACCCTTTTATATCCCAGTGGACCTATCCGCTCAGCTGTGACCCGTCCATATAAATGCTGCTACAAATCACCATTGAATATGTTGTTTTGTTTTTTGTTGTTTGGAGGTTTTTTTGGGGAATGAACTTTAGATTCTTGTTCCCTCTGTAGAGGCGCTAAGAATAACGCAGCAGTGGATGTTTTTGGCTTGTGTAGGGGCGTGAGAACAATCAGTGTCTTTCAAGTTTCCAGACTAATCTCTCAGTATGTGCGCCTTTGTGTGTAGCTGGTCAGTCACTGTAGGAGAGTTTCATTGTGTACCTCTCTCCCTCTTTCTATCCAGAGGGCCTCAACTGTATGAATAAGGAGCACGGCTGCGCCCACATCTGCAAGGAGACATCCAAAGGGGGTGTGGCCTGTGAGTGCCGTCCAGGCTTTGAGCTGGCCAAGAACCAGAGAGACTGCATCTGTACGTGCACGCTAACACTCGCAAGTGCATCGGGCTTCTTATGTTGAACTGATTATTTGCATTAGTAGTTGCATGTTGTTTACCTTACAGTGACTTGTAACCATGGCAATGGAGGCTGCCAGCACATCTGCGAGGACACTGAGAACGGCTCCATATGCAGGTGTCACAGCAGGTACACTCTGCAGCCTGACAGGAGCTCATGTGTAGGTAAGCAGGCTGACACTGAGGTGAGACGAGGAATGCAAAACAGTGAGCACAATGTTGTAGTGAAAGAAATGCTGGGATACACATCATTTTTTTTATGATTGATATGTTATTGAATTTTGGAGGAAGAGAGGACAGTATATGCCCGTGCATACAAACTGTATATACGTTGTTGTTGTTTTTTAAAAAAGCATGCTTAGGATCAGGTGAGCAGGTGGTAGGTGTACATGCATAAAAAGGAGGTGAGACAAAAATTTATCTCCATGAGCTGTTAATATGGTGAAGATATCTTTGTCATTCCAATCCTGCCTGGTAAAGATAATGTTTCCCACTCCATAGCCAGCCATCCAGCAAGCACATTAGACCACTCTGTCATCTAAAACACATCACATCAAATATCCTCTACTATCTTTAATGTCCTCACATCATTTTCCAACCAGCGTGCAAGGTTGCTAAGTGACATTGCAACATTTTTCCAAAGATGCCAAATAATAAGCCCATCCTAATGGTTCAGCCTTAAAAAAATATGGCGTTTTGAAAGCAGTCATACTCTAAGTGTCAACTGACCCAATAATAAAATAACGCTGTAGGCTAGATGAACTTTTTTTATGACTTAATTGGAGTCATGCTTTCAAATCTAGATGATGTTTACAGCATTTTAAAGCTTTAACAAAGAAACACAAAACATGTATACAATGTTTTAACCTGATGATAATTGTTTTTACATACATATATATACTCATTTATGTTCAGTATGTAGCAAAATGGATCTAGATTTCAGCCCAGGGTGGGCGAAGTCCAGGAGCTGCCTACACTATTTTTTTTTTCTTCTTGCGTTACGAGGAGGCTACCCTTACGAATGGATGAAATTAGAGGATCCCTCTTTCTCTCTATCAGTTCTCCTGTTAGGCAGCGTGCATTTTTCCACACAGCAGTTGTAAAGGATAAGGATCAGCCGTCAGATAGCGGGTAATATCTCTCCTTCCAAGCCAGCAGTGTGTGTGAGGTCTGGGCGTGTCACTGCGACGTTGTCTCCGTGATTCACTTTTCTGATCTGCCGTGTTATCTGACACACACCAAGCCACCACAAGCTGAACATCTCAAGTGTCAAAACACATCTGCGCCCTGATGGCTGGCATAAACACTCACTGAGGATAACAGTAAAGCATTACTCTGGTTTTGTGTGTCACAGAGCGAGATGAAGCCACCACAGAGTCCTTGGACCACAATGCCACGTCCTTTACAGAGGTGGACAAGCGGGTCAAACGAAGGCTGTTAATGGGTAATAATAAGACTCCCCCAGTTTTGAATTTGTGTGGGTTTTTTTGGGTTTTTTGGTTGTTGTTTTTTTACGTGTGAAGCTTCCAGGAAGCCCTCAGGAGTGGGGAGAGGAGTTTATTTCTAGCAAACTGATACATTCCTCAGTCTTTTGAGCAAACTGTGAAATGGCTGCATGCTCACTTTCTCACCGCCGATCTCACTTGAAATATACACGTATGTGACAGTGTGGTACATTTCACATTTTCCTTCCATTTGGAAAGGAAAGCATGTGAATCTTTTCTTCTATGTTGAGTATTCATCAGTTGTGTGATTCTGGATCACTCAATACATGTAAAACATTGTGTGATTGGTACTTTATTAGGTATGCAGTCTCATCCGGTGAGACTGTACGGGTCAGCCCTAATCCAAACATCTCAGTGACGTTAGACGCACAATATTGTTAAATTCTGCACGTTAATTTAACCTTTTAAATCAGTGGACGAAATTGTTTAAAGGGTACTTTACAGGAAATCGTTTTATTCTGCTAAGTTCTAGTATTTTGTCACAAATGGAAAGCACAGCATTCCCCACTAGGAGAAAGGTCTTTTGCATGCAGTGATAACTCGTGTTGCATTTTTAGAAACCTGCGCCGTGAACAATGGCGGCTGCGACTGCACCTGCAAAGACACATCCACCGGCGTGCGCTGCAGCTGCCCCGCTGGCTTCACGCTTCAGCCAGATGGGAAGACGTGCAAAGGTCAGACTGCCGTCTTCACAACGAGGGATAGTATCTTAATACGCTAACAAACCTGCATGTGAAAATGTGTTCTTAGAATCTCACTTGTTTCACCCGCAGATATCGATGAATGCGAGGTCAACAACGGCGGCTGCGATCACTCCTGCAAGAACACCATCGGCAGCTTTGAGTGCAACTGCAGAAAAGGTTTTAAGCTGCTGACAGACGAACGCTCCTGTCAAGGTAGACGTGGCTCCTGAACTGCAGGAGCAGTAACAGGAACTTGCATGAACGAGATAATGATGACATTTACAACATCTCTCTCTTGTTTCCTTTTTTTTTTTTTTTTTAATCACTGAGTGAATTTAGATTTTTCTTTTTTACAAAAAGAAAATTAGGATCATGTTGAATTTTTCTGAGTTTTTCAGACTTCTACATCATTAGTGTGATTTTATTCAACTTGAATTACTTGACAATTATTTCATGGTTCAGGCTTTAAAGAGTTGAATACATCAGGGAGCATGTAAACCCTTTTTCTGGGGTTTACTTTTGTTTACCTTTTTTTGCATCAGAGTTTGGCATGATTGATGACAATGATTTCTTTTTTAAAAGTCGTTTCTATGAAAAGCTAGTATTTTTGCTTTTGTTTTTTTAATCTGCTGTAGTGTAATGTACCTGTCGCACTTCACTGAGTAGGAAAATGGTCGTCATTAGATGGGGAAATTCCTGCTGGCGAAGATTGTAACTGACTGCCCTGCTATTATGTCATCTGCCTGATTTTGATTACAGATATAGACGAATGCTTCTTCGAGCGCACATGTGATCACACCTGTGTGAACTCCCCGGGTGGTTTTCAGTGTCTGTGCAACAAAGGCTATACCATGTATGGACTGGCCCACTGTGGAGGTGAGACTAAGTTGGGTGGAGGGCACTACACATAACAAGTTCAGCATAACACACAAGTGCTTGATGCATTTAAATGTTTTATTTGATTAAGCACATAGATGTGAGTGGTTGCTCACTGGCGTTTTTGGAAATCGATCTCTGAAATGATAAAGAGTAACTTTTTTTCCCCATTTTTTTTTTTTTTTTTCCCCATCCCAGATATAAATGAATGCAGTGTGAACAATGCCGGTTGCGAGCATGGCTGTGAGAACACCGTGGGTGGATTTGAATGCTTTTGCCGTCCCGGCTATAAGCTACATTGGAACAAAAAGGACTGCATCGGTAGGTTAGCACCTGTCTCTGAATGACAAGCAGGTCTGTTATTGTCACGTCTCAATGGAAATTGTGCAGTGATGAAGTGTGACAGCAAACACCTTTGTGGACAAAAACAGGAGATACTTTGAGTTGTTCTTTATTTATTTATTTGTTTACTCTTTAATTTTCTTGTGCTTGAGTAATCCATCCAAAATGCTACAAAGCTGTCAGGATTTTGGACTTTCTGTGCTTCTTCATCTTCATGTGCATCTTCCTCCTTCCTGCTTTTGAACATGTTTGAGTTTTGTTGTGGTTTTTATCTAGCGGCTGAGGGTTTATCACCTGCACAGCCCCCATCTAAACCTACTTTGAACTGTAGCAAGCAGGAGGGAGGGGATCGCTGCTTTCTGACCTGCCAGTCTCAAGTACACATCAGCAGCGGTGAGTTGGTTGAGCCAGATCTCTGTATAGTGTGAGCTGCGATAAACCGGTGTGTTGGTTTAATAACTGAGCAATTTTTTGGCTACGTTATATATCATCTGTCATGCAATCAGTCTTTATTTGTATGGACATCTTTCATGCAAGTTAGTGCAGTTCACAGCGCTTCACAGATGACTAACCAGTAGATAATGAGAACAAAGAGTGATAAAGCAAAGCAAATAATATGCAATAATATGTGATATATATAATAAATTAAAAAGAGAACAAAAACATTAAGAAATAGACGATAAAATGACCTATAAATAGATTAGAAGCACCTAAAAAAAAAATTGAGAAAGATATGACATTAAAGATAAAAAATAATGAAATGAAATACTAATAAACTAAGAATATCCAAATAAAATAAAGCTGCATAAAAATACAGCATGTATGTGGAATATACATTAATGGTCTTATCATTGGGTGGTGCTGTGGTCAGCACTGTCGCCTCACAGTGAGTTCTCTCTGGGTACTCTGGCTTCTTCCCACAGTCCAAGAACATGCATGGGTACATCTCTCTGTGTTGGCCCTGCGATAGGCTGATGACCTGTCCAAGGTGTACCGCAGCTCTCACCCTATGACAGCTGGGATAGGTTCCCTGAATGAGATAAATTGATGGTTTGTCTCTTTCATAGTTTATTTTTATCATATTGCCCTCTTCAGTTTACTTGTTGACTCTCTGCGGACCCCAAGAAAAGTACTTGTTGCTGTGGTAACAGCTAACTGGGGGTGTGAATAAAATTTTTTTAACAAGAGCTACTTGCTGATATGAAGCAGATGGCTGGTGTTGGGCTGTCAGAGTGAAGCAGCTGCAAAACATGTCAACTAATCCAGCAGGATTAGCACTGCTACAAGTCCCACATTTAAATCAGGATATTTTGACAATTGCAGGTTCACAGGTTAGTTAGAGAGAGATAAAAAGGACCAGGGTGGATTGGTGAAGAAGCTTATGATACATCGAGGATGCTTTTTGTATATTATGTCTTCAAACAGCACAATTCAGTCAGGTGGAAGTGCAACTAGTCAGTAAGCTCAACAGTTGTAGATTTAATTGAGTGAAAAGTCTGTTGACGGACTTCATGTTCATACATGCTGCCTGTCTTTTGTCTTAGTTGTTTTTTTGGCCCTTACTTTTGTCAGTGTCGGTCCCTGTGTCACGGCCTCGTGTGTTTTCAGGGACGGAGGATTCCTACACAGTGACCTGTGGAATGCCTCTGCCCTGCTTGGCTGACGCACAAAAGAACAACAGTGGCTCATATTGCTTAGGCAAGTACAGGACATCGCAGATTTACATCTTTTTTTTTTCCGCTCTGCCAAAGAAAACAGTAACACAGGAACAGGTAGGTCACGCTTTACTTGTCTTCACTTGATAACGATATTTTCTGTCCCCCTGTCGTGCAGGTCGAGAAACGGCCAGCCTTGCCCGCATTAAGACAACGGCCACTTTTAAGTCTGGCACCGCAAGGTGCAACTTAAAACGAAGTCAGGAGAAACTCAGGGAGAGCCTAAACTCAGCGCGCTCAGGTACAGCGCCACGCCGACTCAAAGCACAAGACTTAGAGTTATATCGTCTTTATGTTGCTGGTTAAAAAACATTTTGGGTTTACCGAAAACTGCCAACATCTAAAGACTCTGAAGCAGACCTTAAAGATGCTTCAAAGAAAACCAAAAACCAAGAGCAAATGTGAAAGAAATTTGCGGGGAAAGTGATGTGGTTTTGAGTGTCTTCCACATCTCAGCACAGCACTTTGTCTGCCAGTGACAGGGAGGATGTAATTGGCCACAGGATGCCTTTCAGTTGTGTGTGACCTAGCTATCAATCAAACACGATTCTGATTGTAGGATTATTTTGCTTCTACAAAAGGGGCTCAGCATGGTACATCCCTCACAGACACTGAAAGGAAACCAACATCTCATTGCCATTGCATCCCCTTTGTTCTATTAGCTTTTCACTGTGCATGACCAAAGATTATTGTATGTGATTAATGTTTCCTGTCTGTTAACAACTGTGCAATTTTTCTCTTTGTTGTGCTTGCTGGGGGTTTGTTGTGTCCCATGTTCACAGAAAGGAAGTTTCTCTTCACTGAAAATGTCCAGTTCAGCTACGTGAGCCTGCGCTGCACCTCATCCGGACAGAGAATGCGTAGCCGCCATGGCAGGAAGGCCGGCGAGGAGGACGGCTCCTCAATCACTGCTGAGTTTGAGCTGGATGTGAACCTAGAGGAGGTAACAGGTTGGTCTCTCTGTGGTTTCTGCTTGGCTGCCCGCCTGTCTGTCTGCGACCTGTGATTATGATTCTTAAATCTGTCTTTCGCCGCTCTGTTTGTCACTAAACAAACCAAGCTGTGTAAAAGTATCTCCTGTTTTGACTTGGCTCTGGTGATGGGCTCTAGATTTGGGGCAAAGGGTGTTTTTGTTTAATTTCCTTGATTTCTGCGTTAGCGGTGTGAAGTAAGCTTATGGGAATCTAGGCATGAAATCGTAGGTTATTGCAGGTGAACAATAGGAAATCTTGCTTTGGAAACTCTTGCAGTATCGAGTGCTTTTCTCAGCAGAGGGTTGTGACGTGAACTGCGCACGCCGCCGTTCAGAGAAGAGGCTCAGGAAGACCATCAGGACCCTGCGGAAGTCCATCAACCGGGAGCAGTTCCACCTCCACTTTGCCGGAGCAGACTACAATCTATCCAGGAGTCCGAGCCAGCTGGCAGAGCTGCCAGGACACTGCATAGCAGGACAGATGCTCTTGGGCAGAAAATGTGGTGAGTTGAGTTTATGTGTGTAGTGTTTATTCACTGTAGAAATCCTGTTAACGAGCAGAGCACAAACAGTTAATCCAGGCAAAACTTCTACTGGAAACGTTAATGCTTTTCATCTTTCCCACCGCTTTGTTTTTTGAGGCAGCAGCACTTGTGAGCATACCCCATACACACAGTAGACCCATAGTCATGGCTTTAAGTAATTGAATTGGCCCAAGCCAGTGAGATATATTTAGACAGGCGGGTTTAATGATTGGATTTGGAGCAGGTGTGGGCCAGATGAATGCCATATTTGGTTTGCAGACATTCTGTAATGAGCAAGTTGGAGGGGGAAAGCGAGCTTGTGTGGAAGAACAGAGAAGCTGTTGTTGGCCCTCCAAGCTGCGAGATCTTCCAGCATCTCCATGGGATAAAAGTGTAACGTTAGGGCTGATGGCAGGTCTCCTGCTGCCTCTTGCTTGAATTTTATATACAACCTGCGCTGGAGAAAAATGCTCTTTAAATAGGGCTGTCGATGGTGGAGAGCTCAAGGCAGGCTTGTGTTTTCTCTGGCGGCTGCAACTGTATGCCCCTATTTTCAGGCCTCACAATGTGTTGGCTGCGTGCTGGACATCTTCTCAGTATCAGCGAGGGGAAACTGGTGCCTTTCCTCCTAAATTGTGATGTCTAAATATTTATTCAGGCAGTATGCGCTTTGTTCAATATATGCGTCAGTGTTGAGGATGTTTTAACTTAATGTAGGCCCAGATCTTTATCCCCAGATCTCAGGAATATGGCTGATGGCCAAAAAAATGTGTCAAACTATAGCCGCTCTGTAGTTTCATGAGATAATGTCTGTTGAGGGAAAGTCATAAGTTTTGCTTTCCATTCATCTCCCTGTAATTTTTTTTTCTTTGGTCTCATCATTAACATTTAAGCTACGTCTGCTGTTAAGCTTTCCTGACATGATTTATTTCACATCTTAAGTGTCTTTATTCCTTCCGTCCCCCGCTTTGCTTTCAGGTCAACATTAGGCAGTCTATTGGTTGTGGCAAGGGTGTAGACATGTAATTTGGGAGAGGAGGGAAAAAGGAGAGGGGGGCTCTGAAAGGCATTCTTCTTAACCTCCAGCTCTTTAAAGGAGCTATATTTTTCCCTCCTCCCCCATCTTTTGCTCTGGCTTAGTTTGGAGTGCAGTTTAGTCCTTTTCAATTTGCCCACTCCATTGAAAACCCCATTTGAAGCTCATTCTCACTCCTTGAGAAGAACACAGTCTTCTGTGGATTTGAAGAAAACACTGTGCACAGTTTAAAGCGTGGCAGCTCCTCCTCCTCTGTGCTGTGTTTGGGTTATTGGTTGAAGTAACGTTTATATTCCGGGACATTGGTTCAGTTTAAATAACTTGTGATGTTAGCTTATTAATAACATGATCATTTTGAGTCTAAAATTTATTTCAACTCTACATTATTTATGTGCAGGAAAACAACCAAAGCATACATAAGAGGCTTCATGTGAACGTGTCCACAGGTCCACATGTTCTCACATCCATGTGAGTGTCGCAGTGAACTTGTTTGTGTGTTTGTTTTAACGTTGGAGATGTTTAGGAAGTGCTGTTGATTCAAGCTGGCACTTTAAGTGCTGTCCCCCCCCCCACTACCCTTGCACCCCAGCTGGGGGCCACTTTGCATGACCCCTAGCCACTAAACTGCTAAAGAGAATTGACTTCACCCACACCATGGGAATCAATTAGCATCAGCTGTTTGGGCCCCTGCTTGATGGGCGCGAGCAGTGATTGGACCAAGTAGAATGGGGGGATTCAGAAACCTGACCTCTTTTATTGGGTTCAGCTCCTTACTACTGTGATACCATAGTGTTTTCCTATGTCATCAAGTAGGCAAAAACCAGGGACTTGAATAGAGGTGAAAGGTCTTTTAAACCTCTTTGGGGCCATCAATTCGAGAACTCTATAGAACCGTTCTTTGCATTTGAAAGACTTCAAGTTTTTCTTTCTTTCCTCTTTTTCACTCTCACTGTCTCTTCCCTCACAGCTTCCCTCTGTCAAATAAAAGCTGTTAGAGGACAATGCAGTGATGGCTCCTTGTGGTCTTTTAGAATAAACAAAAGGCTTCAAAAATGAGCTGCTCTTGATAGAATTACATTTTCTTTCTCCCAACGAAAACCTAACAGTCTACGGAGCCACGTATAATGGATCTGTGTGAAAGCTTTTGTGTGTCGAGCTCTCTCTGATATTGGTTGTTTTCTTTCAGCCCGGTTGAAGGCTACATATGAGGCACGTTTTGCTCGAAAGTCTCAGGAGTTTAATTGATTTATTCTTGTGTGAGCTCAGCTTTAGTTTTCAAGTGAAGTTCTTACGGCTATCAGACAGACACAGTAATTGCCAAATTAATTACAGGCATCAGTCTGAATGGGAGGAACCAAAGCAAAACAGTGTTTTAGCCCCTTTAATCAAGTGTTTGCGCTTTTATACGATAAAAGGGAAGCTCTCCCTTTGATTTGCGGCTGTGATTGCTTTTAAAAGAGCTGAGGGTGCTTACGTTGGCATTTAAAGTTCCTCTCTGATGCACAGCCATGTTGTGTCAAGTATTAAGACAGGTGTAGGTGTGGATGCAGTAAAGGCAGCACTGGGAGAGGCTGTTGTTCTTTTGTCCCCATGATTTTGTTTTTGCATGGCTGTTTTAGGTTGGTTTGCAAATGTACTTTAATGGCATTTGGACTTTTAATGTGTGTGTTTCATGCAGTCCAAAGCAAATAAAATTCATAACTTCAGATCAGTTTATTTGTATAGCTCATTTAGGCACAGCAAACACTGAACAAAGTGCAAAACAATCATGTAAAACAGATCAATAAAGATAAATGTTAAACAGGCAAATAAAAGTTGACTTAAAGGGAATAACCAACAATAAGGGAATGTAATTGAAAAGCAAAAGTTTACAAGAAGACACAGTTAAAATGAGACTTGAACCTGAAACCTGCAATAGTTACACTGTGTTAATGTAATGCACAAGCATTTTCATAGCTGACATCTTATCATACAGTTGTAGCTAAGATAAATGTACTTATCTCTCCTTTAGGCATCATGTAGGTTATCCTTTGTTAGTATCAAGCCGTACTCTGTTTAGTGACACAAATCTGACATTTGAATCCAGTGGGCATATTTCACAAACATTTTACGAACATGCTCTTCTACTGTTTTCTATTTGAAGACTCTAGAACTTTATATAGGCATCACAACAGCATCACTACTTTACATGATGCAGTCCTGATATGTTACCTGCACGTTGTTCACATCTGATTGTGTGGTGCCATATAAAGATGGCCTGTAACCATACAGCCTAATGCACCACTCTCTGGTACAATAATCTACACTGAGCTCAGTGATACCTTTAAGATGGCAGGAAAACGCTGTCAACAGATAGATAATTGTTCAGGCTCAGCTGCCTTCTTAAAGCTGGCGCTCACTGCTCTTTACTGTGTTTATCCAGTTCAAGTATTTACATGATCCTCTTTGATTACACTTGAGAGGCAGCTGTGATCTGGGTTTCTTTAATGGTCTCATCATTCACTGTAGCTGCGGTGTTTATTGTGTACATCTACACTGTGGTTAGGACTGCTTGATTGTGTGTAACCACGGGGCAATCTGCTATATTTGTTGATTCATGTCTGCTTATCGCATTGTTCTTTTTTTACCCACACACTCTTATGGTGTGGTTATTTGTCCATGAGCGCCACCTGACCTGATCTGTCTACTAAATTGACTTTAATTACAAGTTCAAACGTTAACGTCTGTTTTGGATGGCTTATCTTTAAGTGTTTGTTTTTAGTTTTTGCGGAAATGTTCCATCATCCTCAAACAGTTACATTTGTTTGTAATTGACTCTATATCACAGAATTACTGTCTGAAAAATATTTCTGTGTGTTTAGTATTCAAAAAATATGACTTTTCCCCCTCAACTTAGCATAGCACAAAGATAAAACTGTCAGCACATGCTTAGCAACTCTTTGGAGAAACTTTGTAGGCCGACATTTGCTTTATGTGCACTAGAGACGGGCATGCAACAGTGTCTCGCTACAAGTATGTCACAGAACGGCTAAACTTTAATCTCTCTTGATGTCCTTTTCCATCTGTGTCTTAGTGAGCTGCGGTGTTGGGACCTACTACGATGGCGATCAGGGACGGTGTTTGTCGTGTCCAGCTGGAACGTATCAGGACGAGGAGGGACAGATGTCCTGTGAGGTGTGTCCTACACCTCAAGGAAGAGAAGTCTCCAAAGTGGTGGGAGCTCGAAACATTTCAGAGTGTGGAGGTAAAACACCATATTTTAACATTTAAAAAACATCAAACAATAAAATTTTATAGTGTATTATAAACTGGTTTGTCTTAATTCTTTATGATGTGTCCTTTAAACATACTTTACTGCAGGCAACTTGACATTTAATGTCTTGTGTGTTGACTTTGTATGTGTTGAAATCCTGGAGATGTCACAAGACAGGAACCTACCACGAGGGCTATTTTAAGTGCTTTGGAAGATTTCTGAGTGTCTGTCTGTGGACAGATTTTGATCATGTGCTATCAAAACTTTACAGGTGCCAAGTTTCAAATTAAAGACAGGTTCAGAAATCTGTGTTTTCCAAGTTTTCACAGATTGACTGATCCTACAGCCAAATGTTAATGCTAATTTTTAATTTTACAAGCAGTTAAAATGGTCAAATCAACTCACCCAAGCACCCATACAGTGCTTTTATCTGTAGCTAAGCACTTTCTAACATTCACACACACTCAATTCTGTATGTTACCCAAGAATGCTTCAGCATGCAGGCAGGAGTCGAGGATTGTTTCACCAACTTTCTGATTGGTAGATGACCTGCTCTACCACCTGAGCCAGTATTAATCTGGTTTGTGCAAAAACTAGTCACCTTTAGGGCTCAGAAAGCAGGTCACAAATAAATAAATAGTAAATTCTCTTTTTTACTTTATGGTGACATGTAAATGCCAAGCAACTGTCAAACGTAAAGCCCAGGGGCCAGAATCAGCCTGCCAAAGACTGACCCACTGCGCAGCTTTGGAGAGTGTGAAGGAAGGGATGAATTTTAGACTTTTAACTGCATTTAAAAAAAAAAAAATGTTTTTCAGCTTTCCCTACTGACACAGACCCCTCTCATAGCCAGTCTTACTGCACCAAATTAAAAAACAAATAAATAAACAATGAAAAAAGAGATTGTGTGTTATTTAACTACCTACTAAAAAATGTATGATATTTTATAGATATTTATATCAAATAAATAATCCAAAAAAAGCAACAGTCGCAGAAAATTAAATATAAAGTTGTGAAGGTACAAAGGAAGCAGTGGTGCCTCGATAAAGATCTCGTTGGCAGTTGTTTTGCTTTGTGTAAATCTGAAGAAGCTTGAATATGAATTAACTTCTTTCAGTCCTGAATAAAAAGCTCAAGGAGCCACCATGTTTTGTTCTCCTCCTGTGCTGTTATCAGAGTCACATCTCGCCTGACAGACTAAACAAGACGAGCTATCACACATCCACTTTGTACTAGTCACCCAGGAGTTACACACAGTGAGAGGTGGAGATGTAACACAGCATTTTTTCCATTAGTATTTTCTTAAGTTTTGCTAAATAAAAGTAAAGCAAAGTTGTTGTTGTTGTTGTTTTTTTGTTTTTTTTTAAGTGGACAGAGCATTTCCTGCTTCTAACAGTGTGAACTGACCCTGTGTGTGTGTTTTTGTGTGTGTTTTTGTGTGTGTGTGTGTGTGTGTGTGTGTGTGTGTGTGTGTGTTCGTGTTCAGGTCAGTGTTCCCCTGGTCAGCACTCCCACGATGGCTTCATCCCCTGCCAGCTCTGTCCACCTGGAACGTACCAACCAGAGGTGGGGCGCACCTCCTGCTTCCCCTGTGGAGGGGACCTGGGCACCCGGCGCATCGGGGCTGTCTCATTTCAGGAGTGTGAGACCAAAGGTATGAAAGATTTTAGTTATGTCACTGGATATAAAACCTAATAACGTCTGCCTGGTATATTTTAGCTTTCGCTTTAGTTTAGCTTTAATATAAACGAAGGGTTTAAATGGTTCTTTTGGAGCCGAGAACGTTTATGAAAGCCTGCCAGACTTGTGAAATAAAGTGAACCATCTGTTGTTTTGGGGATTTGAAGTCTTTTTTTTTGTGACTTCAAAACACTGTGTAGCATTTGCAGGTGTTGATAGGGACTCTGCTGCCCTCTGCAGCTGTTGTATGGTTTTTACCAGGCACAGAGAGTTTCCGTTCTAACTCAAGCGCAGAGTTTTTTGTTGTTGTGTTTTGTTTTTTTTATGTATAACGTTTTAACTGAAGATTTTTCAGGTATAATGTAGGATACGATTTTTTTGTACCCCGAATGTTGGTGGCATTAAATCAGCTAACAGCTCTCTATCGCTGGCCTTTGTTCCTGCAGTGCAGTGCTCTCCAGGACATTACTACAACACCAGCACACACCGCTGCATTCGCTGCCCAATGGGCACATATCAAGGGGATTTTGGTCAGAACTACTGTGTCACCTGCCCTGGAAACACCACCACCGACTATGATGGTTCCACTAACATCATGCAGTGCAAAAGTATGTATATCTGTAGGGGGTGGGGCAGGGTTTTAGTTTCCAATATTAGAATTCCATTTGAGATATTTTTAATTTTTGTGTCACTTACAGACCGACGATGTGGAGGAGAGCTCGGGGATTTTACAGGTTACATCGAATCTCCCAACTACCCGGGAAACTATCCTGCGAATATCGAGTGCACTTGGATCATTAACCCTCCCCCCAAACGCAGGATCCTTATTGTTGTCCCTGAAATCTACCTGCCTATTGAGGATGAATGTGGAGACTACTTGGTGATGAGAAAAAGCGGTGAGTTCTACTGTGTTTGTGCCATTTAACTAACAAATAAAATATAACACAGGGGTTTTAGGTTGGATTTGCTTTGGTTTGGGCTCAAGTTACGATTATGATCCTTTTTTTAAAACGCTATAATCCTCAGAAGTTATGAAAACAAGTGTCTGCTTACAATATAGTCTGTGTGTACAGAGCAGGATGAATCGGCACAGTGGTAGAAAAACATCTCTTAATGTCATAAGAGTGGTTTTCATATTCATCAGTAGTTACGTATTAAGGCCTTTCCTCTGTGCTTCTCACAGCTCTCCCCAACTCTGTGACGACCTACGAGACGTGTCAGACGTACGAACGTCCCATTGCCTTCACCTCCCGCTCCAAGAGGCTTTGGATACAGTTCAGGTCCAATGAGGGAAACAGCGGCAAAGGCTTCCAGGTTCCATATGTGACGTATGATGGTGAGATGGTTTGTCTTGGAAATAAGATTAATACTGTAATTCCATGTAAGTTCACAACCTGGTCCCACCAAACCAGCGCACACTATATTGTGTCTCTCATTTTTCCAATATAAATGATTGAAATCCTCATTTTCATTCAGCATTTATCTTTCAGAAGCAGAGCAAAGTGTTTTCATTTCATTCATGCAGCATTTGGCCTGGCAGGAATCTTTTTCTTTTTTTCTTTTTTTTAATGGCCCAGAAGAGACGATGTGTGCTGGGTGCCATTACGACCCATAGTTATTTGAAATTGGTACATGGTGTCCTCCCTGAGGATTATCAGAGACAACTTGGAAAAAGATGTCTGTGGGTTTTTGTCCCTTGTTTTTGGGGGGTGGGGTGTAACGAATACTGTGTGCCTCATTCGTTTAAGAGGAAAAAAAAAAATCTGCCCCTGCCTGTAGAAACTGCGGTTTCCATTAAGTCTTCTGTAGGGTTCTACATTTGTTTTATTGTTTGTTTGTTTTTTGAACAATCCCTTTTAAATTTGATGAATTGAGAAAGAATAAACCGATGATACCTCTGAATATTGTTTAAATCTAGTTTGTTTTTTCTTACTAAGCTATTTATGAACGTTATTTGTTTCAGAGGACTACCAAGAGTTGATAGAAGACATCGTCAGAGATGGAAGATTATATGCTTCAGAGCATCACCAGGAAATACTTAAGGTATCAGGATTTTATAATTATATTATACAAATGTTTAACAGGGAGCACTGTGGTCTCCAGCCTGAGTAGGTCTAAAATACCTAAAACCTTTAGTGTAAGCTGTATATATTTATATTTATCCATTACTTTCATCTTTTAAAGCATTGCATTCCTGACTTACTAACCTGCTCATTAAGAGTTTTAGCTGTTTTATCTCATGGGCTATTTTCAGCTGACCATTTAGACTTTATTTGACAAAGATCAGCTGGCCAGTTTTGACTCCTCACTGTGTTAGTGGTTTGGCTCCAGTGACCATGTAGCACCCTCTTTTGGGAACAAGTAGAAATACAGAGTACCGCTCACATGAACCCATAAGAGCCCCGACCCATTTTATTGTCAAGAAAACTGTGAGAGAGTAAGTGTTGAAACTTTAATAGGAACTTCCCTCTGTGTGTAAAGGGACAGTGACACCTGTGTCACTGTGGTTTCCTATGTGTAAAAATTACATACTGTAAGTCTGTGAAGGTTCTCAGTCATCCAGGTCATCGTAGTCTAAGGAGCTTGGAAAGAAAAGCATCTGGACTTCTTTAAGTTGCTTGAAGACGTTTCACCTCTCATCCGAGAAGCTTCTTCAGTTCTAAGGTCAAATGGTGGAGAGTCCCAGATATAAACCTAGTGGGAGTTTCCCCCTAAAGAGGGACAAAGGACCCCCTGATGATCCTCTACTTAATCACGTGTCCAAAATGTGAACATTCACATTTTGGACAGAGAGGACAGACGGTTTGAATAGAGGAGTGAAAGAAGCCATCTATGTCCACTGTGAGCGACCATCTTTGAACAGAGGCGCTGGTTTACGACACCAACTCTCTGCCATCTATAATCCAGTTTTGAGATTCCTTCCCAGACACCTTAACGCCCACTCACACCCTGGGCCATCTGACCTCAGGAAATCACATGAAAGGGTGGGGCCAGGTTTCACAATGAGCTCACCCGAAACCGTGGCTGATTGTTACCTACACCCGTTTTCACACCTTGGCTCATGTGATTAGGTAGAGGATCATCAGGGGTCCTTTGTCCCTCTTTGGGGGGAAACTCCCACTGGGTTTAAATCTGGGACTCTCCACCATTTGACCCTTAGAACTGAAGAAACTTCTCGGATGAGAGGTGAAACGTCTTCAAGCAACTTAAAGAAGTCCAGACGCTTTTCTTTCCAAGCTCCTTAGACTACATACTGTAAGGAATTCTTTTGGATAACACACTTCTTTTTTTTTTTTCCCCCCCCTCAGGACAAGAAGCTCATGAAGGCACTGTTTGACGTGCTGGCTCACCCACAAAACTTCTTCAATTATACAGCGCAAGACTCGAGAGAAATGTTCCCCAAATCCTTCATTCGCTTCCTGCGGTCCAAAGTCCTGAGGTTCCTTCGTCCTTAAAAAAATAAATAAAAAGTTGCCACAAGGTTCCAGGATTTTTTCATAATAAGCTTAAATTAGAAACTGGACCCTCTTATGTGTTTTATCAATTGACCCCTGCGCATTCTAAGGTTACGTGTTGGACAAGAGGACCGCACCTGATGAAACGATCCCAATGGAAAAGTGAAATTTTTAACTGAGGAAGTGGTACAAACCACAGATCTATATGGGCTTCCTCGGAGAGGAATTAGGAGATCTCATTTGGAAAATACTTCTAACAGCAGATGAATGACATTATACGGCCCTTTAAATTTTAAAGTTGGGATTTAAATTCCAAATTGGGTATTGGAATGTTGAGAAATACTGTGCATGGCGGCATTATGGGACTCTTTAATTGCATTTGGATGAAAAACAAATATGATAGACGAACAGATATATGCTGAATGTCAGTAACACTGTATATAGGTTTAGGTTTAACATTTAGTTTTTTAACATGGCCTGCACAGGTAGGCATGAAATACTGACAGAAATACTGCAAAAATGTCAGGAACAAATAGTGCACACAAGTTTTCTTGGGGAAATTAGCACTGCAAAAGAAGTAGCCCTGCCACAAAAGCAATTATTCTGATGAATGTCTTGTATATGATGTAAAAAGTTTTAGGTGAAACGCTAATGTTTTGTAGCAGCTACATACACTTTAATGGTATAGCATGGCTGCGTTTGCTGTTGGCTCACGTATTTGGTCTTCTAAGGTGTCTGGATGAGCACTGCTGTTCTTTAAAAAATACTTTTCCTTTCCAAAACTAGTCACAAGACAATGACTGCTTCAGCTAGGTCACTAGCAACCAAAGACAACGAATTACTCTGCAGAGAAACGGAACAATTTGTGATGCCATGAATACATGAAAAGTTCTGTAAAATAGAAGTAAACTATATTTACCTCTCCTAGATGAAACAAGTATGTATATTTTTATGATTTTGTACATCGAATGTGCTGTAAATAAAGACCGGAAACGGATTTCCACCACTTTCAACCACTTTTTCTCATTTCTGTACAAGTTCATGTGTTTGTATATGTTTAACACCTCCAGAGGAATAATAAAGTTGGTCTTTATTAAGTATTATTATTATTATTATTGAGTTAGTAGGTAGAACTTTTGAGATAAAATGCTTGCAAGAAAAAAAACATGATTATTTTATCAAAAATGATATGGAGACAGGGATAAACTAGAGTAATTAGAGTAACAAGGTTGCACATAATTTGGATTTATCTTGGATAATAAAAGATGTTTCATCACTGAAAAAAAAAACCCCCCCAATCTTCCATAGTTATAAAGGCCATTTTACAGTTGCAGGACATTTTCTATCAACCCCATGAATTCGAAAAGAATCTATATGAAAAAAGTGGTTCGAAAATATTTATAATGCAAAATAGTTCTTGAGCACAAGTGTAAATGCTAAAAAAGATAAAATTATAAAGAAATTATAAAAATAAATGGTCGATTTGTTTATTTATCTTAGCGTTTTAATTGAGTTGAGATTTTATGTATATAGCGCCAAAACACAATGCACTTTAGAATGTAAGGTAAGTAATGATAATACCTACAATGATAATATAATAATTGTCTTCCAAGAAGAATGACCCGCCTGGTGTTCCCCGGACCAGAGTTTGATACACCTGCTCTTTACCAGCTTGTCTAACCGAAGGGTGCGTTCGATTTATCTTCACGTGACGTGGCGGAGCAGGGGGGTGGCTTACTGGGCTTAAGCCCGGGTTGTTTTTTCAGAAGCCCGGGGTCTTTTGGAGTGTAATTTTTTCATAGTTAGATGCCTGGCTGACAACTGTATAAAGCAAAAAACTACACACAATATTCGAAGCACATAGTGCACACTGTGGGAATTTACAACTGTGCATAAATCCCCCCTAATATTGGTATGATCCGAGCTCAGGCACTAAGCGGGGCGGGGCAGCTGCTGCCTACGAGTGCGCTGTTGGAGAAACGGAGCTAGGCAGACAGAGAACTGAAGTATAACCAGGTACCAAAGCAAATCATTCGTACTGTACAAATAATGTAAATATGACGGTGCATCACGAAAGATTGATATCAAACTGATCACTTGAAGAGAAAGTAACATAATATGGGTCAATTGACCCATATTACGTTACTTTCTCTTCAAGTGAATCAACAAATGGCGAAATGAAAAGCCGAACAACAACAATGCTGTTTCTTTAGAGAGTCTTAGCTTACATGTGTGTCTATTTCATATTTTCAGTTGTTACCCTCCATGGCTAAATAAATCGGATTCAGTAATGTACTGATATACAAGAATGGACATAAGGAGCTTCTTTCAAAGAAAAAACTCTGGTAGTATTTTATATATTATGCTTTGTATGTTGTTCAGTATATTTCTATGCAAAACAAGAGGAATTTCAATACACAGCAGTATATTCACAGTTGAAACCAGATATTTACATACACTTTATGGAAAACACAAGAACATTTTTTTTACTGTACAACGTCAATTTAGAGTAACCTTTTGAATTAGTTAAATGTCAGAATAAAGAGAGACAGAGCTGTCTATTTTTTTATCACTTTCATCAAATTTAGGATTACATATATACTAAGTTTATTGTTAATTAATAAGAAAACTCCAGACATTCCATTCTGAGCTGAAGAAGCTTCTGATAGGTTAGTAGAGTCCATGTGAGTAAATTGGTGGCACAGCTGTGGATGCATATAAGCCAAAACACAGAGCCTGTTTCTTTGAAATGGGAAAATCCAGAGATGTCAACCAAAACACCAGAAAAAGAACTGTGGAGCTCCATAAGTGTGGCTCAAGTTTGAATACAATTTGGTGCCATTTACAATTAAGAAATACAGATAGTTTCTCTCTTTACTCTTAAAGTTAACAAATATGTTTTTTATATTTATCAATCTAAAAAAATAAACATTTAGTCTGATTTGTCTGTTACAATTAAAAAAAGTGTTTGTGTTTTGATCTGAAGAGTGTGTGTAAATATCTGGTTTCAACTGTATATTTGATGATTGTCAGCACAAAGAGGGAGAGAGAGGAACAGAGAGGGAGATGCAGAATGAGGACAGAACAGAGATGGAACAAGAGCAGGTGAGACACATGTTAGTCAAATGGTTGTTTACCAAAAGTATCACTGTATCATAGGTACTCATGTATCTCGTACCTAGTGTTTCTTTTTAGGTTTACTATTTTTCAAATTCTACATTTATTAAGTTATGCAGGCTTGTTTGCACAACAAGGCTAAATAATTATATAAAAAATCCCACATGCATACTACCCTTTAGGGCTAAGCCCCCGGGTGTTTCAAATGTCTGGCTCCGCCTCTGTTCACGTCCTTAGCAGTTCAGTTTACTTTTATTGTTTTTTTTTTGTTTGTTTGTTTGTTTTTGTAGAAATATAACCCAATTAATTGAAAGTAACTGGTTTAAATGTTGGATAATATTTCGAACAACCTTTGATGGGCGACAAACAAGCAGCTATTTGGCATTATCTGAAATGTCCCGCCCGCCGGACATCGTTTATTATGTCTTTAACCAAGCACAGCCCGCTCAGTACTGTGTGCGGAAGACAACCGCCATTTCCGGAAATTACAAGTCAGCTGCTAGGAAGCTGACGATTGTTGCTGTTTAGTTAGCTTGATGGCTAATCTTGTCAGTTGTTAGGGTTTGCTTCACACTGCTGGAGCTGTTCGTGGAAACATTTGGACCTGTGTTGTTAACGAGCTGCACTCCTGTAAACATGAAGTGGGTGTTTTTTCTCGAGGCTCTCCTCCTGGCTTGTTTTGTGCTGCTGAGCCAAGTGACAGCGAAGGTAAGGCTGACGTTAGCAGACTTAGCTAGTTATGTGGAGGAAATGGTGATGATGGCTGGATGAAATGAAATGCCTTTTTCTTTCAATCTCCTCTAAACGATGACTTGTCGCTGTGGGTTTGACAGTTGGATGTCAGAAAAGTTAACTAATGCGCGAATGTGGCTGCTATGTTTGCTGCTTGATGGTGAGGATGTAGAACAGAAAAAAGAGGCTATTTATCCCGAAGTTGGCAAGTTCCTGTGTTAACAGCGGCCAAAACATTAAACATAAAGCTGGATAAAATACATTACGACAGGACGAAAGGGGTCAGTAAAGTAGGAGCACAGTTAAATAGAGAAAAGTGAAGGAGTTAAGTATCTAAATAAAATAATGACACTCCATCTAAAAAAAAAAAGTGAGTAAAAACCAAAGATGCAGGTATTGTCACGTGACTGTACTGAATGCGTGTGACATCTGTAACCTGTATCGACATAACTATAATAATCAGTGTTATGGTTGAGTAAGCAGGTTCAACAAACTGTGTCTGACCATAAAGTCCAAGTTGATTACCTCTCACACGGGCAACTCTTGAGTTTTAAGTTCGAGAAAGCCAGAGTTCAGCTGCCTGAGTTTGTTCACCCCAGAGTTTAATTGCTTCAATGCAGGCTCTCCATTTGAATCCATCTATCTTAAAAACAGCATCGCGGCATTTTATTCAGCATCGTCCACTCAGTCATCATTTACTCAGATTTACTTTTCATTAACAGATCAATCCTAACAAACACACTCCTGGTTTTACTAATTTGATGGCTGATAGAAGCTGTTATTAAATGAAAATTAAAAAAATTAAAAAGAGACAAGCAACATCCTTCTGCCATGTTATGGGTGTTGATGTTGTATAGTCTGTCCATCAGAGGGCACTAAACATCTTCCCTGTTGGCAACACTGATTGAAACGGCACAAACACAACAATCAGCTAATCTGAGCAGAGCTGGGCAGAATGTAAACGAGTAAATTAATAACCACACGAAAAAATGTTAATGAATCTGTTTATGTTTTCTTTGTCTGAAAGAAAAGGAAATCATCCGATATATCAGAATGTCAGATTATTAAATGAACAAATATAAATATTGGGCTTAAATATCCTCTAAGTTTATTTTGGGATGATGTAAAGTGTAAAGTGTTTAGTTAGTCCCCATAGGGAAATAGTTCCTCTGCATTTAACCTATTCACCCAGTGAAGCAGTGGGCAGCCACCAGTGCAGCGCCCGGGGACCAGTGTGTAGGGACGGTACCTTGCTCAGGGGTACCTCAGGGTAGCCGTTCAGTGGAGTCGAACCCCCGACCTTCCGATCATGGGGCCACCACTCTACCTACTGAGCTATCCCTGCCCGATTATTATGATTTGCATAATAATGAATTAATTGCATAATTGCATACTAATGAAATGTGTAGGCTTTTGTGTACCATATATTGTGCAAATGTGTTTGACAAACAAAAAAATGAACATTTGCCGTCTCTGTTGCAGAATTCAGAGGACATCCGCTGTAAATGCATCTGTCCGCCGTACCGAGAAGTCGAGGGTCAAATCTACAAACAAAATGTCTCTCTTAAGGACTGGTATGCTAACAAATCCGTCGCTGTGTTTCTCTCAATGATGCAAGTTGTCCTTGGTCTGTTTAGCTGAAAAGCTGAAAGCTTGTTAATTTTAATGTTTCGTCAGCAACTGTCTCCACGTGGTTGATCCCATGCCAGTGGACGGGAAAGATGTGGAGGCGTACTGTTTACGCTGTGAGTGTAAATATGAAGAGAGGAGCTCGGGGACCATTAAGGTAAATTCAAGTTAGATCAAAGAGTCGTGGTTGTTTTTTCTTTGCTGTGACGCAGGGCTGTATCTAATGATTGAGTTTTAGTTTTATAGTCTTATTGTACTTTTATTGTGACGCCTCTCTTTTGTCTAAAGCAAAATGCAAAAATGAAAAACAGCCAGCCTATCATGTGACTCATGCTGTGTGTGACTTAATGGATTATTGTTCAGCTTAGAGGACATCTGATTGTTTCAGTGACTTTTTTTTTTTCCTTCTAAACCAGGAAACGAGCAATCCCACAGTAATTGTTTCTTATTTTCAGTTTACCATCATAATGTACCTGTCCATTTTGGGTCTGCTGCTGCTCTACATGGTCTACCTGACTCTCCTGGAGCCCATGTTGAAGAGGCGCCTGTTTGGGCACTCGCAGCTTATACAGAGCGACGATGATGTTGGGGTATGTGGTCCCTTTAATTTTACAGCACTCCACCTGAGAGCATTGTTGTATAGTTTCTTTTCACTGCTGCTGCGCCACTCTTCTGCTCCTTTTATGAGGATTTTTATGTGGACCCATTGGCCGAAATGTCACATGGGAGTCATCCTTTGTAGGTAAACTTTAAAAGTTTACAAGTGCCTCTGTTAATTTTCAAACCCTTTTTTGGTGCTGTGCTGTGCTGAAAATGCCTCAAGTGAATCTGATCGCATGTTTCAAGCAAAGACTGGAGAACACGGTAGTTACTACAATCGCAGGCAAACACGGGAGCAGGGAGGATCTAAAACAAGCTGTAACTACCTTCTGTTCACAACATAGTTAAAAGAAAGCTGATGACAGCTGCTACATTACTGATGGTGAAATCGTGATTATTTATAAGAACATGGGCATGACAAAGATCTGGGACAGGAAGTGTGGTTGTGGTGCAGTGGGTGAGAACACAACCTGTGATGTGAAAAAGTAGTGGTGAAGCTTTAGGTTTCCTGCTGCTGCAGATTCACGTGAAAATAATTTAATTTGTGAAATATGAGTTGACCCTTACTGTAACATACTCACAGGAAATGCAGTGTATGGGTCAGTAAGCTTAGCACTTACTGCTATCGTTCATCAGGACGAGCTGATGCTCATTTTCTGCATTTTTTCCACTGTGGAAACGATTAAAATGAACGAAGAGCTTCACTCGGCAGGAAGGAAACGAATTCCTCAGAGAGATGACCAACTCCTGTCAATATTCCCAGCTGTTTACCAACTGATACCACAGGAGACATAAAATCAGATCAGAGTTATTCACAAATTGATGGAAACAGGCTGATTATGTTGTTATTTTTAAATAAGATAAAGATATTTTGGTTTTAGTCGTCCTCACCATCAAAATCTGTGAGCTCAAACATTGTCTGATGCCACCAGGTGTCACCTAATTGACATGACTGAAAGGATTCCCACTTTAACGTGTCAGTTTTCAAAGTCAAACATTGGTCTGTTTATTACATTTGTTCATGCTGCTCGCTTGCTGCACAGTGAACAATCAGCCTGAGTTTGTGTTTTCATTAATCTGTACTTTTTAAAAGCCAGAACACACTCATATGCAGTATCAAGTAGGAGAAAGAAACAAAAAGGAAACAGTTCAGTAGATTCCTGACTTCTTGCTGTTTTCTCTTTTTAATTATTTAATAAAAAGGCACTGTGAAAATGCTCAAATTTCTTCGTAAGAGCAGACAGTTTGGTTGTTTTAATTTAATTTCCAGTCTGAAAGACTGTTTAGAGAAAAAAGCAGTGACTACCTTTGACTGTGGGAGGTGGGTGCAAAGCAGTCTCACTGTGTTTCACTGGCAAAGTTTAGGCAAGAAGAATTGTGGTGTTTGTCTTATACTGTACAAAAAGCTAATGCTGCCACTAAAAGTTTAAGATTTGTCAGTATATTGTTTTTCTGGTGAATAAGCTGACAACAAACAGCTGAGGTGCTGCGTTGTCTTGTTTATCCCAAAGCTTGTAGTCAAAATTCAGACCACATGTTTCTCCTGTGCTCTAACATGAATTAGATGAAGAAAAAAAAAATTTGCAAGCAAAACCAATAAAAGCGGAAGGACTCCTGCAACATTAATTATAGAGGAAATGGTGGGCTTGTAATGTTTAGTGCTCGATACAGAGAGACTGTCTGACTAAAGCTCTTGCTTTTAGTCAGACAGGGCTTTCCCTTTCCCATCCTCACAACATAATCCCATAGCCATTTTTTACTTAAATAATATCCAGTAAAGAAGATTATTATAGTTGACTAAAACTAAACTAACATCTGGATACATTTTAGCTAACTACACTAGACTTTTTAAAAGAAAAAAAGATTTTGTGAACTCTGAAAACTAAAATAAAGTTTTAGTAAATTATAAAGTTTTAGGGTTTAGTTTTAGTGTTTGTTAGTTTAGTAAAATTTCATTACAACTTGCCTTATGAGGCGTTTATGGACATGTTTATTGGGACTCATGGTGTCTTACAAGACTGTTAATTAACTTCTTTCCAAAAGTTTTGTTTTACTTGTACTGATTTTCTAAATCTTGCCTCTGACACATTGCCGCCATGCAACAATTTAAAAGCCTTAAACTAGCAGTGAAACTTATAAAACTAAACATTTTCAAACAATAAAAACCAAAACTGAAATCAGAAAATCCACTCTGGACACCAACAGAAACCAAACTGAATTAAAAACAATCAAAATAAAGTAAATGTGAAAGGAAACTAGAAAATACAAAGCTATAACAACACTCCACCGGAGACTAGGCTTTTGTTAATTTAAATGATTCTCACTGCTAACCCGGCTTGAGCAGCTGTCAGCATACATACACATCCCAAACAGAACAGAGGACATCTACATGTGTGTTAACTGTTGTTTTTATTAGTTGTTGTTGTTTTCAAGACGGTCATTAAAATGTACATTTGAGTCTTAAAAAGAACTACCGAGACGCTCGTGTTTGACGTACATCAGACTTTTTAATCTCACTGTGTTAACTTTGCTTTCAGGACCAGCAGCCGTTCGCCAACGCTCACAACGTGCTGTCCCGGTCACACTCTCGATCCAACGTCCTGAACAAAGTGGAGCATGCCCAGCAGCGCTGGAGGAGGCAGGTCCAGGAACAGAGGAAATCTGTGTTTGACCGCCATGTTGTTCTCAGTTAAAAACCGTGATTAAGTAAATGGTGGAGCAAAAAAACAACAATAACAGAAAAACACTGTGACAGACGCCCTCCAATTATATCGCTTCGTTTCTCTCATTTCTGAATCAAATCTAAACGTGTGTGGTGCATCAGAGGTGGACATAGGTAAGAAATCATTCCCGGCTCTGGTTTAGTCTGCAGGCAACACACGAGGTTACTCTGAATTAATTTCTTGCACAGTTTAAATACACAGACCTAAAACACAATTTATTCTTTGACTAATGAATCTGAGCTAAGAGTCCTCTTAGTCCAAAGAAGTCTGATTACACTTGATTTCTGAACAAAACATCCAGATGTTGGTCATAACTGGCTGTTACCTTGTTGGCATTTAGCGGGGTCGATAGTTTCCACCCTAAAACAAACACGATCACTGCTCTCACCATGGGAGCAAAAAGGGAAAAAAAAAATCATGTAAAATACTCCTGCTTTAAAAATGCATGTTTTATAAATAAATCTTTTCTAAATGTGTTTACGATCCTTCCTTCCTACCATGATTATTAATGTCTCATAACTGGTGTGAAATTAATCATTTTAATGAACTGAGTTAATTTTGGTAACTGAACAAGTAGTTTCCCTGAACCTTGTTGCAGAAATCAATGTGATTTCCTCTCGATGTCATAATGAACTTACAGTAGCTGTGCTATTGGTTATCGGCTGTTAGTGGCCCTTTAAAATCTGTGCCCTCTCCAACTGCCTAAATGTAGCGTCACGTCTTTTGGTTTAGCAGGTTTTTTGGGGGTTTTAAACGCTTGGTCAAACATCACGTCCACAGTCAGTGTCCTTGTTGTCTAACAGGCAGGGTTTCTGTGACAGAATTTATTTTGTGTATAGTTTGTGTGAGTACATGGGCAGAGTGGATGAACTGCCATCGCTGGGAGACATTTGAAAGTGTTCTTAACTATTGTATATGTGGTACCTTTAACTTTGAAATAAAGTTCTGTAATATTTCTGATTCTTGCACTTGTAATCTGTTCGTTACATTGGTCCCAGGTCAGCCCTGAGAAAACACGTTTAACTACTAGTTTGTTGTCATTTATTACGATTTATATATTTGGGGTTTTTTTTGTTTTTGTTTTTTTGAGCTGACTGATATGCTGCAGAGGTCCCAGGACAAAGATAAAATACCAACTTACTTTAGAACAAAGACGATCATTGTATCTACACCAGAATCCTGCCCGGGTTCAGGTCATGTTTGTCACATGTTAATCACAAAAGAGCCACAAAAAAGCAGGAACCATATGAGGCTCCTCATCATTTTAGCTTTTATTTCAACATACGTGTTAATAAACAATACAACTGGTAACCAAGTCATCACAAAGAGGGGGCGTTTGTAGATATGAGGTTGGAGGAAAGCTTGATTTAGGGCTTTGGTGATGGCATAAATTGATGCAGAGCTGACGCGGAAGCATAATTCTCATGTAACCCTGTGACACTGGTACTTATAACACCCAACAGCATCAGATGACAGCATGGATAGGACCAAGAGAAGTTTTTATTCATATATATATGTATATATGTATCTATATCAACTGACTGAGTATGTTTACATCAGGTACTTTATTTTAGTTATGCAACTTGTGCACTATTAAGCTGCCTGATTTGGATTACAGGTTTTGCTCAAGTAAAACGTCTTAATAATAGCTCAGCCCCCCGCCCCCGACTTCTCAAAACACAAAATTATGTTTAGATGTTGTAAGAGGGTGTGAATCATGTCAGATTTTCTACACCAGATTTCTGCACTGATTTTTGGTTGTGATTAAATATTCAGATTTCCTGTAGCCCCCCCCCCTCCGCGAGCTTTGTTCTTGGTCTCCTGTGGCAAAAACGAGGCAAGAATCCTGGAAACACCCCGGTCTCAAAGTTAGTTGGGAAGCCTCCCTTCAGTGACAGCGTGTATACGATTTTTCTAAACTCTGACAATCACTTTAAATCGTTTAAATCCACAAGTCAACCAAACTAAGAAAAACAATAGATTAAAAAAAAAGGAGAAACCTTTCTGCTTGAATGCATTTCTGGGAACCGTGGAGACAAACATCTCCCAAACTTTGACATGTTAGTAATCCAGCCTTAAATACCTCGTTTTTTTTTTTTTTAAAGTGTTCTTTTGTCTGGTGCTTTTCTGGCTTAGTAAATCTCTGTTTTCATAACTTGTCCTCTCTGTGTTGGCAACAGTTTTTCTACCAATGGAAAAATACTAATTTGGGATTCAGCTTGGTCAATAAAAAAAACTCGACAGGCATTTTCTTCTTCTTCTTTTACTTCTCATCTTGACATAGTAACCCATTAAGTTACCGTGTCATGATGAAAATTTGGATTTCGCAGAGAAAAGTCCCATACAAGCATTCAAACCAGTTAAATTGCAGATGTTTGATAACTCCAACCATCTTCTTTTCATTTAACTCAGTGATTTCCATACAGCTACGTCATCGTTTCCTGTGCAGTCCGCTTTTCCTTTTTTCCCTTCTCTCTCTGCATGCAGTTCTACCGAGAAGACTATTTTCCCCAGTAAAAAAAAGAAGAAGCAGTTTTCAAGCTGCACACATACATACACACACACACAGAGAGAGAGAGCGACACGGGCTCTGTGCAAGAATGGATCAGTGACCTAACTGAGCTCCAAGAAAGACAGTCAGGTAGGCTTTGTTTCTTTGTTTTACCTCCTTAAATGTTCTTTGTATAGAAATCTAACCAAACTTTCCTTTTTTAAAAGTAAGCTGTAGTTTTTGCAGCAGATTTAGAGAGTTTCTGTGAAGAAAAACAGCTGAACGGAACGATACCTTAGTCATTTTTGATATAATTAAGGTGTGTGACTCAAAAAAAAGTTCGCAGATAGTGATTTAGATCGATGTCAGATGATAACTTCAGTGT
The DNA here is from genome assembly GCF_057382275.1 of Copadichromis virginalis. Lineage (NCBI taxonomy): Eukaryota > Metazoa > Chordata > Actinopteri > Cichliformes > Cichlidae > Copadichromis > Copadichromis virginalis. The sequence continues at coordinate 21,520,018 of NC_140618.1, forward strand.
TTAATGTTTATGTGGGAAAGTAGCTCTTCTCAGTTTTACTGTTGCACTTGCATCGACGAGCCTACAGGGGTCGCCTCAGACTTTGAATTTGATCCAGTGCAGAATCGATGGCTTTTACATCCATCTGTGTTTATTTTATTTCATGCCCCAACAAGCTCCCGTTCAATTTTTTAAATGACTTTCCCAGGTATTTGTCAAACCTGTCCCTACTAATACACACACACACACACACACACACACACACACACACACACACACACACACACACACACACACACACACACACACACACACAGTCATGTTTCCATATCTCCACAATACATTACACTGACTTACATTCATTTTGCTGTTGTTACCTCAAGCCAAGTCTTCTTAAAATGCACTGATTTTGTTATTTAGAGTCTATTTTTGTACCCACAAGAAAGCCAGATCTTCGGAATGAGATGGTTATGTCAACATAAATATTATATGTATATACATATGTGCATACTCAGTATATGAAATGTTACCCCGTATCGCTGCATTCAAGGTTTCTGATTCAGTTCGGACTGATGTTGTGGCTGCTGTGTGGTCAGAAGCTGAAATGCCATGAGATAAAGGAATGTCCTTGTACTAAACTGTTCTGCTTGCTGCTCCGCCAGCACATCATGTTGTGAAAGCTGCAGCTATTCAGAGCATTTTTAGAAACAATAACATCTTATTGTTACTTTGACTGAGAGAACAAGAAAAGTTTTGTGCTTCGGTTAAACATTCCCCCCTCGATAATCAAAGAGTGATCATGGTTACTCATAGACTGCAATCCCCCTTTTCCCCTTGAAGCAGGGATGTGAAACTCATTTTACATGCGTCCCATTTTGATCTTGTGCTGAGACCTTTACACCGACACCAGGTGTTTAACTAAGCATTTAATCCCTGTGATATCTTGATATAAAATAAAAATAAAATAAATAAGTGCATTTCTACATGATCAATGTATAAAATTAAGACAATTACTAAGACACTGCCCAGATTGTCTTGTAGTTTTTGTTGATTGATGAATTTTGTTTTCAACTGAAATTTCTATAGTAGACAGTAAACAGCAACTTTTCTGTCATTTAATTGTTTAAATGTGTCTTAACTACTTATTAAAGGGCGAATGGCTGTGGGGGATGTCTTTCAGAAATAAAACCTTTAAAAATACAGTTAAAAGAAAAAATATTTATGCCCTCTTTCATATTTTCCAAAACCACTCAGTGGGCCGGATTACAGTTTTTCCTGGGCCAATTCTTGCCCCCAAACCTCATGTTTGACACCCCTTTCTTAAAGGGTCTTCTATAACACAGAACCAGCTGATAACTGTTATTTACTGTAACCCTCAAGGTGGCTGATACTACCTAGCTTTTCTAAGGTGAACGATGGACTGATCCTAACAGCCACAGTACCATTTGGCCTTTTTTGCATTCAAACATGTGCGAATACAAAGAAAAGTAAGTGAGAGTCTCTTGAGAGTGATGTCAGATACAGTTAAAAGAGACACTTCCAGCCCATTTCTTCACTTCTTTCGAAGTGAAGAGGCTGTGTCAACTCGACAAGTTGCATCTTCTCCCTCTGTGCTGTCAGGCTGCATCTCAGGGTGTTGAAAAGACACGTCAACTTAATCGGGAAGTTAAAGAGCTGCCTTGGGTCCTTTTCTGAAACTCAATATGGTGTTTATTACACTATTTAGGGGATAATTGTGCTGTGACTTTGACTTCTTGTCCTCTCTTCTCATTGAAACTTCAGGAAGGAAAAAGAAAGGCTTAGTAATGATTTTCTCTCTGGCGTGTCAGTGGCCAAAGTCTCACAGAGATGAGGCGTAATCGTATCTGTTGTTCATGTTGGATGAGATTACTGCTTATTCCCTCATGAGTGCAGCTCCAGGAGGTGTGTAACGAATGAATACGATGTCTGCTGTCAGAGCTCTGTGGTTAGTCCCGAAACTGAGGTTGAAGGGATTCACATAAAGTTTTAGAAATCTGTCTTAATTGGGATTCCTTTCCTGTCTGGTAAAATTTCATGTATGCTCGTGAGTCTGTGCTTTGATGCTCCCGTGTCCTGTGAGAAGAGGATGTGGCTTTTAATGAGAAGTCCAGATGCCACTGTGATCAGTGGAACAATGAATTCCACATTATGTTGTGGTGAAAATAAAAAAAAAAAATCCCACAAAAAGCTGTTAGTGCCTAAGTCTTTTGTGCTGAAAATGTGCGGATTTGAAGTGTTTTCAGGAAGGACGATCTTTATGAGACCTTGAAAGGATTTGACGGGGTCTCTGTAAGAAAAGCTGCACAGTCACTGATCTGTAGGCTTCCTGCTGACTTCATGTAATGAACCGCGATCACGGATGTCTGAGTTTTGTGACTTCCTCTCTCTTCCCAGGCTTGTGGGATGATAAGACACCCCAAGAGACTGAAAGGAGAATGTTTATGGGTGCTCCTTCAGTGTTTGGGGCAGAAATGTACAGACAGATAACCATGGATGACAAAGGGAACTCTCTTGTGAAATAGTTGGAAACGGTTTTCTCTGAACTTCCATCAACTTCTGCCAAAAGAACAAAACATATATTAGAAATTCCTTTATTTGTGTCCAGTGCAAACCTTTTTTAATTGGATGCGAGACCTCACCATAACACCGCACTACAGGCTGAAATGAGTGTGTCTTTCTCTTGTTTATAAATGACTGATGTAACTTTTACTGATGTAACACCTGGCTTTAAAAAAAAATAAATCCCTGCCCTTAGGCTTAAAGCATCACCCGTGAGTCTGATTTGGTGTCTCCTGCCAGGTCTCTCCTCTGTTACACCTGGAACCACACCCACAAGTGATGACATGGGATCTTGGAGTGCACCTGCGTATCTGTGCAACAAGGTTAAAGGTAGAGGTCAGGAATAAAACAGATTTTCAGGGATTCTTAGTCATCTTTTTTGCTTTTAAGTGAACATTACAAAGTGATATCACGCCATACTCTTACTTCACTTGCAATAGGTATTCTGAATGGGGGTTTTCTTTAGAAAAGCACAGTTGTTTTCATCATGAGGTGGTCAGAGATGGATGATTAATAGAATCAGTCATCACAAATCTGATGATTTTTTTATAGGTCTGCGTAGGGTTGAAAAAACACCCAAATTTTAGTAAACTGTAACTGTTCTGCATATGGTGCTACTCAATAAATAAAGCTCATTAACTTAAAAGTTGAATTTATCATGTTACTGTAACTAAAAACTGTTGTTCTGATTAATAGAAGCAGTAACTTTGGTTAGTTGAGTGTCTGAAGGATTGACACGATGGTGAGAAGGTCCCAGACCAGAGTCCAGTCTGGGGGCCTTTCTGTGTGATGTTCCCATGGGAACAGCTACTCCAGTTTCCTTTAACAGTCCAAAGTCACGCATGGAGTTAGGTTAACTGGTGATTCTAAGTTGGCTGTAGCTGTAAGTGTGAGTAGTTGTCTGTCTCTTTGTGGTAGACTGGTTATCCAGGGTGCACATCCTGCATCTCGCCCTACGGCGGCCGGGATAGGCTCCAGGGCCTCCTGCAACTCAGAATTTGATAAGCTGAAGAACAAGATGGGTGGATCTGTGCATTTCCTTTTAATGTGAAGGTGACTAAAAAGAGATGATTTTTGTTCCAAGTCTCATTTCTTGCACATCGTTTCCTCCACCCTGGGGTGTACTCTCCCTTCAGGGAACAGCACAGTCCTGGTGCACAGCTGGCTTTAGAGGACACCGCTGGAGTCTCTAGTTTGAGGAACAGACGCTTGGCAGTTTTTATTAAACAGGACCTGTAAGAACCAGATTGTGCTTTGAGTCATCACGAAGCATTTTGAGCTAAAAGTTAGAAAAGGTGCCTTAAAAATAACGTGTTTGACTGACTTTGAATGCACTCTGGTGAAGCTGCTGGAGGACAAATGAATAACATGAGGAGTCTTCATGTGTGTACGCACTTTAATGGTGAACATGTCATAAGGGATCTTTTCCTATCATTAATGAAACGCTATTATACGGCCAACATGCATTTGCACATGTGGGCAACACTCGGTCAGTGTTTCCCATTCACTTTGGACATATGAATGGCATCTTTGTGTGTGCTGTGGAGCATTTTTCAGCATGACAATGCCCAGCAGCCAGCTCTGGCAGCGCGGATTCGTCCCATCAGCAGCCCTCGGCTCCTGAATATTCATCCACGCTCCTCAACTCGTCCTGACAATAAACAAGAGGCCAGAGGCTTGAATGCCTGGGTGGGGAGGGGAGGAGGGCAAAGGGGCAGAAGGAAGGGAGGCGGAGGGGGGGGGGGCAAATCCCGGCAAAAGTGGGGGGCAAACAACCCGTTTCCAAGGTAACAAGCCCAGCCTCTGTACTCTGCAGCAGTCTGTGAGAGAAAGGAGAGGGGAGGCAGGAGGGCTTTTTTCCTTTTTTCCTCCTTTTCTTTTTTTCTGGTCGGTTTTAGTTGGAAAGACATGAGTCGCAGTTTATTGAGAAGGGCAGGTATCCGGCAGAGCCAGCCAAAGTTTTTCACCGTGTAGACGAACGGGATCTGTGCGTCGCAAAGGGATTATAATCTCAAAATACCAGCAGCCATGGATGTGAGGGGAAACTCGGAGGTAAAAGCCGTCTGCTTTTTTTTTTTTTAAACAAACAAAAATTTCCCGACGAGCTACGGCAGGAAGTTTAATTTGTCACAAAGCAGCTAGTGGGACAAAGCAGGGGTGGAAAATAACTTTTTAAAAAGTTGCAAGGTGCGTTAAAGTGTCTCCATGTGACCATATTTGGTCAATGGCATGCTGAACGATGAAGTGCAGTCGTCGGCAGACTGCTTTGCTTTCACCCCCCCGACAGCTGACCCTTTGAATGAAGAAAAATGTCCCAGCGGATGCAGGCAGTAACTCTGCGGGCTTTGTAATTAGTTATTATCGGTCAAACATCCCTAAAGTCAAACCAGCAGATAAGTAAGAAAACAGCACAAGACTCCAGATCACACGACTCTGAACTGAGCACCCTGTGTCCTTTTTCCTGCTGGAGTTCAGGCTTATGGTGAGGGGGGTGACTTCTGTTGTTTTGGCCAGGGAAGGGTAAAAACCCAAATACTTTTTAAAACATGCATTCTGCGTATTTTAACCTTTACACTCTTGTGCATGTGCAGTTTTATCTGTTAACGCTTTTTGCGCCACACATTTGGAGATCATTTGCATTTCGTGTGATGTAGCAGTCCTTAAAAAGTATCATTAATCACACCTCTGTGGGTTAAAATGATCATGTACGTGTTTTCAGCTCTACTTCTTAGTTTGGAGCCTTTAATTTAACTTCTTCTGACCTGGCTTTGGCGCAGATGCAGGTCCAGGGTTGGTTTATTTATTTATTTTTTTGTGATTCTCTGAAACATGTGCATTTACTTACTTGGATAAAGGGGGAAAATCTGGCCCATGTATCACAATTGTTTCAGGCAATTTAAACTTCTAAAAGCACCTTTTTTTTTTTTTAGAACAACGCTGGGAAAAGAGTGTTTTCACTACACTGAGGTTTGTGTAGGTTAAGTATGGAGAGCTGTGTGGCTGTCTTTCTTGAATGTTTTGGTTCCTGAATATGAGTTTTCTTAACAGATTACAGCCTAAATCCTTATGATCTTATCTCACTCACCATAATGCAAACCCTATGGCTGTGAGCGGTTTTCTTTAAGCTTTCTTTTTCCTCCCTTAAAAAAGCCTTTCCATTGTGCAGATCAAACAATGACCTTCCCCTCTCACTGGATGGGACTGTCAACACAAAGCTTTTGAGGAAGTTCTTCTCTGTTCTCCATTCACTCTAACAGGAGTACGTCTAGCCTAAACGGGCCGTTGTTCACTCAACATCACAATCAAGAGTTGTTTTTGTCTTCAAGATAGGTTCATTGGGATTTACTGAGAATCGTGAGGGTCTGAGGTTGTAGTTTTCCTCACCGTCATGCTAAAGCGATCCTCAACCACATTTCTTCAGATCTGGGGGGTGTATTTCTCCAACATGCGGTTTTGACAGATTTCCTAGTCATAAATCTGCAGATCACAAGACCATCTCCCTTAGCTTCCCTCAAACAGCCACAGAAGTCACAAAGCTTCTTTTGAAAGCAAGCTTTTCATTGCCTTTCATGAAAGCATTTAATCTTATGTGACTATATCTACGCAGAAAGGAGACATATGATGCCGGTGCCTTTGGCTCGCCTGTGACTGTTTTAACCAATTCAGCTCTCACATTCACGTGGCTTAAAAACACAGCAGATGTCACACCTGTGGAGAGAGCACAGAACAATAAGGTGTGTGTTTCTTTCTAGGATTATAAACACTGATCTCATCGATCTGCTGTCGCTCAGCTAAGAAACTATATTAACCTTGCTTTCCGCCGTGGGATTTTAGTTCATTGAAGGTCATGCTATGCTGACTTAATATTAACTTTCAGGCATACAGTATTACCCACTGATTTAGGTCTAAGGCACACTCTTAGTCATACTGTTTGTCACCATGCTGCGGCCTCAACATACAAACTAGATTTATTGGCATCCCAGTGTTTTACTTTAGTACATTTTACTTCCACCTTCTATCCTTGATATGAGTGTTTGAGAGCCTGCCTGACCTCTCATTAGCTCATGAAGTAAAGCAAAACATATCACTTTCTTTCTGTACTGGACAATAACCCGTGAATTGTGATGGATCACTGGTGTTCTGGTTTTCACAAGCGCTGGTGTTAGGTTGATCAGTACCTCATATGATGCTCTATTCATGGTGCTTTGTTAGTAGACTACAGTCACAGCAGCAGTTCTGTTGTCAAAAATTTGTCTGGCTAACACTGATTGCAAGACCTTCAGAGCTGCCAGCTATAGACCTCTTTTACAGCGTAACGTAGTGACACTCACCGTTCCATGTGCCAAACCAAAGATGCCATCGTGATTCATTTATATTAGTCGTCTTTCCTCTGGGGCTGCCCAGAATTGCACAGTGTAAAACTGCCTTAAGCTTAATCCCTTTTGCATTTACCAAAAGAAATCTACGACTGGTGTGTCTTAAGGTTTACTAGGAAGTTTCTCAAGCTCTCTCCAGCTGCAGTGCCAACACGACTACACTTCCTCTCACCCACTCACAGTGCCTCTGGTTCAATAGTGCTTTTTTCTTTTTTCTCATTAAAGATGACAAGTGCAGGATTTCCACAAAGCTTTAGAAAGACTTTGGTTACAGCCTTTTTCTGTTTGTCTTTTAATAAAAATCCAAAATATTTTTCAAGCTATTTCATGTGAAGTAAAAATTAAGCCTCAAGCTACTGTGTAACTTAACCTCTATATGTAACCGTTTATAAGCGCCCCCCTGGGCTGTATAGTTAATGGGTCGTAATGTTTTAATAGGATTTTGCATGCCATGTCAGGGTAACAAAACATCATCATGTAGACGTTATCATGCCGTAAGACGTCCTGACTATATTTATTCGAGGGGCTACATTTGTCATGTATAGTTGCGTGCTGAGATACGAGCAGCGCTCGGGTTGGATGTCTGGAGTACACACACTCTCAGCTGTGTTTTCATTTCTTAAACACTTGTCACAACCTGTTGATACTCAGAATAAATGGTGCAAGCGCTGCATTTACAAAGCCTCCTTATAAAGTAGACAGCCTATAATCTTTAATGAATTGCTAGTGAATTTGACTCGGAGCATAATTTTCCCAGTGCCATTAATCAGCACATATTGACTTGAGTTTCCAGATTATTGAACTCAAAACAGCTAAAGCCGAGGAACGTCTTTATCTGTCTCAGTCATCACATGCGTAATGACTCCCCTAATGAGATCACGTCCAGTTATATTAATTAACTCACTGGCTACTTTAAGTCAAGAGTGCTAATGCCAGTGTAATCAATGGGAGCCCAGTTGTTTTCTTCAGGATTTGTTCATCAGCGAAGCCTAAAAAAAGGGGGTAATTTGATCCACATATTTTAAGTGCTCCACAAACAGCTCATATTTGTTCTGTTTCTAACTAAAACTGTGCGGTGAAGTTCGGGGAAACATCACATTTATGGCCAAAAGAATCCAGTGCCAGCTGTTCTTAAGTTTTTATAACTAGTGATGGGAAAAGAAAGTGTATGAACAGTGGAAACTGGGTTATGAATGAGTGGTCATGCTGCTGGCCCTCGTCCAACATGGGAGAAAATAAAGAAATCCATATAGCTTGTTATGAACTGTTTCATGTAAGAACTGCTTTCTTTTGGCTGTCTGTTAGTAATTGGGTAACATTACGGTTCAGCCGAGGATGGGCGGCTGATTAGTGATTAGTGTCACGCTGTCAGTAGACTGAGTCTCCCGTGGTGGGCAGATGAACATTTGCTCACGCAGAGTGATAGTCTCGGTCGGTGTGTATTGGTAAAAAACAAGGTTTGTGGATTTATTGAGCAACAGGACTGTGATTTCTGGAAAGAGACACTGCTGCAGAATATTTTAAATGCACTTTTTTGGTTCTTTGAGTACTACAAGGAAAGAACCCTTGAAGTTATACATCTCTACAGCTGAGATCTCCAAAACTGCGCAACACCGTGAAACAGTCTTTAGAAAAATGAGATTTCTAGACTCGACTGTTCCTTTAATTTGCATAAAACTGATAGATTCTGAGAAATGACTCATAGGAGAACAAATGAACCACGCAGGTATTAGTAAAGCTAATCTCTTTCTCTGTTTACTTAAGCTTTAAGAATTTGGCAAACAAGAGCACATTTTGTGTCCTTGGAAAAGTCAAAGACTTTTCTGTTGGAGGTCAGCTTTGTGACAGATTCACCCCACCCCCCCCACCTCCCCGCTGCAGCTCAGATGGACATAAGCCTGTTTTCCACATGCCTGCCTCTGCAGCTGTGCATGCTCATATCTAGGTTATACAGAAGGGGTTTTCATCTTTTCCACAAGGAGAAAATATGCCATGATTGCCCTGAAAAAAAAAACAGAGATAAAAAAAGAAGTATTGGTTCCACCTGGACAATCGAGCTACAGTGGCAGCATGGCAAAACATGTGGTAGTGTAATTATATAGGTATGGGTATGTGCAACTGCCAGTAGCACTGACCTTGGTGGGTTTCTTTTACATAGACAGATAGAGGCCGTTAGAGTCTCAAATGGGTCTCCAGAGAGTCTCACTATGAACACAATGCACATATATACTTCAGGTTTTCAGTTTCAGATGGGAATTTTTGCTTTCCCATCATGGTTGGCTTATAAAATGCCTAAAAACAATCTTTACATGTAGTGAAAATGATTTTATGTGTATTCATCCTGTTGAATATCAAATCCTGGGTGCCCTTCTGAAAATATGTATCTGTACCTCAACTCCCACGCTGCTCTGCTGACATGATTCGGCTCAAATTGGCTCAACGGACTTTGTCCGCTGGGGACAAAACTGGTCTTTCAGGAGGTACTGAAACAATGGTGTGGATCAGTGTGTGGGCTTTTGCACTCATGTCTGCCAGCAAGTTGTGACGTCTGGAAAGAGTTGAGAATTCGCAGAGATTTTCACCCTTCCTTTCCCCATTTGTTTTTGGCTGCCTGTGAGCTCTGCAGTGGTTTGAAAAACCTTGAAGTCAGGTTGCTGATCAGCAGAAATAGAGAACCGGGTCAACCAGAAAAGCAGAGAAACAAGAGGCAGGCAGCTCTGTTTATGAAAGCTGTTGTGTCTGCTGCTTCTGATGCATATTTTTAAAGTTTGCCAGTCTTGATAATAACATGAAAATGTTACGTAAAGTTAAGCGGTTCCGTGAAGATTGCTCTTAGCCAGGTGCGTATTTGTGTAGCCTTACACTGAATGAGAACAAAGGTTTTGGCTTTGACTCCAGGTGTTTCTGCCCCTCTGCTGTGCTTCCTTTCACCCTCTGAGAACAGACTTTAATATTTTGAATGCAGCCAAGGTCTGACGGATAATGCAAATATTAGCACATTCCTGCAAGTTGCGGGGAGAACTATGTATCAGATAATATGTCAAAAGTGACAGTGCCAAGGACATGTGGACTCTCTTTAAAAGACACACACACACATAGACTACAGACTGATAAAAGACTTACTTTTTAACCATCTCTCCCTCTCAAGGACACACTGAGCACAAAGAGCTCTTTTATTCCAGGCCAAACAGTCTAATGGAGACACTGTCATGGTCCCATTTCATCAATATGCTCCTGTTGCTGGGGGAACATATGCGTCATTGATATGTAATCACATAATACTTCTGGACATGAACATGACAGAACCAGGAAAAACCCTGAAATGGCAAAGCTAGCTAATTAAGACGATGGTGTTGAATATCCAAAAGTGACACGTTGGCTTACAGGATTTGTTTTTATGCCAGAGGCAAAAACAGCCAGATAGTTTTTAATCTCTGCGTTGAGGTTGAAGTAAAGGGATTAAGAAGTAGCGCTTAAAAAAGAAAATAAGGAAGAAAAACTTTTAGCTGACTAAGTCTGGATGTTTTGCTAAGCTAAGATTTGAAAGAAGAGGAAACAGGCCAGTTGCTTGGAAATGCGGATATGTGTTAGTCGACATGGTTAGGTGAGACAATAGTGTAAATAAAGGATGGATGTGCTAGCGGCATTTTGGGTGTAGACAAAATGCCAAACTCATAGGACTTGTTTTTTTAAGCAGGACGTGACCATATATAGGATGAACCTGGGGAGTTAGCTTACACTAGCCTAACTAGCTAGAAGAGTGCATTGTGGTTCAGTGTGTTGTAAAACAGGATGATAAGTTGGCTAGCGACAAACAGACAAAATGTATTGGTCACAGAAACCAAACAATGTGACTTTGAGTGCACTGGATGTTGTTAGTTTCAGGGTGTTGATCTTCAAAAATGGCTGATCACACCAAGAAGCAAACTCACCCACAACAGGCCCATGGGAATACTCTTCACCATAAAGAAGACTTACAGTCATCGTATCATCTGCATATTGGGAATCCAGATGTGGCCGGATTGAATTAAAAGATGAAGAAAAGTCAGTAAATAGGAGCAGAGCATGGGCTTTGGCCCTTTCCAGACGACGATACAGGAAATTTATTCAACCACGGCTTCATCTTCAACGCCCCTACAAGGCCTGTATGCAAATTGCAGTGGATCATTATGCTCCATCTCCTGCAGAATCTCCTTTCTGTTGAGCTTTTCAAAAGACTTCATCACTAGAGATGTTAAAGTCCAGTCCCTGAACTTTTATTAGTCTTATTAAATTTAAATAATTTTCCACCCATGTTTACTTAAGATGGAAAGTTGGCATTTTAAAACTAATTGAGGCCTAATATTAAATTAAAAACAAAAAACAAAAAATGACGCTGTAATGAGCCCATGATACAGTGTTACAGTAAGAAAAGGACTTCACATTGAAAAGCTGACTGGAGCCCTCAGCCTCTCGGCCTGGGGCTCGGTCACTCTGGCACAGCTGGCTGCCGGCGGAGCTCACAGGCACGTCACTGCAACCCCCCCTGGCTTCTGCTTCGCGGCTGCTGAGTGACCTCTCATCTGGGGCTCTCCTTAACTCTTTCTGGGACAGTGGCGCAGCTGCCCCTCCGTTGGTCTTCCTTGGTCTCTTGTGTTCTGAGGGCCTCTGGATGTTTGGAGTTTTGATCTCCTCCATACCTGCTTCATGCCCTGGAGGACGGGGCTGTGGCCCCCCCACACCCTCTAGCAGATCCTTTTTGGCTCCTATCTCAAAGCACACTGTGCGCCTTCGATCTTATGTGCTGCACAATAATGTTTAATATTTAGTATTTACTGTTATATTCCCATAGATCATCGTGATTTTGTTTATTATGTTGCTCTTTTTTTTCTCTTCTGCTTCTTCTCTCTTTTTTCTTTCTCAACAGGTGATCCAGGTGATCGATATATGTATTTTTTGTCTGCTTATTTTGTTGGTTTTTGTTTTTTGCCTTTTATCCCCGTCCCTCTTCCCCGCTGTTTTTCTTTCCCTCTTTCTTTCTCCCCTTTCTTTTCCCCAGTCAAATCTGTCCCCGTATTTAGCAAGTAAAAATGAAATAAAATAAACAATAAAAAAAAGGTGAGTCAAATAGACCAATACGGCAAGGCTGGGATGGTCCATTTGGTAAAGTAAATCCGTTGGGCAGCTTTCTTCGCCTTTAGACAATAATTCTGATGGCAAAAGAGCCAAACGGGACAAGCAAAAAAAAGAAAAGAAAAAAAAGCTGACTGGTAACTTGGTTACAAGTTACAATTAAAATATTATTACTTAAAAAAAACTATTTTAATGGTATACAGCTTTTAAATGAACCTTTATCTTGTCAGTTGTCAGTTATGCACCGCTTCATAGGAAAAATTGGAAAAAAGATGAATAACAGTACAAACTCTTGTCTAGTCATCCAGCTCAAGGCTATTTAGCTTAATGGTTAATGCTGCTTCTTACTGGGGTTTGTGAGATTGTTCGGTTTCCCCTCTGCAGAGAGCTCGATTAAGATAGTTTGCAGGCTGGTTCAGGCCTACATGTGATCTTTAGACTGCTGCTTTATTCAGCAGTTCCACACTCTCCTTTTGCCTTATGTTTGACACCCCTGATGTAATGCTGTGTTCCAGATACCTCGGAATTCAGATGTTGGAGAACGTTCAGGAAAAGGCACGGGAAAACAAGATTTGTTTTGATTCTTAGCAAGATAGAGGCATTCAAGTGTCGCTAGCAATACAACATAATACTTATTTTATTGAGCTTAAAAATACCGCTACAGTATATTCATGGATAGAGCCTCAGTGTCAGTCACTGCTCTGCGTATGGATTATTTAGTGAGTCACGGATACAGAACAGTGCCATTTGAGAAAAGTTTTACCGTTTTACTCCTGTTTACGTTCAGTACCGCTATCTTGAGTTGCTATCTTGGGATTGCTAGGGCTGCTCTGACGTGTCAGGTTGGAAATCCTAGTTGAGGGGACATTCCAGATTGAAATTCCTAATTGGAACTTGGAAGTTAAGAGTTCAACTTATTCAGGAATGCACTACAAACGTCAGGGTTAGTCAAGTCAGCTTTGTTTTGTGTTATGTTGCTTAATGACAAATTTGCCCCATTTTCATTATCAGACTTCCTCCATCCTCACATATCCAAGTTCCTCCTAACAAACCCTTTAGAAAGAAACATCTGAAAAAGCAAGACGGGGACGTGTGGGTGAAAAGAGTGGACACGGAGGGAGAAAGATGGAGACAGAAGAATTGTGTTTTTACAACAACAGGACAGCAACCTCAGGCTAAAGTGTGCCTTTTTGTGTCCTGCCTCCAAACCCCGTAAAACCCCAAAGATTTTAACACTCTGCGATGTCAAGTGTTTCGTCAGTTGTTGACCGTTAGCTTGCCCTTGGCTCTGACATCTCAAGAGAAAAGTTGTATTGAATGTGGTTGAATGCACTTTAAAGGTACTCTAGAGCTTTCTTAGAAGTGGTTGTTTACAGCCAGTAATTTTGTGTAGAGAGATGGTATCAGACCTCAGGAAGTCAGTTGGCTAACGCCTTGGTGTTTACACTGAAATGTCCATCTTGGGCCTCTGTGACCCATTTCTGTGATTATAGCTTTCTGAGTCCAAAAAAAATGAAAACAATAAATTTACACAGATTAAAATTGATTCTAAGTTAGCTACATAAGGTAATAATGATGTTAAAGAAATTATTTCTGCGCTTCTTTAAGGTGTTAGAGATCAAATCAGAGAGAAGAGAGTGGAGTGAATATCATCTCCAAACTCACCATATTTTAATCAGGTATAAATCATATTTACACAGCTGCCAGTGTCTCTGGATTCATGCTTCCTAATTTAACTTAGTCAAATTTTGAATAAGATGAAAGATTTTATTTCTCAAGTTCTCTGAATGTTTTTCTCAACGTCCCTTTTTTTCCTGTCAAGCATGATTTCTTACATTTTTATCGTTGTTTAGTCCATCGTGAATCAGTCTAGATAGTTACACGCGTATTAGGATAGTCTTCGATGCCGGACATGTGATTTGTAGAAATCATTTGAGAATTTCTCTAATTTTAGATCAAACAGCATGTTGATTGATGACTCTGTCTCTCTCCGAGGCATGTGAGTGGATGCTTATGATGAATCTTACGTAACTATTTGGATGACAGGAAATAGATGCAACTTTCCACATTTTCCCTCCTATTTTGGGACTAATGTTCTGTTTTTACTTTGAGCTCTGCGGTGTTATGGTTCACAGAGGAGCAGCAGCACTGGCGGAGTCGTATACAGGACAAGGCAAAATCGTTCTTTGTGTTGGATGAAAATAACGATGCATGCCTCGTCGTTCTAGCCCAGTCCACAATCCACAGGAAATAGCTGACAGCAGGAATGCTCCCTCTCTCTTCTCATCTGTCTCTATAGGAATCAGCTCCACTACTGGTTGGCTGGCTTCTTCATACAACAGCTTCCTGTAAACAAGTCATGCTGCCAAGCACCCTCCTATCCTCCAACTCTGATCTCTAGGGATCTCCATTTGACCTCCTCATGCACCAGAACAATTGCTTTGAGCCTTTTTGAAAGGTTCATTGCTGCACTTTCAGGGGCACTGGCCCTCAGTTTGAAGGGAGGCTTTAACTAACTGCTTTGACAAACTTGAGTAAATGTTTTAGGAAGAACGACTTAACAGTTTCAGTGCTACATCAGCGTTTCATAGTGTTATAAAGAGAGGGTTGTTTAGGATGAAAACAATTACACGCTCAATAGTATTTTCATTGCTATGTTCTTTTCACTTATTTTAGACGTGAAAGGTGGTAAATATGTTTGTGTGATACCAGACATACTGCTTGAGTATGAGCCATTGATTACAATTAGGCAAAGCATGAAGAGCATATGGAAAGATTAGGATGTGGGTTAAAATAGCAGACCCTGAATGTCTGTTGTGTACTGTGGGTAATCCATAGCCCGTAAGACTCTTGCAGAGACCTTGGTTGGAATCTGCCCGGGCCTATCTGCCGTGTGGCTTCCTCTGCTCTGTCTCACAGCTTTCCTGTCCTAGCATAATAATAACTAAAGAGCCCCACTCCTTCCCCAAAAATAGACCTATAGTATTATGTGTACAATATGGTGAGTAAGCAATTAGCACTTTATTTGCTAAGAGGGTTTGCCTACCCATCTATCCACCCTGACCTCCACCCTATGCACAACAGATGGGTTTCAAATATGAGTTTAAGCGTTATGAGAGTCTTTAAATATTAACTTTGTTTTAAAAAAATCTGTATTCTTTTCAATTCTAGAAATAAGTAAGCTAAATTAGTTTTCTGGACTTTGTTTGAACTCAACCTTTAATGTTAGTATCAGCAGAGTAGCACATGTGAATATATGTATTTATATATGATTCATAATGTTTATAAAGAGCTTGCTAAATAGAAGTTTAGCTTTTTCTTTGGCAGCACTGTATACCCGTATGCTTTGATTCCGAAAGGAAATTTTTCTAGGCGTAAAAACCCCACAGCTGTGCCGGGAGCTCCGGGGCTTCTCCAGCACAATACTGTCTACATACTCTGTCAGTTATGCCACTTACGTTCAGTTTATTGAAAGTCATCTGCAGTGTTTACACTGGAGATTCAAGATGGCAGATGGGGTGAAATGGAAAACTCTGTAGGATTTCTTTATTAGCCCGAACTGTGAAAAGTTGTCAGATGCAATAGTAGTAAAGCTACCATTGATGGGGGATAATAGTAACAGCTGCTGTTTCAAAACCTTGCATTGACACATTGATACTACAGTTATATAGACCCATAACCACAACAGATGAAAGAACTGCTATGTTGTATCTGTTTATTCATTTGTTTTTGGCTGCACATGTACATGAGAGGTGCTGTATCAGTAGAGTTAGTGTTGCCTTCTGTTAGCTTTGTGTTTTGTTATGTGGCTCCTTAGTGTAGTGGTTAATATGCTCACTTAGCAAAAGATCTCTGGCTTGAGACCGGCAGGGGACACAAGTCCCTGGGAGGGTTGCAGCAGGACCAGTATGAAAATTTGCAGAGTCATCTGACGTGGCGACTCCTTGGGAATAAGAGAGCAACTAAAATAAGCTTTTTAGCTCTATGATTCTATATCCTGAAAATATTCACGACAAATACAAACAATATAAATGGTTTAATATTCTGTATAAAACCCATGTTTAAATGTTTGATATCCCTGTGTTGTAGGTGAGCGGGTGGTTTGCAGACGAACATGACTGCCAACAAGAGTTCAAAGGCTGCACCTCGTGCTGCAGGAGGTAAAGCTCCTCGGGACGTCCCTGACAGGTCAGTGACATGTTGGACAGGGTGGGCTTGGGTATGTGCATTTCAGGGAGCATTAAGTGGTTTCAAAGTGACCAAATGACTCGACTTGAAAGACAAACAAATCCACTGCTCGAATTTATCCATATTTTCCTATTTGTTTCACTCATGGAAAAAAAACAACTAATGATTGTCAGTCATGATAAGGCTTCCAAAGCTTTTGCAAGTATGATCCTGTTTCCTGGACAAGTGCCCCATTCAGCCCTGAACTGAATACTGAGCTGAAACGTGTGTCAGCATGTCGAGAAGTGACAGTGACATACTGCGGGAAAACTCATTTACAAATGCTTTGTAAAATATAATTCTTTATGATCCTGTCAAATTTGTCAAAAGCCCCTCTGAGTCACATTTCCTGTCACATCAAATAAAATATGTCGTATTTCATATGTTGATAAATTGAAATATATAGAATTCAAATATTTTCAGTATTGCAGCAAATAAATGGCTGCACATGCATACTTTTAACAAACCTAATAAATAATAAATCAGCTTTATTATCTCCTGATTTGTTGCATTCTTCTTTTTCTTCATGTGCTGAAGAGACTGTAGAAATAATATTTTATAAATGCCTTTAAGCAGTGTGACAAAAAAACCACCACACGTGGTCTTTAAGTAAATGTACAAAAAGAGATAAAAAACAAACAAACAACTGGCATGTTTTCATGTCAATTCATGAATTTATATGATACTGTGGTCTAAATTTAAACATTAGAAAAAGAAATACATTTTTAAGGTATCCTGAAAATTGGACATATTTGAAGAACGACCCTTTTGTCTTTGTTGAAGCTGTTACACGACTCTGCCATAGCTGATTTTAAACAGCATTTTTTTTTTAAATCCATGGTTTCTATTATTCTTATATAGTTAATGATTCCCAGGGATGTTGCTGATTTCTATTCCTTTTCTCATTTTTCATTCTGATGAAGCAAGACACACAGAAGAGAGCATTTCTTACATAGAATTATAATGTAACCTAATGGAGCTGGTTTCTGTAGCTGCTCATTTCAATCAGGCCTAATGCAAATGGAAAACCACATAAAGCATAATTTGTGGTACTGCATCGAATCCCCGGTGCAGTGTGTGACATTCCTTGTGTTTATACTTATGTGCTGATGTGGCTGCATCCTTAATTCATGGGTGAAACTGAGTAAGTCTTGAACAACAGAGAGGAGAACATTTGCAGACTTTTGAGTGCGAGCACAAATTAAAATGAGAGAAATATCGTATGTCTGTACTGTTAAGCTAAATACATTCACAACAGAGGGATTCTTCTTGTGCTAATCTAATATACTGAATGTTTATTACTATCAAACAAATCCAGCACAGTTGAGGTGGTGTTGCTGGGATTTCTATGAGGGTACAAGTCTCAGTGGGTACTTAGGATTTAAATCAGTGTCATAAATCTAGTATAACAAATTTTAGGTATTACTGTGTACACACTGTTCTCCATAGTAAACATTCGCAACTAGTCATTGTAAGTAAAACACTGATCGCAGTAGCACAAAGCTTTCTCATCATCCCCCTTGCACCCCATTTGTCCATTTAACCTGCGTCTCTTAATAAAAGTATTTGTTATTATTGGCAGCTGGTAGTCCTCAGGGACTCGTCTTACACAAGACTCTTTAAGATCATATTTAAAGCTCGTGAGATGCAGCCAGATGTTTTAACAGATGGAGAAGATTTATGTGCTATTCAATGGATTCTCACCGACGTATGAAATTAACCAAGGATAAATTTCTAGGACAAATTATGCTTGTGCTTAACTGTGAAGCCCCAGGAGGGGAGCATTTTAATATGCAACAGCACATGGGCAAAGTCTCGATTAAAATGAGTTGAAACTGGAAACTTGTCCAAATACAGGATCTTCGTCTGATGTTGTACTCTGAATGGACATGGACCTGCAAGACTACAGTGAAGACTACTACACTGTTTTCATTGGTACACATTTGCCATATTTAGGTGTTACGCACTGATAATTGACAGAGAGCTGGTAAAGTCGGCACATGCGGAGCTATAAGTTTAGGGAACAGGCTGAATTCTCCATCCTGGTCAGTAACGGGAAGTGGCTTGTGGTTGGAATGCCCTGGAAGCCTGAGTAAGAGCCAGAGGCCAGGTTGTGACTGGCATTCAGCTCTTTGTAGAGTACTGTATGTGTGGCCAGTCCATCTGAAGCTGACTAAACTGGGCTTATTTTTACAACTCTTAAAGCACCCAAAGCCTTGAATAGGCAAAAATCTGATAGAAAAGGTGAAGCTCAGCACAACGTTTTGACTATCTAATTTAGAGGTCTTCAAAGTCAGACTACAGGTCAGTTGGTTTTCTAATATTATTCTTATACTCGTATTATTTTATGTTTACAACTGAAATAATATGAAGCTGTCAAGTGGCGTGTGAAGACAGGAAGTTTTCACAGGATTCTGTGCAGACCTGTGAAAGCTAAGTACACCCTCACTGTTTTGATAGGAAAGAAGAGAGTAAATAACAACCAGGTGCTGATAATCAAATGCACTTGAAAAACTGATCATCAGCAAGTGTGAACACCGTTATAAAAGCAGATGTTTCTGCAGCCTCCTGGTCTGGAGCCTTGGGGTGTGTGTTTACACAATACCACAATCTCTGGAACATTGTGCTTTGATCAGAAAAGACCAAAGTAGAGATGTTTAGCTATAACACACAGCTCCATGTTTGGTGAAAATCCAAACAAAGCACGGTGGGGGATTGGTGATGATTTTGGCGCATTCTGCAGCGACAGGACCTGGGCACCTTGCAGTCACTGAGTCATCCATGAACTCCTGTGCATACCAAAGTATTCTAGAGTTAAACGTGAAGCCATCTGTTGGACAGCTAAAGCTTGGCCCAAATTAAGTCATGCAACTGCGCAAGGATCCCAAACACAGCAGCAAATTGACAATAGAATGGCTGAAAAAGAATAAAATCAAGGGTTACAATGACCTCAGCCTGAATGAAATGCTGTGGGACGAGAGCTGTGCATACGATGCACACATGATTAATAGTGGGTCAACAAGCACCTCCTGGGACTTTCTCCACTAGGGTTTAAATACCTGGGACATCTTTTCGTGTTAGAACTGAAAAAGCCTCTTGGATGAGGGGTGAAAATCAGTTCAGACATGTCAGAGTGAAGACACAGCAGTTTGTGCACAATTATGCTGCGTTCTCTCTTTAAGATGTTCTGAAAGCCCAGCATGAAGCCAGCGTGAGTGTTTTCTCCCAGATCATCTTGTTTTTGCTTGTTTACTGTCACATTGTGGAATCATTGTTAGGCATGGAAACACAGCACTTCCAATCTTTCCCAAAGTAAAACCCCAGGGAGAAAATGAATAGTGTCATGATTAACTCAATAAACTGCACTGCTAGTGGTATTAGGATTGCATTGTTGAGTGTTTGGTCTGGTTGCTACTAAAACATTCCAGTTGATACTTAGCTTCAGAGATGCTGTTCCCTCACTAGGTTCCTGTGGCAGACGTAGTCCTTGGCAGAATTTATGATCGGAGTTTTGCCAGGAAAGCAGTAGGAATTTAATTTCCCAGACAAATTCTTTTCAACAGCTCCCCACTGAAACACTGCAACACATGCTGACTGCTGATTAACATCAGTGCTTTAAAAGGATTGTATTCATGAAACCATGGGGTCTATTTGGCTTTTTTTTTTGGTTTGGGAAATAGGTGCAGACATAATAGGTGCACAAATGTGCAAGCATACATGGGAATACAATATATATGACAAAAACAGAGGTTTTATATTTCCAACAATCTTGAAAGTCAGTGTTTGGTATGATAACCTTTATTCTTCAACATAGGCAAGGTTTCTTGTAATTTCTTTCAGTTGTCCTCAGGAATAGTTCTCCAGGCTTCTTGAAGGACATTCAAAGCTCATCTTTGTATTTTGCTGCCGTTTTTCTGTTCTCTGTCAAGATGACTCCACATTGCTTCATTAATGTAGAGGTCCGGGCTCTGGGGAGGCCAATTTATCCAGATATTCTTATACTACACCGGCAGTGGGTTTGGGTTCATTGTCATGCTGAAAAATGGATCCTTTGCCAGACAGATGCTTCCATTTGGTGGCTCAAAATCTGATGGTACTTTTTTGCATTCATTACTATTCAGTCAATTTTGAGAAGATCCCCAACCTGTAAGACTTGTTGCCTCTTGTTTTCAGTCCAGTTCTTGTGTATGGCATACCCCAGCCTTTTCTGGCTGTTTACCTTCATTAAGAATTCTTTAATTGACGGCCATCCCTCTACTGAGACCATTTCTGGTGAGGCTTTGCTGAACAGTAGATGAATCAACTGAAGGGCCAGATGTATCGCTCAGGTCCTGTGTTAGGCCTTTGATGGATTTTTTCCTTATTTCTTCAGCACATGACTTTGAGATACTGTTCATCTGTTGTTGTTTTTTTAGGACTGCTGCTTCTTTTGTCCTCCAGTTGCCAAGTTTCCTCAATTTTTTTAGGAAAATACACAGCATGCTGAGAAATGCAAGTTTGTGGCTAAAAGCTCTCTGGGAATCCCCTTGTTGGTGTATAAATACTATTTTATATTTGTCAAACTGTAATTGTTGGTATTTTTTGTTGACTCAACTAAAGAAATGGGAACAAATGATGTGTTTTTGTGACAGGCTGCTTGTAACAATGTGCCTAAAGACACAATATAAAATTGGTTGTTTACTAAGTTTTCTCTTAGGTGTAGTCATAACATTCTTGAGTTAGGTGCGTTCTTTATGCTTGAATGATTCACAGGTCAGTGTTAAGTAGCTTAACAAAATAAAAGCATTTTTCTGAAAGTTGTTAGGTACAAGGACTGGAAAAAAGTAACCAATGTCCACAGGAAAAATTAAAAAGACCTCAAGAAAGCCTGGAGAGCTATCACTCAAGACCACTTTAAAAGTTCCCAGAATGTCCGGATCATTGGAAACAAAATATGAGGCAATGAGGGGTGGCTCGAGGCTTTACCTAATATAGGTAGTTTCCCTTAGGTAGTATCATCGCTGGCATAGCATACATACATTTTCACTGCCATGCAGATGACACCAGCCTTTATCTATCCATGAAGCCAGATAATACACACCAATTGCAGGAACTGCAGGAATGTCTTAAAGACATAAAGACCTGGATGACCTCTAATTTTCTGCTTCTAAATTCAGATAAAACTGAGGTTTCTGTACTCAGCCCTAAAAATCTTGGAAATGCAATTTTTACCAGATCTTACTCTGGATGGCATTACCTCGGCCTCCTGTAACACTGTGAGGAACCTTGGAGTCATTTTTGACCAGCACATGTCCTTCAATGCATATATTAAACAAATATGTAGGACTGCTTTCTTTTTTTTGCGCAGTATCTCTAAAATTTGAAATGTCCTGTCTCAGACTGACGCTGAAAATGTATTTATTACTTCTAGGCTGGACTACTGTAATTCATTATTATCAGGGTGTCCTAAAAACTCCCTTCATTGGCTTCCTGTTGAATCCAGAAGTGAACTCAAAATCCTGCTCCTCACATACAAGGTCTTAAATATTCAGGCCCCATCTTATCTCAATGACCTTGTAGTACCATATCACCCTATTAGAGCACTTCGCTCTCGCTCTGCAGGCCTACTTTGTTGTTCCTAGAGTATTTAAAAGTAGAATGGGAGGCAGAGCCTTCAGTTTTCAGGCCCCTCTTCTGTGGAACCAGCTTTAAGTTTGGATTCGGGAGACAGACACTATCTCTACTTTTAAGATTAGGCTTCAAACTTTCATTTTTGCTAAAGCATATAGTTAGGGCTGGACCAGGTGACCCTGAATCCTCCCTTAGTTATGCTGCAATAGGTGTAGGCTGCTGGGGGATTCCCATGATGCATTAAGTATTTCTTCTTCATTCACCATTCCCACCCAGTACGTGTTAATATAGACCTCTCTGCATTGAATCACATTTGTTATTAATCTGTGGCTCTCTCCCACAGCAGGTCTTTTATCCTGTCTTCCTTCTCTCACCCCAACCGGTCGCGGCAGATGGCCGCCCCTCCCTGATACTGGTTCTGCTGGAGGTTTCTTCCTGTTTAAAGGGAGTTTTTCCTTCCCACTGTTGCCAATGTGCTTGCACATAGGGGGTTTTCTCTGTATGTATTATCGTAGGATCTACAGGGTCTGTTGTTGTGATTTGGCGCTGTAAATAAAATGGAATTGAATTGAATTAAATTAAATTGAATAGGGGCTGCTTATCCTCATATATTAAAACATGAGAATTACTGTAAATTGTGAAGGACCAGATGTCAGTGGGATCCTGCTTTTAAAGGACTATAGAATCATATTTGGTCATATTTCCTTTGTCTCCACTGACATTTCAGCCTTATGATGAAAATAGTGTTAGTGTTATTAATCATTCAGTTTACTCCAGAGTAACTCTGGAAACTACCATTAAAACTCTGCAGATGTGAGGTCATGTCTTCATTTCTCATACAGTACACCTTCAAAGCAAGTAAGATGAGATGCATCCTCCATGGCTTCAGCAACCAAGCCCCCAGCTTTTGTATAAGTTTCTCCACCCTGGAGTAGGAAGAGTGAAACCAGGGATGGGCAGATAGGCGTGAAGTCGGATCTGTCCCAACCTGCATTGTTGGATCATAGTCCACAGCCCTCAGCTTCCTCCTCCCATAGCTCTTGTTATTCTAACCATGGCTATGACATCAGATCTTCCCAACACTTCACTTTCACAAGAGTTAGTCACCTTTCAGCTCATGACAAAGCTCCTGATGTGCTATGAGTGGTAGGTTAACCTGCTGTTAAGTGGAAAATTTGGCACTCTGTGGAAATCTTAAAGCGGGTGAGCACCGTGAGAAAAGGTGTGTGTGTGTGATAGTGTGTGTGAGGTAAACGGTTGCAGAGTCTGCAGTAAGTGCGAGAACACAGTAGCACCTAGTACCACTTAGCTGCAAGGATCAGCAAAAGTTTTGTGCACCTGAGCGGAGCAGCGAGACTTTCACAGGTAAGATAAATCTCGCTTGGCATGCTCCTTTCTGTGTGAGGTCCAAACTGATTCTCCTCAAGTTTTTTTTGATTATGTGGAAAAATCCGCAGTGGCGTTTTAATGTAGTCTGTATTTCCTTTGGCCTGTATTTGAATCCCGCGCTGCCAAAGACAGAATACTTTAGTGTGGTTATTCTAAATATGTGGCTCAGGTTTTCATGCTGTCTTTGATCTCGGAAATGATTTCAAATCTTTCGGCTGATTCTTTACAGTTTTCTCCCATCTGTTCCACATTTGCACGCGGACTTGTTGGCACCTTTTATGACACTGGTTTGTTACCATCTGTCAGTCTGAAATATTTTTTTTAAATGTAAATTTTCTTCACACCTCTCTCCGCCTTGTTTCAGGTGCCAGTCTACATCACCGTGTCCTGCTCTCTCTGCCAGCCAGCGGCAGAGCCAGCAGCCGCTCCTCAGCGACAGTGAGAACTCTGGCAAGCAGAGCAGGTACGTCAGAACTGACGGCAGGTTTCTGCTACGCGGTGGATGGAATAACAAGACAGCTAGCCTGTGCAGCGGTGCATCTCTCCCAAGTGAGCCTGACTGCCAGGGGCGTCTAACCAAGTCAAAGAGCATCAGCTGCCTGGAGAACAGGCTTTCCATCTACAAGCCTCCAGCTCAAACCAAGTCCTGTCAGGAAAGTCAGGGCGCCCAGGAGCAGAAGGAGAAACAAGGGGATCTCGCTCCAGGAGATGGACTTAATGGTAGGACACTGAGCTGGAGCACGCTCTCACTGGGACCTTCCTCTTACCAAGGCCACAAGCGCGCCCTCTCTCTCACCTCTTCAGCAACAGGTGTCCCTCCTGCCACAATCCGCAAGAAGATCTCAGAATGGGAGTGCAGAAGGGTGTCTCTGCCTAGGATGAGCTTGTGTCTGGACAAAAGAGGAGGGGAGCGCATAGGGAGTAGCGAGGGCTGCCCGAGCCTGCTGTCTTCTCCCTGCAGCGAGAAGACTTTTGACTTTAAGGGGGTTCGCAGGATGAGCACGGCATTCTCTGAATGCTCCTTCACAGAGACGGAGGAGGAGGAAGGATTTCCAGACAAAAACGGACGTTTCCAGAAAAGGATCGGCAAGACAGACTCTACGGGACCGTTCGTGCGCTCCCTGTCTACTCGCAAAGAGACGTCAGCGGTCCTCAACAGGATACAAAAGATCGAGCAAGCCCTTAAGGAGAATCCCAGCCCACCCCCTCCACGTTACCTGAGTAACTGCTACGCGCCGGATAAGACGAGACAAAAGTCTTTTGTGATAGGGGACGACCTGGACAGCACATGTACCAGTAAGCGCAGCAGCATTTGTTCAGTGAACACTGAACCGGACACCGCTTTGGTGCCCGACAAGCTCTCTAAACTCAGACAAAGGTTTAGTGTGAGCTCAGCCAGGTCCGAGAGCCCAGAACCACCGAGCCAAAAGAACTCTGTTAGCACACCAGTCAACCCCTTACCTAAACCCAAACGCACTTTTGAATACGACGCCAATCGAGACCAGAAGGGTGCATCGTCGACCAATGGACTACCTCCAGACAGAGCCTCTGAGTCTCCGCCGCCGCTGCCCTCGACCCCTGCACCCAGCACGACACGAACGGCAAAGACCGAAGGAAGTGCCCCCATCAGAATCCGGGACAGGTGAGGCAAAAATCAAATGCCTGCTTTTGTGTCTGTAATCACACAAGTATAAGCACAGGAAACTTGTACATTACCACACAATACGATGCTTTATTATTACAGTCTGGAGTTTTGAGTGAACAGGACGAACCACTTTAAAACAGGAAGTTTTTGAAGGGCTAGGGAGAAAGTATGAAACCTGGCATGCACTTACAGTGTAATAAAAACGTAATATTTTGTGGATCTTGCATATTCCAACTACATGCATACCACATGTAACATCCCCAGAAATATTTTAAAAAGCATCTTGGAGCTATACAGGTAGTTTACAGATTTTGAATTAACTGCACATTTACCATTCCCAGTCTGTACATTAATAAACTCTGCAAACTTGACAGTTTAAATGACAAACTTCTGTGGTATGTTATAATTTGGCATTGGACCTAGTTTCTGGCTTCATCTCCTTTAAGAGGATAACTCATCAAACATGTTTGACTGCCTTGTGAGAAATTAGGCTTGTTCATTATGGCTAATTGCTTCGCTGATGATGAAGCTCAACAGGCTTCTCATCAGTGTGTCCGTTTGCAAGGTTGCTGCACGTCCTGAGTTTGTTTTAGCTCTTGAATCAGCTGTTAAGGTTGCCACTGAAAAATAATACTTTGACAGAGGATTTGAAATGCCAGATCCTATCCAGAAATGTATGCAGGCCCATAAAAAAGGTCTGCTCCTATAACTCTTTCATAATCCTCTTTATCAGAAGTCCTCAGTTGTTTTTTGTGAGCGTCGGGCCTGTCCAGATCATCCCCGTGTGTGAAACGGGCATGAAATCCTTAAACATTCATCCCTGTGACTCTGTGTTTAACATTCCTGTGGTTCAAGCAATTTCAGACCGAGCTTATAGCCACAAGCTGTCGATGGCGCGACTTGACCGTACTGTAGATCCCTGCGCCGATGTAGCTCCGCTAACAGTTTGTGCAGTGCTTCGACATGTGGCATGTGCTTTACACTGTGCAGACAACACGCAGGAATAGTAAGATATCTGCATGTTTACTTTGGACTTATCTAGAATTTTTCGGTGATCGGAGCATGTTCCTTTTATTTCAACATTAATTCTTCTGATTTAGGGTTTTTTTTAAAGGACAAACGCTGACTTTAATGCGCTTATCAGCACTAGGAGTGTTTTAACCACCTGTTTCTGTTCTTCCAGCTGACAAGTAGTGCATTTTAGAAGTAGGGCCAGCTGTCTGGATTATATTTTAATACAACCTGCACTTTTTCTGTCCTCTATCACGTGTTGACATGCTCTGAGTAAGACACTGGCTCGTGTTGACTTGTCCTCCTTGTAATTTTGCCTCAGCACCTTGGTCTGTTTCAAATTGTTTATCTTCTTCTAGAGAGTCGTGTGAGTCGGAGGATGCTGCCAGCTTGCCGTCTTCATATCCGTCCTCGCCCACGGAGAATGGCGCACTGACCACAGACGCACGGAGCCGACCCAATTCCAAAAGCACTTTAGAGGAGAATGCCTATGAGGACATAGTAGGTAAGCACACTGGCTCAGTACACTGTAAACAAGACAAGATGTAAACATTAACTGATCTTCAGCTCGTTGATCTGTAATTTGTATTACTGTATAAGTCACCTTTCAAAGTAAGACATACAACATTTTTCTGGTTCTTGTGTCTTGAATTTGCATTTATTTTTCATGTTTTCTATTCCTCTGTGATAGTAAACTGAATATTTTTGTATTTTGAACTTATGTTGAGACAACAAAAGGCAATTTATACGCAATCTTGGTCTTTAGGGAAGTTGTCCATGGTAATTTTTTTTTACAACAGGTGTCTGGTTACATATGAATTATGAAGGAAATACAAATTTGTTGTAAGAGTAATGTGACAGCTGAGGCATTAATTATAATCTTCAAATCGGTTTGCTCCAAACATATAATGATACAGGTACTATAAAGGAAATCAAAGGCAAGGACACCCAAATCATGTGAAAAAGTTTTAGCTCCACTAGTTACACTTGTTGGCCACTTTATTAGGTACACCTGCTTAACTGCTCATTTACGCGAATATATAATCAGCCAATCACGTGAGAGCAACTCGATGCATTTAGATCTGTAGACATAGCCAAGACAATCTGCTCAAGTTCAAATTGAGCATCAGAATGGAGATAAAAGGTGATTTAAGTGACTCTGAACGAGGCGCGGTTGCCGGTGCCAGACGGGCTGGTCTGAGTTTTTGACAAACTGCTGACCTACTGGGATTTCCCACACAACCATCTCTATGATTTACAGAGAGTGGTCCGAAAAAGACAAAAATATCCAGTGAGCAGCAGTTCTCTGTGTGAAAATGCCTTCTTGATGCCAAAAATCAGAGAAGATTTTTGTCCAGACTGTTTTAATTTGACAGGAATGTAACAGAAATTTATATATAACCGCATCTCTGAATACACAGCACATTGAACCTTGAAGCAGATGGGCTACAGCAGCAGAAGACCAGGCTGGGAACCACTCCTGTCAGCTAATAACAGGAAACTAAGGATACAGTTGGCACAGGCTCGCTAAAATTGGGCAATAGAAAAGTGGAAAAATGGTTCTTGGTATAATGATTCTAAATGTCTGCTGCTGCATTCAGATGGTAGGCTCACAATTTGGCATAAACAACATGAAAGCATGGATCCACCCTGCCTTGGATCAATTCAGGCTGCTTCTGGTGATGTAATGTGTGGGGGATATTTTCTTGGCACACTTTGGACCTCTTAGGCTACGTTCACACTGCAGGTCTTAATGCTCAATTAAAGCGGCCCGCATGCGCAAAAGAAGACGTCACACACAACGCACTCTGTTTAGACCCAGAGCAAACAATATTGTTTGACTGATGGTCCTTAAAATAAAGACTTCGGACTTTATGTTTCCCAATTTTTGCTTTAAGTTATGATAAGTAATGATCCTTATTGCTGTTTTAGAGAGGAGCTGTGCTTCAAAGGATAGTTGCAGATTTCTGTCAGAATCTGCAGATTATACAGTACAAATAAAATGTTCACGTTGTCTTCCCAACAGTTTCACTAACATCTACACTGGATGGACAGGAAGCGTTCACGATGTCTTCTCGAGCGCTGATAATTGGTGTCTGTCTTGTGTCAGTGACGTAAAAGACGGATTTAATGCGACATGACCGTTCAAACAGCAGTTGCTTTCTAAAACATCAGATATGTATCGGATTCAGTACCACATACGAAAGTGACCCAGATCGGATTTGAAAATATGGGATTTGTGCCGTTCACACTGTCATACCATGATCGGATATGGGTCGCATAGGGTCAAAAAAATCGGATTTGATGCGCTTTCGCCTGCAGTGTGAACGTAGCCTTAGTATCAACAGAGCAAGACAGTCTACTGGAGTGTTGATGCTGACCGTGGTTGCTTCCAGCAGGATAACTCACCATGTCACAAAACTCAAATCCCCTCAATCTGGTTTCTTGAATGTGAAAATGAGTTCACCGTACTCAAATTCCCCTCACACTCACCAGATCTCAATCCAAAAGAGCACCTTTGGGATGGGGTGGAACGGGAGATTCATGTGTGGCCGATAAATTTGCCGCAAATGTGTGATAATGTCATGTGAATATGGAATAAAATCTCAGAGAAATGTTTCCAGCACCTTGTTGACTCTATCACATGAAGAATTAAGGCAGGTCTGAAGGTGAAAGAGGCTCCAAACTCGTACTGGCAAGGTGTACCTAATAAAGTGGGTGCTGAATGCATATCATTAGTCTGATTGTAACAGAAGCTTTGGCAGACAAAGTCGGATGTTTATTATTATTATTATTATGTTTTAGTGACTCTTAAAGTTGTAATAAGCATGGTGGCCCACCCCCTTTTCGCTTTTGCTTCATGTAGAAATGTGTGGGGTGTGGAAAACAAATCCCACTGTGGGAGCAGTCAGTGAGCACTGAGCCTGAAAATAAGATTAATGGATAACATGTGGCTGCACGGGTTGAATTTTATTGTAGAGATCGACTGGGTATCTGCATTTTCACTCTGCTATCCGGCATCAGCAGGGCGAAGAGGAGCAGTGGGAACTCCCACAGTGAAATGCCTTTATTGATGCAGATAGATGTAATCAGTAATCAGTAAGTGGCAGTTCACCAAATGTTAGAGTAAGGATGGAATTTTTTGTGTGGTCACAGATTTGCTTTTTAAAAAAATTGCTAAGCATCATTTTCTTACATTTTCATGAAGCGTTTCTCGCCGGAGAGAAGTCAAATCATTGGTTTGTTGTCTGAGATGATTTGTGTATGAAATGCTGGACGCGTCGAGGAGCCAAAATTCCTTTCCACTAGCAAATGACCCCAGGCCCTTTGCCCAGTTCAGCTGCCAACTCCCTCGGTACATATTTAATGCAGTGAAAATGTGTCAGTGCGATGTGCAAGCTCATGATGAAACTTGTGCAAAAAAACAAAAAAACCCCAAAAAAATCCCCAAACAGTTTACACACTCTGCAATATTTTTATTATAAACGCTCAGTGATGACTAAATAAGGGTAGGATGTTTTAAATATACAAGCTTAACCATTTTTTCCCAGTCAGTGCACTTCTTCTTCTCCTTCTTCTTCTGTTTTTTTTCTTTTTTTCTTTTTGGCTGAGGATGTGTAGCGGTCTGAGATAGAGCGTCAAGGCATGACGGATTTTCATGTGACTCGCAACAAAGCTCCTATTGTTCATCCGGCACTGTGAGGGTGAGAGTTTGCGGGTTGGAGACGCACTTTTCCCGATCTTTGCCTGTTCTCGACAGAGATGTTGTCTTCGAGTTGAAGTGCTCAAACAAAAGCTTTCAAACTAAAGTTTCATTTGAGAAGCAGCCACGCTGGTAGGAAATGAGGGTTTTTGTGTATCTTATTACACGGTACAGCCATCTTTTACAAAGAACAACAACCTCCCGTATATTCTCTGAACTCAACAAGTAAGCGTGTACGGAAAGAAACAGGAAAAAAACCCTTTTGCTGATGTTTAGATTATATATATATATATATATATATATATATATATATATATATATATATATATATATATATATATATATATATATATATATATATATATATAGTCTAGGTCTCCCATAATGTGTTTCATATTTGCTCTTGACACGTTTTTCTCTTTGCTATTTGTAATTATAAAAATCAAATGCAAAGCAAGCTGACATTAAAGCTGCTTTCAGACGAAACAATTTCTGGGGAGTACCTGTGGGTAAGTACCCACTGGGGATGTCCCTGTGTTCCAAATTCCTTCCAAGCCTTTATTCTGATTGTATTCGCCCCTCAACAAACTCTTGAGGCTGATGTAATGCAGGCCAGTGGTTGGTAGCTCAGCGTCACCTCTTGTTGTGGTCAGCGTCTTCATTTTCTCCCCACATTGCTGCATGGGGTGGATGCCCACTAGCAAACCGAAGGGAACTGTGAGTGCAGAGTTTTATATTTAATCAAGATTGCATCTTATTTCCCTT
The DNA here is from genome assembly GCF_057382275.1 of Copadichromis virginalis. Lineage (NCBI taxonomy): Eukaryota > Metazoa > Chordata > Actinopteri > Cichliformes > Cichlidae > Copadichromis > Copadichromis virginalis. The sequence continues at coordinate 21,550,415 of NC_140618.1, forward strand.
TATTAAAGTCTGGACTCCATCTCATCTTTAAGAGTTGCTCTCTAAATAGCTACATTCAGATTTTTAGCCAATTACAGTATACCTGCATCACTCAAAGTTCCTCTTAACCTGAGGAAGTACCCTGGTAACGCTGGCTAGAAAAAAGACCCTATAAAACAAAGTGCTGCGATGGTTCCCAGATGTGAGGTCTCTTTTTCATGTCGGATGAAAATACATGAACACTGACTATGCAAGAAATGAAAAGAATTAAATAAATAAATAAATGTTTTTCTTTCCCATGAGAACTTTGACTTCTTTGACTTTCTTGGAAGGACGCCCACTCACTTGTTGTCAGTTGGCACTTGTGCTTGATGTTAGGTGTTTATCTTAAGATCGCTGGCCTTTTTTGACCTGCGCTACAGTGTTACTACGATTGCATGATATATTGTGACATCAGGGAACCGTGTAAGTGCTTTTAACCAGTGTAGCTGATAAATGGTGTGCCGGTGATTGATCTGTTTACAAGCTGATGAATCACACCCTTTGCACCACTGACACAATGATTCAGCTGTCTGCTCTTACCCCACTGCGAATGAATGAATCTGGGCGACTGTCTGCTACGTGTAACGAGCGATTAAACAGATGCACCTTAGACACATAAAGCAAGCTGTAATTTTGTTATGGTGCCTGAAATACTGTACATTCTGCCACAAAACGTCGCCGGCGTGGTCACGGGAGAGACTGTCTTCGTGACGGAGGCGCTGTACGGTTTGCGGTCCTGCCAGAGGTTCTTCTATAGCGTCCGTCCCTGATGTAGTTTTGTTTCAGTGGTTGAGCATTGGTACAAGATCGCCACTTTAGAGGGTAAATTGATCCTGACATTGTTGGTGTAGTTTGCTCTGAGCCTCGCCCTGCCCAGAGCGTCTATTGTGCGTGTGTACAATCACAGTGTGCAGCTGAGGTGTGTCCCCTCCCTGCGTAATGCTGCGTGTCTGGGAGTGTGTTAGGGAGAGATCCTGATGTTTGTAATCAGAGCAGCAGATTAGTACCCTCCAGTGCATGAGCAGCTATAGAGACATATGATTTTCCCAGCAGGCTCTCATTACAGTATAGCTTCGGTTTAATGGCGCAGCGGCACAATGTGGGGTCAGACTGAGCCCTCTGATTCTGCCCCGCAGCTTTAATGATGCACATAAAAATAACTCCACTCAACTAATTGACTGCATGACACAACATAACGCCCCGAAGCTCCCCATCCAGTGTACATTGTCTGTGCATGGATGTGTGTGTCCAGGTTAAATCATTAACCTAAAAATAGGTAACTGAACAAAGCTATGCAAGCATTTTTTTAAGTTAGGTGCTTAAAAAACTCTCATTGTTGGAGGGTTCACCGGGTTTTCCTTTAAAACACAGCTACCAGATGCACTTCTGTTGCCAGATAACACTGATTTTCTTTCTTTTAAAAGTTCCCTTCATGCATTTCGACGCCATCTGGCTCTGTTTTTTGTTCTTCGCCGTGGTTTCTTCTCTTTCTCACAACCTTTTTCAGACCCTGCCAAAAAGCTATTCTCAGAGCACATGTCTGAATAGACACGGACTGTGGTGTTACACAAGTTCTGTCTTTATTGAAGTTGGTCCCCTGCCAGGTGACATCAGCGAGAGCCATGCTATGCTCTGTAATGTTCATGCTCTTTGCTTTCCTGCCATCATTTAGTGACTGAAGGACAACTATGGAGCGGTAGCAAAATCTATGCTTATTGCAGGCCTAAAATAATTTGCCAAATGAGACCTGAACTCTTGTTTGTCAGATGCCTTATTAGATTGTCTTATGCAAAAAACAAACATAAAATGATATACTTAGCTGATGTATACTTGAAAGAACCAGTGGTTATTGGAAAGGTCTTTGTGGAACTCATGATGTACTCTTCTTTTGCTCTCTCACTACAGTTTGCATATCTGGACAGTGACTCAGTTGGGAATTAACTTGAGTCGACTGTGAATGTCCTTTGACTTACCTTTCATCACTCATCCCTTTTTGAAATAACCTAGGGAGGCTTTCTTGGACCTCTGACACCTTTAATCGCCTTCTATTTACCCTCTTTGACCCCTCGGCCTCATCTGTCCTCTCTCAGAAACGGCCTGCTTACACAAACTGTTGCCAGCTGTACTTCTATCGTGAACACTCACTTTATTCCCACAGAGAAGGAGAATCCATATGAGGACGTCGACCTGAAGCGGCGGAGTTTGGGCCGTACGTCTCGTCTGTTGGAGAACAACCGCTCTTGGTCCGTCATGGACAGGAAGCTGAACTCTCCGCCTCAGGTAACCCTTTCGGGGTGTCACGGATGAAACCTGGATAACGTCTTTTAAAGAATCTCACACCTCATTTGAGTCACTCCAGGAAACAGCTTGACGTGTTTAGACCTTGCGATGTTTACAGAAAGGGCCATCTGCTGATTTAGTCTGCTCACTTCATTGCCAGGCACATGCCTCACACTATGTAAAGTAGAAGGGACAAAAGGGGTACATGTGGTAACAACAAGCATTGTTTAACGCTGCTGTAAACACTGTTTGAACCGCTACTTTTGATAGAGAAGTCCATCAGAGAAGTCAGTCATTTCCAGAGTAGCGCTGAGAAGATGACAAACGTTTCAAGTTATCACATGTACAGGAAAAACCCCTGCTTTGAAGATGCACATGCTTTTTTAAGTTGTTCCTTTGAACGCCACTCCCTGTGACTGCTTCACAATAAATCGTATTCTCCTGCTTAAATGCTTTAATGTTTTGTTTGCATTGACACTAACACATTAAAGCATTGTGGCCCACATACGGACCGGTGCAACTGACCTTTCTGTCAGTGCAAAGCTATTAATCTACACATTTAATTCCTGGTATATTTTAATAAAAGAAAAATAAGTGCAATTTAAAAAATAAATGTTATTGTTATGTTATTGTAGGGTCAACTTAAAATATAAAGTGCCTTAAGGGAACTGTTGTTGTGATTTGGTCTTATATAAATAAAACTGAATTGAATTACTTGTCAGTTTTTCTACATAATAAAGAAACGTTGTTATAGTAAATGAAAAAATAAAATCAGTCAGCACCACACTGGGTTCAAATTGTAAGAAAACACTGTTACAATTACCAAAAATGTTCTTGTAGCTCATTGCACAGACTGTCCTGTAATTATTAAACAGAAAATAAAATCAAATAAAAATTCTTGTTAATTGACAGAATATGTCCTTTTCCCCCTTTGTACTCTGAAACCACCATTAAAATGACAGATTTCTATGAAAAAATGGAAATTTCTGTCATTGAAGTCCAAAATTCAGGCTCTTTCCAAAGCTGTCGAGCAGGCCATATTAGAGGCCAATTCTGGCCCCCGGGCCTTATGTTGGACACCTCTTTATGACAGGAAATGAAAAACTAGGAAGGCAGATCACTGCGCAATGTAACTGAGATATAAAGATATTGCTTAAAGCTAAGTGTTATTACAAGTGAATGAAAGGTACCAAACCTGCTGCTTTCTTTTCTCTGTAACTAGCTGCCTTCCAAGCCCAGCAGTCAGTCCCTTCACTTGCCTGCTCCGAGCGACAGGAAAAGCCATCGGATGTCGCAGCTGACCAAACGCTACAGCCACGACGAAATGCTGCTTCTCCCCCAGATTGGTGTATCGCCCTCACCTTGCGGCCTGCTGGATGATAGCCTCTGTAGCACAACCGATACCCTGCCCTCACACAGGCACTGGAGGATCCCCAAGGTACACACTGCGAAATTGTACAAAAACACCTACACTAAGTCCTCGCAGAGCTCCGACCGTGTTCACTCTGTGTTCCCGCTTCACAGGCCATCTCAGGTTTCAGTCAGAGTCAGTGGAGCTCTGGATCACTTGTAATTCCACAGTTTGGAATAGATGTTTTAAGATAGAGTGCCTTGGTGCGTGTAATCACTGTTTAAATTTGCCTTTTTCTCAAGAACTCCCCTTAATGCCTTTCTGTTGTATTTGTCTGCACCCTTTAACACACATGTACTGTATTTCACACTGTTAGCTTTGGCCGTGCACATCTCTGCTTCCTATACTTAGGCTCAAGAGAAACAAAACCTTAAGTTCCTGATAGAATTTCCTCCTTCCTCCGTCTACAGCTGGTCCAGAGGATCAACTCCATTTACTGCACTAAACGTGGGAAGAAGAGGTTGAAGAAGCTTTCCATGTCCAATGTTGAGACTGCATCTCTGAGAGGTATTGCTTCTCTATATTCCCCTTCATCTTCTGGCCAGATAAGCGAGTAAATATTTGTATCTCAGCCACCCACGTAGCGTTCCCTCTGTGTCCCTTTTGTGACATAAACACATGTTTGTGAAGAAGCACCCTGACCCATAAAGACCCCTTTTCTCTGTGTGTCTCCAGACGACAACAGCGAGAGCGAGAGCGACTCGGACGACAGGTTCAAAGGTTAGCGAGCGCACATTTTTCAGATACCTTCTGTTTAATTGACTGACCTGCTGTAGCCTCAGATTTCATTCTCTACAAAAAACTGACAATTTTGCGTGTATTATGTTTCTCAGCTCACACCCAGAGGTTATTAAAGTTACAGTCCATCCTGCGACGAGCCCCGAGCTATCGAACGCTGGAGCTGCAGCTCATCGAGTGGCAGGAGAGAGAACTCTTTGAGTACTTTGTGGTTGTTTCTCTGAAAAAGAAACCCACCAAGAACTCCTACTCCCCAGAGGTCACCTACCAATTCCCCAAGGTAAAAGCCGCAACTGGGTCCTGCTGCTGGTCACCTCTGACAACTTTTACGTGGGGCGTAGCAAGAACGCAGAGAGTGCAAATTGCTTTGAAACAAAGCAAACAAGCAAAGAAATTGAAAAAAAAATCAAGTCTATCGTGTCAGTGACCATAAAATTCCTTAACCGACGTCACTAGGTTTTTAGAAATCACAAACTGTGCACAGATATGTCACCACTGAATGGTTTCCAGAGCATAAATAGTTCAGAACCTCCTGAGTGTTATTATTACGTGACTTATAAAAGCAGTTACTGCAATGATATTATTCTTACTATTAAAAGATCTTGTAGAGGGTTTCTAAAATTTCCCCCCATTTTGAGCCTTGAAACACTTTTTTCACATTTGACCCTGCAGGCTGTTTGAAGTTGTGCGGGTTATTACAGCTTATAAATTAAAGCCCTGTAGGTCTGTTTATAATTTAAAATAACCAGGATCCATTCACGCCACAGGAAAAACCCTGAAAGAGCATTTCTCTAATTACTTCTCAGCTGACGTGTACACTGGGAGAAGTTAATCTCACACGGCCAGAGAGCACTCTCTGTGTAGTTGAATTAGAGAGGACATGAGGGAGTTTAACCTTGAACAGGAGAAAAGTTAGTCTGGTCATTTGTAGGTCATCCATGGGGGATTTTAATAAAGGATGACAGAGTTATGTGAAGGAGGATGAGCTGACTGGAATACTCTCCTCACCTCACAGCTGGATAGGCCCACCAAGCAGATGAGGGAGGCAGAACAGAGGCTCAAAGCCATTCCCCAGTTCTGTTTCCCAGATGCCAAAGACTGGAGTCCGGTCTCAGAGTACAGCAGGTACGTCCAGCAGTCTTCCACACAGTGTCAAATTCCTTTCCTTTCCTGTCTGTTGGGCAACAGAAAAAACAGAAACTATAGAAATTTCACATCCACCTCACCCTCTAAGGCGAGGTTTAGGTTTTCCTCTGCTGAATACCTCAGCTTCTGAAATGACGTCTCATGCATGTTAAAAGTTTTTCCATTTGGCTCCGTTCTGTAAAAGGTGGATTTTTACTAAACCCAAAGCCACAGTGGACGTTATAACTGATAATAAATGATACTGTACTTTATTTAATCAACAACAATATAATAATGATGATAATCTTTCACACACCTCCACCCTTTTATCTGTGCACTCCACCTGCTGCACCGTTTGAATGTATAACCATGCCAGGCCCAATACAATCATGCTCTGTTTTATCTGCCGTTGTGTTCACGACTCTGTGTCTTTGCGTTGCTCCTCATGTGCATATATTTGTTTTTGGCCTCAGCGAGACCTTCTCCTTCATGTTGACTGGGGAGGACGGCAGCAGGAGGTTTGGGTACTGCAGGCGCCTGCTGGTAAGCCGCTGTTCATCTCCCTGTTCGCACCCCGCTGAGCCCCTGTTTGTTGTGACAGACGCTTTTATTTGAACACTCGGTGTAGTTTCCTGTGGCGCTGCTGATGTGACCGTGTGCTTTGTCCGAAAAGGAAAGAAATCGCTAAGAATAATAATGTCAAAAATAAAACATGAAAAACTAAACAGGGTGTGAAACGCTTGAAAAAATAGATGCGGACAAAGATTATCGCACTTACTGTTACAGCAGCTGAGCAGCATGTGTGTGTGCCCAGTAAATACTTTAAATAGTGTTAGCAGAGCAACAAACACCCAAACTACACAGGTGAGATTTCAGTGGCTACAAAATACAGTAATTGAATAAGTATATGTTTAATGAAATGTGTAGCTCTGTTGCATTTTAAATTGAATACACTTGGGAAGAAATATTGCCTTAAAAGATAGAACGCAGTCATAAAAAGCCCATGAAAATGTTGTAAAATATAATAATTGAAGATAAAAACCCAGTTAGAATAGAATAGAATAGAATTCAACTTTTCATTGCACATGCACAGGAACAGAGCAACGAAATGCAGTTTGCATCCATCCAGAAGTGCTTTAGTGATATAGATATATTACAATATATATTAGCAATAGTATAGATATGTAAGTATATTACAGAAATGGGTCTATTCAATTCAATGAGTCTAGGACTGACTCATTGAATTTAACAACGGTTTCTCGAGCGAGGCAAGACAAAAAGAAACCATGAAAAATCCAAACATTGTCATTCTGGAGCATTTCCTCTCCGTAATTAGGCTGGCGAATGCTTTGAAGTGTTTCGTTGAGCCTCCCATTTAGCTTGCGGGTGGAGAGCATGACTGTGTGGGATTCTGCTAATGTGCTGGCGATTTTTGTTTGCCTTTAAAAACGAAAGGAAAAAAAAGCGTGCACGCAGCATGCACGGTCTCAGACGCTTACCAGGAGCGTGTGTGCTGTTTAGATTTCTTGGTAAATTTTAGATCAGCAAAGTGTTTTCTTATGCATGATCCGCTTTGTTGATCTGAGATTGTTTTTGATGGAAGCAGGTTTTAATGACGGTTGACAGAGACAGATAGGGAGATGGGGAAGAGAGGTGAGCTGCTCTCCTCCAGTAACTTTGTTTCCTCCCCGCTGTCTGTCCAGCAGTTGGCAGCAGGCGAGCATTCCTGAGGACTTGAATCAAGCTCCACATAGTTGATTTAATCATCCATTTGGAAAGGCAGAGGAGAAACTAGAGGAGAAAATTGTATTCCTAATATGGACAAGTGGATTCGTCTGTGTGGCCTGTGTTCATTTGTGTCCGTGTTTTTAAGTGTCTGTGCCCCCGGTGTTTCTATTTGAGCGCACAGAGGACAGCAGATAGGATCAGACAGAGCAGATAAACCACCTATGTTTATCCGCATGAAAGACTTTCACCTCAGATGACAGATTGAGTCAAAGACTTCACATACAACATTTAAGCAACTTATCTTCACGTTATCATCCGTGTAGTTTTATGGTCCCTTTATGTATTTGTAATTATATACAGTAGTGTTTGGAAGTCTTGAATCGCCCCTTGTTGGATTACTCTTCAATAACGTAGAGGTTCTTACTCAGGGGAGGCCAATCGTGACTGATTATGTTAAGTCGTGTGTTTTTCTATCCAGGTATGCAGCGTGTTTAGGATCATTGCTTGACAGATCAAAATCTGATGGTACTTTTCTGTCCTTTTGTAATTAATTCCAGCAACACCGCTGGCTGAAGTGCAGCCCAAAACCATGACAGAGCCACGGCTGCTTTTTAAATTTAGTTATTTTTGGCGTTTTCTTTAATAGAATGAACTAAAGAAATGTGAACAAATGTTTTTGTGTTTTTGTGACAGGCTGCAAGTAACAAAATGTCTAAAGTTGATTCTTTGTTTTCTATGATGTGAGGACACAACACTGGTGCATCCCTTGAGTTTAGGTTCCTTGTTTATGCGTGAATGATTCATAGGTCAGTGTTAAGTGTCTTAACAAGCAAAAACAAATATTCCTGTGAAGATCATCAGGTACAAGGACTGGGCTCAAAACAGCCAAGAAACCCTCAAGAACTATTGCTCAAGACCACTTTAAAAAATGTGTTTCCTTGGAAGTAAAATATAAAGAAAAGAGGTGTCACTCCAGACTTTTGGACAGCACTGGGTATAGGGCTACCTTGCTAAGCCCTTTCTTCAAGTGCATTTATAGTTATCATTTTTTTAAAGGATATCTCTGAATGGGTCTCTTCTGGTAAAGAGTTTATTCTTTTTTCTCTTGCAGCCGACTGGGAAAGGACCTCGCCTTCCTGAGGTGTACTGTGTCATCAGCAGGCTGGGCTGTTTTGACTTGTTCTCTACAGTGAGTTCAGTCTTGTCCTCTAGCCACACACACACACACACACACACACACACACACACACACACACACACACACACACACACACACACACACACACACACAAAAAGCCAAATTTCTGCATGCGGTGCTGTAGCTGTGGTTAACCTGTCTCATAGCTGAAGGAAATGACTTTCAGCAGACCTTGTGCCGAACGCTTGTTTGTCAGTAAGGCTTGTTTCAGCTTCTTTTCCTTTTTTTGTAACCCTCTGATTTCCCAGAGTAATTGTTTCTCTTGCTTTTTTCTCACTGGTGCTAACGCAGAACAGAGCAGTCACTCTGTGTGACTCTTTCAGCCTTATCTGATTCCTTTATTATTTCAACCCAGACTGTTGAATGTTTTAAGGATATGGTGCATATATATATAGTTGCCCAATGAGACTGCAGTAACTGAGTAAAAGTAGAATAACTTCCCCATATTGATGAAGTATTCACACACTATCAGTATGGGTGTGTGCCTTTAATTTGTACTGGTGTTTACTTACTAGAGCCAAACTTTAACTAGTTTTGGATCCTGTGATATTTAAGCACCCTTAGCAGATGCCCAAAGAGAGCAAGAGAATGCCTGCGATGTTTCAAATGTAAATTAGATTTATTAAAAAAAAAGTTATCATGATAAAGAAGGAGGTCAGTGTTTGCTTTCAGAGGAAGCTGTATGTGTGTGAAGAGAGAGCAACAGGGTTGGTATCATATGACCTCCAAAATGAGCGATTCCCCAATCAACTTTCCAGACAGGAGGCAGCTTGGACCAAAACAGGCAGACAGGCACACTGGGTGGAATTTTCCTCACACAAAGGCATGGAAATAGATGCCTTTGCTATTTTTCAAAACAGAAAATGAGAGCTAGACAACCATGAGCGCTTAAAGCCACAACAGTATGTTTCCATTAATTGTCAACATCCTCTTTTCAGATCCTGGATGAGGTAGAGAGACGGAGAGGCATCTCAGCAGCTCTGGTCTATCCCTTCATGAGGAGTCTGATGGAGTCCCCCTTTCCCGCTCCAGGGAAGATTATCAAAGTAAAAACCTTCCTTCCCGGTGCAGGAAATGAGGTCAGAGCTACAGGCACAGGCACAACAAAACACAACTGCTTTTTGTTTACGACCGTTAGCTCAGTACACTTTGGCAAAGTGCACTCAGTAAATCAGACTCACGCTTTCTGTGATCACTCAGGTCATTGAGTTGAGGCGGCCCACCGATTCCCGACTGGAGCACGTGGACTTTGAAAGTCTGTTCAAGTGTCTCAGCGTGCGGCAGGTGATTCGCGTCTTTGCCTCGCTGCTGCTGGAGCGGAGAGTCATCTTCGTGGCTGATAAACTCAGGTAAGTGTTCGAGTTAAAGAATTGGTCTGCAAAGTTGACCTGTGCAACCATATGTGCATACTTTATATTTGCATATACAAAAAGTATCTCATTGGATGGGTAATTTCAGACATTTTGTTTCTTTCCCAGTAGAATTTGTTTCAAATTCTCCTGGAAATTTTTTAAAAACAACACCAAAATTTCAGATTTCAGCCTCAAGACTCAGACTTCATCCTTCATTTTCTATATAGATGCATCTCTCTAGTGTAGCGGTTAACACGTTTGCCTCACACACACAAACATGATCCCTGGTTTGAGACCAGACACAAAGTTCTGATGAAAAATGAGGGAGCTGCTGAAAGACGTTTTACTTATACTGTGATTATATTGGCAACTGAAATGGGAACACACTTGTGTTCTTTCAGTGTGGGCTATAACAGGCATTTTCCCTCTGTGCCTTTACAAAAGGCTGTATATAAAAGAAAGAGTGCCTTAAACAAACAGCCGTCTGGGTACATTGAAATCTGTGGGAAAAGACAAGTCAGCTCCTGTGCTTCGTGACCTCAGCAAAAAGTGTTCCTGAGTTTATGGTCTAGTTTCAAATCTTTTTTTTATACTTATTTTCCCAGTTGTGTTAGATTTATTAAAGTGGCTCAAGATGGACATGTGCATGGAGGGATAGTGGATATATTGGAAAAAGGATGGAGCTGCCAGCCAGAAGGGAAAGAGGAACAATACAGAGGAGGTTCATGGATGTAATGAAGGAGGACATGCAGATGGTTGGTGTGACAGAGAGGGATGCTAGGGACAAATCATCCACTGTGGCGACTCATAAAGGGGAGCAGCCGAAAGGAAAAAAGTTTGGCCTAAGAGGCCCTGACAGACTGGTTTGGTTTTCCTTGCCTCCTTGCCATCTCAAATCAAAAAGTAGTTTAAGGATAGTTGGAAAGAAGCTTGCGTTCCTGAGTGCAGCGCACAACAAGAGATCACTTACATCAGCCGCGTGACCACTCAGTAAGCTGTGAATCTATATTAAATTAAATTCTCAATTTGTTCCAATCTGTGCGATGACACATCACACTCACTCTGAAGAGGAACTTGCAGGATAAGTGCCGTTTAGTGTCCAATCTGTTGTATCTAGAAAATTTCAGGGCTGCCTTAGTCTCATGCGGCCTATTGGAATCCCTCTTCTAAACACAGAGACGTGTAATAGCAGGGTTATGCTGTGGATTTGCCAACTGAAGCCTGACAGATGCACGTGTAACAGTTTCACTCTGATGTCTGATGTTTGGTAAGTATAAGAAAAAGTCAAGCAGGAGTGGAGTTTTGATATCAGAGGTGTAACGGGTCGCTTTCAAAGGAGAGGTAAAATGTGAAGTCTCCAAGGACTCAGTGTCCTCTTCTTACACAAAAGAGAGGGGTACTTTAAGAGCATTGGAGTCAAGGGTGGAGTGGGAGGAGATTTGAGTGGAGAAGTAATCTCTTCATGTATCAGAGCCCAGTTTAAACAAACATCAGTGGGGGCAGTGACTGCGAGGGGAAGGAATGCACTTCCTGTGTGTGCAACTCTGCCCTCTGTGATCTGTGGCTCAACTGTCACCATTTGACTTACGATGTCACGTTCACTCCCTACGTACAAGTGACCTCGCGCTCTGCGTCCCCGGAGAAAATTTGTCTGAGCTGCTCATTAGCGGAGCTGATAGCATCGAGGAGTCATAGGGTGGGAATCACAAAGTGACTCGAGATAGAGTATTATTATGATATGTTAGCAAATAGCAGTCAATGTTGATAGATCTTTGTAATATCTAGCTCAAGTGATAAACAAAGCATACTGATGGTTTCCAGAGAATAGAGTCTTATACCTTCTGGTGATCCTCAGACATTTCCAAACATCAAGTTTACATTTATAATTTTTGACAACTCTTAGATGGATTGTCATGAACTTTTGTGAAGCTGCTCTTGTCCCCTCAGGGTTATTTGAACTTTGGTGACCAGGTGTCTTTTTATTTACCACCATCTAAAGGTTAAATTTCCAGATTTCTTCTTGTTTTACTTTTTGCACGTTTCTCACACTTACATGTTTCAGTTCATTAGACAAAGTTTAATATCAGTCAGCAATAACCAGATAAATACAAAATGCAGTTTTTAAATGATGATTGAATTTATTAATGGAAAAAAGCTATCCAAAACTACCTGGCCCTATATGTAAACGTAATTACCCTACTAACTGGTTGCGCCACCTTTGGCAGCAAGAACTGCAGTCAAGCAATTGCAATAGCTGGCAATGAGTTTTACACACTGCTGTGGAGAAATTTTGGCCCACTCTTTTTTTGCACAATTGTTGTAATTCAGCCACATTGGAGGGATTTTGAGCATGAATGGCTTGTTTAAGGTCATACTGAAACATGTAAATCCTAATAAATTCCGGGTTTTGGAGTGACCACTCCAAAACCTTTGTTGGTTTTGTTTTGAGTTTTTTTGGACCCTTTCAGAGGTGAACTTGCTGGTGTGTTTTAGATTATTGTTCTGCATAAACTGAGTGTGCTTGATCTTCAAAATACAAACTGATGGCCGGACATTCTGCTTCAGGATTTTCTGGTAGAGCGCAGAATTCATGGTTCCATTAATAATGGAAAGTCGTCCAGGTCCTGAAGCAGGAAAGCGACTCCATCAAACTACCACCACCATGTTTGACTGTTGGTATGATCATCTTTTTATCAAGTGCTGTTGGTTTTACAGCAGATGTAATGCAACTCAAGATCATCGAGGATGATCCAGAGGATTTTTTTTGAGACAAGTCTTTGTGTTCTTTTCAGTCAGCAGTGGTTTTCACCTGGGAACTCTCTCATAGATGCCATTTTTGTCCAGTCTCTTTCTTATTGTTGAATCATGAACTCTGACCTTAACTGAAGCAAGTGAGGCCTGCAGTTCTTTAGATGTTCCTCTGGTTCTTTTGTGACCTCCAGGATGACTCGTCAATGCGTTCTTGGACTAACTTCAGTAGGACAGCCACTCCTGGGAAGGTTCATCTCTGTTCCAAGTTTTCTCCATTTGTGGATAATGGCTCTCACTGTGATTCGTTGGAAATCCCTTTTGTCTGATTTATTGCTTTTTGAGATCTTTTAGCTGCCTAAAGGATCTCTCAGTTATCAAGCCTGGATAAGGCAAGTGAAATTTAACTCAAACAAGAATGCAAAAAACTAAGAAATCAGAAAGGGGGCAAAAACTTTTATGACACTGTACCTAATTATTAAAAGCTCCGAAATATAAACTGAAGTATAATACCCACTTCAGATTTATTCCCAAATTTAAATAACTGAGAAGCAGAAGGTCAGTTAAAATGTAAAGAAAGGAGACATAAAACTTACACAAAACAAAAATAACATACACAACGTTTAATAAGGCAGCGTTCTCGACAGATTCCTCTTAATGTTTGATCTGCTCAAACCAGTCCATGTTTAATGTCTATGGTTTTATGCATGTGTATATGCAGTGCTCCAGTCTTTTTATTTAATTTTAAAACATGATCTCTGTGCAGCTTTAATGACTCATGTGATAAAAGAGCTACACCCTCTCCGTCTCTGGCACATAATCCATAGCAGACCGTGATATATGTTTCTTTCCCCTCAAATGTATACCCAAGACACGAAGGAACCAAGAGGAAAAGCTATTTTAGGCAATAGCTGCGTTCAATCAAGTCTTGTAAAAATGAACCGAGAGCTTTGCTGCTATTTCCAGAAATTTTGCTCCTTCTACACAAAAGTCTGAAAAGACAAAGTCATTCACCCTCTGATGCCTGTAAAAACTAGTTGGATGTCTAATCACAGACACTCAGCATTAGCTGTGCTGCTCTGTAATTGCTTTACTCAAGTGACCTGCAGATGTTGAATGAATTTTGTCAGTCCTGCAGGCTTATGTAAACAGTCACTGTCAGCCCTCAGGGTAGAGCTGAGAACGGTTACCAAATTAAATGTCTGGATTTATTGTTAAACATAAGCAGAGAAATACTCCTGCTGTATATTAGATTACAGATATTAATAATATGGTAATATGATTCTGTGCAGCTGCGCATAAATATATTTAATTAAAATAACTAACAATGCATTTTTGTGCAAATGAAAAAATTACATTAAACCTGCAATTTTTTAATGGCCAGTTTTTAGATACACCAGGCACAAATTTCTCTCCATGCACTGATAATAAACATGAGGGCAAATTCCAAATCGTACTTGTATCATTTTAATTTGATTTGTCACTTTATACACTTATCAGTGTATGTCTGAAAGAGCTGCGTAAGAGTAATTGAGCGGGCAGCGAAGAAGAGAAAAGAATTTAATGAAATATGAGAAGTCTGGCTTTTAGAGAAAACAGTGAAAAGAGGAGGGAACTGTGAAGGGAAACAAAACAATAGCTGAAAGCCTTTCTCACAGCCATGGTGAATTAATCAAGCTCACTTTTCTGTGGTGCAGCAGGCTGTTTGTGTTTCTGCATAGAGCCGTTCCTGTGTCCTCTTACAGTAAAACTACACGATTGAAAAAAATATTAAAAAATCACGTATGAGGTGTCGTGTTTTTGGTTTTGCACTAAATTGCCTGAAAGTGAACTGCAGCCGTGGAGCTTGCCAACATGTTTTGCAGCTGCAGATCTGCAATATTATGATCAATGTGGTGACTGTAGCGCTCAGACAGGTAGAATTATTGCTGTTGCTGTAGGCATTTTCAAATCAGCAGGTACTGCAGCGTGCTTGTTTCATTTAGTCCACGGTTGCTCTCAGACGCTTTCTCTGGCATGTTCTGCAGAGCTGGTACAAAGCCAAAACCACTTTTAGCAACTCATACGCTTTCCCATGTGGTATTCAACTCATCAACGCACTGTAAATATGTGAAATGTTTCAGTGGAGAAAGATGTGGCTATTACATGAGTCTGACCAGCTGATTTTTACATCGGTGAGCATATGTAACGGAAGACACCTGCACACTTACATTTGCTCTCCAGACAGCCTTGATTAAACTCGGATGTTATTGTGGTTTTAATAAGAACATGTATGGAGTTTTCCATCAGGGGGCCATTTCTCAGTGTAAAATAGTTTGTGCTGTTTGACTGAGACCGTGGCTGGAGACCCTTGTGCACAGGAAGTGAGGGAAAACCATTTGTGGGGCTAAAGGAGCAAGCAGAGAACATTCTGCTAAAAGGATAAAAATACACCACTGGGAGCTTTCCCTTGCTATACAGTTCTGCATGTACTCTGTTGCGACTTCGTGTGACTTCTAGGTGTTATTAGGGGCTTTGAAGGAGGCCTAACACTGAGGAGTGGTTTTGTGGATCAGCTGGCAAGTGACAGCTGTGGTTTGGTCTTCTACAGACCTGTCTGTGGAATTCATCTTGCCAAACCGTCCTAAGACTGGTTGATACAACACAGAGCTGCAAAGCATGTGATGATACAGCCTTGCCTCTCTTTTTCTTGAATACTGAAGTTTATCCTACTCTTCTTCTGGGCTTCACATACTAAGCCTCCCGATCCCATGTTTCCTGGAGTATCTGCCAATTCATCGTCACACACATTAAACCAGGCCCAGCAGACCCATGAGAGCTAATATGTGAGGATTAGCTCCCAAACCTCAACACACAACAGCTCTGAACAGACTTTATCTCTGTTGAACTCTCGGGATCTTTTTTTTCTCTTCTTTTCTTGAGAGTGGCATCATAAATTGAAACATAGATGTATTCCATCAAATTAAATGAGTCAAATTAATTTCTGTGGTGTAGTTTTTATTAGTAAAAAGGTATAGACCCTGTGCACAAGAAAATGCTAACTTCCTGGTTTGAGACCGGATGTGGGGTTATACATTTCCGGTATTTTTTATTAATCCTTTATTTATCCAGGTAAAAAATCTCATTGAGATTAAAAATCTCATTTCCAAGAGAGACCTGGCATCATAGCAACAAAAGTCACATACCACATAGGTATATAACATTTAAAACAAATACAATATCCCATACAAACATGTGTAAAATATACAATAACAGATCAAATTAAGAGTACATTTAAAAACAATCAGCAAGTAGCTTTACTTTGCGGTCAATCGCTACTGCGAAGACATACTCCAAAATCATGTCCAAAACTCGAAAACGGAAAGATCGCGTTAAGTTACAAAGAGCAGAAGGTGGAAACACTCACCACTGTTGTGTCATAAAAAATCTAATGATCAATTTTGACGTTTAAAGAGTTTAGATCGATCAATTGTTTGAGTCATTCCTACTATTCGGTGCCATTTCAGTGTGATCACTCTTCATCAAAAAATACAAAATTTTGAATTATTTTAACATTTCATCTAAAAGAGGGATTTTCAACCTATAAGAAAAATGTATTGGTCCAGCTAAGGATATTATATTATAATATTTTTTAAAATCAAAGTCTTTACCCATGACGTGCCAAATGTCCACCCTGTTACAGGACATTCAATTTTCTATTAATAACTGTTTTGAATACACAGTTATAGTAATATTTACATTTTCTAAAAGCTACAATGTCCCTTTTTAAAATCTGCAAGGAAATTTCATGTTACAGTGCATAGCAATAACAGGGGTGACGGTAACAGGGGGGAGATTTTATGCTAAACTTAGCCATTACTACTAGTATGATGAACAACAAGCTAGTACATGGTGACCACTAAGAACCATTTTTAACATGTTTATTAGCCATATTATAAAAATTACAAAAAAAAAATTGTTTCCACTATTAATAAGCGTAACAGGTTGGACGTGTTATGCTTTGCCACATTACAAAATCTTGCTAAAACATTGAAAAAAGGGTTGATTAAAGAGTGGTACTTACTCGTCTTCTTCTTGAAAGTTTTCCCTCCAAAATATGTTACATCCGGGAGTGTCATGTGACTAAAAGAATAATCAGGTGATGTGTTCTATGGAATTCTTATCAGAGTAACAGGGGTGACAGTTGATTCAGGGACACAACATTTTTTAAAGATTTTAAGTATTAAACATGCATTAATAATAAAAAAGAACATTTGATGAGGAACATTAGAAATAAGCCAATCCAGAAATGATGAAAAATTTTGATTTTTTTTTTTTTTTTTAAGTTATATTTGTAACTGAAGTCGAGCAAGCATGACTGGGGACATAGTACTTTAGTGACTTGTGCTAAAATAAAAGTAATTTACTTTTAATGTATTTATCCTGTGTATATATCAATGTGTTCTATGGTAGAGGGGGGTTAAACATACAAGAAAATGGTTTAGAAATAAGCATTAGACAAGTTTTACACTAAATATACCATATTATGTCATTAGGACTCAAATGGCACCGAATAGTAAGAATGACCCGTTTACATCACTCAACAAAAGCAGAACTGCATTACAGAATCAGAAGACACATCGTCCACATTCAGAAGCACATCTCTGTATAGTGACAGTTCTTATGATTTAAACAGGCAAATGTTCAGCATTCAAACTACAGGTGAAGAATAGTCAAGCCAGATGTTTCCCATTATGTCGATATCAGGTAGTGAAGTACACACCTACACAGCATGTTAACAAACCGTGAAAAAAAGCAAAAAATGAAAAATTGCTGAACGATTGCTGGTAACGGTTTCTATACATTAGTATTTACGAAGGGTATGTTGTGACTTACCTTCAAAATTACAGCAGTACTGTATGTCCACGATGTCCACGAAACGTTTTGCACCGTCAAAAAATAAAATTGGCTACTTGATTTCACCTATCGCTGGTTATTTTTAGAACATAACACCCGCGATAAACGAGGGACCGGTATTTACAGATACTGAGAAATATAACATTTGAATCCCTTTTCTCTTTTGCTCTGAGGCGCGGGGGAAAAAATATCGACAAGTCGATGAACATCATTTACAGATATATTGGGTAAATGCCCAAGACATCTATAGAAATGTAAATCGCCGCTTGATTCATTCACTTGCTTAACTTGTTTTGGACAGTAAACAGGGTGCGAATAGGACACCGGAAACAAAGCTCCCCACAGGGGTTTCCGCACCGGAAGTAGCATGTGCTAACGTGCACGTAGTCTATTAAACTATGGAAATTCATGTATATTTACATATGTTTACGTCAGCAAGTTTATTGACACACACTTTGTTGCTTTGGGTGTCATTGAATGGCAAAAACCGATTTTTTTTGTGCTCTTGTATCTACGTTAGGGTAACTCATGTAATTTCTAACATGTTCTCAATAATGCTAAATGCTAACCTATGCCTTCTTACTTTGTACATAGGCTGCATATAAAAGCTGGACATGCCTACTGTGATGTCACCCACGTGCTTTTGGACTTTAATAAAGGGTGGAAGTTATCAGCAAAGCAAGCTAGCAAGCATGGTTAGGCCTCAGTCACACAGGCCTAGAGACTGGGTAACCACCATATGGTAACAATCAGTCACGACAGAAAAAACAAGTGTGTCACGATAAAATAGACCCCCTTTTACACAGGCCTACAGAGTGGTCGGTTTGCCTAGCAACCAGTGAAGTGTGTATTCTGTCACTGGTTGGTGAGTGGTTTCTGAAGGTTTCTGGGAATCGCAGAGAGGGCCATGGTACTTTAGTGAAAAACCTCCTTGCAGTTACCTCGGTCACTAGCAGACTGCCCTTATTGCAGTTTGCATGGTAGATGCCAAATTGTCCGCAAACACTTGGAAACTATTTTCAAGCAAGAGTTAAACTGAATAGTGTTACGCAAAACAGAAACGGTTAGTGTCCTGAGGGTGGTCAAGGCAAATTGTTTGCAACCAAATCTACCACAAGGAGGTTTTTGGCACACCGTGCTCTTTGTAACCAGTTTCACCTAGACTCAGCCAGCAGCCTCTAGCAGTCACTCACTGTCCGAGGCCTTAGAAAGCTACATCTATAAACTTTAGAGATGCAATGCTAAGACACGGGTACTTACTAGTTAGCGTTAACAGATAAATAAAATACTACAATTTTACTCCTCAAAACTGAAGCACTAAACTTCTTGAATGATCTGGAATGAACACATAGTAGTATTAGTCATGATATTTAATTCAAAATGGTCCAAAAGGCACCTGCAACACAAACACGGGCAAGAAGTCCAGTTCAGTGACTCAAATTTGTGAGCGAAGCCTAGCAGGAGTGCTAGAGCTATATCGTCAGAGTATGATTCAAATAGGCTGGACTGTTAACTTTAACAAAGTCCAAATGCAGTACAGTTGTTATGAAGGGGGAAACTATCCACAGAGACCAAAAATATTTTTGTACAAAGCTGTAAAATTGCTTAAGAATGCAGTTTAGTTGGAAATTTTACCACAAGCGTCTGTGACGACTTGTCTCAAGTGGACACTCCAAGAACTGCAGTTTTTTCCACCTCCGACTTGGATTATTTGTCAGTTACTTCATTTTGATTTGTAGGGTTAAATTTCCTAATTAGCACTAGAAAGTACAGAAAGTACATCTGAGACAGAAGTACTGCTAGTTTTATACTTCTGATGGTCACAAACCAAAGAATTTTAATTCATTCAGTGGTTTTGAAAAGATTTCCTCCTCTTCCTGATCTTCCTCCCCTCAACCCCAACCGGTCACAGCAGATGACTGAGGTTTTTTCCTGTTATAAGGGGTTTTTTCCTTCCCACTATTAACAAGTGGTTGCTCAAAGAGGGTTGTTTGTTTTCTCTCTATTACTGAAAGGTGTTACCTTGACATGACTTTCTGTGATTTGGTGCTACATAAATGAAATTGAATTCAGTGGAATTTCATATTTAGAATAAAGTGGCACTGACCGACTTTGTGGCAATGTTGATGTCATAGCTAAAAAAGCCATATAAAGGCCTATAATCTTATCTGGTACCACCAATTTTGAGTGGCTAAAATCCAGCTTCTGTACTTATCTACACTGTACCAAGGAAAAAATATGGCTTTACTGTTTAACTCAAACTGTTTTATTTTTTACATTCTACTATTCTTTACCAATCAATGTATATGGAGGCCAAAAAGCATTTTTTTCTTCTTATTTTATGACCTGCGTATGCCTGAAGCTTTGGTCTAGATCAAACGGGAATGTCCCACTCGTTCTCCAGAGTTGAGTGGCAACCTCTGGTAGTGCGGAGTGTTTTCGTTGCAAGTTCATTTTCTCCCAGGAGTATGCGGTCGGGGAATGAGTGTAATTGATCCTTTTTGGTATCAGTGGTGTGCAGGGCTGTGTGTAGCCTGTGGCGAAGGTTTTCGGAGATCTGTGCCCCATCACTCCCTGTTGGAACTCGTCAAACCCAGGAGACGGGATCTGTTAGGAATTATCAAGCCCACCTCAGGCAAATGGAAATCAGACTGGCCAAAGCAAAGCTGCAAGTGCTTCATGTTGTGAGTGAAATGTAAAAAAAAAAAGAAAAGAAAGGTTGAATGCTGTGGTTATTGTAGCCTTTGGGTTTCTCTGATGTAATTTTATTTTACCCTGTCTAGAAAACATTTTAATCTTGTCAATTTGACTCATGGGAAGTTCAGAAAAAAAATCTCTGGCAGACATGTAGCTGGAATGGATATTGTGGAAAAAAAAGCTGTGGGAGTTTGTCAGTTTTCTCTGTATATTGCTCAGTAAAGTTTCTCTGCGCTGAAACAGACATAGGTCACATAAAAGGGAGGAACTTTTGTTTGCTGTACTGCTGTTGATGAAATGTATATATCTCAGATAACGTGCGTCATATACCATGTTTGATCACTGGTCTCGGTCTTGAGCTATACTGATTTAGTGGTTTGTGTGTGTGTGTGTGTGTGTGTGTGTGTGTGTGTGTGTGTGTGTGAGAGAGAGAGAGAGAGAGAGAGAGAGAGAGATTGGACCCACAGTTTATTTTCACTCTCTTTGTGTACATGGACTGGACAGTATGTAGAAGACTGAGGGGAGTCTGGAGGGGGGGCGGGGTCAGCCACTGTCAACAAGCGACGGATCGTGAGAAAGACGTGCTGCTATTTGTGAGCTTCATGTTATACCACAGCTGTCGAAGTTAAACCGAGCTGCTGCGTTTTGTTATTGCGTCAACAAGACCCCAGCTTAACCATAGCAACATGTCAGAGTCACGCCACCCCTGCAGACAGAGTGGGGCAATCTCAAAATAATGCAGTTTGTGGGGTTACGGTTCCTCGTTGTGGTCTATAGTAAATGGTGTTAACTGTTGGCGCGAGAAGTGGAAGTGCAATAAATTAAGGCATTAATTTTTCCAGAAGCTGTGATAATAAGCTCTGATAACGTAAAAACTTTGGGGGGAAAGAAAAGAAAAACAAGTGTATTTGTGGAAGCTCAAGAACAGTCTGTTGGATCTGGCTGCACCTTAGAAGAGCTGCAGGAAGAACAAAGAGTCCGAATACTTAGCTGTACTGTTATGGCTCATTTAAAGGCAACAGTTTCAGGGAAAAGAGGATCAAATAGTCATTTAACTTGGAGAATTGGAGTGTAGTGATGGAAATACATCGGCTGTGCTCCAATAGTTTGGAATGTGGCCCCAGTTAGTGATTTAGTAGTAATGATTTTCCAAACATTGCATTTTAAAGAAGAATATAACATTCAACTTAGCATGACCACAGCAGGTGGTGCTTTTTGAGTAAATGCTTGACTGCACAACCCTTTCAGCGTTTTATACTCCCTGTTTCAAGCTTGTCTGAATTAATCTGGTTAAACATGATTGATGTGTTTGCCTTCCTCTTTGTCTCCCATCATCAGCACCCTGTCCAGCTGCATGCATGCTGTGGTGGCGCTCCTCTACCCCTTCTCCTGGCAACACACCTTTATCCCGGTGCTGCCAGGGTCCATGCTGGATATCGTCTGCTGTCCCACTCCGTTCCTGGTGGGGCTGCTCTCCAGCTCGATGCCTAAACTCAAAGAGCTGCCTGTAGAAGAGGTGAGTACATTGTATTTAGACCATGAATTTTTCAATTTTCATGTTGATGTCAGCGATGTGTAAATGTTGCTGCGTAGAGTCCTGAATGTAAGGGATTTGAATGACATGTTTGGATGACATGTTAAAACAGTACAGATTCACAGTAATTCCATTATGACCTGGCAACTGTGGCTGTTTCTCTTTCTGTCTCCGTTTTTATTATACTAGGGAACGAGCCAGGTGACGTCCAAATGATGAATTTACCCAGCCGGGGTAAATTAGTTGATCAGTAAAAATAATGGTTACAGGTTTTAGACCAAGTCTTTCTACAAAACAGAATCTTGGTGAAGTGAAGTGTGGCAAGACTTTACTACACTGGTCTGTATCACACATGGCTCAATGTGGATGGACGGATGGCATCTGTGCTCTCCATCTGATTCTTTCTTTCGTATAAAATAAATATTTTGGCAGTAGAAGCCGCGTGAAATGAAATGGCCATTAGTTTGTTACAAAAGTGTTACTACACCCAGTTTTTCCCCAGCGTGGGCCACATTAATGTATCAAACTGAGAAGCGACCATGTTAATCAGAGTTAAGACTGACCCAATAACGAGTTGTTCGCGATACCAGAAACCTGTTTCTGTCACTCTTCCAGTTTGTGATTCATTCATTGCGACATTTGTCCAAAGTACGTTTACATCTAACATTGTGCTGTAGCATGTAGCTTTGACCATTTTATGTACAGTGGACTTTAAAGTTAAATAATTCATCAAAGAGTTCTCATGTGTGCTAATCAAATAATGATATCCTCCTTTTCTCTTTTTTAGGCTTTAATGGTCGACCTGGGAACTGACCGCTTCATTAGACAGGTTGGTCTAATGGCATTTAAAAAGAAAACCATTAGCATTAGCATGAGCAGTGACCACTGTGCCCCAAGTGGTAATGTAAAGATAATGGCAAATTTCCTTTAACACCCTACATGTTGTTCAGTCGTTTGCTCAAAAACATTAATTGGCATTTCTTATTTCTGGAACAATATATTAATAAGTAAAAGCAGCTTTAATTGTGACTTAACTCAGAAAAATTTAATAATTATAATAAAAGTTCAAAACTCAGGATAGGAATGTAATGACTAGATGAAGTAATGAAGCACACAGAGGTGATCTGTCCCAAGAAAAAAGCCAATAATGCATAGGTGAACTACATCTGACAACAATGAGGGTGTGAAAAGAACAAAGGCAGGAAGTAAAAATATAGCCACATTAGGAAGAAAAAAAGCAACAAAATAACACAGGAAGTGACGGAAAGAGAGACATAGAACATACCTTCCTAGGCAAACAGGAAGACAGAGAGGAATGCAGAAAGCAGGACAACAGTAAAGAAATAGAGAAAAAAAACTAAGAGGAACCGCAGAGATCATTCCTGGGTATCCTGGTTTTCTGTGGCAACATGTAATTGTGGTGAAACATCTGTCACAGCAAAATGTCTCAATAATGTGCGTACACAGCAGTAACTAACTCAAGTTAGCAGATAAGAGCTATCATGAGTAAGGGACAAAAACAAACAAACCAAAACAAACCCTGACTGTATCAGGTCGAGTAGGAAGATCGAAACATTTCTTATTCCAAAAATTAGACAGTCATGCTCGTAAAAGGTTGCAGAGCATCGTCTCCACGCCACTGTTGTTCATCTGTAGTAACTGCAGCACTTTCAACTGTCTGTAGATGGATGACGAGGCATCGCTGTTGCCGCGGAAACTTCAAGCAGCTCTCGAGCAAGCTCTGGAGCAGAGGAATGACATCATCACTCAGGACTCTGACAGCGAGTCAGACGAAGGTGAATAAGCGACTGAACATCTCTCGGTTTAACGCGGCAGATGTTCTTCTTGTTAATTAGGGCGACAGGGAGCGCGGTCTACAAGTCTGTGAAACTGGCTGGGAAATGACGTCTTCTGTTCTGCTGACAGTGAGTCATGAAAGGCTCATCTTTGAGATGAGCTAATGCTGTTTCTGGTGGTAGTAGTGTACATTTCAAGCTGACTGGAGCATAAGTGCAGTTGTTTCTAATGTGTCAATGTCTCTATGTGTAGCTCCCATGTGCCCTCGCAGTCAGGATTCCCGGTTTTCACCCAGGAGGCCAGGTTTTGACTCCTGGTGTGGAAATGAGGCTTTTATCAAGGAATCATGAATGGCTTACCTGTAATGGGCTGTCACAACATGCTTTACGGCACAGAAACAAAGAGAATTTTGACATAATAAGGCCAAATCATTTGTGTTTTTTTAAGGCTACTTCAGACAGTCTTATCTCTGCTTTCCAAATTCCCCTCCAAGACCAACAGCTAACACTCTGTGTGGTTATGTTACATGTGCCAAGTGCCACTCATAACCAGTTCTCACTAGTCCAGAAAGCCAATACACTTGTGCAACCCACAGTATAGCCTCATTGGACTGTAGGTGAAGGGGAAAATGAAACTACAACTACAACAATTAGCTTTCTTGTGCTAATATTAGTGGAAAGTAATAAAAAACAATAACAACACGAGTAATCAAGAAAAGAAATAAGTAAAAAATATTGACCTGTGGTAAACTAGCCTTGAATGACAGTTGTAGCTCTGGGTGCTCTGATGGGCAGGATTTCAGGTTTTTCCTGCAGTGTCATTGTGCTTCACTTGACATCTTCTGACATAGGATAAGCACAAAGCTGTCACATCATTATTGTTATGTCTCAATTTTGTCGTTAACATGACTGAGGTTTGGTCTTTATTCTACAACTTTACTTTGCAAGCACAGCAAAATTCTTGAACTTCAAGGTTTAACAAAAGCTGTGGGCCTATTTTATCGATTAACGCCTTCGTTTTTATCCCCCACAGAGTATAACTCGCTGAACAGCCTGGTGTCGGAGGCGTTCATCCGCTTCTTCCTGGAGACTATTGGACATTACTCCCTGTTTATCACTCAGAATGAGCGTGGGGAGCGCATTTTCCAAAGAGAGGCCTTCCGCAAATCAGTGGCATCGAAGAGCATCCGACGTTTCCTGGGAGTCTTCATGGAGTCTCAGATGTTTGCAGGGTTCATCCAAGACCGGGAGCTCAGAAAGACACGAGCTAAAGGTAGACTGCTGTTCTCTGAGTGTCAGCTGGGTCTATGAATGCTCTTTCTTCCTTAAAACATTTCATGAGAAAGCTGTTTGCTTTTCTTTGTGCATTTCCACCCCTGCATTCCTAGTGCTCTCTGTGCAGAAGAAAGCATTGCACTTACACTGACCTCTAGTGGCTGAAAGTTTTTCAACAGCATGCTTTCTCACTGAATCAAAGCAGCTCCCTGAAGTATTGATGTTTCATATTCTCGTTCTTTACCCTTCCTTTTCCTTTTTTTTAAAAAGAAAAATCTCTGCTGTTGTGTTGACAGGTCTGTTTGAGCAGCGGGTAGATCAATATTTGGAGGAGCTGCCAGACACAGAGCAGAGTGGAGTCAACAAGTTCCTCAGAGGCCTTGGTGAGTTCAGAAGCAGACATATTTTAGGAGCTGGAAAGTTATAAACAGAAATATCAAATATTTATTCTGCATATGCTAATGTCATCTGAACAGGCAGAGCTAAACAGCAGCTTTTACCAAACCTCTGCACAGTTTCACTCTCACTTTATTTTTTATTGTAAATATCTCACATGACACGAGCTAGCTGTGATAGGCTTCACCAATAAGAACTTAAACATGGATGTTTGCCAGAAATCAGATTTTTTTTTATACCGAATATTCGTGGCTTCGTTTTACACGGCTTAATAGATTCATGTATTTTATTTCCAGGAAGTAAAATGAAGTTTCTCCACAAAAAGAACTGAGGAGACGACCTGATCTTTCAAGTCTCTGCGTCAAGACGACTCCCATTTTCATACTTTGTTTTGTTTTAAATGTTCTAAAAGCATGTACATATTATTTCACTGTAAGCTGTGATGCTCTTCAGCCTATGTTTATAGTATGAGATAGCAATAGCAGGACGGTACACAGCATGTGAGTCGTAGAGTAACCACTGATGTCTAGTCGTGCTTGTGAAGAGTGTTATCGGAGTTTGTGAGTGTATGTGACTTGAAATGGGTTGCAGGAGGGCGTAGATGTACAGATATGTTTTCCTTTTTGCATTATTTTACGACAGTGTTTTTCTCTGTTTGACCTAAAGCTTATTCAAAAACTGTACATGCAATACAATGAAGAAGATGGTTTGAACTCTTCCTGGAGATTTTTACAGTCTTTTATTAAAAGTGATCATTAAAATTGTTTCAGTGTCCAAGTGTAAGCATTGAACTTAAACTTTATTCTATTCTTTATTCTTTAACCTTATTAAACTGTATTCGTTCATTATCAAAACAAGGCCCAAAGCAGTACAGACTTCCCAGTCAGACATAGACATATATTTCACATTTTGCCTGATGATGAAAACTCACCTCCTTTTATCGCTGACATCTCAATGACAGCCTCTCCCAAAGCTGTGTATTAGGTTGGTAAGATCCCAAAAGGCGCAGTAGTCTAACACCGGCTACCACATGCTGCTGGTAACCTAATTACGTCTGTGCACATCACTCCGGTGGCTGTCGCTGCCACGCTGTTATTAGCTCTCCTAACTGAGCGGCTCGCTGTTGATTCCAGGTGCCGTGGTGCTTTTCTCCTGCCAGTGTCTTTATCGCAGTTAAGAGTGACATTTGATGTGAAGTGGTCGTGCAGAGACTTTCGGATAAAGAGCTGGCCATGAAAGAATTTTTTTGCTTGAGCAAAAGTTGTGAAATCAAGTTATAATAACAGTGAACCTACAATTATGCTTTCAGAATGTAGTAAATACAACAACAACAACAACAATCTTTATTTATAGAGCACATTTAAAAGCCTTGGGCATACCAAAGTGCTTTACATAAAACAATAAAAGGTTCAAACATTGATAACGGATAAAAAAAATAAAAAATAACGAGTTATGTTCATAGATAAAAGCTACCAATAAGAATGACTACAGCACATGGGTAATAGCAAGATAAAAGCTGTACCACCATAATAAAAGACACCAATAGAAAGATAGGAGGGAATTAATACAAGAGGTCAATAGGTCACAGCAACCAAACAAACAAACAAACAAATACACACAAGTACTAGTATTTAATATTTTACTGTGGAATATTATCATTCATAGGTGTAATAAGTGGGAGTTTTAAAATCCCCCAGTCCAGCTGACATTACAGCTTCTTACCACTTTAACTTCCTGTGACCTGAGATTGTATTTTGATTTCTTCTAGTTAACTTCTGTAAACTTCCTCTTTGAACAGGAAGTTTACGTAAAAAGAAAAAAGAAGTATCTCCTCATATGAGGATATTGGTTTTCTTTTACAGCGTAGCACAATAAAGTCAAAGCTGCTTAACACAGCATGCAACACTTAATAAACAGAATGAAACCCAAAATATGTCAGGAAGTTAAATGTTGCAGCTGAATCCAACTCTTAGGTTGGTGGCTCTGTTACTTAAACATCTTTTTATTTTTAAACAGATTTTTCCTAATATTCATCTGAAATATGTCTAGGAAAAAAGTGAAAGGTGCAATAATTTCCTTTAAAATTGATTGCAGCTACAGTGGCATAAAGACATACTCAAAAAAAGTATCAAATTTAAAAATCAAGTAAAAGTATAAGGTCCTAAAACCACCAACATACTGCTAAAATTATGGCTGTACTTTAACTTGCGGACACCAAGGATATGTGCTGCTACATTGCCCACATCAGCAGGGCAAATGGGGTAAACTGGCCAAGTGGCTGCAGTAAAACGGTCCTGCAGATTATAGTATCAATAATTCAAGACCAGGAAAGGATGAGTGTGTAGAGTGATGCCTTAAATTGGGAATATACCTGCTACTTCTTTAAGCTGTCTAAGAAAAATGTTTTAATGTTCTATTTGTGACCATTATGAACGCCGGCTTCACTCGCTTGACTGATTTAAAAAAGAAATATTTGAATGTTTTCACTGCTTTAATAATAAAGTATTCCATATCTTTATTTTATTTTAACTAGATTTTAAATGAACCATTCACATGTCCGCTGAATTTCTGTACATTTAGTCAGGCACTAAAGTCATCTATGATTTTCAGATGCTTGCTTGATTTTAAAACGCTATCATGTTTTATAATGATAATGCACAACACTTTAAAAAAACATAGTTACAAAACGCTTCAGAGACCAAACACAATTAAACTATGAATTCCAGCTAATCTCCGAAATTTAACAGCTGAAATGATGCTGCAGTAACTCGGCGATAAAATGCGTAATATTTTATCACTGTTGCACCTTTTTTTTTTTTACTCAGAAATTGACACACGATTCCCGTTTTCAGAAAAATGTGGAGTTTTAAATTTTGGTCACGTTGATGATTTGTTTGTAATTTTGTAATTACGTGTTTATACATAATTTTGCATTTAAGTTTCGAAAGGTATTACACGTTAATATTTTGTATCGCTCAGTGACGGTGGGCTCTAATTGTAAACTTGCAGTCTTCTCGCCAAGTGTCACACTTCAGCCTTGAGAAACGTCAGAAGTATTGCAGGACTATAAAATCTCACGATTAACTGCGAGACTTGGAATCTCCAAAATTTTGTCCGGGCCAAAGAGCGACATCCGAAGGGGGATCAACACTCGGAGATGCTCGGGTCAAGGTAAAAGAAAAAAAGAAAAAGAAAGGATAAACTCTCTTTGTGCAGACGCAGGGCACAAGATGTGATGGGCAGGCTGACAGAAGCGGAGTTTCTCGGCAGACAGTCTCGTTTCCTCCGGACCAAAAACAACACTGTGACATCCTCACACGCGCGCACACTGATGTTTACCTGACAGGATGTTTTGCACGAGCCGTGCGCTTCGTGAGGGGATTTAATTTGTACACAGGCACAGTTTGTAGCTGCTTAGTGGTGGAAAGTATCCGTGTGTTTACTTTGTGTTTGCGTGCTGTCCTTCTCTGTGTTGTGGATTGCACCATGATGCCATGATAGGGGCGGAATCTCATGCGCACTTTCTAAAAAATAATATCACGCTCAGTGATGCGCTGGCTGCTGATGCAGAGGCAGGCTGTGGATGAAGGGGCAGGTACTCTACGATGTCTCTGACGTGCTTGCTGTTGTTATTTGAAGAAGCTTTAATAAGGTGCTGACAGCACATCCATAAACAGATGGAACAGGTAGCCGAACGCGTAATACGCCAGAAGGAAAATCACAGGAAATCCCGAATTCCCACAGCCTTATGCAGTGGGCTAATACAAAAACTACACATTACTGTTCACGCTTAATGTAAGTTTCCCACAAGGGTTGGGTGCTATTCAGATACGGATGTGCTGTTTTACATTGTTTACAGTTCAGTCATAATGTAACCTAAACACTAAACAGGTATTCATTGCAATAATTTGATGAACTTGTATTTATTATTAAGCTAAAACAAATTTTTTTAACGCCTCGATAAGATAAAGAGGGTAAAAAATTGATTCTTTCACAATTATACACCCCATGACTTAGTGGTGTGCAGAAACTTTTTGTTTGTTTAGTTTGTGGCATGTCCTGTGACTTGACTCACATAAAATAACTTCTGCACGGCTCTGGATTTCATATAGGCCAATTTCGTTTTAGAGGCCACTGGCTGTGATGAACTTCTCGATATGTTTTTCCTCTTATTTATTGCGTGAATTGAGCTCCTTATTCTGTAAGTTTTGCTATGAATATTATATTAATATTATACTTTTTTCAGTGAAGTTTAATTTCAAATGTTTTCTTTTGCTTCAATGTAAAGAAATGTAGTTTAATGTAAATCCAAATTAGCATTTGAGAAGCCTGCTAGAGGACCGCAGCTCCCAGCATCCTTAGTGCTGCAGAGCTGCAGCACCCTATAGTTAACAAATTTTAATACAATATTATTTTATGTTTTGCATATATATTATTATATATTAATGTTGTAGCATGTACTACTATAAATGAAATGCAGTGGTTAACCTATCGTGCTCTGCAAAATTCTCGAGCTACCCTTCCTTTCTTTATATTTTGGTAGGAAAATGGGAAATAGGTGCAATGATTTATTGAAACACATGCAAAAAAAAAAAAAAAGCAAAAAACTGAGCTTTTACAATTTCAACAAGCTTGAAAGTCAATATTTGGCATGACCACCTTTCTTTTTCAACACAGTCTGAACTCTCTTAGGGACGATTTCTTGTAATTTAGTGTAATTACAATTCCTTTAGTGTTCAGGAATAGTTTTACAGGTTTCATAAGGATTGAAGATTCAAAGCTTCTCTTTGGATGTTGGCTGCTTTTTGTTTCATTCTCTGTCAAGATGATCTCACACTGCTGTTGTTGAGGCCCGGGCTCTGGGGAGGCCAGTCCATGACTGACAGTGTTCAGTCGTATGTTTTTCTATCCAGGTATGCTCAAAGGGTTTGCATTGTCATCCTGAGCTACGAAGCTGTTGCCAATCAGATGGTACTGCATGGTGGTTTAAAATCTGATGGTACTTTTCTGCATTCATAATCCCATCAAATCTGACAGAGCCTTCACTGTGTTTTACAGATGGCTCTAGACACTCACTGTAGTAAGTCTCTCTTGATCTCCACTATGCCTATTGACAATATTTGGACTATAAATTTCAAATTTCATCACTCCATAAGACCTGTTGCCACTGATTTTCAGCACAGTTTTGTATAATTTGGTATACCTCATTCATTTCTCCCTGTTTTCCTTTCTTAAAAATGACATGCTTCTACTGAGCTCATTTCTGATGAGGCTTTGCTTTGCTGGATATTTTCCTGTTTCTTAAGGACATGACTTTCAGATACTGTTCATCTGCTGTAGATTTTATGGTTTTTGCCAGTTTTTTGGCTAATAGCTGTTTGAGAATCACCTTGTTGGTTCTTTGCTAAGTTGCCTGTTATGTAAACACAACACAGGTTCACCCCTTGAGGGGTGGTTCAGGAGTTTTGCACAGAACACTTAATTACAGACTACCTGTAATATCAACAGTATTGCCAGTGTAATGACGAACTGGGAATTTTTACTGTGCAGCTTTATGAGTCTTTTGCTAGTTCAGTGTTTTTGGATTTATGGCTTACATGCTGAGGCTGAACCGATGTCAGTAATATTACATTTGAATATTAAATTGTGTTGTTGGCACATGTGGAAAGTAGTTTATTAAGAAGGTAGCCATTGCAGCTAAAGAGCAATAATATGTGAGAGTTGTTCGTCTGCCTGCTTATTCTGCCCCCTGGTGACAAAAAAATTATAAACACCCCTTTAAAATAAATAACACTGAAAATAAATGTCATGTTATTTTATAGCCTATCAGCTATACCGGTTCAACTAGCCCACATTCAAAAGATAAACATGATGTGGAAAATATGTGTTTAAGACTTGTTTCTATCTTTAAATTAAATTGAGTTAGAAGGTCGGGATGTTTTTGTCACATGTGATGCCTTTTGTGAAGGAAGACTTTGTGCTTGATTAACATCTGATGAGTGAAAAGTGAAGACGTTTCTTTCCTGTTCATGGATTTGGTAACAGTGAGTTGTTTGAAGGGAGGAATAGTAAAACAGCATGATAATTTCAGAGTGGTTGAAGATAATCCCGCTTTCTCTGTGACCTCATCACCTCAGTGTTAATAGATGTTACTCGGGAGGTGCTTTCAAGGGAGAGATCATAGCGCAGGTTTCTATAATTGTGACGTCTCCGGAGATGGTATGCGTATCTAGTGCCAGCTTAGCAGAGCAGGGAAGCTGGCGGGAGGTTTCAACGTGAGCGATAAACGCTGTGCAGGTTGCAGAGAAAGCGAGTGCGCAGTTTGAAAATGCTACAGAGCTGAGTGAACGAGACACAGGGTGCACCACGACTGGCTAATTGTGTTTCAAATTGGGTCTTTGAGTTCACAATGGGGAATGGGATTGCTCTGAGCTCCCCCGCTGAAGTATCCAAGGATGAGAAAGTTGTCAGATTTTTAGGTCAGACTGTAAAGGGTTGTTGTTAGGCAGATTTTCTCATAGGTCCAGATGCCACATTGGTTTAATTCAAAGCTTCTGGGTATTTGATGTGGAACTATTTTAAGTTTTGGTTGGTTTAAGCAGTAACCTCTTCTTTGGTTTCGTTTCTCTGCTTTTACACTATCTTGCAACTGTATCTTTGAAAGACATGCAAGTGTTATATTTATATTTTCTGTGTTCACATCTGTACTTCTTTACTTTCATTTTACAGTGCTCTGTTCATTTTAACGTCCTGATTGATTTTGTAGTTTTAGAAGGAATAGCAGGAGTGCATCCTAGTCCCATCAGAGCCTGACCCCGTTTCCGTGAGCTACGTTAGAGTGTAGCCCCTCTGGGACTTGTCCCCTCCTCGTGCTGACGAAGGGAAGAAGGCCACAGCTGGCCCATCCTAGCCCAGCTCAACTTAGCCTGACAAAACCTCAGCCTTGCATCACCTAATCCTGCCTGCTGCAAAGAACCTAAAGGTGCTTGCATTACAATTTCTCCTTCCCTGCTCATTGTAGGTCACTTGGTCTTCCTTCCTTTAATTTGGAAAGGCTTCCGGGGATATTTTGCCCTACAAAAAATAATTATGTTATCTCCCTAATTCCCAATTATTATGCACAGGCTTATTTAAGAAAAAGGATTAGATTTTCCCTCCCTTTTTTTTTGTTGGCTGCACCAGCGAGCAGTGAATGAATATGAACATGACACTTCTCTCCTCGTCTGCAGTGAGGGGTCCTACACTTGGATGATCTGGGGGAGGAGAGAGCACAGTGAGCCTGTCATGTAAGCCGCCTCCTTTGGGGCCACCTCTCGGTGTACACTGCTTCCTGCCTCAGGTAGAAGCCTCAGTGTTTCTGCTGCTGAGGCGTCAGGCAGTTCTCTTTCTCCCTCTCCTCTTCACTCCCTCCCGCTGAGAAGGCAACACATCCTCTCGCAAAGCACGGAAATGGAGAAGGTAAGTTGTCGCATTTTTGAATCTTGTTTCCTATCTTTAATTTCTTTTTTGACACAACAGGAAATTATATTTCTTTCATGTGGCATTTTGTGCACCGTGCACTTTCTGTATAAAGCTGGCATGTTTCTTATGTTTGTGTTGCCCTCTTCTCAACCCAAAAGTCTTGTTAGATGTTTGGAATACTCCTACTGTTGTCTCTGGACTAGAGTTTCAAAAGCGGATTTTATCCCAGAGGTGCTGTTCACGGCTCCAAAATTAGGCAGGATCAACTATAGATGACAAATGTTCTGGCAAGGATACATTAATAAAAGTGAAAGTGCTTTGTTCTTATAGGTTCTGTGCTTTTATTTTGAAACTAAAGACAACATAAACAAGAGAGAGCATTTGAACATTTTATTGATGAAAACCAGCTTTTTTAGATTTCAGTGTTAGATATTTTATTGTGTTAGATAATCTCTTGGTTGGGTACTTATATTTATCCACACGAGTCGCTCTACAAAGACTCTCGGAGGCATTTGCAAACATGCAAACGCATAACAGCTCCTTAAAGTGTGATTCCACCTTAAATGAAGCAGCAGCACAATTTTTTCTGACATGTCATGTGCCACCCCATCTTTTTAACACATTGTCATGTGTTTGTGTATTCGTTGTATGACTTAAGGCAAAGTTTCTCTTTCAGAGCTGCTCAGAGTGCACAGAGCCGACTCTTGCACAGAGTCTGTGTACGCTCTGCAACAAGTGGTTGTGTTACCAGTGCACAGATGTGCACCAGCATCTGAGAACCCCCAACACTTCCCAGTACATGGAATCACACCAGCAACAGAGGCCCAGTGCCACCCAGTTCCCAGAACTGCACCAGAGGGGCTCCAGCTCCCTGCCTCCTACTGGACAAGGCAAGACATTAGTTTGATTTGTTGGCTTTACAGACTTGTATAACACATTATTATATAGTTAGCAGGACTGGTGTCTTTTTGCAATGATTAATGCATGATAGCTGCATGTATTTCTATGCACCTGTCTTTAACACGTGTCTCAGTGCTCGGATGATTTCATTTTTGCTAATATTAGTGTTTTGCTATTTTAAGCCCATCGCGTATGTTTGGCAGCTTTGTTGCCAGCTGCTTTTGCACAAGTTGTCAAATCATAATGAGCACGTCCCAGACAGCATTATTGTGATGTGGGAGGGTTAGCATTTGGTTTGTGTACTTGTGAGAAAAACCGTGTGACAGCGCTGATAGACAGGATGTGGTCAGTCAGATCAGGCTGATGCACACAAGGTGATGCTCAGCTCTCTACCACAGAGATCTCTGATGATCTGCAGGCAGGAGGGGGGTTGGCTGAGGTGAGCCGGCCACCAGAGAGCAGTAGGGTACGTTTATTAGCATTATCCAGCTAATGTTAGATGGATTTTCTGTGCGCCAAAAGCTTCTTATATAGCGAGAGAGGTACAGGTGAGAAGCACTTTAGAGCGTGTGTATTAAAAGTGAGATGTTGCTAATGGTACTTCAAAAGCCAGTTGGACAGCAGCTGAAACACTGACATCTTTGTCACTAAACACTTTAACACATACAATTGCAACCTCAGCTTCCTTCGGGTGCCACAACATTATTTTGGTGTTAAAGTGTAGCACTAGGTCAGCTTTAATAATGCTTGTCAACAAAACTGGTAACAGTTTTCTTCAGTTTTCTTCAGTTTCTTTTCATGTATGTTTAACGCAACAGTAAGAGCACTGACTGACTTTTATTTTCAACATTTAAAAAAAAAGAAAAAGAATCCAGGTATAAGGTACAAGTAGAATTTATATTCAGACCATTAGCTAGCAGGAGAATAAACAACTTAAAGAACTGAGGCTTGGTCTGGTCAGCATGGCACTTTAGAGGCGACTTCTAAGGATTTACAGCTCTTTAAGTATTTCACATCAGCATATCTGTCCTATACTGATGACATTAAAAGACACTTTGGAATAATAAAAAGTGTTCATAACTTATCAAGAAGACAGTTAGAGGCTGTCATGTGATCCTGCATGCCATTTGAGCAAACTTTGAGCAAACAGGCTGATGACACTGCAAGTCTTTCTTTTCTTCTAATGTGTTTACTTTAATGCTGCGTGCTGTGGGCCTGACTGTGAACTGCCTGTTGACTGCTGCTCTGCCCCCCTCCCCCTCCTCTCTCTGTATGTCGTTCAGGCCCGGGGTCGTATCCTTGGTCCCTCCTCATGTGCCACTCTCACAGACAGGAGCCCTTGGAGCTTTTTTGCGAGTCATGTGACCTTCTGTGCTGTAGCAGCTGTCACCTGTCCTCCCACAAAAACCACAGGTCAGTCCTCAGATGCACAGCACAAGGACACTGCCGAGAAGGGCTAACCACAGGTTAAAAAAAAACTTCCTGTGAGCAGTAACACTCTTTAACTGCCTTGTCAGTTTTATCATCTATATCTGCATACACTACCCTTGGCCAGCCTAACATTCATTAAGTATTCATACCTTTTTGTTTTCTGTGATGTTAGAAAGCAGGAGGTGCTGCGAAGGTCACCTGCATAATGTCTTGTCCTCGGGGGAAACAAATTCAATTCTGGTGTTCGTCATGCTCAAAGAATAAATTAGTGAACTTTCTGGTGGATGCTGTGATCTCTCATGTGTTTAGGGTGGTGCAGATCGGAAAGGCCCTACAGGATCAGCAGTGGCTGTTTGAGAGTCTGATGGTTCAGGTGGAGGAGAAGAGGTCTGCAGTGGAGAACAGCGCTAAACAAATAGAGGAGAGGTTGGTTTTCATCCACACTGTCATTAAAATCCAATTTCTGAGCAACTTTGCCCACAAATGGTGGGTTAGGGAGGGACTGAGACATTTGCCCCCTTTCTGTCTTTCCAGGCTTCACGGAGTGAAGATTGCACACAGGAAGGCAGAGAACCAGATTAAAATGGCAAAGATGATTATGATGAACGAGCTTAACAAACGAGCCAACCTATTAATAGAGCAACTGGAGGTAATTACTTTCTCTTTCCATCTAATCATCTTGCCGGCCACGAATCTACACGCAAAGAAACTGTAACTGCCACGATGCCGTCGCTAGCTCGTGATAAGCTGTCGCAGCTGCTTAAACCGACATCCCAGCACCTACATCTGTCAAAAGCTGTCTGTTGATTAACCTGCAGTCCAATCACAAGGCTTGCCTTCTGCAAGTAAGGACACAAAACTTCATGTTTACATTTGTTTTTTTTAATTTTCTGCAGAAGATTGCAGAGGGCTTCCAGCAGCGTCTGGAGGACCAGCTGCAAGGGGCAATAGAGATATGTGGCCAGCTGGACCATATTCAGAAGTTCATCACCTGGGCTATGACCCATCACTGCACAAGCCCGGTGCTCTTCAGCAGAGCTCTGGTATGCATATGAGACAGTTAACAGACGTCGTCCCGCACATGCACACGCACACACACAAAGTCCGGTCCTGTGAGAGAAGTGATAATTAATTTCTTGTAAAGTAGAACAACAAGTGTGAAGTCTCTTTTTATCGTCTTTGAAAAAGAAGCCACACATTTACATTTAAAGGGGAACTCCAGTTGTACTTGAAGGTCAGTTTGCTAGAGATTACTTTTTTTTTGAAGGAGCAGCCTGAGAAAATTGCTGAAGTTGTGTTGCTGGCTTTAGTTCAGCATGAGAAAGAAAGAAGGCTCCGTGTGCTCTGTACTGGCAGCCTGGAGTTTGACATTTACCCGTTAGGTGGGGTTTAAAAATAGAAAAGCTGCATGATAAGCAGTGCAGGATCCACTGTTTTGGGAGATTCGCCTCTTTGTGGAAGTCCAAACTAAACCACTTAAGTGTTCTTTTAAACTTACTTTGCATCCATTTGTCTTTCTGGTCTCATGATTTGTATGGAGACACATCTGTCCACTGACTCTTTTGTCACGTAGTGGTGTAGTGGGCAGCTTGGGGCCTTGTGCGTGGACCTCAAGCTGCCCACCGCATCACTTTTTCGCATTTGTCCCAGTCCAAATCATGCTCTTTGGGTTAACTGGTGCCTCTAAATCAGCTCATGGATGTGAATCAACTGGAAATCTGTCTTGAGTGTAGTCCACCTCTTGCCCTATCATAAAAACCTTTATATGAAGTCCACTTTAACAAGCATGTTTTATCCCTTGTGTTGATTTAGTTTATTATAAAAAACTGAATGACATATTTTTAGTGAAAGGAACAAAGGAAATGCATAATCATCTACAAATATATGCTGGAGTTTTCTTCCTGTTAAAAGGGAGTTTTTTCTTCCCATTGTCACCGAGTTCTTGCTCACAGCGGGTTGTCTGATTGTTGGGGTTTCCTCGCTATCATTTAATGGTCTTTACAATCTAAAGTGCCTTGAGGTGACTGTTGTTGTGATTTGACCCTAAATGAATAAAGTTGATCTTTCATCTTTTTCATATTTCCTTTCCTGCAGATTTCACTCCAGATGCAGCAGCTGCTTGAGGCGTCACACCACTCAGATTCTTGGAGTCCTGTGAAGATAAAATTCAACTGGGATGCTAGTTACTGGACGAAACAAATTTCCTGTTTAGGTAAAAATCAATCCGTTAATGCAAGAAGACTTTTTTTAAGAACATGTTTTTCTAGGAGAAACCTCCTCACTCAAAAAAAAAAAATTAAGTAGGCACAAAAGGAACCGTAACTATGTATATCTGTTTGATAATTAATCAGCATTATTTTGATGCATGACATGTGAAATACTATCTCTGAAACCGGGCTCTCACTGTGACTCTGTTACTCTGCAGGTCAGCTGACTGTTGAGGGGGGAAACTGCGCTTATCCCCCAGGGTTGGCCTGCTCCAGTATTATGAGACCCCAGCCCATTACCTGCTTGACTCTGCCACCAGTGTTTCACAGAGGACGAGAGCCGGGCTGTGGGTACCAAGCCTGCTGTGAGCCTCAGATGTGCTGCCTTCATGGCATTCATTCGCAGCCAGATCTTCCCAGTCTGGACAAAAGCCAGCTGGACACCACACTTTATAACTCCAGCTGTGCTCAGCCGGCTCATATTTCTGCTTCCCAGCACCAGAACCAGCAGATCCAGAGGTTCTGGGACCAGGAGAGTTCCTTGCAGCGTCCTCCACCTGCATCACCTGTCCCAAACAGAAGGCACAATCAGCTCAGCCGCAGCCGAGCATCTGCATCTCAGCCACAAGCTGCTGACTCACAACCACATTCTCAGTCTAAGTCCTATCTTTCTCATCATCAACACCGCAAAGAAGTTCTTCCAAATACCCAGGCTCGGCTAAGTGCAGAGCGTGGGAGACCAAACCGGCGTCGGGGGAAGCTATCGACCAGCAGATCTCTGCAACAGGAGCTCAGCTACACGGCTCTGGAAAGGGATCCAATGAGTGAAGAGAACCGGGTGGAAACGCATCGTGTGGAGGAGACCTGTGGACAAATAGCGGTTGCTGAAAGGAGGGAGATGTTGGATCAAGAGCTACAACAGGGCAGGAGGGTGCAGAGTCCTGTCCAACAGCAGCAGCTGCTGCTGTGTTTATCAGGTGTGAGAAAAGAGCAAAAGAGGACCAACTCTGCACTGACCGTCAAAGACCACAGAGATGCCAGGGTGAGAAATTAAGCTAAAAATGGAACCTCACCAACAGAGGATATTGCAATATAATATATACCCATGTGCACATGCATTAAAAAAAAGAGCTGAAGCTACAATATATTAAAAAAACAAGATGAAAAAGACAACAAACAAAAAATGTGTGTTAAAGCAAAAGATTATACAAATGAAACAGAAATCTCTTTGCTGTCGTGTCAGGAAGGGCGACCAACATAGAAATCTGCCAAATCAAACATGGCGACACCTTGAGAATAGCCGATCAGCTAAAAATAGCGTTTTATGTACAGTGTGCTTCTTGTACGCTCCTCGTTGTAACAAGAAAATTCTGCTTAAATCCAGCTTCATAAAGCTTCTTAAAAGCAGCAGAGTTGCGAACATTGTTTGACAGTTGGCCCTCAGATGAAAGCGAGCCATGCGGTGGGATTTTTGTGCACCTCAGCCTTCGGTTTTTCACTTCACACGTGGTTCTGCAAAGTTTCTAGAGGCTCAAGCGAAGTTTTTAACCCTGCTATGGTAAACCACACAAAGCTGTTTATATGTGCCTCTCAGAACCCGCTACTGTTTGGTCAAGCCTATTTCCTGTGAAAACAAAGACGTTCAAACACTTGCTTACACAAAGGCACCAAAGCCTGCATTAGAAATTGCTTAATGACGGGACGTTTAAGTCGAATGAAAAGCTCGGAGAGCCGCGATTTACGCGTTTTGAAAGGGCTATTGTATATTTTTAAAATATTGACATGTAGACGAGTGTTGGAGCGTTTGAGGCGGCATTCAGTTTTAATTAATATCCATTAACAATTGAAACCAAAAGCAACACTTTATATTAATGCCAGAATGATCACTTCCCACAGCTGACAGCTAGCCTCAAAAACAGATGGCGCAACAGAAAGCTGCTCTTGCTTTCAAAAAGAAGGGATGATGGGAAAACAAAAGAGCTGCTCTGACAATTATAGCCGAGCACTTCAATGCATGCTTAAATCCAGGAGCTCGCTGTTCATCATAATCACTCGTGATGCCAGGGGTTTTAGCAGCCGCATAATCGCCCTTCTTTAAAAATTCTCAAGATGGGTGATTACTACCACAAAGATATGTTATTTTTACATTTTCAAGTCACAGCATCTGAAAGTGATATAAAGCCACTTGGGCACAGTCATTTGTGTACTTAACCTGTCATTAATGAGTCGCTGAGGGAATAGTGTGAGCTGCCAGTTTTTTAGTTCTGGTTTGCACTGAGATAAATTCCCATACCCCTCCGTGATTCCAGAGAGAAGGATTATAGTCTATTTTCCTCTACAGCCTGAATCCTGCATACGTTTCCCAGGGGGCATAGATCAGGTGAGTGTTTTAATCGCATGATACTAAGGAGCATGTGCTTGGTGTCAGCCTGGCCTGAAAATGTGTGATGGTGTACCGGAAAAAGAGACACAAGCCAAAGTGTTTAAAAAAACCTTTTGGAAGACTTGGATCAGTAAACTGTAATATATGAGAGAAACTGTGAGAGTGGTGGCTTAATCAAAGGGCCACACTGTAGCTCTCGGGTTGAATTTACATATGATAATTGGTGTGATATCCAAAGCTTTCATTGCTCCAACAATAACACTAATATATTCAACATGTTTGTAAGGATTGAGGTGTTCCCTGAATAGGCTCTGAGTGATGTTTTTGTTCATTTGGTGTGTGCCCGTGTGTGTCCATCCACTTTTTTTTTTGTCTCCTTTCAGTTTTTAATGGCATGAACAGGTGCACCTGTGCATGCAAGGCTGCTTGAAACCCCAGCTCAGTTGTGTGTGTGGATATATTTATGTTTTTTGACAGAGATCCACATCCCTGGAGGTGACAGTGGCAGCCCACGAGTGTGTGTCTGATGTGCAGAATAGCAGCAGGCTGAGCACTGGCTCGGTGTGCTCGAGGAGGAAGAGGCGCTCCCAGAGCATCCCGACAGAACTGGCAGCCCCGTCTGCCAGCCCTTACGCCGAAAGGCCCACAGGATGGGCTCGTAGCCTAGAAGCGGGAGCTGCAAATAAGGTAACCCCGCATCAGAATATGATTGCACGTGGGGAGGCTGAGCTGTCAGGGAGAATAGGACTGATCACAGTTAGGAGGTGCACTCGCCACATGTGTGTTCAGCACTGTCATCTCTGGTGATACACAGTTCCACAATAAAAACTGTAACTCCAAAACTAACTAGAGGCGAAAACAATACCAAGATCCACTTTGCATCGATGGACTAAGATGCTCAGTTGTCACTAGGTTGCTGTTTTTCAAGCGCTTTTAAGAATTCATCTGCCATGTGAAGAAAGAGCAAAGCCTTCTGGAGGTGCAGAAAGAGCAGGATAAAAGGAATGCAGAGTTAGAAAGAAGTGAGCTTAGCACACCTGTGCACGTGTAAAGCCCACTTCTCATCTCTGCTTGAGCCTAGCAGCTTAGGCGAAATCAGCTGCTCTTGGCACGGTGCACCCACACCTCTGATTTGGTGCTATGCATATATTGGAGGTGCTCAATTTGATAAGGCGGGAGAATGAAAATGAGCAAGGGAGAAAGAATACAAAACGATGGTTCTGCTAAATCAGTTTTAATAGTTAAATTCCCAACGTCTGACAGAGAGTGCGATAATAAATCTGTGCAGTACTCTTGTAAAAAAGGAAAAAATAATAAAATCTGTGAGGCGTTTAGTTGAACAGTTTTCTCAGGAGATAAGCGAGGGAATGAGGAGCCCATTTTTCCAATCATTTTTGACAGTTTCTGTCATTTGAAAAATCGCGTGCTTGTAGAAACCTGCAGGAGCCATTATTTGGTTTAACAGCATATTTTGCTGCTGGAGTTAATGACTAAGATGGTGCTGGAGTTTTTTATTTCTTGATGGGGCAGGGATAGCTCAGTAGGTAAAGTGGTTGCCCCATGATCGGAAGGTCAGGGGTTTGAATCCCCTGAACGGCTACCCTGAGGTACCCCTGAGCAAGGTACTATCCCCACACGCTGCTCCCTGGTGGCTGCCCACTGTTTCA
The DNA here is from genome assembly GCF_057382275.1 of Copadichromis virginalis. Classification (NCBI taxonomy): domain Eukaryota; kingdom Metazoa; phylum Chordata; class Actinopteri; order Cichliformes; family Cichlidae; genus Copadichromis; species Copadichromis virginalis. The sequence goes on from NC_140618.1 coordinate 21,591,659, forward strand.
CTGAGTGAATGGGTTAAATGCAGAGAAGAATTTCCCCATGGGGATCAATAAAAGTGTACATTATTAAAAGAGTTTTGCTTATTCTGATTTCAGTATTACGTGCTGGATCCCAGACAGAGGAGAGCATCAGATGGGGTGCTCTGTGTGGCCAAGGAAACTTCAACTGAACCTCCTTTAATGTCCTATAAGACAGAGCCAGGTGGTTGAAAACACTCAGAGATTTTTTTTTCTTACATAGTCAATAAAAAAAAAACACCTCACATTTTCAACTGCTTGAATTCTTCATACTTTTTAGATCACCCCATCACTTACGTAAATGAAGAGATTGGTTTTGATGCCAACAAGAAATGCAGCTTCTCAAGTAACAGCAACAGCAGGTATGTATTGTCTTAAAAAAATGAAAGATCAGTCCATGCACAAATCATGAAAACAGCTTGTTAACCTATTTTTACATCCCTCTAAATTAATAGTGATGTTCAGAACGACTCTGCAAGGCCCAGGGTTCCAGTCATTTGCCTCGAGCGTCTCAAAATACTCGTGTCTCAGCTCCCACCACACGGACGAAGACAGAGTGACCCTCTACCTGCCAGTGGGACGGATAAGAGCGAAACCCTCCCTCAGGTGTGGTGCATTTGTTTCATTCAAAACAAGAAGGGAGATGTTTTAACCCTTTAAACCCTAACCCGTCACGGTTAGCATTTTTAGCAAGGGTGGGCAACTCCAAGCCTCGTGGACCGGTGTCCTGCAGGTTGTAGATCTCACCCTGGGTCAACACACTTGAATCAAATGATTAGTTCATTACCAGGCCTCTGGAGAACTTCACGACATGTTCAGGACGTAATTTAGCCATTTAAATCAGCTGTGTTAGATCAAGGATACACATAAAACCTGTAGGACACTGGCCCTTGAGGCCTGGAGTTGCCCACCCCTGGTTTAAAGGGTAAATTAGGTTAGGGTTTAAAGAGTTAGAAGCACCATAGCAGGCATATAATTAGCTGTCACCACACCATTTATTTCATTTGTTTACTTGGTTATGGCTAAAGTGTGTTGGCTAGTAAGCTTTAGGGGTAATTTAGGATGACCCTGGCTAGCTGCTGTCCTCTGTAGTATTTATGCATGAGGGTTTTAAGAGATTAAACTGTAATATGAAAAAAATCCCTTCCTTTCTCTTCTCTGGTAAACACAGGGAATAACAGGAGAATCTGAGACTAGTGGGGCCACCCGCGTGCTTGCAGCACCAAAGCGACAAACTTGTAATGAGTCCACCGCACAATCAGACTGCAGCGACAGCAACATAGGGGTACCTGTTCCTCGTAAAGAATCCACACTGCTCTCCACTGACTCTGAATATGTGGCACCAAGTTTCTATGAACTGGATCTGGATTCTGACTCTGATCCCAGGTCAGTGTCAGAGGAAGCAGTCATCTCTCAGGCTGATTCAGACCCACAGCTTGACTCAGATGCATCACCAGATTCTGACCCGAATGCACCGTCTTCATCTGAGGCTGAACTGGAGTGTAGAGCTGAGCAGAAGTCTGCAGAGATGGGGCTGTGTGGCGACTCAGAGCCAAGTCTGGAGTATGAGGCAGATCCAGAATCAGATGCGGGACCAGACGGCCGAGGGTTGGATGCAGATACAGAATCAGGTGATGCTGAAACGGAGTCCGACATCCAGCCTGTATACGACCCCACTTTTCAGGGCGAGACTGATTCTGACGTGGTCTCCGATCAGCCTCCAGACTCTCAGGGCTCTGTGGCATCTGAGCTCGATGTAGACTCTGAACCCGAGCTGACCACCGATGACCCGCAACCGCTTCGCTCTGACCTGGATGAGGAGATCGGTCCAGGTCAGAGGCCGCTCCTGATTGCAAATCCCGTTGTTCCCGGAGACACAGAGGAAGTCCAGACTGAGCAAGACAGCACAGAGTTGGAGAGTGAGGATTTTTGTGCCGTTTGTCTGATCGGAGGAGACCTGCTATGCTGTGATCGCTGTCCAAAAGTCTTCCACCTCTCTTGCCATATCCCCCCTTTGCCGACCTTCCCCTCGTAAGCTCACGTGAAATTTCAGCACAATCCTCACACCTCCTGTTAAACAGTTTACATAAAGCTGGTACTGCTAATCTAATGTGTCTTCCCTCATTCAGAGGTGACTGGGTGTGCACCCTGTGCAGAGATGTTCTACACCAAGGTGTCGAATACAACGGTGACAATGAGAGAGCATCTGGAGAAAATGCATCAGCAAATTTGCTATCTCCATGTGACCAGAAAGTAGGTCAATTCATAAGAACAAACTTATTTATAGCAGTCAATTTGATATGTTATAGAGGGTAACACAGCTGTCACTCATATTACCCGAGGGGGTTCATCTAAATGCTAAAAAAATCTCCATAAATATCATGACTAACGAGTGTTTACGTACTTATCAAAATGGCTATAAAAAATGTATGTGGCAATAACTAATGTTTTTTTTAGTTTTTCTTTAACTGTGATCCTTCTCTTTCTGTCGCGCCAGTTTTCATTCATGTTTGGCTGAATCTTTGCAGAAATGTGAGCGGCTGACACTTCTGATCCTCAGTAACATCCTGAGTGCGCCATTCCAAGAGCCCGTCAGTCCACTCGTAAGCTAATCAACATTTTCTTACAGTAAAGTTAATTTATTTTTGCAGAATATATTTATGTTTTCATTATACTTACAGACACATAGTAGTTAAGAGTTTTACTACCAGTCTAAAGTTTCCCTCATGGGTTTTATATGTAACACAGCTCTGCTCACATTCAGTTTTTGCCCAAGTGAGTGAATCCTTAGAGCCTTAAAATTGTGCTGAATACATTTTCTTCTTCATAAAGTATTTACGAAGCTCATTTTATATGATATTTGAGGCATTCTATAATTGTCATTCATGCCTAAATCAGCTTACACTTATCTATTTATGCAACATTTCATTGTGCATTGTGTTTAAGCTGTTTTGTAACCCATAAACAAAACTTCAACAGAGAAACAGGTCACCTCCATGTTACCATATGCTATCAAAGGTCTTGAGTATCTAACTTAGTTTAAGACTGCGATGCAAGCATGCACCCTGTGCACAGGTAGAAGCACGTCTGTCACAATGATACATAATGGAGCTCATGCAACATTAATGTGATGCATTTTGAAGAGCAGAGTGCTCCTGAGATAATTAAATTGGAATTGGTTTTAGAGAACCAAAGTGGCTGGGGGGATAATATAAGAGTCTTAAATGCCACTGCTTTCTCACACAGGCACGCCATTACTACCAGATCATCAAGAGGCCAATGGACCTGTCTGTGATCAGGGCCAAGCTGAGCAAGGGGAATACCCAGTGTTACAGCTCACCTGATGAGTTTGTGGCCGACATGTATCTCATGTTCCGCAACTGTGCAAAGTTCAATTACGTAAGTTAAAAGTCTAAATTCTGCTTGTTTCTGTGTATATACATCAGTCTCGATATCATCACTGGTCACTACTTTACTATAATTACTGCCCCCCCCCCCCCGTCATTGCAGCCTGACTCTGAGGTGGCCCAAGCAGGCCGCAGCCTCGAGGCCTTCTTCACCTCCAACCTGAAGGAAGTTTTCCCAGGCAGAGTCTTCCCCATGGCTGAGGTGGATTCAGACAGCGATGAGTACGACGAGGCTTACAGGACCACTGAGAGCGGGTTCCCTTGGCCAGAGAGAAGAGAGCAGTGCCACAGGAAGAGGAAGAGGAGGCAGTCTCTCAAGTCGAGGAGGCATCATTTCTAATTAGAGCTTAATAGTGCGCAACCATGGCAGAAAACGTGTTATTTCTGTTTATAAATATGCTGTTTTTTTTTCATTTAGCAGCCAGAGGGAATGCACCAGTGTTTCTAAAAGCAAGCCAATCTTGTGGTTTGCAGTGATATGACAGTACTGCCATCTGATGGCAGCTAAACATGCGAAAATAGGATTGAGAGTAGTAACTAATGCAGGAGTCATTATTATCCATGCAACTCATCGGAGGGGCTGAGTGCGAAAATGGAAATAAGTGAAGGTCACATTGTATAGGTTACGCAGTCATACCTCTGTGGATCTCGGTTTGTTGCTTCTACAGCCATGTAGTGAGGTGATGCTGTAATACTTCCTTTATCATGTCATATTTTGCCGGCTAAGCATATGCTCCTGATACACTGCACTGCTTGCTATTTTCTGCTAACATAAAATACCTTATATATCTTTCATCACATGCTTTTTTTGTACAGAGGATGCTGTAGTTGGATGCTTATTAATCGCACTTTGCATCTTTATTAAGTGGACTTTTTCAGGTCATCATAGCCCTGATTATACGCAGTACTCTGAAACTTTGTCGGTAAATTCTGTACTTACCATATTCACGAGTTTCCAAATCATTTATGCACGTGTCACTGTATAAACTTTTATTTTACTATATGAATGATTGCAGGCAATTAACATAGGTTTGATCATTGTTATAATTATGTGTGTCAGTAGCCTTTTTTGAAAAGCAGCAGCAAATTGTTTAGATTAGAGGAAGACAGGATGTGAGAGATCGTGGGCACCGTAAGCACTGTTAGAGCTCACCGGGGCATTTTTATTATTGGAGAATTTAATATCTGGAGCAAACAGTTCATGAAATGTAAAATTTCACATTTAGCTAACAGATAAGTTTGTGTATGTATATTGCAAATTATTTCTCTTGGAGCAAAATCTTCCACTCTTCTCTTATCGGGATGTCTCAGGCTTACTGAAAGTCTAAGGTGTTGTTATCTTTGATTACTGATGAGTATAAAAATGTACTTGCTGCTGTGTGTAGAGAATTACTGTCGAAAGGAAATGCATAATTTTATAAAAAAAAACGCTGTAGCGCATTTCCTGTTTTTAACTATGCTGTACTTGGTTCCTGCAGCTTAATATACGCTTTGTGTGACTCATGGCGATGGATGTACAAAAGTAGCGAATGTATAGTATATGTAATGCTATTCCTTTTGACATCAGTAGATCTAATAGGCGTAAGGGGAAACTGCCATAGTTGCTGTCACTGTTTCAAGAGAAATGTTGTCTTTTTTCCTTTTTTGTAACTGTAATTATAAATGCACAAATATTAATATCAATAAAACGCATTCATGAAAAAAAGCATGTTAGCATTCTTATTTAAGATACAGTACTGCAGAAAAGTCTGGACTCCCCTGTCATTTCTTTATATTTTGCTTCCAAGGAGCCTGACTGTCTTGTAACTTTTATGGTGGTCTTGAGAGATAGTTCTTTTTTTGGACACTGGCCGCTTTTCTCCTCATTTTACATGTTTGCTAAGCCACTTAAAACTGACCTATGAATCATTTAAGCATAAAAAAGCACCTAACTCAAGGGTTAATCAGTGTTGTGTCTACACATAACAGATAACTTAGCAAAAAAAACCATTTAAATTGTATATTTAAGCACTTTGTTACTAGCAGCCTGTCAGAAAAACACATTTCCCCCTAATTTTATTTAGTTTGAGCTATAAAAGCAAAAAATAACGCAATTTAAAAGGCATAAAAAAGCAACAGCAAGGTGATTTCCAAAAAATGGGAAAGTGGAGGGGAAAAAAATCTACAGCAGATGAAAGCCGTGTTGTTTAGAAGAAATCCAGACACGAGACCTGTCTTATCTGAAACAGTCTCAGTGGAAGGGTGACTGTCAAGAAGTGGTTCTTAAGGAAGGGGAATGGGGAGAAAAGACGTATACAGGGACATATTACAAACTGCAAAGCAGGTTAAATGCTGGATCAAAACGAAGCAATGTTAACTTTATATCAAAATCCTGTCACTGCCATGTCACACACAGTCCGAGGTTATGGGTGTTTTATAGCTTCATTAATGGTGTGTGGAAGGGTGGTAAGAGTGCTCAGAATTACACAGCCGAAACTGCAAAAATATTCAGAAAAGACTCTTTTATTACTTCTAAAACCTTCGTGACATTTAAAAAAATATATTTGGTTGAATAATCTCTCAAACTGCTTTGATGCAACATAAAGTAGAGAGAGATTTTTTTGTGAGCGGACAGAAGTTTTAAGAATTAATCAGATGAGACTAAAGAACTAAAAATTGTGTAATTAGTCACACTTGTTTCCTTGAGATTTGACAGTCTTTTTGCTCTGAAGTAGTTTTTTTTTCTTCAAAGCAGCCACTATCATCGGCCTGTACCTATGATTGTAACCCAAACCTTCAGTTCAATCTGTCAAATGTAAGAAAGCAATCAGTCTAAAGGTTAGTAGCTCCTGGAAGCCTGCGAGCAGGGCAAAATGCACATCACTATGAGTTTTACGAGTTTCTTTTCACATTTGTTTTGAATATTCCCGAGTCATAAATCAGTTAGCATGCATCATTTGAAGTTTTATCTTTTAGTTTTACGTAATGAAATGCTTCTTAAAACCCATCGCTTCTTTGCCCTGATGTATGTAGAAGTGAGTCATGCAGACAGCACCGCCCACCTAGTCTGCACGGTTCTTAAAAGGCTCTTTCATGGCCACTTCAAACAGAACACCATCAGAACACATAGCATGTAATAATGAATCTGATTGTCTGGAGAGCATTAAAGAGAGAGAGGGAGAAGTAACTTGCTGGACTCTTTCGGCAGCACAGACGTGATGTAACCCTTCAACGTGGCCCAGGAGACATTGCTGGCTCCTGCCTCGCGTCACACAAACTGTGGAGAAAAAAAGTTGCGATGTTTTAATTGCATGTGAAAAAAAAACATTTAAAAAAGTTAAAAACAAAACAATCCTCATATTTAAAAGTAGAAGTTCAAGAGTTCTAAGTGTCATAGAATTCACTTAACATAGGATTTTCTGCATCAGGATATTTGTTTTAGTTTTAATCAGACAATGGAAGGCGAGATTCATCGTAGGGATTTTAAGGGTTTCCTGGAGAGAGAAGGACATTTAACAGAAGCCCCCTGGTGATGCATTAAAGTGTTAGCGTTGTAAAAATAAAATAACAACCCCCCTCTTGGTGCAAGTTGCAGTTTGACTTCTGTGACTTTTGTAGTTTGCTGCAAAAAGCCTGTGCTTTAAGAACAAAGAAGAAAGTTCTGTTTTTACATTACACTGCTTATCCTCCTCTCGAGATCAGTCTGTTTTTTTTATTTTTAACCAACACACACACACAGCAATAATTGTTATATGTACACTATTTTGGTCAGGAGGCCTCTTGCTATGTTTTATTTGTGAACAAGGCTTGTGACCTTTCAGTCTTCAGTCTTCACGTAAAACATCACATGATAATAATGAGACACTTCTGTGACCTTTGGTGAACAATGAAAAGGGCAGACAGAAATGCAGTGAGAGAAAAACACGAGCTGGAAAGTGACGCAGGGAAGTTTGGAGTCTTTTAGTGCTGCAGGGGGCAGAGAGGGGATCTAAATTGTGTGCCTTGCTGAGGTTAACTGGCACGTTACACCTGGAAACATCTGCTGGCATTTTATAGTCTTGGTAACGTGCCTGTGTGTGTGTTAGCCATAGATTCTGTTTATGAGAACTCTGAAATTCAGAGCTGACAATTCCACAGACCTCACATCCACCTTAAGGAGTCTTTAAGGTTGGTGCATCTCGAGCATCGCTGGTGTAGTGGTATCATGCAAGATTCCCATTCTTGCGAGCTGGGTTCGATTCCCGGGCGATGCATTTTAAGGGTGGCGGTAGCTCACTTGGCAGAGTGAGTTGCGTACCAATTGGAAAATAAGGTCGATCAGTTCTCGACTCCTTCTCCTCATGCTGAAGTATCCTTGGGTAAGAAATCGAACTCTAAGCTTCCCCTGATGTGTCTGTATGTGCATTGACAAGAGTTTTGGAAAACTTAAGGTCGAGGTCACTGAGATTTGAACTGGTGTGAGCTTTTTAGTAGCACCTATGGTATTAATGTGAAAATCCTACATCACCTCGTTGAGGTAATGTGTTCACAAAGTGGGGTAACGGGTAAAAAGGCGCTTCACAAAAGGTGATGATAGATGTTTCTGAATGGGATGAAGCATAATTAGATGTGGTTTTATTGTCAAATCATCTGTTGTGCATAATAATCTTAGAGGTATAAATGTCCTGCCTTTGTTTTAGGCTGCTTGTCAGTATTGTGTTGCGTGACTTTTCTGCCAAATCCTTAAATTTTAGCACTAACTGAAGAGTGGTAGAGATTTTCACTGAGTTTTCACAGGGGACACCGGTGTTTGCGAGACAACTCACAGCATGTCTGAGCAGCTGGCACAGTGATAGGCTGTGTACACTGGAGAGAGGAAGAGGGACAGTTTTAACAGCTCACTTAGCTCTTGTAACATCATCAAGTTGGCTCCGCTGAGGAACAACGGGGCTGGAAAAGCAGATGAGCAAACACCAATCTCAACCTTTCTTTTCTGGAAAATTACTACATGTTTGTGCATTTATCTAATCTATCTGCTATGCTTCCCATCACAGATTAAATGTATGTAATGAAATATAAATACTCTAAATACTTTAGAGCACAGTGATGTGAGAATTATTTAGCCCTCTCTGGAATTAACAGAAAGAGTCTCACCTTCAGCTAACAAGAAATGACATTCATGTTTTTGACCACAAAAACAGCTGCCGTCATTCTATTCTAGAAAAAGAATAGGAAACAGTTAGTAAGCATTGAGCTATTTCTTCTACTTCTTCTTCTTCTTTTTGCTTTATAATGAGATATCATACTGTTAAAAATGCTCAAACATTCCTCAGAGATGTTGGTCCAGGCTGACATGACAGCATCATGCAGTTGCTGCTCATTTGTCAGCTGCACGTCCATGATGCAAATCTCTCGATGCACCACATCCCAAAGGTACTCTATTGGACTGAAGTATGGCAACTGTGGAGGCCACTTGAGCACGGTGTACCCACTGTTATATTCAAGAAACCAGCTTGATTTGAGTTAAGCTATGTGAGATGGTGTGTTATCCAGCTGGAAGCAGACTTTAATAGATGTATACACTATACATGGTCAGCAACAATACCCATGTATGATGTGCTGTTTAAAACTAGTTCTAAGATGGCCAAAGTGTGTCCTCACACTTTTTAAGACAGGACAGACGCATGCTTTCATGTTGCTTCTGACTCAACCGTCACAGCAGAAGTTTGACTCATTAGAACAGGCAACAATTTTCCAACAACCGTGCCACATTTAGAGTCACAGGCCTTGTGAAGCAGGGAAATACTGACTCCCTTTCTTTTACCATCGTATTCTCCCCAGCTGTTCTGCGGTGATTCTCCAACATTTTATTGGAGAGTGTGCTTCCATTGTCGTTATGTTGATATACTCATTAAACCAGTAATATTGTTATAGCATACAAAGATATATAATATATGACTCTCATGGGTTTTCCTTATTGTTTCTGTTGGCCCTAAACGAAATACACTATATCAGTTTAATGTGACTCAAGAAAACCTCCTTTACAGTCTGTTTCATATGGGTTTGGAATCAGCGATGTGCACATTTTACCACCACTCAGTGTTTATCTTACAGGCTGTAATAGAATGATGGTTTGCAGAAGGGTATAAAATTTCAATCTTCTTCTCTTCTGGCCTAAATTAATTAGCTTGTTTGCCCTCTCTGAGAAACCATGCACAGTAAATATAGTAATCTTTGTTCCATAATTTGACTAAGCTGGCATCATGCTGTGTTCACTGCCTCTCAGAGAGCTTTTTCATTTACTTTGCTTCACCCTCCACTTGTATTTATGCTACTGGCTAAGATTTGATTACTTTTAAAACAAACACTCATATTTTTCGACTTGTTTTTGTTCTAGATTATACTATAAAACAATGGTCACCGGGAGACAGTTTTCATCCAGTCACTTTGCCAAATGATTTACCGAGTTTCTCAGCAATTTTCACAATTTTTGCAGTTTGTGGACAATAAAGAAATCCATGCTTCTAAAAATTCATCGTTTTTGTAGTCTGATCAGTTGGTAGATGATATACTGCATTTGATCTTTGATGTGTCAAAGAGGAAGCTGCAGGTGTATCCTGAGGGAGCCTGTGAAGTGACCAAATGTCCTTCCTGTATGCCAAGAGTGCCCTGTGGCAGATCATTGAGGTCCAAGGGGAAAGCAGCACTGGGTCAGTGACCATACATGTAGTTGTTGGTGTTAGCTGTTACTGAAGCTGAGCTGGATGACTTACTTTCATGAACTAATGAGCCCCATTTCTTAAATCAGCCCATCAGTGTGAGGATCCATGTGGTATCATGTCAGCTATGGTCTGCATTCCAACACACTGATTTGGAGATTCCCTGCACAAAGTTCACTTATGTTTGTGGCCAGAAAGAGTAAATCTGAGCAGGAGCACAGGGATGAAGACACTTCTGACTCACACTGGATCTTAAAGCATTCCATTAACTGGGTAAATCAAATAACCTCTGTGTGCTTCCTTGCATGTTTATGTAAATTGTAAATGGATAAAGTAAACATACTGGGGATTTTATTTTACTGAATTATTTTGTAGGTTTGCAGCAGTTCAGTATATTACACATTTTAAACATCATAGAGGCAGTAAAAAAATAAAACAAAACTGTGAATGTGGACTTACTCAGTCACCTTAAGTGCTTGGGTTGCTGGTTACTGTGTAACTGCTTTATTCTTCCGTGGCACATTTATGGGCGTTCCAGTCTTCTTAGTGAGCAGCGAGCAGGACTGCTCAGCAGATATGCACAAGCTCAGAAAGAGTGCTGCCACTTCCAGGAGGTGTTTGGAGCAGAGAATTAGTTGGAGATATCCAAGCTTTTTACAAAGCTCATTTATCATGTGATGGTCCTTAAGCACTGTGTAGACTGTAGAGAATACAGTGGCTCCAAGTCCATGGCCAAAATGATCAATAATGCCTTAGATAAAAGGCAGAAGTCTGCCTAACGAAGGAAGTCAGTGGTTACTAATTACATGTTACCACACAAAACTGCTTATTGGATACTTCAAGCCTTTTGCACTCATCACCAGATATGTGGAACTAATCTGCTAAGCATTTCAGAATACCATCTTTATTCAAACATTTCAAATGACATTTTAAATGTAGTTGTTAAATTAGTTTGTTAAAATTCAGTAAAATTTACATTTTTAATTATTATTTCCAAACAGGAACAGTATGTGATAGAACTATGATTCCCTATCTTGATTTGTATTACAGCTGGATGTTAGGGGTATACACACTATTATTTTCTAACTTCTTGTAGCGATATCCTCTCAAATACATGATTTCTGTGGGTAGAAAATAGCTGCATTACATCAACATTCTTATATTTCTAAATGCAAGATAAAATGGGTGAACCTGGATCCAGCACAACTACAAATTATGAGTCTCACGAAGCCATTTGTGATTTCAGTGTAAAAGGAAATTAACACAAACAAACAACCTTCAAATAACATTTAAAAGAGTCAAATGAAAATCAACAGACACCAAAGGAAATGTCAAAAAATAAAACATGACTGTAGCTCTGAGTTTGGAGTAGATCTTTCTTTTTTTTCTGATGTGACAGGAACTCTGGCTCTATATATTAGTGTAGAAACCACATTGTGGTTGCAAGGCTGCACTAGTGTCAGGTTGTTGTGCTCGTGTTAACATCTGACTGAGTTAACAAGTCTCAGAGTTTAAGAAAAAGAAGTCTGTCTAAAGTTTGCTTTACTCACCACTTGTGTCTTTTAGGATCTTACTCTAAACAATAATTAATATAAATGTTTTCTTACTTATCTAAAATGATAAACATAATGTGAGATCATTTTCCCAAGGGGCCACACCAATACACCGAACTCAGTTCTGCTCAATTTTATTTCTTTATAAGCCTATTGGTGCGGCCCTCTATAACCAGTTCCAGTTCCAGGCATCCTGGGAAACATTAATTGCCCATCCCTGAATAATTATTCCAAAATGAATCTAAAACTCAAACTCACCAGACAAGCTCTCCATGTGTCCACTAGATGGAGACTAAGAACCAAGAAAAATTCAAGATGCCGCAAAGAAAAAACATGTCTCCTTATGCTTAAATATCCGGGTATGAATTGTTCTTTTGTTCTGTCAGGTTCATTATTAATAGGGTTCTCTTTAAGCATCAGGTAAAAAAAAAAAATACTACTACTAGCCCCTGAAGCATTCGCTATTGACTCAGTGGAGTTTTAACTCCCTTTCTGTCCCTCTTGGCTTCCCGTAGTCGTTCGCCAAAAAAAAAAAAAAGTTTTCGCGTGAAGCACAACCTGCTGAATGAAAAATGTCTCATTCCAACAGGTAAGAAACTTTTGGTGAATTTTACAGCCGCAACACTGTACACACTGTACAGCCGTGCGTGTATGAGTGGGGTCACCTTTATTTAACGCTGTCTTCTCAAGAGGAAACGTTTTTGCAACCTCACGTTTCGTTGCCATGACAACGTGTAACCGTGGGAGACGTTACCTTATTAAAAAAGTCACTTTTTTTTAAAGCTTTCTGCGCTGTTTTTATGCGAGGAGTAGCTGATTTTTTACATTACTAGATACCGAATGTCTCCCTGCCGTTTCTGGGATATCACAGTTATTATTATTATTATAATTATATAATATAATTATATATATAATTATATAATTATTGTAGATTTCAACTAGCTATCGTTATTATCTAACTAGCACATTTGGTTACAAGCGTCAAGTGTTAGGATTGAGGCTCTGTGTTAGATTAACTGGCAGTATAATGACAGAGGTTACACACCGAGCAGGACAATAATTTAACATTCATTTTAATGACCCGGTTATTCAATACTTTAGAGTAGTCGATGTTGAATGCGTGTTTCATGCGGTTATAGTGACTATGTTTCTTGGCTCTTAACATTGTCCTCTTATTTTAAACCACCCGGCATTCCCTTTTAACTGCAGCCATTTTGACATGAAATAGTATTGTGTGCCAAAAAGTGATTACAGACGTTTCTGTGTGTTTTTTTTAAATGTCTAATGTCTGCTTATATTGGTAATTAGTAGTAGTAAACAGCATTTATGAATGGGTTCCATATAAAATAACGAAATGCCATGTTTTGTAAGTATCAAGGGCTGCTTAAAATATCTTTATAGAACTTTTATGTTATATTTGTTGAAATTTCTGCTGCCCTTTTGGTCAGATCTCTCTTTAAAAAAGACTTCTTTTTTTAGCTGGATATATAAAGTCACTTCGCAGTTTCTACTCGGCATTATCCATGTAAATGACCTGCTGAATTCTAATCGGTCAAACAACAATTTAAATGCTAGCACTTTTTTAGCAGGTGACATGAAACATAGATGCTACTAATAAGAAAAGCTTTAAATGATGTGATTAATAACACTTGTGTACTATTGTTGTCATATTGACTTATGTGAAACAGTCTGTGTAAAAGGGAGTAGTTTTAAGTGTCCTAAAACTTTATTTGGCCATAAAGAGGCCCACTGCTTCTTTTTTTTTTAAAAAACAGATGAATACTGTAGAAGCTGTTATGACATTAGTATTTGACAGGTGGGGCCATTTGTGTATTCCAATATGAATGTGACTTTTCTCCGGCTTCTCATCGATGTAAATTTGAGGTGTTCTTGTTTCTGCACTGGCCTACATTTTCCTACACGTCTGCCACCCTAGCTTCCCAAGGCTGAACCCAGCAAGGGCAGAGATTAGCTTTAACCAGGATTAAACCAATGAGAAAATTTGAATTTGTTGGCCCTTATCTCCTAGCAACATGTGGAGAGCCCTGAGCAAATGGCAGAATTTGATCTTTTGCTTCCTTTTGGCAAAGCGTGTTTTCTTGCCAATAGACACTTATCAAACATGACCATTGAACACAGCAGGATTTTTTTTTGAGGGGGGGGGGGGCGGCTTTAAAATGATTTGTTTATAGGAAAGCTGCATGCATTTCTTGTTTGCAGTGAGGGAGCAGCAACTTAGTTGCACCTCCATTTTATTTGTCAGTCTTGTTGTCCATCAGCTGCCAGGTACAGTGTAATTTTACTGCTCTTTAGTTAGTCTGGTGTGTGCTTTAATGGCTTAATGTTGTTGGTGTAGTGCATTTAGACCAGAAGCTTTGATTATCTCTGCATAATATTAGGATTCACTCCATAACTTAGTAGATGGGATATTCGCATTCTAAACATGCAATTTCTTGCCTCATCAGGTAATGTAATTCCACGCTTCATTAGGACTGTGAAGTTTATCATTTGTCATCAAAGCCAAGCTGTCAATAAATGATTAAGTTTCACATGAGTAAAATGTAATATTGGGGCCCGAGCAAAACGGATGGCAGTGTACATTTTAATTGCAGTTAGGAAGATTTTGTTTTTGTTTGATTTTCAGGCGATATTTAAGCAGCTGCTCGTTACAGCTAGAGGCAGTCCCGCAGAGCTTGAGTCCAACTTATTCCTACAGTTTATGCAATTAAAGAAACATGAACTTCTAAAGGCCTCAAACAATAATTGAAATGTGTAACATGTTATTGGTCTGGGCAAACAGAGAGGGCTAAGTGTTTTTCTGTGTGCTTACCAACATTTTTCACTTACATGCAATCTCATCAACCTTTAGTATGCTACAGCTAATCTATACCAACTATTTCTAGTATTGGCTGACTACAGTTAATAGATAACTAAATCTGTTGTTTAGTCTATAAGATCACAAAAATCATTATGTATATCATTTCCCACAGCAAGGGGCTATTCTTGCTTTTTATGTTCAGCAGAGTCCTTGCTTCATATGATTGACACTGATGGGTTAGAAAAACTACATGTACATGATCATGAATAAATGAAAGAAGAGCTGTTTTAAGTAGAGAAAAGTAGGAAAAGGTTTTAAATGAACCCTTATGTGTCTTTTCTCTTTGCTTGTTATAGCATGCTTATATTTGGAAAACATTTGTATATTTAGTTAGTTATGTAAATAAGCTGAAATTGCTGTCTGACAGAATGATGGAGAGGTGGGACAAGTAGGGGCTTGACCTGGGGCTCTAATTACTACCTCCTGAACCTGGAGATGAGACCAAATTCAATATAAAAGGGTGTACTGATGTTTGCTCACCCGTCAGTGTGTCTGTGGTTGAAAACAGACTTGTTATTTGTGCCATCACTGCAATTCCTTCCTCACTGGCTCTAGTTAATAATTATGTGTATTTTCTTGGGTCAGTGCTATAGAGATTGGAAAGAAGATCCATACATAGATTTTGGTGGTACTCCAGCACTTTCTTAATCAAGTCAAGAAAAGGAAAATAAGGAGTCTAGCCTTCAGGGAGGTTTCAAAATTTCGCATTTTGTAAGTACTGATGTAGGGGTAGCTGGAAGGAAGACGTAGCCTTAATGGAAAACATTTTAGGTACACAGGTGGCACAGGGGCACACTTCTTCCCCACCACTGCAGAGTGGTTCAAATCCCAATTGTATTTCCAGCAATTTGGTCATGCAACAAACACAAGTGGCCATGCTTTGCAAGCCACTAAATGACCATGTCTTTGCCACTCCATTAGCAATTCTTCAGTGTTGTCAGTGGCTGTTTCACTAAAGAGCACAACCTCTCAGTGAATTTCCTCAATGGAGGCAATTTGTAGCTTTTGTCAGATGCATTTATGTTTTACATTTAAAAAAAATCTTGATGGGAGAGGTGGCGGTACAGTGCTTGTCTTTACTTTAATTCTCTTCGGTTCTTTTCTTTGCTCCTTTAAGGCCCTTAGTTTGGGTTTGTATTGTTGAATTGTTTTTGACTTTAAGTTTAAAAAAACAAACAGATTTAAGTAAGTCATGCATTTCAATTGAATTGTTAGAATCACAGGTATAGATATTCTAGATAGGCACACAAGGCTTAAAGCAATTCAAGACCTGTGTCTGTGACCCTTTTAAGGTCAGACCTCTCACCCTAACCTGAACATGAACTTGATATCCTATTTCCTTTGCATCAGAGATCTGGGGCCAAGGACCAGTCACCTCTGTCTGGGAGATACCTGAGGAGCTGAGACCCTCCTCCAGTCTCCTCAAGTCCTCAGTGATACACTCATCACATGCTGCTGTCTCCACAAATGAGCTATGATTGAGGTGACTGGAATTTCCAGAGGCTGTCACAATCATTTTGATTGGAAAATAGACAGGAGAAAATGGGAGAGACAGGCCTGTTATGAGAGCCCTGTCAGGGCTAAAATAATGCATCAGAGTGAAGAGGTTAAAGACACCACTTCCTTGTTAATAATTAATTGCTGTGCGTGTGGTGGATCCACTTCATCGCTCCCAGTCATCACTTGATAATTGCTTTACATTTAATTTGGCTTTAGAGACTGTTTTTCAAGCTGGGTAAATTGTGCTTAAAGTGAATATGGGCTCAGACAGAGACAAGAGTTTTGGTCATAAACCATAAACCAGAAAAAAAGGCGACAACTTAGACTGGGAGAAGTAAAGTTTTAGTAATTCTGTACACTATTTGAACACCAGACTTTTGGAATTAAAGTCATTAGGAAACTTTTAAAAATGTCTACAGCATTAGTAGCTGAAGCTTAAAAAATAAACGTAATCGTTGACACTTGCTTGAAACTAGCAGTGATAATTTCTTGCGTTGGAGAATATTTATGTGTCTCTCAGCATTTCCTTATTTTTAAGCCTTCTTACCACGACACATGTAATGCCTTAGGGTTTAGAAACATGGTTGCCAAGGATTGATTGGGCTGTAATGATTAGGAATGATGGCAAACTGGATCATGAAGGAAAGCTATTACTTTTCTTGACTGACTAGAAGATGAAAAATAATCTTGTTATGATGTTGGGATTTTAAGATAAAACAATATAAAAATCACTTTGCTTTTTTTATTTGTTTTAGAAAAACCTGCTGTAATACCAATATTTGACAAATTTGACAGATTTTAGTATTTTAAAAAAATTGATTAGCCAAAGGATTACAGCTGCTCGTCAGTTAAGAATGAATTTTTTTTATACGCATGCCAATTCAAGAAAGATTATGACTGCCTTCTCCTTCCTTCTGTAGATGACAAAAGGAGATGTTAGTGGACTAGATATGAACCTGAAGTCTGTGCGGACCAGTAGATGCACGTCGGAGAGGAATGTGCTAGATATGCGGCTGAAAAATGATGGCGACATCAGGGTATGTTGATCCTGTAACACGATCCCACTGACAAAGTAAAACCTAGTCTTTGATGACGTCTGTTTTACACACTATGTGCAGCATTAGAAAACCAAACTCCACTTTGCTGCTGTATAGCCTCCTTCATTGGTTAATTTCACTGCTCACTTTTCTAAATCCAAAGCAGCCAGTGCTCAGTCTTGCGTGCACACAGATAACAATCAAGTTAATTAGACCTGAGATTGAGCGAACTGCAGCAGCAACTTAATCATTTGTAACTTGATTAAAAATACTATATTCTGCGGCTCCAGAGACTGGTGTGTTTTTTTTCCTTCAGAGGGCTTCACAACTTTGCAATTCAGGTCTTAAGTTAGGACATAATGTTTTTGAAAAACAACAGTGAAATGATCCTGAGGTCTTCAACACCTGCTCGGGGGAAATCCTCTGCTGTATATGACTGACGGTGAACAGATGGATATTACAAATGTATTAATGTTTTCTAGTATTTTTGTGCCCATAGGAAATTTATAAATTTGAAAATAAATTGGGTCAAGGTGCCTTTGGAGTTGTTTATGAAGCCACCCACATAGAGACACAGACAAAATGGGCCATTAAGACGTTTTGCAGACCACCGGTGAGTGTGTTTGGCATCCCTCGAGGAAGCCTGTTTTTTAATGTGTTTAAAAAGTTGCACTAATAAGGGAAGTTTATATTTGGAGGGTAACAAATCCAGCTGTGATTTGACTTTCTGTTGCATTAGGCAGGAAGTTCGAAAGTAGAAATGGTGGATAACGAAATAAACCTTCTCAAACAAATGAATCATGCGCACATAATACATCTTGAGGCAGTCTACCGCTCGACCACGGTAAGCGTTGCTATCCTTTAAATCACAAACTCAAAATTAGCATAATTAAGTGAGTGGGTGAATGTAATGCATGTAACATATCACTGTGTCTATTGCTGCATGCCGCTCTGCATAAATATTACTGATGAACACACAAATTGACTGTATAGTAAGATGCATTTATCTTCTCGTTTCTAGATGATTTATTTGGTTACTGAGCTGTGCAAAGGGGGTGATCTGAGGGAGCTGTTGCAGCGGAAAAAGTTCTTCACAGAGGACGAGACGAGGGATATAATCTGTAGTTTAGCTGATGCTGTTGTGCACCTTCATAAAAGAGGTAACGTCATTTTCTAGATTGATCTAATCTATGCTAATTATACTGTCAAAAATGTAGTTCAGCCTGTGTTTTGAATGAATTGTGCTTCAGTTAATTTATACTGGTGCTATAATGCCATTATTGTATTCAAATTGTTTTTGCCCTCAATGATGTGATATTCCTTGCCATTAGGGCTTTCAGTCACTGTAGCAAGGTGTCTTATTTTGATAAAATGGCAGTAATGCCCAGCTGCCAGGAAATAAACATTTTAATTAAACCATTTATTTGGAAATGCTGTTTCCCCTTTGGTAAAATCTGAGGTTAGAGGTAATTTAGGACAGTTCTTGGTAATGAGGCATCATTTCATGTGGCTAATGACTAATGTAGAACAAACTAGGGAACAATACTAATTAACAGGAGTTTTTCACATGGAAAGTCCTTTTGTGGTGGTGTTCTTCGGCTTCATTTTTATTAATGATAGTAATGAGAATGAGCTCTCCAGAAACCTTTCTTTGTCAAATGACAAGTTGCATAACTTGGCTTAAATTTGTAGATCACATTTTTTCTGACGCCCCTTAATGTACCATCGGCACATTAAGGGGCGTCCACACAGGAAGTGATTCGCTTGTCGCTAGCGGACATACCAGGCTCTGATTGTCTAGGAAACACTCTAGTGCAGGGGTGGGCAATTATTGCTCCCCATGGGCCACATGAGAAACTGGGACTGTTGGGGTGGGCCACGCCAATAAGCTTCTGAAGATATAAAGTTAATATTGAGCAGAGTTTAGTTCATCTAACGGAGAGATTTCGCAGGTCTTTCCTCCCCACTGCTGTCAGACTCCATAATAAAGACTTTAACTGATCAAGCACACACATCCATACATATGCAATAATACTAAGTGCAATAATCCTTTCTGTCATCGTTGTATTTTTACTCAGTTGTATATAGTATTTGTATTTGTATTCTATTTTTATCTTATTGTATATTTATTTTATTTTATTCTACTGTATATAGTATATTATTTTATTCTATTCTGTACAGTTGTGTACTGTATTTATTCTTATTGTATTCTAATTTTTGCCTCATAACTTTTGCACTGTCCACTTCCTGCTGTGACAAAACAAATTTCCCACGTGTGGGACTAATAAAGGTTATCTTATCTTATCTTATCTTATCTTATTGGTGCGACTGTCCAAAACTGTCCCAGTTTCTCATGTTGCCCCTTGGAAAAAGTAATTGCCCACTGCCTGCCTCGAATGAATTACCCCTCATATGTCAGTCAGTGGTATGCTTCTGTCTTATTGGTAGTCTCCTCAATCACTCGCTTTGAAGCTGAGAAAATTTTAACAAATAAGCTGCCCACTTCACCTCAGCAGTGGTCTCTGGTTCCCGCATCACTGGTAGTTGCTTGCTGTGTGGATCTGTGAACTGTATTGTTCCTTATTGTTCTTATTCCTTAATGGAATTAAATGCACCAAACCTTATATTGTGTAGTTTATAGTTCGAAATTAATTTCTTTGCACTAGTATTTCATTAAGTAACTAGAAAAAAAGCAGAACTAAGTAGTGTATTTAACAACTGGTACTTCTGTTTTAGTGTGTGTATAATTGTTACGTAACTGAAAAAAGAAATTGAGAGTTCAGGTGACAGAAAGCACTTTAAAGAAAAATAATTACCATACCAAAAAAATGTTAAATAGACAAAAGAAAAAAAAACATTTTCAGGTGTTTGTTTTGGGCACATCATTTGTTCTAACTTACCTTTCACACACCATCAGCACTGTTGCATTGTATAATTGGTTGCTTCAAATAGTGCACTGAATAGGACTGCCCAGGGCAAATTGTATTTTTCCTCCTGCCTTCCCTCTCTGTGCTAAGTTAACAAGGCCCTTCAGCCTGGTCTGCTGTAAGCAGGAAAAACATAACTGTGTTAGCATGTATGGAACATGTAATTTATTCTAGTGACTGACCATAAAGTTATACCTTGATGAAAGGCTACATATGTATTTTTCTCTTGTTCGCTTCTTCAATTCTTGGCTTATAATTCAACACAAGAAGTCAAAATATTAACATAAAGGTTTTGTCATGTTCCACTGGCCCAACCCATGAATCTGCTTAGTTAAGTTAGTATTTATAACTCCCTTTGGGGACATTTGCCCCCTGCTTTACTAGCATTAACTACTTAGAAAATGCAGGTAACCTCCAAAATGCAGCCACATTTTTGTTTTTGCCTTTTGCACAGGTAATATTACAATAATTATGTTGGGATTGATGTTTTATCTATGACTCATGAAAAGTTAAATAGTTATCACTGGTCTCATCATTAAGCAACCACTGGTCTACTTCTAATTTAAAAAAAAAAATTGATTGAGATATTTATTGCAGCACCTAATCCTGTAAATATATATAAAAATATTTGAAGCTTTTATGTCCGTGTAAAATTTCCTGTTTCTTCACATCCTACAGATATTGTACACAGGGACTTGAAACTTGAGAACATTCTTGTGAAAAATTCTCCTGATAAGGATGGTGACAAAATCGATGTCAAGGTAAAATGTTGAACCAAACTGAGAGCTTTCCATAAATGCATCTTATCCATTCTCTGCCACACTGAGAAAAAGCCTCAAATAGGCGCCTTCTCCTCGCCCACTGTCTCCTCTATAGTTAGTAAAGGCTTTAAATACTATCTCATTATGATAGTCTCCCTCTGGTCTTCCTTTATAGTCCACCTTTACAAATGGAGTCTAAACTGCGTCTTTAAACAGATGACATGCTGAGCACAGCATGTTGCTTGTATTGATGGCGAGCCAGACAAAGCAGATACCTGGTGTATGAGTTAAAACAAGGCCAGGATTGTCTTTGTCTTTGGCTGCACATACACTAACACACTTATAGTACATGTTGTTAGAAAGTTTTGTCATAGCAGAGCATAAATTGTTTTTCAGAGTAGTTTCTTTTTTTAAAACTTTGCAAGTATTGCGATTTTTTTTTCCCCTAGAAAAATTCTGTATAGTGTCGGCTTGTATTGATGTTACTTGCCTAGCTCCTTACTGAAGCACCTTTAACAAAGAATCTAATATGGATTTTGTCAGCATGACTGAATCATGTTTATTTGTGACACCTTTTTCCTAAGTGCTGTTCTCCACCTAGGTGGCAGACTTTGGATTATCGGTGAAGACAGGTGGTGTCGGGATCGAAAACATAATGACACACGCCTGTGGGACCCTTATCTATATGGGTAAGATATTTGGATCTTCTGCAGCATGCTAGTTGACCAACACGATGACAGTGCGGATGAACAGAGTAGCAGAGATCACTCCTGTTTTTGATTCTACCACTGAGGGCGCCAAAGTATTTTTATGACATTTTTAAGTTTAAATACAGACTGCAAAATTCATAAATGGACTGTAAAATGCTGTTTTTGTTTTTATATAAAAAGTATATTGTTAAATGTTATGACTAAATATGCTATTATATACTTATATCTACAATGTAGTGTAAAAGCTATTAGTCCTTGTGAAAAAACCAGTAAAGTGGTCATGCTTTCAAAAGTAATATTTATCTTTTAACTTAACGGGATACAAACTGTGGTGTCCCTATGCCTTTAAAAAGTACCGATTCTTCTACAGGCAGATTTTCACTTTAACTGTTTGTAAAAGTTGGAATAAAGTTATTGCCAGTCTTTCAGTGAATTTATGCTTCCTCAGCTGCCACTTTCTCTTTGGTAATCCTTGACTTACTCTGTGATACTAAGATCAGCGTTTTCTGGGATTGTGTCCCTTCATTCCTTTTATTATCAAAGATATTAGGAGAATTTTTATCTTTAGAACTTTGGTTGTACGTTTGAGGTACTCAGTCTGGGACAAATTAAATTTATTCTTGATGATGTTTAATGCCAGGACTTCTCAGGTCCTTGTTAACACTCAGACGACTAAACCGCCTCCTCTTGGAGCCAAATATTTCAGGTTATGACTTGTCCCAAAGCACCTGCTCTTCCATTTCTGTACCCCACATCTCGTGTTTTTCTGCATACGTGAGTTAACTTGGCTTTGTCTTTACATCAGAGGATTGGCTATTTGGCTGGAAGTCTTCCATGACGGCAATGCTGGAAAATCCTCAGATTGTAATGTTAACTTAATGCATCAATTGTTTGCTGCACTCTATTTCCTTGGCTTGCCTCTTTGTTTTGAACCGTAACCGTTTCTGTGTGGTTCTACAGATGATCTTGGACTACACGTCCAGAAAAACCTGTTTGCCACAAAATGTTGGCCTGTGAGAGACCAAGCATTGCAGGCTGACCACCTTCTGTCTTCCTGCTGAGGCTCATTTTGTTTCACGGTTAAAGATTTTTAGCTCGAACTGTCACTGTTTCAGAATCCTTACCTTTTTATTATGTCAGGGTATCAGCCACTTTAATCCTTCCTACACAGCTGTTTCTGTTACAGTTAATGGTTTTGGTTTAGCCACGTTAATGATTTGATTCATTAGCACCTGTTTGGTATAATTGTTCAATTATGTGCTGGGCTATATGCCTGCAAATTCCTTCTGTCATTTTGTTACTTTCTCAGCATATAAATATGTCTCTGGAGTGTTTCATGGTTGCACAAAGGATGTTTTGTAGATCCAGCATATAATTTAAAATACATTACAAAAGATATAAATCATTATATATTAAAAATATATAATAATATATTCAAAAGATGAGCCTCCTCCACCTTTATGTATTCATCTCTAACTTTTATGGCTCATTACTACCTCTAACTGTGGTTTTGCACTTTCACCTTGTGTGTCACTCAGCTTGCATGTGTATGTGTCCTTGAAAATATGGTGACAAAACATAACACACACATTATTATAGTGTTAACTTATTGAAATGGGGCTCAGCAGCGCTGCTGGTGCTAAAAAACATCATTTAACAAAGTGGTTTTCCACCACAAATTTCTGTAGCTCATGCAGACCAAGTCATACATTTGTGCATTTGTGTTGTTGCCAGCCCCTGAAATGATGAGCGGTCGAGGTTATACCCAGTGGTGCGACGTGTGGAGCATAGGAGTCATTATGTATATGTTGTAAGTAGGCGCACACGTACTATTTTTATACATGTACACGATTCATGAGTGCACATGTCTGAGGTATGTGTCCCTGTAGACTGTGTGGAGAACCTCCATTTGTCTCCAAAACAAGGAAAAACCTACTTAAGAAGATAATGAACACTGGAGTCAAATTTTCTCAACCCATCTGGGCCTCAGTCAGTGATGCAGGTAACACTTCATGATCTTAATCACATTCTTATGGTAATATAAAGTAGCAGCGCAAATGCTTCATATGTGCAGTTTTACTGGGCAGGTTGGTATTACGAACACTCACTGATCGTCTTGAGTCTGTCTCAACAGCTAAAAATCTTTTGACTTGCCTACTGAAGGTGGACCCCGCATACCGAATGTCTGCTAATCAGCTACTAGAGAACCCCTGGATTACAGTAAGGCACTTTCAGCATTCATGAACTTCAGATAAGTCGCATGAAGAGCTCTTATAGTGCGCTTTGTCAAACAGGGTGACTCTACTATGCCTGTTGTACCACCCAATGTGCTGGAGATGATGCGTCAGTACCTGGAGCAGGAAGAAAGTAATAATGAAGATTAAATTAAATCTTCCAAGTCATCACTTGATCATTTTGATTTTGATTTGATCACTTTATTAGTACTGTTGCTATCATTTGATAAGCTGTAGTTTAATATGCTGATTACTATATTTGAGTTCTCCTGATATATAATTGAGCAGACATGCAGGTCACAGTATAAATGGATCTGGAAAAGTTGCCAAATAAGGCCAAGGCAGTGATATTGACTTAGTAATGTAATATTTAAATGTGAGGCATTTGTTTTCATTTAGCATAGACTATAAAGAAACAGATGACAGTGATAAACCAAAGGCATGTGAATCTACCTAATGTAGATGTTGCTAAAAAAACTTCCAAAACAGGAAATAAGACTTCAGAAGTTTCACCCTTCATCACTTCTGAGGCAAACCTGGACTCAGTCCCGGTCCACCCGGCATTTTCAGCAGAAACTAACAGCAACTGCATGAGACACAGCAGCTCTGACATATCTTCCACATCCACTAAACTGGTAATGTGTTTCTCTTTAGCACAGCTCTCTCAACATTTTCACATTACTTGCCTATGTATGTGTTTTAGGACCCCAAATGTGTGTTTCTTAAGGTCTCTTATTATCTACTTAAGTGCTATATGTGATTAATGTAGGTTTTGTATCACTCACTATTAAACACCCCACTTTCCCCTTTTGGCAATTATTGGGTTTTATCTTGAGTCATCGCTGTAGGTTTATGATCAGCACAACAGAGTTACAGAGTTGTTAGATTTCATCTGTATTATATCATAATGGCTGGAGTGATGTGTTTGTCACATGCTTGCTTTACTCTGAATTCCCACCCAAAAAAATTTCCCTGGTTCCTTAAAAGTTTTCTTTTAAATATAAAAACATTTTAGAAGCACTCATACACAGTTTTAAAAGTTACTGTAATGTCGTCAGTGTCTTGATTTCTTTTTATTCCTGTTAGCAATTAATACTGCTAATAATTCACATAAATTGAGTCTCAGTGTGTTTGTGTGTGTGTGTGTGTTTGTGTGTGTGTGTGTGTGTGTGTGTGTGTGTGTGTGTGTGTGTGTGTGTGTGTGTCTCAAAGGTTTAAAATGAAACAAGACAAACCTGAATTTTCCTTTAAACTACCTCTTTATAGGCCATTATGTGTGGTCATGAAGTCCATGTTTCGTGTTTTCCCTGTGGTTATCATAGGACGGTGGAATAAAGACTAAAGAAAGCAGTGGCAGTCTTCAGCAGGACAAACAAATAAACAGCTCTGACACACCAGCACAGCCAGCAACCACACAGGTCTGTTGAATCTCCTACATCCTATGTTTTTTGGTTAATTTAAAGTTTTCTTTAGTGTGTATTTTCAGCAGCATACATGTCTAATCTAAAATGTCAGTTTACAAATGTCTACTGATTTAACGTTTGGATTAAAAAAAAAGAAGGTTTTTTTATAGCTAAATTTCTGTATATTGGCTTTCATGTTTAACTACCACTAGATGGTGCCAGATTCACCTCTTAAAGATGTTAGAAGATGTTAATAAAGGTGTAGCCATGCAGCTGTTTTTTTTATATGGGTGTCATAGTTAATTATGTTATGTAAGATTAATATGAGTCTTATGCCTGCAGTCTCATGCTCTTGTTAAACTCTCCACACAGCCGAGTGCAAAGCAGCGTAGGCCTACAGACAAGAAGGACCTCAGTTCAGGACAGAAACAATCCCCCAAACCCAAGTAAGGCAGACGACCAGAGACTTTCTACCCCCAGTAAAGTACAACTGGTCCCTGCAAACCACCAGCTAGCTCCAAGACTGAAAACCATTTAGAATAAAACTAAAAAATGAGCCATATCCCATTATAAAACATGAAGAGAGAGAAAAACAAAAACAAACCTGGCCTTTTGTGGCTGTGTTGGACATACATTTATTGTTTTGTTTTTCATTCTGTTATTTAATTGAGATCTCTTATTTAACAGTAATGTGAATGTAAATACTAGGAATGGTGCAGCCTTTTTGTGATGGCCGGACACTAAGCAGCAAACACAGTGTCACATAACTGTGAAAATAGTACAAAGAGGCCGAAAACCACTGCAGCTGATTCAGCTTCAGTTTCAGCTTCAGGACTGCCGTGTGCCAAAAGAAAGAGACTCCGTCTGAGATAATCTCCCACATGGGGAGAAACTCCTGGAGAAATTATTTGTATTAAATAGCCAATTGTTTTAGAACATCAAACAGCTAACATAAAGACTCATGCATTTCTATAGTTGCTGCCAAATGTGAAGCCTGAATGAGTCTGATGTGTAACACTGATACTTTTAGCTTACAGCAACAACAAGGTTAGGTAAGATTTTGATGTTTTATCTTGACATCTCTCTCTTCCCTAAGTCTTCATTTTAGTTGTTGTAAACTGTTTAGGTATAAATTTTTGTCTTTTTTTTTTTAATTTGTCACTTTAGGTTATTTGCTTTATAAATAGGAGAGAAAACACTCGTGCAGATTACTGGATATTATTTAAAAAACAACAAACAAAAAAAGAGTGAGCAATAGGGATTTTCTTTCTTTCTGTTCTGACCTCTCAATTCCAAAACGTCCGATATGCAGTGACTGCACCCTCTCAGTGTCAAAACAGAAAAACTGTCACACAGGCTGGTTACGCTCCATCTGAATGCAGAGGATTGGGACTGGGGGCAGCCACGGGTCTAATCTCGTTTGGAGGCCATTGAAAGCAGTAGGAGCTACTTTGAGGGCACTGCCATTCAAGCACAGGTTTTTCCGCTGCAGAGAGAATAATCCCCAGCATAGATACAACATTAAAGTATCCAAGCATAACACACAGAGGGTGAATTTCAAATCCACCCATTTGCATCTTGAAGTGAATGAGTGCCAACAATGGGGCCCCGTTTTCATGCACAGGCTCTGTGTTTTAGTGTGTATGTGTAAATGTAGTTTGCACTTTTTCTTGAATGAGTGGACTCTTTTTTTTTTTAAGTCAAATTTTATCCAGGCAGACATTCTACAGTAATCTCAGGTGATGTTCCCTAACATAGTGAATAGATATGCAAATGAGATGTGAATTATTTTTGATTAAAGCTGCTTGCCAAAAGGACTGGGTGATTCCTGAAAACATGATTTTTGTTTACTCACTGCTTTGAACAGCAGATGGTAGCTGGTAGTGAGTTGTTGAATTGATTCTGAAATAATTCCCTGAAGTTAATCTGACACAGGGTGTCGTCCCTGAAGCTACCTAGTTTTGTGCATGAAGCTCTGTAATTAGAATTGATTGCTTGAGCCACTGCCCATTAAAACTGTGACACCCATGTGATGTGGCACTAATTAATATGTTGTATGCTTATATCTGCGTGGTCCATAGAGGAAAAATAAATAAAATGTTCAGACATACTTCCTTTTGGGTTCTGCCTTATGATTGTGGTGATAAGTTGAGAAAAAGAGGACAGCAGTGGGGTGTGGATATTTGACGTACAGCAAGATATAGGAGTGCTTATATGTGTCTCCGGTTGGGACAAATTCTAACAGAGTGAAACTCATGAAGGACACATGGAAGAGTCATAACTATGTTGCTAAAGTCAGATGTTGTTAAAACACTGTCATGGTGTTTCAAGCAAACAGCAGCCTCCAGTTTCACTCCTTTTGCCAAAACAACAGAGCACAGAGGTGGGAGAGGAGGGGAAAGAATGAGAGGCTGTATGGTGGATAGGTTAGGGGCGTGAATTTGGGACAAAGCATGGAAGCAAAGGAAATTAGAAAATTCGTCGGGATGGAACGAGGGATGCGCCCCATGCCCCCCCTCATTCCCTCCAATCCTCCCCCACCCCTTTTCCCTCCAGCAGTGCTCCCGACAGATGGAAGTAAGAGTGGGTGGGTTGATGGGCTGGAGGGATTAAAACTCTGAAGCCCCATTTTTTTGGGGGGGAAACAGTGTCACTCCTGCAAAGGTGGGGTGCATAAGAGGCACTTGTGGCGAGTAGTTGTGTGACGTGTGCACGCTGGCTAATGTCAAAAGAGGCAAGGATTCTTCAAACACCCCTCCCCACCCCCTTCTTCATCCACCTTTCTCCATTGAGGAGTGTAGAGGGAGTTGCTCCAGGAGAGGAGGGGAGGGTTCATTTCAATAACCTTAATAGAGCTCCCTTTAATTAAGCCCGATACCTGCTGCTGACCCCCCCCCACTCCCCAACACACACACACACACACACACACCCTTCCATCCTCACCCCAACCCAACATCCTCACAATGCTGCTATGACATTGTGGTAATGAGGGAACACAGCTACAATGTCATGGAAATGTTGCAGAGACGTTATCTGCGGGAGCTCATCACACATGCCGATGTTCTCGATCCCCTTCAGTGTTTGCGATGTGTGCAGAGATGCGGCTGTATTACACCGCAGCGTACCTCCCCTCGTAAAATAACAGATACATATGGCCCGGATGGCGGGAGGATGCCATGATGCCTCTATTTCCACAGAAGAAGAGGGGAGGGGAAGTGCCGGCGTCAAGTAAACATTTGAAACAGATGGCAATTTCAAAGCATGCCTCATCAGTCTTTGTTGACACTACCCCCTTTTTAAAACTACTCTTATTTGGGATATTTGCAATTATAATGCATACTGTAAGCTCATTTGAATATCAAATTAATTACTGAACACACTGGAGTAAATACCTCTTTTATAAGTCCTTGTTAAAAGTGAAAAGTTCTTCACTACGGTTGGATGGTGTGTTAATTTACAGTGATATCTAATCCCAAGTTACTTCACATAAAAGGCATTACTATACATATTTTAATGGGGAGGTGGTTGTTTTCCAAGCAATTTTCTGCTAGAGTACATTTTTAATTTATTCATATTTAATTTATTGGTCTCTGCATAACCGCTCAGTAAAACTAATCAACGCCATGTATGGCCCTCTTAAAGCCACATCTCTCTTTGGCAGGCAGACAGGCAAGCCTCTGCATTTGGATAAGCTCCCTTCTCTTGTGCACAGAGCTCGGTGAAATGCCCCGCATTCAGTCAAGCAGGCGGATGCCACCTCCAAGGAGACTCTTGGGTTCTCACAAACAACCTTTTAATCAGAAGGAAAAAAAGAGTGGAAAATGAAATATGTGCCCAGCCTTGAATGATCCAAAACACTGCAATTTCTGTGGATAGTGACCATCGTCTGCTGTCAGAATACAGTCCGCTGGGGACAATGCCTTTTCCCCTCTCTTTCTGTTACTTGTTGCCCTCAAACTCATCTGCCCTTGAATTGGTTTTATGGAGCTTTTGCAGTCATTTAGCACAGTATGACTGGAGTTCTTATCACCTGACTCCACTATACACTCCAAATATCTATCGACCCATTGACACACCTTGAGGAGGGATTCACACAACCTAACACATGGAAATGATTTCAATTAATTACCATTCCCCTTTGACAAGGCAGATGGGGGTGGGGTGGGGGGGGGGACAAAGGAGCCCCAGACAACAGGAGCATTTCTCTGGTGTAATGTGGACCATGTGTAATGAGCAGCGGAAAGGTCATTTGACACATTTCTGCCAGAATGAATTCATTTATTTCAAGCACTTAATTCTGTAGTCACCTCATTGGTGCACGGCTTGGCAGTGCACTGAGAGGGTGCATTACCACAAGTGGAGGCTTAGCTTCCTCCCAACTGCTAGCGTTGACCACAGGTCTGTGGGAATGCCTGAAGAGCAGAGAGATAGTGAAATGGAGTGTGGGAGATCCAATCACCTCTTCCATCATACGAAAATCGCCTCCATCACCTTCAGCGTAATTGGAACATTCATTACAGTTCAGTAAAAATGCAGGTCGCCATTAGATGAGCAATTTAAAAGAAGGCTCCTGGAGAATGAGAGACTTCAAGGGTCACGTTACAGGGTCACAGTCAAGTAAATAATAGGAATTGGTCCCATGAGACTTGAAAAACCACAAAGCTCATGGTCACGCACCAAAATACAGCTCGGGAAAGGAGGCAGAAATTCAATCATCGGACGGAAAATAAAATGCCCCCTGCGCCCTCACAGCATTAAATAAATTACAATTAGAAAGGCAGACCGTAATTTGCTGTCTTAAATGTACTCTAACCTGAGGAGTTATGCGGCTGTGATGCTTGTGTGACAGCTGGCAGTGTGTTAATCACAAAGCACCCATTGAAGAGGTACAGTGATGGGGAAATTAGTTGTATTTTGTAGGTGCAAGGTATAAAAGGCTAGACTATAAAAGTTCAGAAGATTAACCAATTCAACAACTGCCGTTAACCTTTAACTAATGAAGTCATACTGAAAGTTTAAGAGAAGTTTTACTGGCGAGGATGTTACCTTCAGCTGCCACTAGAGGCCTCAGTCTGGCTGAAAGCACTACCACTGTGCTTTTTTACATTCCTCTAAAGGGAAATGGTTCACTGCAAGCAACAGCAGATACACTAGCCTGATCAAAGGAAGCATGTTTAATATGTTTAGGTTTTAAAACGGACTTGTTATTTATGTTCTGAAGGTTATTTTGTAAAACTTTGCTCTAAACTAAGAAATCACAACAATAGCTCACCGGATTACGGGCAGCGGTGCTTCACTAGCCGCAAACATGCCTAAAGTCACAACTGATAGCATCATTTTAGATTCTCTTTGAGAAATTTAAACCCTCTCACAACAAATCTGCTTATTTATTTCTTTGGAGAGCTCTCGCTAATGACCGTGTTTTTGCAGGAGAAAATGCTTCTACATTAAATATGAATAAACACATCATGATGAAACAATTAGGCAATGGTCCTAAGTGTTGCTGGTTTAAGTATCTGCATCACTAGAAAAAAAAGAAATGGTAATAACAAAAACAAAGCTGAGGAGTTGTATTCGCTAATTAGCCTTACTTCTCAGGGAAAGAGGAAGTAATTAGTGAGTTTTGCATTGAGAAATCTCACGCAGTCCCCCCTCTCGTTAAGATGGAACCTTTGTGATTGATGAAATAAGATAATAATCGGTAGCGTGATCGCCTTATGGAAAGGGGTGGCCACAGGTTCATGATAAGATGACACACGGCCTCAGAGTCAGGAGCGCTCACGCAGCATATGGGCTGTGCTTTCCTCTCAGCCCTTTTACCACTTAGGAGGCAGATTGGACTTCTCACTCTCAGCTACTCCGCATTATTGTCCATTATCACACAGTGGTCCATGTGTAAGGTGACAGTGGTGCTCTGATGGAGAGGCGACGGGGGGACCTAGACTGCAATAACATATTATTAGCTTTTTTCACAGCTCCACTGGGCTGGATTTACACTGGATATCCAGAGACCTCTGAGGGCAGCTCACTGTCACAGCGGTGTCCACCAGCGGAGCAATTGCCAGAGCTACACAGGTGTGTGTGGACCAAATAGCCATGCACCCACGCAGGGCACAGATGGGCAATGTGTACACACGTGCGCGCACAAACACACACGCAAACGGTGTGCATTAGTGTGTCTATAATCAGTGACAGGCCCTTTCCAATTAGCCTCGGTGTGCTGTCTTTCTTGCTGTTGTAAATAGTAGATGTTCTCCTTTTGTTCTGTAAACTGTAAACACATCTGCCATCGCTGTAGTGAGCCAATGCATAGATAGATAGCCACACCTTGAAGATAGATAAATAAATCAATGTATTTAAATTGATATGAGGGAGAGTGGCCCTCCCTATGAGGTGCTCTTGTCCTTGGTGATGTTAACAGTCTCCCTTGTGACTGATGCCTCTTGTCCCAGCCCTGTTTATAAAACAGCCAGAACTTCGTTAAGGGACAATAACATCAGCCGAGCTCAATTATGGTGACATTTTGCTGACATGCAGATTGCCTCCCCTCAATCTTTTTTTTTTATGTAAAATACTGGTGTGCCAGTCACATATGGATGGATGAACTTTGGGAGAGTCGATGGTATCGATGAATCATAGATCATACAAGTCAACAAGAGTGACACCAGGAAAGTGAATTCATCGCACACGGAAAGTCAATGTGAAATTGTAATCATAATCAGACAAAATGAGTTATGTGTAATCAATAGCACAATTATGATAGTGAGTAGGACCTGTCCTTAGCAATACAGACAATATGTGCATTCAAAGAGGCTGTGTTCATTATAGCATTAACTTGTGTGGTGTGGACTTAAACTAGCATCTGTTGTCAGGAGTGAGATTTATGCTATCTGCACACTATCTCATGCACCATTTATGATGATAAAACGGGACCGATCATATTAGTCCTAATCAATATATCAGGGGCTCTTTGTGTAGTGTAAGGGAAGAAGAATTATATTGTCATGAATTGCTGGAGAGTATGGAAGTTACCAATTTTGAAATATCATAGAAGGAGTTTGTGCAGAGGGAGTACAATAAGGCTGCTAAATCCAGTGAGATGATGGTATTTGCCTGTCCTTTGGCGTGCCCTTAAATATTGGAAGGACTGCAAGGTGTTTCATGAGAGTGGCACATGGCGGCTCCATCTGATGTCGGTGGTCAAACAGTAATAAAAATAAGTAAAATAACCCCACACGTAATTAGTTTTTTAAAACTAGATTCTCAGTATATTTGGTTTGCTGTTTTTTTTTTATTTTTTATTTCTGCACACACTAAACACCTGGCCCAGGCCACAGGAACAGCTTCAAATATTCACGATGTATGCATCAAATCTGGGAATGACAGACAGATAGAGCAGATATATATAATTAATGGCCCATAAAAATTGGGCCAGGGTACAGCCTAGACAAGTCTCTATCACAGGACTGACCCAGAGAGATAGACAACCATTCATACTCACATTCACACCTACAGCTAATTTAGAATTGCCAGTTAACTTAACCCCATGCATGTATTTGGACCAGGGGAGTAAAGCCAGAGTATTCAGAGAGAGCTCACCCCCAGTCAGCTGGTGGATTCAATAGATTCAGTGGTGGATTCCCACGACCTTCTTGCTGTGAGGCAACAATGCCGTCCACAGTTTAATTTCACATAGAATAACTTAAGGCCATTTAATGTGGTTTGACACCCGACCCACAGAGGTACTCAAACATTCAGGTTGAATGTGGCTAGATCAGTCAGCCTCGGGAAGTCATACTGGATGTAACAAGCAAAGGAATATACAAGATGCAATCTATCGACTAAAGCTGCAGCGAGCACAAAAATCCAGCGGATGTTCTGCAGAAGCTGATTGTTAGTCATCTTCAGCACCTCCAATCAAGATTTAAAGGAAAAAGGCAACACAGGTGGCGGGGGCATAAAAGTTTCCCGCTGTACATTTCATAGCATGTGATGATGTTTACATATGATTGCATGAATAGGCTTTCGCTCCTTCTGCCGCAGCTAGTGTGATTTCTTCATGGTGTTTGCAAAGACACTCCTGCAGCTGAGCAGAGTGTTTCAAACTTAGGGTCAGCCATCTCAGCGTTACCTCTTGTTGTACAAAGTGGTATTTGAACCGGCGAGGAGGCCAGTTCAAGTCGACCCACTCCCTTTACTGTACAAATTCAGCTCAAGAGCAAAGCCCTCTAGCTAGCAAAACTTCTGGTCAGATGAAATTCATTTTTCTAAGGAAGCTACAGAGCAGAAAACAACCTTTCCACTCTGCCATGGAGTTAACAGATGGCCTTTTCAGCCTGCTTCTGTTGCACTTTCTCTCTTTACATTTAATTTGAATTTTTAATCAAGTTTGAATTTAAGATGGTTAAAGTGAATCGTGGACTTCATTGGTGTTTTCTTGGTTTAATACCACTTGAGGTCAATGGGAGAATATCTCTTTTTCTGCTTTTGCAAACTGTATACGTTACACAATTTTCCCCAAGAATGAAATACTCAGCACTACCACCTGTATGTTAACTTCCTACATGATCTGACCATGTGGCACACAGAGCTCTGCTATCTGACCCAAACTCAGAAAGTCCTGACAAAGCTGCAGATCTAGTGGTGTTTTGCTCATTTTGAAATGTAATTCATGAAGAAATTTCTCCTCTGTTCTTGCTGACTGTGCCAATTTAGTGCATCCATCTGTGTCATGTGATGCAATTCAATATGCAAATACCCAGTGTGACAAGCAGAGAGACAGAGTGTAGTCAATATGATGCATTAGCCTGTTAGGTTAACAGTCAGTAATGGATGAAATGAAGCAAAAAGTAGCATAAAGCCTGAGGTATGCGGCAGTATAAGAAAAGTTAAATGCAAGTACGTGACATTGACTCGATATTTCCAAATCTTCAGATGTTCTTTGCTGAAATGTGATAACGTGTAGGTGATATTTCAAACCTCTTTCGTCATTGTAGTAAAAAAAAGTACATTATAATAAAAATGATGTTGATTTAGAGCAAATCATATGATTTACTGCACCCATAACCCATAAAAACATAGCGTACATGTCTGCAGAATCATACTCCCTCGCTTTCTCCCTCTCTCACGTGCATACAGTACACAACCAAAAACAAACACACAAAGGTTTATGCAACTCAAAGAGATACTAATGTATTTTCAAGCTCTCCCTTCCTCTCTTGCAACAATAAAACGCATTACATGTGACTCACATGATGCGACGCCCCACTTTTTTTCCCCTTCTAATAAATTCTCTGGAGAATAAGGCGGCCTCTGTCACCTTCATTAGAGGATGGCAGCTTTTCTTCCATCAAAAAGCTCATCTTAAGGATGTGTAAGCGCTTTGAATCACAAGCTGTAATTGCTGACCGATGGAAATACTCAAGGCTGTGCACAAACAGTCTTCACAGAGGCCTCATTTTCCATTATGTCGACTGGATTTGGCTACAAGGTTCAGTAATTTCACAAATCTGAGAGGTGTACACACTAAAATTCATCCTCCTCTCTTTTAGAAACTTTTTTCTTCATAATTTCCACACTGAACAACGGTCTGCGTTCCACCGCAGTTCAGTGTGTAACCCACTATTAGAGGGACAAAACATGAGCTCGACTGCATTAAATGAATGTAGTATCTATTAGATAAAAGGTGTGTAATGCTGAAGACCTGGACCTTAGCTGCCCTCCATTAGACACCCCTTTGCCCTTCACTTTGTTGTCTTTCATTCACTGGCTTTTGTTGATTAACCACGATGAGGTGACTTACTATAGTCCCCCAGTTTATCCTCTTCACCCCTCCCTCCTCCTTAGTGAAGTGGTACAGATAAAAAAGTCCATTCAGGCAGCCATCATAGGGGGTCAGCACAAATCAGATGGAGGGGCTTTCTTGTGTCTGGCAGCCGACACTTTCAAATGTTAATGGATGGGGGCGAACAAAGTTGAAGTGGGTCTGAAAATGCTAATTGTCCCTAATTCATGTAAATAGGTTCCTTAATGGAGGAATTAAGCATTTTAAATATGCAATTGGAGGCAATTAGTCCTTTCATTTGGTGGGGTGGCACAGGTGTAGTGGATTGAAATTCATCTTTCACACAGGGTGGCTCATTTTTCATTTGGCTGTGCTCAGGCATGGATGACGGGGACTGGAAGAGAGGTCCTTGTGCACTGTTATGTACAGATATCAGCGAGCGAAACACGTTGCAAAACCTATAATTGCGTTCTTGTTGTTGACTGTATCAAGATAGAGGGAAAAGCAATTAACGGAGACTGCAATCAATACTGGTAAATACAGCCAGTGCAAAAAATATAATTAGTTCCTGTGGCTTAAATAAGTCATATTAAATGTGTAGTGTTATTATTCACATTTGTTTATCTTCACTATGTATACAGTATATGCA
Source organism: Copadichromis virginalis (assembly GCF_057382275.1). NCBI lineage: Eukaryota > Metazoa > Chordata > Actinopteri > Cichliformes > Cichlidae > Copadichromis > Copadichromis virginalis. Next base: position 21,627,194 of record NC_140618.1, read on the forward strand.
AAATGCATGTATACCCCATTTAAAATGATAATTAGAGCGATATATACGCTGTGATGTTTAGGTAGAAAAAATATGAGTGTGGCACAGAAGAAAGGAGCGAGGCCTACCTACATATTACAGACAGAAGAGAAGGGAATAGACAGCTCTGACTTATTATTCTGATCATCTCAAACAGACAATAAACCAGGAGGTCATGCTTCAACATGTAATAACATGGTGTAGCAGGACCAGAGACAGAGGAAACTCACACACAGTGTGTATGGGCTATGAATCAAATGGGCAATGCATTGTCTCAGAAAATGACTTATTAGTCAATATAAAGGGGATACTGTGTCTTTGAGGTGTAAATAGCCACAGCTCTGCTGCAGAGAAGTGGAGCCAGCCCTGGTTAATGAACGAGACAAGAAAAACCTTGCTTAAAAGGACAAATCAGATCACAAGATTTTAAACCCATTAGCTGCTACTCACATGGAATGATAATAATGATAAAGGATGGTAGGGCCTTTTGATTTCAGAGTAGCAAAGTGTGTTGTCTTGGGAAAAATCTTTTCCTGGAGGAGAATCAAAGAGCAGTTCATTTTCACACTGACCTTCAGGGCTCAAGGCGGCCAGACAAGGGCACAAACAGATTGAGAATTAATTGGTGCAATTAACATTTTGTGATTATAAGGACTTCAGATCAATACCCTATGCAAATAGCAGTATTGATGTGCAGCAGAAACCTTGTTAATTGTGTTTGGCGAACAAACAGGCCCCTGTGTTACTATTCCATAATGGAACAGGAGGCACGGACAGGTTCAAACTGCTGACCACTTTAGATGCACGAGGACATGCGGTCCACACCCTTCACCCTCCACTCTGCTCAAGACTCTTAAGAAAAGTTGCAGAGTTTGATGATCTCGGTTGCTTTTAAGCCAGCCTTTTAGTGGCTCTTTGAAGAGCCTCTTAAAAGCTGGATGAAGATTCCTCAGTGGCTCTGTGATCACCATGTTCGTGTCAGGCAGCGGCAGATTACACAAATGGCCTTCTGCCGCCTTTCTTTTACAGTTTTAAACAGTAAGAATGGGCATGCGAGGAAGAATGGAAACACTCTGTGCCGACAGCCATCGAAATGAATTAGTTTCAGCTTTATTGCTATGGACTGGATTTTCCACTCTCGTTATTAAACTGCGTTAAAAATGCACTTTCATTTCAGATAAGTACCAGTAATCCTGTTTGCGGACCACAGCAGATGAAGTTAAATATAATTTAAGCAGAAACGGAAACGGGAGGAACAATGTAATCACTGAAAGTGAGATTGAAGTGATGCTATTCTTATCATTATTATTATTTTCATTACTGTCTGTGTGAGGAAAGACGCTGGCGAGGGCAGCGACAACGGCAAGCAGCAGGTGACAAAGGCGAAAAAAAAAATACTCCATTCAATAACTATCACAGCCAGTAAATCCCTGCTCACTACTACCCGTCTCACTTTTTCGGTGTGTGACAATTGGCTTGCAGATTGTTGCATGGCTTACATCCTGTGGCCTTGAAGAAGCACGCAGAGCTGGCAACGTACAAAAAGCATGAAGCTACTGTTAATTAGCTGAGTTTACAGGCTGACGGGACCGTTTGCAGGGTCTTTTATGTGCTGTACTGCCTGCTGGGATTGTGGTGTCGGTGTAATGATGCTGAGCTTGATGTGGTGGGCTTACCTATCGTTAGGTGCTGTGCCGCACTTGCTAAAGGATGCAACATGAAGGGTGAAGACCCTGGCAAGAGTAGAGCTGTGACAGAAGAAATGCTTCTTTTTAACCCTGCGTTTTTAATTTTACTAAATTAAAATGAATTTTTTTTTATTAAAATGACCCTCAACCTCATTTCAGCATAACTTAAAATGAGGTTCTCAAGGGTACGATTACAGGTTATATAATAAAAATATAACAATTGCCACCGTATTAGCCATTTGTCAGTGTGCTAATTAGAGTTAATTCTTTTCAATTTTGGGCTGTGCTCCTTTAGGCATTAGCTTTAATCTCCCTGGTGATGAAGTTGCCATATTAAATGGAAAGCAGTAGAACAAGGGGACAGTGGACATGGAATTAAACCATCACACATATAACTATGATTAACAAACACCACAATTTATTAGGTGGATAATAACTTCAATCAAAACAGCTTCACAAGTTGTGACTTAATTCTAAATACCTCTGCGTTTGTGAAGGACCGTCTTATTATATCCAATTAAATGAAACAAATACAGTGAAGTGGAAGTTTCAAGCTCAAGGTCATCGTTCAAGAAGACAAATTTATGGAAAAGGATCATTTAACACAGTACTGTGTAAAAGTCTTGAGCCACCCCCTTTATATATCTCTTTAGATTTTGCTTCAAAGGAGCCAGACCTTCTTATAACTTTTTGAAACCATCTTAAGAAATAGTTCTTCAGACTTTCTGAGGCTCTTTTGAAAATTTTCTTTGGAAATTGGCTGTTTTTTTTTTTTTTTTTACTCATTTTCACTCCTTGTACGTGGACATTTTTACCTGAACATATTCTTTTGTTTGTTCCACTTTAGACTGAACTATGAATCATTCAAGCAACTCAAGGGATGACAAAGTATTTACAAAGTATTTGGGCAACCTGTTTCAAAAACACTTATTTATTCCAATTTATTTAGTTGAAGCTACAAAAATGCCAATGATAACACAGTTTGGCAGATATACACCAACCAGCAACCCCAAACATCCATTACCACAAAACTTGGCATATCTTGGCATTGTGTCCAGTGTGTCATTAAAACATTTAAGGAAACTGGCCAAGTGGAGTACTATCGAAGTCATTTCCTTAAGAAATAGGAAAAAAATCCAGCAAAGGCCTAAAACAGGATCTGAGAGATACATCTGGTCCTCCAACAGATCCATCTACTGTTCACTGAAGTCTCATCAGAAATGGTCTTAGTTGCTATCAAGAAGATATTCTTAAGTAAGGGAAATCGAAAGAACAGGCTGAGGTATGCAGTTACACGAGGACTAGGGTGAAAATCAGTGGCAACTACTCACATAGAGTGATGAATCCAAATGTGAAATTGTCCTCAGTATGCACTGAGAAGGTCAGGAGAGAGATACGACAGTGAGTGTCTACAGCTATCTGTAAAACATGGTGGAGGCTCTGTCATGGTCTAGGGCTGCATTTCAGCCGTGGTGTTGGAGATCCTGTCAAAACTGATAGAACTATAGAATCAGAAAAGTACCGTCAGATTTGCTTCCACCATGCAGTACCATCTGGAAAGTGTTTGTTGGGCAAACACTGTTCATTTTTCAGCATAACAAAGATCCCAAATAAACTGTCTGTGCAGTAAAAGCATAGCTGGACAGAAAAACATACAAGGGATCACTATCATTCTTGGATTGGCCTCCCCAGATCCTGGGGCTCAAGCAGTGTGGGATCATCTTGACAGAGAACAGAAGGAAAGTCAGCCAACATCCAAAGAAGAGCTTTGAATGCCCTTCAAGAAGCCTGGAGAAATATCCCTGAAGATTACTTTAAAGGAAATTTCTGCATTTTAGCACCTCTTTCCCATTTTCTTTGCACAGTACGGTACATGGAGATAAAAAAAGGGCAGAAATTGGAAAATTATAGCATTATCAGTAAGGACACTTTAAGCTGTGTGTGTGTCTGTTTTCACAGGTTGATGCAATTGCTGCTTGATGAACTTCCTCTTTCACCTGATCAATTATTGTAGAAAGTCATGAATTTAAAAATTAGGATTCAACAGAACTGCAAATATGTGAGGATGAAGATCAATCCACGAGCAAACATCAATGAGAGAGGTGCTGGAGGTGGAAGATGAAGCTCACAGTAAAGTAAACACTGCAGGGATGAAGAAGATGATGGTGCTGATGATGACACTGATTGCACCTGTTATAAAATTGACTGACTTTCTGCTCTGGGAGAGATGAGATGGGTTGTTCTACCTAAGCAATCAACATACAAAAGATATACAGTGATGACATGTGAACCATTTCCCAAACACTGTTATAGAGAGAAAAATAAAGCAGATAGTTAATCTTAAAACCGGCAATCGAAATGCCCCTCTACGGTCAGACTGTGGCGAGCAGGTGAAAAACACAAAATGGCATTGCATTTTTAGACATGGCTCAAAAAGACCTTGTCAAGATTGATGTTCCTCCTGTAGCTATAGTTAATAGTAAGAGAACACTCCTGAAATTAGAATCCACTTCTTTCTAAATGCACCACCTGTGAATCGAGGACATTTGAGAAAAAAATGGAAGGGTAGATGTCATTTCTATAGGTTTCCGAGACACAGGGAACGGACAACAGCCAATCTGTGTGGCGTAATGGATATGTCAAGAATTGCTAAATCATAGGTGTCCAAGGCAGAAAGACAACTAACCTAAACATAATGCCATTCCACAGGCAGGGACCGAGGCAATCCGGAGAAAGAAGAGAAGAGGAAACAACACGGACGCATGAAGTGTTGAATTTAAATTTGGGGCCCCATCATCGAGAACAAATATTAACTGTTTATTTTCCTTCATGCTGTTCTTTATTATTACCTATTTGGCATCTCTGTCTGGGTGCATTATGTAAATGAAGTAATGCTACTTTGCTTAACAATAACACACTGACTTTGAATCCTCTTACTTAAGGTTTGATTGCTTCTTGACGGTGGTTTTAAATGAATTGTGTTGAGGAGTGATAAAGAGCTTATTGCCAGGAATAAAAGCCCAGAGCAATGAAGAAAAGCTACACATGGAGTGGCTAGGCGATACAGGCTATTACGGTGAGGGAATGGTGTCCTTGACTGCCAGGACGGCTTAGAATTTTATTTCATCTTGTTTTGCTGGCTGCTGACAATGATGCGTGACTCTGGCACCGGAGGAAGAGGGCAAGCATGAGAGCCATTTTAGATCTCATTTGCATATAGTGTGTCTACAACAGCATGAAAATAACTGCACTGGCATGCGTGTGCATGTGTACATGAACGCACCATGTGCATGCTTCATGCACGCATTCATAGGTATCAGTACAGTATATGTGTACATTCAGGTGTAATTCTGCATCCAAGCAATTTAAAAGTTTCTGAATCCAGTGCCGTTTTAGGGGAAGTTTTCGTTCACCTTGTGTTGCGTGTGTTTGTGGATACACACTTGCTCTGACCTCTATCACCCGCATGTGCCGAAGCCCCCAAACCTCATGTAAATTCGGACAATGGAGGACTAGGGGACTCTGGGAATTGTTGTTTATCAGTGCAGTGAAGAGAACGGTTGAGCTGTAATGGCTCTCCTGTGGCTTCAGTATGCAAACGCCTCTGTGCAGCAGCAGTTTGAGTCGTCCCCTCTGAGTTGCACATCTCCATGTTATATTGGTTGAATGCTTGATTTGTTTGGGAACAGTTCATTTGGCGATTATTGTCGTGTTGTCAAGGTGAGTATGTGTGCCTTTTGTTGCATACAGTGGCTCAGATGAACGTGGAACTACATTTATTTATTTATTTTCATTTTTGACTCCAAACTTTCAGTTTAAAAACCTCCAAGTTTGCAACTTTTTTTTGTGACATCATGACATTCAATAACCGTGTTAGTATTACCTGCTTTTTACCAGCAGATCACTACATCTGCCGTCTGTGACGCTACATCACAAGACTCGTAATTAACTTGCCACTGAAAACATCCTGCCCACTCGACTGTCTGCGAGGCTCTGCACTCATTAACTTTCCATTCTCGTATGGCACACATGCAGTTTACAGTTTTTAAAATGATTTATCACTTATTATTCTAAGTAATTATTCAGCAGACAAAAATAGGCTTCAGATAGTGAATCTGACATCTGTAACCAGCAGGTGTTATTTGTTGCTAACTAGCTAATTAAGCTAACACGCGAACCTGAAAATGAAAAAAAAAAAGAATTTGTATTTATTTGCTTTTTTGAGTAACACAAACTGAATATTTTGAAATACAGGCATCATGGGACCAGGTTGATTTGAATATTTAATATGTCAATATGTGTGACTATACAGTAAGTTAGCTGTAGTATAATGGCTGGGGCATTAAGAGATCTGTGCTCGTGGCGAGATTTGCAATCACACATGAACACTTTGGGTATAGAGTGAGGACACCCTCCAAATGTAACATGTAGCTACTGTTAAATGCAGCTAATGTAGTTAGTCAGTGAGGCACTTCTCGTTTCTTCTGTAACTGGCTTCACTTTTCACCTGGAAGCTGCAGTATTGTGCAAAATTTACGAGCCTTCTCTCCTTTATTTATATTTTGTAAAGAAAATGGCAAAGATATGCACTGATTTATTGAAACATGCAAAGATACAAATGCAAATACAGTGTAAAAGGGAAAAACTGAGTTTCAACAAGTCTAACAAATTTGAAAGTTAATATTCTGTATCACCACCTGCATCCTTCAGCACAGCCTGAACTCTTTTAGGCAAACTTTCTTGTCATTTGTGTAAGTAGTTTTCAGGAATAGTCCAGACTTCTTGAAGGACATTCAGAGCTCTTCTTTGGATGTTGACTGTCTTTTGTTCTCTGTTAAGATGATGCCACACTGCTTCAATAATGTTGAGGTCCAGGCTCTGAGAAGGCCAGTCTAAGACTGATTGTGTTCCATTGTGTGTTCTTCTATCCAAGTATGCTTTGTACCATATTAACAAAGTTTTTGAGACCATTGTCATGCTGAAAAATGAACACTGACATTTACACTGCACAACTCTGTCTTCTCTTATTGTTTGTCTTTATCTAAGTATCCTGAATTCATATGTTGTGGTCCCACACAGCCGTGTACGTGCATAATTTTCATGTTACGATTAGGTCATGCACACCATTTCAGCGTGTGGAGAGCTGATTGGACTGTGGTTGGTTGGTATTAGTCAGCAATTGTTTCAAAGCAGGTAGCTATTTGCTAAAAAAATGCTCATCACACCCCATTTTGTGCCTGTAACAATATTTGGAGGATCTTAGAGCTAAACTAAACTCTATTTTCTGTTTTGCGCTGTTGCCTCACAGCAAGAAGGACGTGTAAGTGTGAGTGTGAATGGTTGTCTGTCTCTCTGTGTTAGCTCTGCAACATTCTGGCGTGTAGTCCAGGATGTACCCTGCCTCTTGCCCCATGACAGCTGGGATAGGCTCCCGCGGCCCTGAAATGGATAAGATGGACAGATTGAAATGGTAGTTGTCTGACTGAGTTAGAATTGTAATAATGTTGGTTATTTGGTCCAACTGAATTTTTTTATAGAAATTAAAATGAAGTGTGTACACTTGCACAGACAAACAAGCATGCAGGGATGAAGATAACAATGCGCAAGTGCATTATAAGCAACAATCTGCACACTCTGACTTGTGAGTCAGACATGCCAAAAGCTGTTACTCTTTAAGTAAAATATGTCCAGTAATTATCTCATATGATGCAGTATGTTTTCAGGCATACAGAAAATAATGATGGTGTGCCACGAAGTGGTGAAACCTCTCCCTCTGATAGGTTTAGGCATTTCAGACGTTCTTTTCCAAAGAGATTTGGTCAGAGCTGTTCCTCTGCTTAAACAGAGAAACACTGAGGATCAATTTGCGGGATTAGTGGACACTGCTTAGATAAAGTTGGTGCCGAAGAAGCCCACGCGGCTGCTGTTCCCCCAGTGTCCAGCTAAAGTCCTCTTAGCTCCATTCCTGGCTGCAGACTAAAACCATTCAAACCCCAAATGCAATCACAACCCCGACTCAGCCGGGCCCCTCAGAATGATCATCTCCAACAAGACAGGCCTAGATTGCAGCTCTGTCCCTGATCTGCAGCCCTCCCTGCTTCGTCTCCTCCCAGAAATTTATTTAATGAGCGAAGTTTTGTGGTGGGTGTTCGGGGGTCTCACACCAAACCAGGAGCAATGCAGAAGGCACTTTCATAAACCACGGGCGAACAAATGGGATTTAACACACAAGAGGCTCTGATGGCCTATTAATTCTGCTTTGGCTGGAATCCAGAATGAGCCCAGCCTCTCTCCTAATTCATGACTAATTTCTATCAGAGGTATCTGGAGACGTTTTTTTTCCCTCTGTGCAGGATGCATCCACATAACTTTAATGGATTCATTCAAGGGCTATGGCACGCAGACATTGATTAGATTGCCTCTGAGGCCCTGCTGCTGGTCGCTTGACATAGGCAGCAAATGAAATGTGACCTCTGGTAAAAGGCCTGAACCAGCCAGCCCCAGTCTAATCCATTAGCTCAGAACCTTTCCCAATCCCATTTAATTAATGAAGTGATTTGAAAAAGGGTGAACATTTACCAATCCCTGGAACTGGAAAATAGTGGGCATATAAAGTAAGTGAAACAGCACAAACAGCAACAGCAGCAGTTATAAAACACACACGCACACACAAAGTAAAAGCACGAGAGTTGGGTTGCGGAGTAATTGTTTGGAATGAGATGGGATATTGTTTGAGCCCTGAGACAAGATGATCCAACCACAAAACACATACAGATGTGAAGTAATGAGTTGGGTTAAAGAAAATTGCCTTTCTTTGGCTGGTTTGCTTAAATATTTGTCAGCAAGAGAAAAACTCAATTTATTCATATTCATCAAAGCCAAAGAGTTACAACAGAGGAGGAGGGGGGAGTTAATCGGAGAAAACATAAAAAAAGAAAAGAAAAATATTTTCCACTTTTGTCTGCTGAAAGAATTTACTAGCATGTTCATCTCGGCAAAGCAGCTGTGATCTGCAATCGTCAGCACTGCCTCAAATCTTCTTTCTGGAGTTCACATTTTGTTCAGTCATTCCCTTTCAACAATAACTTTTTTCATTTGTTTTATGACGAGCTTTTGATGCGGACAATTGAAAAAGGAGCCGCGGCACTTTGTTTATCTGAAGCCAGAGAGAAAAAAACAAAAACCCTCAATGTCAAAAGAAAGACGAACACGAGATCTCTGCCGGCGCATATGTTACATTACTTACTTTTCTAATTGAATTCATTTATTTATCTACAATTAATAATTTATGATGCAACACACAGCGGTATGCAAATGAACAGTTTAAATTTAATGAGTTTTTAATGACCAAACAAATAATTAGCAGAGCCTGGTGTGGTGTGCATGTAATTTGAAAAGGCATGAATTTGAGGGTTTTGTTCAGTGTTTGAGTGCAGACAGCCTAAGCTAACTTACTTATAGAGAAGCTTATGCAGCAAAAGAGCTGTGCGGTATATACAAAAGCACTGTAAAGTCATTACCTCAAGGTCATTAGGAAGGCCAGTTGTGGACATGTAATGCTCAAGAAGTAATGCGAACCATTATATTCCACTACAATCACAGCAAACAGCAAAATAGAGGCACATGCTCTGAATATAACTCACATGCTGACAACGAAAAAATCCACTATGGATATCCTAAATATTCTAACTATTCCCATCGGTGTGGGAGAAAAAGGCAGAAGGCTACATGCCACTGGAGCCAAATGGCATTTGATAATGGCTTTTTTTTTCTCCGGCAAACCTAAAAGACATTGTTAAGATTTACATTTTCAAATATATGCTGACCTTTTTTCCCTCCTCTCCTCTGTTCGCCTGTCATCAGCACTGTAATTGAATCAATATATTTCCTGATCAGCCCAGAGATTGAATAAGGTCACAGGAAGCCATGTGTGGACATTAAAAATCATTATTCTACTCAAATTGAGCAGAGATGGCATAGACCATTCAGGGTTCAAAATGAAATTATATTAGAGTCTATTACACTTTTACAATTATAGAGACGTCCCAATATTACAACGGGAAATGAAGTCATAATAAAAAGCCCAGGGGTGTATTACAAAGAAATGACCCAACTATTTTTTTTTCCACTTTCACACTGTTATTGAATTGATGAAGAGAACTTGGTGACATTACATTCACTGATAAGTGACCTTATTCATGAAAAATAGAGGAACCTGTTTCAGTTGTTCCATTTTCTTACCTCAAGTTTGCTGTGGAGCCATTTTCCACCCAGAAGACCACAAGGCAGTACTAGCGTGTGCGCTTTTACTCTCCTCACAGACACTTTCTGGGACAAGTGGTACTAATGTAGCTGCTAAAGCAGTTACTGCTTTAATTGCCTTTAAGCATACATTTATTTTAATTATTCATTTATTTTCTGGGATATGGAGTATGGGGTTTTGCTTTATGCACATGTCTGAGCAGCAAAATGGCTAATTAAATAGCCCAATGGAGTTGTGCAATTGGAAGACAAAGTTTCAATCCTTTTAATCCAATACTCTGGAAAGAAAGTGTAAAATTAAATTAAACCACACTATTAAATGAGAGTTTTCAGTCTAAATTCTTTCAAATTATGTCTAACTATCAAATTAGATAAAACTGTCTTTTTAATTGGCTTGCTCACTGTAATGAATAACACTTATCAGCAATCAACTTATCAGGGCTGCATGAAATAAAAAACTTTCCTTCTGGCTTTACAGTTATTCTTGTGGTCCACTTTCCCAAGGTTTTCACATTTACAGATCAAGCTACACTGTATCTCAAATTAGACAATTATAGGGCTTCACAGTTATAAAGCGGCGACCTGGGATTGCTCTGTGCGGTCACATACATCTACAGAGGAGGAGGAGATTCATTTCTTCAGGTGTTCTACTTGTCTTTTCACTTAAAGGCACAGTGCTTCTGGTCAATTAGGTGTGTTGGCCACAGTTTCCGCAAAGCTCTAGCAGTATGCTTCTTAGAGCCTGGCAAATGACAGCGAGCTGGGAAACCCGGTCGCTTGGAAACGATGCCAGCTCCCACAGCCATCGCCATCACCATCACCATCATCATCATCATCATCATCATCATCGCTGGATGTAAATAGCCTTTCATCTCAGGTGGAACAGAGCCATTGAGTGAGCACATCTATGTTGCCCTGGTTAAACTCTGGCATGCGGAGGGATGAATGGTAATGAAAGGACCATTTACATTGTCTATTCCACCTCCACCTCCCCAGATTTTTTGAATATAAAACCTCAGAGTGGAACGTTTATAAAACACATAATGGCAATCTAAATCAGTGGGCGGCATCACTCTATAAGGATTAGTGGGCTTGATGTAGTTCAACACACGAAGGCATACTTGTCGCCTTATTACTGTAAGCTTCAGAAGTCCTCCCTGAAGGAGTGAGTGCATGAGGGAGGGGGAACACTCAAGTATGCCACAGATCTCTGGCAGCAAATTAGGGACTGTGTTATACATTCAGTATGGAACGAAGAAAGAGACTTGGCCTGTAACATTTTTCAGGTAGAGGGAAAAAACCTCTACTGTAGATTTTCACATTGATTAAATGCCCAGGACCTTAATGGCTCAACATGGCAAAGAAACTCCTCTACGAGAACTGACGACTGTGTACACTGTGTACGCAGGATTGGGATGTTTTGATGTTGTCTGTTCTGATTTTATTGTACCAGTTGTTTGCATAAAAAGTGTATGTTACACTCCTGCTGGTTTAACCACTTTTTGTCACAGTTTATGTTATGATAGAACATTTGGATCATACCTGTGAGCACCTGTATAAAAACTGGTGGTCTGGGGCATTCAGGTGTGTGTGAACAAAATACCACAATCTTCTCAGGAGTGGGTGTCCCAGCAAATCTCTCGTATCTTGCCAAATATGTGTCTTTGTGTTAGGTCTCTGTCATTTCACTTCATGTTATATTTTCAGTTGTCGTCTCTTGTGCATTGTTTTCAGTGTTACTTCCCCGTGTTTCATTTTCTGATCTGGTTCAGCTGTGTTTTGTTCCCCAAGTGTTTCCACTCTACATTCATTACTTTCTGTGTATATATGGTTGTAGTCTTCCCTTTGGCCTTCGTCAGATCATCTGTGTCTCAAGCCTGCGACACAAGACTGCTTACTGCTCCAATCTCTAGCCTGTTTATCTTTCTGATTTGTGCCTCTGGAGCTCGGGGAGTTTATGAACTCATTGTTTAGATTTTTTTTATATATATGTGTATTTTATTTGGTTTAATTGAATTTTGCCTTGAGAGTCCAGCTTCTGTCATACACGTGACACCTCCAAGTGTCAAGCACAGAGGTGGTGACGATTTATGCTTGTTTAAAAGCCACAGGTAAACATAAACTCCTCTTTATACTAAGGAATCTTAAAGTAAAATAAATGTATGGCTGTCTGAATGACAGCTACAGTTTGGGTGAAATTGGGTCATGCAACAGGACAGTGATCCTAGGCACAACAGCAAATCTACAACACAATGGCTGAAAAATGTAATGGCTTCAACCTGATTGAAATGCTGTGGTACAACCTAAAGAGAGCTGTGAATAAATGAATGCCTGAAAACCTCACTGAAGTGAAATAATTAATGACAAGTTTTGACACCTCAGTATATATCAGCAATGATGTGGTTTGATGACCATTAGGATATTTTTTTTTTCCAAAGGCAGCTGCAGGCAGAGCCCACCCTGACTAACTTCTGATGCAAACCCAGTCATTTTGTTTAATAAGCAGGTCTGAAATATGACAAAACCCACTCATTTCAGAAAAGAGCTTCAAGGGTTATTCTTAATAGTTTTTCAAGGGGTAAAGAGTTAAAAGATGACTGATTGTGATGGGCGCTGTACTGAATATCTCTAAATATCAGTGATTTTGCAGCCTTTATGCACATATTATTATTACTTGACACCATGTTGGTGTATAAAGATAAGGATGGAATAAATAAGGGGAAATAGATGGGGGAACATGTTGTTGATGGCTATGGGGCTTTGATGTTATTTACTCAAAAGTGAGACAATTACTGATTATACTCAAAGGACACGATGCACAAATGAAATGACAGCGCATAAACACACAATTTCATCCCTAAGTTCACACAAGGTGCTGTGGTGCTCTGCAGTCTGATCATCTCCTCTCGCAGCCAAACTAGCTGGCTCGCTCTGTCACCCTGGTTTGTCGGAGGCCCGATGGTGATGAATGTCTTTTCCTTTTTGTGAAGTCCCCTTTACTGCTACAGCATGCCAAGCAGAATAAAAAACAGATTAAAGAGGCAGGAAACCAACACAGAGAGGATGTTTGGCTGGTGGCTATTGAGTTATCAGCCCTTTTCACACCTAATGAAACAACTTTCAGCACTGCAGCTTATTAAATATCCCCCAGTCACTGGGCAGAGCTGCACTGTTTCCAGGCCTTGAGAAAGCTACATTAGATTTTAATTAAAAACAAACAAATTACCCAGAGCTCAATGCATCCAGGAAATTTAACTCCATCCAAATAGGACCCAACTTTTCACCATGGAAGGATTCCTGTGAGAGGTCTACAGGTATACATAAATAGCGGTTAATGCGGGGAGAAGGGGAGTAAACACATCAAAGGCCTTTTATAGATCAAAAAAACATGCAAATTTAATATGATAAGATGGCAGGGAGACAGGGTCCAAACATCAACAAATACATCATGTGAGGCCGGAAAATCGCTGGCTGATTTATTATTTGATAATCAACCTAATCTCTTTAACCTTCACTTTGGACACTTCTGTGCATCCTCAATGAGTCTGAAAATCACATTGAAAGGTTAATAATCAAAATTCTTCTAGGAGATGTCGTATCATACAGTAGCACTATGAGTACAAGAGAAGTGTATAGTTACATTATACTTGTTTGTGTTTACACGGATCTTTTAAAAAATATGCTGACTGTGGTTCAAAGTGTGCAAATTCAAATTTTGTTTGAAATTTTGGGGGCAATGTGTGAAACAGATTCAGCTGATTATTTAAATATATATGCAGAAATGAGCTATCGTATGAACAACTACATCAACGTTCTTTTGTCGCTGCATTGTGAGTCCATCATGAGACAAATGAAGACAGCTTGGAGGGAATCGGCTGCGAGGCTGAAGTGCTTCTGTCCCAGACAGCTAAACCGGTGTGAACTACTTCCCGTTCCTCTCAGTGTCGCCGCTTTTCTCCCCTTTTTCTCCCTCTGGACTTCTGCTGTCCTCCAAGTGCACACATAACTGGCTTGTTCCTTTCATTTGGATTTGACCCCTGCTTACTTTACTTCCGATTGGGCTTCATTAAATGTCTTTCTGGCTCTTTCAGGGCCTTCCTTCTCTCGCTCTCTCTCTCGCTTTCCACTAAGTGGGAGAACTGTAACAAAAGGAAAGCCTCCAATGTGCAATTCTCAGTGGAAGGGGCTGACCCTAACTTTAGGGAGAAAAAGAACCTGAGGATAATAGCAAATGAAGCCAAGGGCTGCGTTAATGGGCAGACACGGCACAGCGAGTTCCTTGTGCTGCCTTAACTGACAGACATGTATATTAATACTCAGCACTTTTTTTTTTTATTGAAGTCAAAGAAATATGAATATTCATCCTCATTTATATTTCAAGGCATTTCCATTCCTGTGGGGGACTTGGTAGGTTTTGACCAATTTCCATCCCCATTACGAAAATGACAGCTCTCACTCTTGGGCTCTGACAGAGGTCTGCCCAATGCACAGGAGGTCCGACGAGGAGGGAGCCCGCGCTCATTCCCAGCTGTCCACAAACACTCATTAACAGAGGAAAATATCCAACGGAATCTCTGTGAGAATTTTTAATCACACAAAGGCCCTGCTAATTAGGCAGCTGATGGGGCATGGAGAGCACAAGGACGAATTCTTTAAACAAAGGACTAGAAACTTTAGGAGCCTTAATTACTTGGGCAAAGAGTTCATTCCAGAATGGCAGAGCACATCATTCCACTAATGAGACCAAGTGGCAGCACATATTAGTGAGAAATAATGTGGAAAGTTCAATTATATTGTGCTTTTGGAGCCTTTTCCCTCTTTCCCTTCCTGCTATTATGCACACATATAAGACAAAGCCCGGGCCAGCGGAGGAAGGAGGCAGGGGTGGAGGACACGTAATCACTGGCACCAGCACACCGTTCCTCACGTGTATCTTGGCAGGCTTGATCATCTTAATTGCCCATTAGAATGTTCTCCTGTTTGAAAATGAATATCATTATGGCACCCAGCTCTGGCCTTTGCTGGATAAAAGACTTGCTGCAGTTTTGCCATTAAGTACCACATGTGTCTTGAATTCCAACCACACAATTGACTATCAATTTGCAGTAACCAAAACCTTTAGAAATATTATGAATTAAAAGGGTGCCGGTAGAGTTAATTAGCAGGATGTAAGTAACTCCTTTTTTCTTGCTACACGGACAAATAATCTTAAAAGAACATGTTGTATGTGGCCCTTTTGTTGTTGCCAATTCTGTTGTTACTGTGTCTTTAGGGAGAAGCGTCTCAGTGTGTTGCCTTTTACTACAAGTCTGCTTTTGCTGAGATTTAAACAGTGGTGTCTTTTGTTGAAACCATTCTGCTTTTTTGCAGAAAAAAAAGTTTTCAGCATTAGGATCGCCGTTGTGAAGCGTTTGAACAAAAAAACAAAACAAAACATTAGCCATAATCTCCAGGTTTGTTTCACAAAATATAAGTGTAAATAATTGTGAATGGCAATCAAATACTGTGGAAGTAAAGTAAAAGGGTAATATATGCACATTCCCACCTGTGTAAAAGATTGTATTAAAAATTCTAATGCCCACATCAGGAGGTGCCTACATACCAATTACAGCAAGCAGGAAGCAAATTTCCCGTGAAATAAAACTGCTAATGGGAAACAGGCAGCATTGCTTATTGCCCACTAAGCTGGAACAAGAAAAAGAGGCATGCAGAGGAGAATGTCCACAACTGTCCTGGTTTTACCCACTCTGCAGCCAAATACATCAAATGGGATAACGGAAATAGGACGATTAAATGCGTTTGCCCCGTCAAGATGATGTCACGCGTTCTTCTATATTCAGCAAAGGCTCTAAACTCATGGCTTAATTGTTGATGCTTTATGATGTGATCTGGTTATAATTTCATTCATCACTGAAAACAATCTGTTGGCACAAAGCTCACACATTTAACACAGACAGGGAGATGGCAAATAAACCAAGATCTTGTGCCCCAATTAGATCCATGATTGTGACACAAAACTATAAAGCATCATCTCCCCCCCCCCCTCCCGGATGGGATTACGAGGGAAAAATAATACCAACCAAGGAAGGTGTACTGGCCTCACAGCAAGAAGGTCCTGGGTTCAAATTTAGCAGTGAGAGGGCTTTTCTGTTTGGAGTTTGTGTGGGTTCCCTCCAGGTACTTTAGCTTCCTCCCACAGTCCAAATACATATGTGTTAGGTTAATTCCAAGTGAGGTGAGGTTAGGTTAATGTGTGGTGGCAATTCTGAACTGGACGTAGGTGTAAATGTCAGTGTGAATGTTTGTTTGCGTTAGCCCTGGTTAGACTAGTGACCCTAAACTAGGGGGTTGTTATAAGCTGTTTGGAAATTGGATGGAAGGATGGATGGGGTTACAGAGGTCAGACACAAGAGGGATCCAGCAGAGTTCACTTACCAGAGGAGCCTCACTTGTAAGAATGTAATGATCTGTTGTTAGTCTGGACACACCAAGGACCGACTGCACAGCGCTTCTTTTCTCAGTTTAGGTGAAAAACTGTGCACAGTTCATACATCTCTCCCTTGTAGGACCTGCCACAGTGTCTTGTATTCAGAAAGTCACATGTGGAGAGGACAGCACAACGCTCAGGCACTTTGGGTTTATGGCTTGCAGTGCTGAATACGGACTTTCAGCAATTGCTTTTTCCATCACCCATGAGAAAGAAAAAGGCAATAATTTTTTAGCCTGCATATCTGTCTTGTCATGCACTGACTGAGTGACATCATTTGCAAATATTAAATATCAATGAGCAGCAGCACAAAATCTCCTATCTCTTACATTATATACAGCGTTGTTTTTGCTGTATGGGGTCTGAAGAAACTTTTTAGTTCACTGAAAAAGTTCTTGGGAATCCACAGACTGTAAATAAAAGATGGATGAAGTAATTTGATCTGCTTTTTCGGGGGTTTGAGTTTTTAATTTAGTCCAGCTTCTCAAACTTTTTTTCTGGCATGCCTCAGTCCAGAAGCTGAGAAAGTTCAGTCCACACACTGTGCAGTTTCTTTTTTAAATCAATCATTAACAATAAAAAAAAGGGTTGACGGATGGAATTTTACTTTGAGGTCTGTTCACTGTTTGTATTTATTTAAGATAGCTTTACTATATATATTTCACCATGTTATCTTCACCCTACCTGCAGTTGTTATGTAATATTAGTAGAGAGTTTTACACAACCAAGTATCTTAGATTTACAGTAATGCAACACAGTGTCTTTAAATGATTGACCCACTCTAAAAACAATCAACTGAGTTGTTTGAGTAACTGTTTCAAACTCAAACAAGCATTTTCACAACTATTTTCACAGATCACGCTGTTCAGAAACTGATTTTGATATTTGAAATTGGTCACGTGCTCCTTTAAACTATAAGCATAGAATCACACGAGCCCCTCTGAAAACTCACAGTAACATTTGTGTGATAAACCCCGAACCGCACAATTCTGCAGTCTTCTCCGGTAGCTGTGTGGATTAAATGCACACGAGCTGCATTCACAGTGAAGTCCTATTATAAAAGAAATGTGGAAATCAAGAGAATGTTGGCTGTGTGCTTCCTCCTGTCTGCAGAAAGTCAAACCCAGAGAGAATAGTTTGACCAGAGAAGACCCACCAGTGAGGGAACCTATTGATTTTTTTTTCTCCCCATTCCTCTGCCAGGGTTGTTTGTTTCTTTTTGCCCATTGCCCCTGTTTTATTTACAGGGAGGTGGATCAATAGAGACACTTCCTCACTTGCCTGTTTTCAGCTTTATGAAAACATATCTTTTAGACTTTTAAGCGCATTGGTAGATCTACATCATTTCTCCAGTAGTTCAAAAATTTCATTTCAATTGATTGACAAGTGTAATTGTATAAGAAGACGGCTTAAAGAATAAAAAGAAATGCTGCAGCATTGAGATGAAGTCTGCATACATATTTGTTTAGCTCTCTTCTGAGCCACCATGAAATGGAGAAAAAAACATATCCTGTATAATGTTCTTTGCAGCCACCGTTTCATAAGTGGTTTGATTTTTTAATTTCAGAAAGTCGTAACAATTAGAAAACCTTGTACAAAAGATTGATTGAGACCATTATTTCTCTGGCTAATGGCAGCAAATATAAATGAAACATCCTGCTTTCTTCTAAAGCAACAACGAAGTAATTATGATGGGTTAAAATCAGACTCACCAAACAGCATTAGTCATTATGTCAGCATCATGTTCCGAAATATGGGTTCAGACATTATAAATTGTCTTTTGAGCTCGGGGTTGATGAATAGGTCAACAAAATATAGGTTTTCAGTTGACAAGCAGCATCATAATAATCAACGTGTTCTCATCCCAGGGCGTCAAATTCTTCACATAAATGCTGTTTCGTCTGAGGCTGCTGTCGTCAAGAGATTTACTCACGAGGTGCCCTTTGGCATCAATGTCTCGCCACACAGTTTAGTAGTTTTGAATGCTGACCATTAACAGTTCTGTTAGAAAGTCCAACTACGTCGATATAAGGAGGCAAGGAGGTTGGCAAGGCATAAATTACATGCTTGTTTCCAGTTTGGTTATGTCTTATGTCTTTTATTTTATTTGCTTTCTTTTCATTCTCTAATTTTAAGGGACCAAACCTCTTTGGTTAGGTTTAGGTAATGATCATGCTTTTTTGTTAAATAGTCATTTATATTGATTCTCCACACTGTAAACATTAAACCAGTTTGACGCTATTAGCCATTTCCAAAGACTCCCTCAGTTCCCAAAAAGGAAGACTGAGGCTCCACTTGGAGTTAAAAACAGTCCAAATTCTTTAAATTCGAATAAAATGATCAGTGTGGCTGTTCTACCTGCTGTTATAATAAAGTAAAAAGTTAGCTTGCTAGCTTCCATCTAAAGATGATATACCATATTCTACCATTAGAGGGTTCTGCAATTGGAGGGTTGGTGGATTTGTGCTGGCTGACATACACTGCGCAACGTTTAAAGGAACACCTTTTTAATCAGAGTATAGTATATGTTGCTGTTGGTGCACTAGAAGGGCAACAATGAGACAACCATCAACATGAACTATTTTAGAGGTGGAGCCCTTTTCTGACTGCTTTTTTTTTTTTTTTAGTAATTTTATATTTGGCTAGGGTCACTGTCACTTGTGGCAGCATGGGGCAATAAACAAACCTCCAGGTGTCAGAAGGTTTGTGTGTCTCCAAGCACAGGAGAGCTAAGCAGGACCGTAGAACCCTTAACCCTAAACAGGACCCTAACCCATTAGCAGGAGGACAAGGGTGAGCACCGCCAGAGGCCTAAAAGGCCTAAAAGTAGGCCACTGGTATGAATGTCTCTGATCAAACAGACTTCACAAGGGTGACCTGAGGGCCCAGTGTCCTCTAGTGGGCCTTGTACTCACTGACTGGCACCATGTAGCTCAGTTGGCATTTGCCATAGAATACCTGAATATTCAGGTCCACCACTATTGCCTTGTGTCTTTCACAGATAACAGCAGGTTCATCCTGAGCATCTGTGATAGACGGAAAAGGGTCTGGAGAAGCTGTGGACAACATTATGTTGTCTGTAACATTGTTTAGCACAACCGGTTTGGTGGTGGGTCATCAATGGTGCGGCATATCCATGAAGGGAGGCACAAACCTCTACAGGCTAGCCAGCGGCACCCTGGTTGCTATTAGGTATGACCTTGATCCAACAGAGCACCTCTGGGACTTTGTGTTTCAGTTCATCCTAAGGCACCAGGTTGCACCTCAGACTGTTCAAGAGCTCAGTAATGCCCCGGGAGGACATCCACCAGGACAGCAGTTGTCTCATTTGGAATATGCCCCAATGCTATGAGGCATGCATACAAGCACGTGGGGGCCATACAAACTACTGAGTACCATTGTTAGTTGCTGCAGTGAAATTTTGTCAAAATGGAATTGTCTGCTGCATCATTTTTCCCACTTTGATTTTCCAGGCATCTTTGAATTTAGCCTTGTGTAGGATGATTAATCTAATTTCCATGAAAAGATGTGGCATCCTTTCATTCTTAACACATTACCCAGTCGATATCAGTATAGAAATCCAGCATGACCTTTTCCCCTATCTGATGTGTTTTTAAACTGTTCCTTTAATTTTTGTTACTATTTTTAACCTTGGGTCTTCAAAACTTAGCTTAAAGACGTGACATGAACAGAGCTAATAAAAGACAAAAGGATACCACATTTCTTTGTAATGCCAGGTTTCCTACAAAATAGCAGCATTTAATCCACTACATGTAAAAACCAGCTATAATAACCAACTGGTTTTTAGAAGGGAAGTCAAATCATGAGTGATGATTTCTTGCAGATGTGATGGTAAAATAAGTAGCAGAGTACAGGACAAATCTGGCCTTCACTTGAACATTTACAAGCTGAACAACCCACCCCATTTCGTATGTCTCTAAAGTCCTGGGAGAACTGTCATTTGTATTTCTGGCTCTCCTCTCCCACCTCCTGTTGACTGGCAGGCTGTTCCTGCCCTGACGCACAATGCTTACACACTCATTTTGGTGCAGAGGGTGCTACACATTGAATTAAAAGAGTTCTGATTGATAAGGTAGTTGAAGGCAAATCTGCTCCCACTAATTGTCTTTCAAATGCCCTCATTAATCAAAGCGGAGCCAGCGTGGTGACGGGCGGTCCTGTCAGCCGCTCTGCTACAGGCTCTCCTCTGGCCGCTCACCTCCCAGCATGATGCCTGCTTCCCCTCTGTCAGGCGCCACTGTCCGAGGACTACTGGAGCACAGGCCATCCGTCCGTCCGCTGCACACCTGCCTTCTGCCAGACAGGATCTGACCGCCCCCTGCCACTAGGACAGCCCCAGAGACCAATTTAGCAGCCACTTAATGATTCATGACTTCAAGTGGTGGAAATGAGGGCAGCATATGATAACAGGAATAAACACATTTAATTAGCTCCTCATATACATTATTTATTTATTTACCTGCACTCTGATTAATTTATATATTTTGTGTTGCAGGGGTTTTTTGGTATTCACAGCATCTGGCAGACAGCCTTTGTTGTGTGGTTGAGAGAGTGCTTTCTCCTTCTCATCTTTGTGTGCGTGTGTGTCTGTGTCTGTGTGTGCACGCACAAGCGGGTTGGGGGCTAGCAGTGTACCTCCTCCTTATCGGGTACCACCTCTTTATCGGGGGACCTTTTGCTTGGGTGGGGTATCAGCAGGGATTTGGCAAGCCCCCCACAATGAAACGAAACGAAATATTAGACTTTAAAATATACAGTTCCCCATGCTCTAAGTAGCCTTGTTTGTGGATTTCCTGACAGGTAGTTACTCCCCCAGTTTTCTTTGAGCATAGGGCATACATTTTCATGGAGGCACTAATCAAAGCGGTGCTGTGGCAAACAGCACATCCACAGTAGGCCCAATCAAAGCCGCATACCTGGCACTCTTCCATAAGGTGCTGGGAACGCTGATGACAACTCTTACCCTAGCATCTGCCATCGCATCCATCACAGGTTGACTTCTTTCACTCTCGCTCTCACTCATAGACTCATGAGCACAGGCTGCTCTGTGAGCTCTCACTCGACAGTCGCAACTTGTTTGTGAACACGTTCCTTGAGAAAGTTACATCATTGGGTTTAAAGCACTAAATGAGACTGTCAAAATTGCCTAGCGATATTATAGTGAGGTGTCAGATTTACGTGTCAAATACTCAGTAATTGTCATTTCTCCCGGAATCTCTCAGATTTGCGCTAAGACTGCGCTGAGAGGTAACGGGGAGGAAGAGGTGCGTATAAGCAAAGAGAGAAAAGGCTTTAGACACTGTCACTGATATTCTCTTAATTAGCTGTTGCTGCGAAAAATAAACTCCAATTGTGCACATGGCACCAAATTAAAATGTCTGGTGTATAACAAGCAGAGAAACACAATGTGGGAGTGACCTCGAGTATTGTGTCCCTAAGGCCTGCTTTATTTGTCACTTTTGTGGAAGGAAATCACTGAGAGAAGAGGGAGATGAGGGAGGTGAGAGGGGGCCTACGTCCAAAGTAGCAGACACAGGGATTCCCACCGCCCGCTCTCCTCCTCTTCTCTTTTTTCCGTCTCTGTGTCCGCCCTCTAATCCCCGGCCGTTGAAGACCTCCAGACGTCCTCCTCACATAATGACACAGCTATCAAACCCAATTGCTGTGGCTCAGACCCAAGGCAGTGCATTAAACCCCTTAGAGTCTGATTGCTTCTCCAGAGTCAAGTGGTTGCGTCCTCCCTGTCATTTCCTAGGCCACCGCCATCACTGCGCCGGCTGCTTAGAGCTGCTGAGACTAGAGCCCTCACACAGGCCTGGCTGACCCACTTACTCAGACACACTGACCTCATAAATGCAACGAGACAAGGGCCTGCACAAAAACACACAGAGGAGTTGTGATTGCATAATAAGCTGCCAGGATTATTTTGAAGATTAATACTTACTTCTGGAGAAATGAGCTGGGATGTTTTGTAATATTCAGTAAACTGTGTGAGCAAGGAAGCAAAGTTAAAAATGTATTGATTGTACTTTAAAAGCGAGTCCTCATTAAAGGTTTAGTAAAGTTAACAGTAAAGTTATAGACTACGTATAATAAAGTTATAAGTAAGTGTTCTGTTCTGTCATTTAAATAAAAGTACTCCTAACAGTAAACATATGCTTTTTATGCTGAAAAGAATTACCCACTCGTATTTTTATATTCAACAGTTATGCTCTGTAATTCGAAGCCGCCTTTTGAGGAGAGCATTTAACTATCTTACAAACTTTTAGTTTAAAGTTTACATTTTGAGAGTGAAATGGCTAATTCATTAATACAATATTATGATGATGATGTATTAGTTCTGATAATTGACTACACTAAAATACAAACATCACCACATCACAAAAAGTCAATGCAAAAAAGTTATTGTGCTTCACAAATAGCATGTATACAACTTCAATGACTATTATTATCTATAATAGACTTGATGAGCATTATGAACAAAAGTCACGGATGCCCCTCCGGTGGTCCTCCTTGGGCTCTCGCACTCTGGGGCCTCTGGATGTCTGGAGGCTGGATCTCCTCCATGCCTGCTTCATGCCCTGGGGGACAGGGCTATGTCTCTCTACAACCTCTAGCAGACCATTACATGGGGAAACCTTTTGAATACAAGCGCGCTGATCCACACAGGTGTGACACGGGTGTTCACCGTTCATAGACATAAACTACACCTTTATTGGCTGCTATTTCCAAGCACATTGTGCACTGTCGGTCCTGCTTGCTACACAACAACATTCGATATTTAGTATTCACTGCTGTTTACACTTAGCTAGATTAACGTGATGGTGTTGTGTTTAGTATGTTGCTCTGTTTTCTTTGCTTGTTTTCTCTTCTTTTTCTCTCAACAGGTGATCCAGAAGATTTTTTTTCTCTTTCTCTTTTTAAGTGCCCTTTCTCACTGTCCCTCAAACACCTAAACATTATACTTATGGGAGTTGCTCAGCCATAGAAACCCATGCCATGAAGCTCCCAGCACACAGTTTTCAAGCTGATGTTAGCGCTAGAGGAGGTTTGGAGCTCTGTTGTTATTGAATCAGCAGACTGTGATTTTTAAGCACAATGTGCCGCAACACTCTGTGACCCTGCTCTGTAACATTTTGTGATCTGCCACTGTGGTTTCTAAATGCTTCCACTTTGCAGGAATAGAACTTACAGTGAATGGCGGAATTTCTAGAAGGGAAGAAATTTCACAGACAGTGCCATCCTGCTATAACACCGTGCTCAAATTCAGTGAGCTTTTTAGAACGACCCATTTTCCCCCACTAATGTTTGTAAAGGCAGACTGCATGGCTGGGTGCGTGATTCTTTTTCACTTGGAGAAGCCCGATTTGGTTTTCCATATAGTCTATGTGAACTTCACCTAAGGTTAAAATCATTTAAAAGGCTACTTTTTCCTGGTTCTGGTTACAGTATCAGTGTCCCTTCTTGTTCCACATTGTTGCACAGTGATTGTTGACATATACTTCCATAAAATACTTGAATTAAGCAGATTTGTGTTTGAAACATGCTGTCTGAGTGCACCGGGAAAAAGAAATCTTTGAATTCACCTGAAGACTTTTAGCAGTCAATCATAGACAGAAATTGCACAGTAACATGCACTGTAAATGGCACACAATGGGAATCTTGGTGAAATGCATGCCAACATAAAACTAAAATGTCAGATAGACTGTTAACAGAGAACAAACATCACACATTTAAAAACTGATTCATGCAACATTCAAGAGATTTCATTCTTCTTGACATAACAATTACTTGCTCAGAATGACATTTTTTAAACAGCAAAAATCTGATTATAAAATACACAGCCTATTTTTTTTTTTTTTTTTACAGAGTTACAGGAAGGTGTTGGACTGTATTTCAAAACAACATGTTTTTCATGTTATGCATGATTAAGTGCTCAGCGCGGTGGACCTACACTACAATAATGATTTCGTGAGGGTGCCGTCACCAAACATTTCTGTAGGGATATTCGTACAGTGCAAATGGCAACATGTCGTCCATGTTGCCTGCACACCCCGTTGCACTGGAGGGGAAAAAACTAATGGGAATGAAAGAGCAAATATCTGCGAGTGTTTGTTTGTCAGTGTGTGTGTGTGTTCCTGTAAGAAGGTGTGTACGTGCACATGAGCGCTGTATGTGTGCGTGTCCCTGTGCTGGTGCGTAAGATGGAGTGCAGTGTCGGAGTTTGGGCAGAAGGTGAATAACTACAGTGCTTACAGTGTAATCATGGTTCCTGTCAGCCCTGCTGCAGGAGAGGAGGGGGCGACCAGCAGACTGAGCTCCTTGGTGATGAAGTACAGGCACCGAGGAGCGCTCTACACCTGGATATTTATTAACACAGGCCTGACAGTAATGAGGCCTGAACAGGTGGGCTGGGACACACATATCAGAGTGAGGAGCATCCGCCAGGAGGCAGAGGGGGAGATGGTGAAGACGAGTGGGAGAAGTTCACCCTGCAGAAACACAGCACTATCGAGAGCTGAGGTTGCACACCCACTCGTACCAGCAGTACATACACATCTGACTAAAAAAAAAAAATAGCAAGCAAAAACAACAGCTAAATGGTTGTTTTTCTTCAACACTGTGCATGTTACACTTGTGGAAGACTGTGTATTATGTTTGAATTTAATAAACCGCCATTGGTTTAAGGTCGAAGAAACAAGCTAGGCTGGTCAATTGGTGTAGACGTTGCTTATTTTCGTGCCCCCTTTTGTCGTGTTAGCAAACATACAAATAACTGCAGGAAAACTGCGAATAAAAAGGAAATGATGACACAGTGAGAGGTGTAATTTGCAGGCCAGCAGCAGTGTATGAATACCTGGAACAGTCACACTTGGCTTCTTACTCTTTCATTTGACAGGAACACACTACTGTTCCAGTTTTTGTTATTTACAGAAAGCATCACTTTAGTTTCAAAGAAATCACAGCAGAGTGACCTGATTAACTTTTTAGAAGATTAATGATATTTTCAAATCGTCTGCATTTCAGGAGAACAAATCAAATAAAAATTCAGAGCGCTATGAATAAAAAAAAGCCTGATTTCTCCCCGAAGCGCTGTTGGATACAGTCCAGAGGTCGACATTATGAGAAAATTATAATAAGTAGTTCTCTGTCCGAGCAGGGTGGACTTTACCAACCGAGATGCTGAGATTAGGAAAAATAGACAGATCACCAGTACTGAGGGACGTATTCCAGACCTCATTAGGGTTAAGGACAGAGTCATAGTTAGGTTAAAGGTATGGGAGTAGGTAAAGTGTAGAAAGAGCATGTAGTGATTACAGCTGTACATCCTGTGTGTTTGTGTGTCTGTGTTCACCCTGTGCCGGCTTTCTGTACTCCAGTTGTCTTATTAAGACCCTGAGTGAGGCTAATCAGTGCTGTCATCTGATGCTGAACAGATGCGCGGAACAAAGAAGAGGAGGAGACCACTGCAGGCCTAAGGTGCATCTGCGGGGGAGGAGAGAAAGCTCTGCTGCCTGAGCTGATGCTAGCTGATGGCACTCCCTGTCAAGTAAGGCTCTCAGAGACTAATAGGTGGAGAAAAGGTAGAGGGGGACTACGTCCAACATTTTATGTCAAATCCACCTTAATAATTCGTCATTGCCAGCTGTGACTGACACAAACTGTAGGTAAGACGGCTTCTTGCGCACACCCAAAATGGCACATGGGGAAATTCACTTAACTAACGCAGTCGACTCTGGATCCAGTCTGCAGCACTGTATGTAATTTGAATTTCTGGTATGTGAATAAAGAGAGAAAGTTGCGCTTTTCGGAAGGGAACATTTGAAAATGATTAGGGGGAAAGGGCTGGAAGACGGTGCCACATGAACCTTCCCCTATTCTGTGTTGTTAAATCTCACTTTGACTATCACTTTTGTCTCTTACTTCCAGCCCCCCTGCTTCACGTGTGTCTTTTTCAAACGGTCTCCGCTCTGTGTGCCAGCCGTGGTCAGAGAATAGGGAACTCGGCAAGGACTGCAGACAGATTTTAAAACCAGAGCAGCGACTATTAACTCTCCAGCCTCCCTGCTGAGTCTGCTGGGAGCTTGCACTCATTTCCTATGCAGACACTCCTAACAGATGACCTTGGTCTTATCAGGACAGGTCTAGATCTTGCCAAAAGTTGGAGGACACGATATTATTGAACCAAAAGAAACAAATATCATTGTTCATCTATTATTGCGTGCAACTTTAGCTCCAGTGAGCCACACTGAGTTGTGGCTGTGAGCCACAGGCCACTGATCTCTGCCACCTAATCAGCTCGAACAACTTTTAGATAAGTCCTAATTCCAAAATGTTTGATACCACAGTATTTGGTTAATCTACATAGATGTGTATCTAAAACTGACCTAAGCCTCTTCTGGATGTGCACGATCTGGAAGAAAATCCACTACAAGTGTAATTGGAAAGGCATGCACTCTGCACAAATTCAAATGAATTCCATACATGTCCTGCTTTACACATCAGTAACAAAAGGCTTTCCCCGTTTAGCACATTCCATTTTTAGGCCTCTAGTCAAACAAGTCACATAAGCATAGAATAGAGCTTTACTAGCCTATCCCCCACACTGCCCTGCAAGGAAGACAGATCTCCAATCTGAAGAGAACAAGCAGTTCCCTTTAAAGATCCTGTTTCTGGGACTAATCTGGTAAACTCCCATAAATGCTCCTCAGCACCCCAGATGGAGGGAATTAGCAGCACCAGACAGTGCGGAGAGGCCTTTAAGCCCACGATATACCTCTGAGATTAATTAACTTCTAACTTTAGATATTATTATAGAATCTAAGGTTGCTACACAACCATGTCTTCAACTCCATTAGACAGTTTTGCGCCGCGGACCAGGCGGAGAGTCGAGGTGCTTAGCCAGGCACTGTCTTCCATAATGCATGTTGGCCTCATCCGTACTCTGACAGCACTTAAGAAGCCCACAGCCATTTGAGTGACAAAGATCTCATCTATTTTTCATTTTTGACTCTAACTGCGTGAGGGAAGATCTTATGTGCCATACAGTACGTGCTTGTGCGCGCGCACGTGTAAACGAGCGTGCGTGAGTGCAGGAACAATTAGAAATATGTTGTTGGACAACAGCCTTGGATTTACTCGCAAATTATCTAAACTCGGGAGCAAGCTGTGAGCGTCTGCGTGTGTATGAGTCACAGTTTTTAATGAGTTCTTTTCATGCAGTCCTTCGCAGCTTCACTCGCTGGCGCTGCAGATTCACTCTTCTGCTCTTACAAATCACCGCGTTCGAGTGTATGTGCAGGGATAAAGCCTCCAACCGAAGCAAGATGAGGGATATGTAACGAGAAAGGAAGTATACCTTTAAGAGGAAGAAAACAGGCAATCTCCCACCAGTAAGAAATCTGTATCAAATTGTTTTGTGGAAATGACCCAGAGTGGACAGCTCAGACCTCCATCTCAGTGTGTCAGGAAGCTTAGATTGTCCCCATCGCGCCTTCTGCTCTCTCTGAAGTGAATTTTATTTGATGTGGTTTTAAATATATTAATACAACTGCTTAAATACACGAGCAATCAGCCAGGTAACATAAGGTCCATGATGTGCTCTATAATGAATTAATGTGAAGCAGATTCACTGAATTCGAAAAGCACTTTGCCTGATTGTAAGATGTTGGTCAAAGCTGTTGCATCACATAAAAGCTCAGATTTGGATTTTTTTTTTTTTTTTTTGCACGCCAGTTTACGTCAAGAATCGTTTTGACAGCGCTTCTCCACACAGCGAGTTTCGGTTTCACAAAGAGGCAGGGCTAGATAATCCATTAACATAGCATTAGCCCAAACTTTTAAGCTTCTTCAGACAAGTCATCTCCAGCATTTGGCAGGCTCTGAGGTGGGCAGCTGCTTATTGCACATTAAGTGCTTTTAGAAACACGAGCAGAATATGTGGTGAGAGATGCATTAGGAGACAGACTGTCAAAGCCGTGCGCTCTCCCATGGATGCCACTTGTATTGATTTCTATAGCCTTTTAATTTAAGGGCACTTTCACTTAAGGCTGGAACAAATGTGAGAAAAGGCCGGCTGCATATTCAGCTGTTAATGCTACAATCATGTTCAATTAAATATGCATGAGGCCACACATTTGAAGATAGGTCCTTTAAATTGGCTCGCGTTTGGTTGTTATTATATAATTAGATCGGAAAAGAAAAGAAAAGCACAGCACGGTGTTAAAATTGTTTCTGATGATTAGCAAGCAGGAAAAGTCATGGATCAGTTTGTCAGAGAGCATGAATAAGACAGTGCAGGGACGATTAATCCCTCAGAGGCTCCTACTGACAGACCAAGCTCGTTCCCGGCTGCATGACCTTGCAGAACAGCCTTGAAAAGCACAGGTGAGCACTCTGCTGCTTGATAACTTTCCCTTGGCTGCATGTGCTAAGTGAAATTGCTGTTTTCAGCTGTGGAGATGTTAGGCTGCGGGTTGATGGCATGCAGAGAGAAAAGAGGGCGGGGTGCAAGGTAACTCTGTTGAGCAGGCTGAGGGCACCCGGTGTCAAGCTCATTAACCTCGGTAAAAGAAATGTTACAATGAAACAGACAATACGCGCGGCACCGGGTCACATGCTGAAGTGCTGCTCCTTGTAAAGCCTGAACTCTAACCAACTGACACAGCACCATCGGCATTTCATATATTAAAAGACCTTCTTCCTCTGAAGTGGTTGGATAGTTTTTGTGAGCAGGATGGGGAATTGTGTATGATACTGTAAGTAGATTTAAATATGCAAATGCAAAGGTGGCTCAAGCTGCGCTGATGTGAGGGATGAGCTCGCTGTGTGTCTTATGATGGAAGTCATTATACCGCTACCAGGGCTTCTCAGCATATCTTCATTTATAAAGCTTTGCATTCAGTCTTGTACAGTCCTAACCTGTTTAAACAAAGCCTTTGTCCCTGACAGACGCAATCAGAGTGATGAGTAAACACATACACTACGTCTATCTTGCCTATTAAT
Source organism: Copadichromis virginalis (assembly GCF_057382275.1). Taxonomy (NCBI): domain Eukaryota; kingdom Metazoa; phylum Chordata; class Actinopteri; order Cichliformes; family Cichlidae; genus Copadichromis; species Copadichromis virginalis. Next base: position 21,656,675 of record NC_140618.1, read on the forward strand.
CTGGGCACCCAGCTGTGAGCGGGGCTTTGCTGCCCTATCTCCTCTGGTCCACACAGTAGCCTGTTGGTATTGCTGCCCATGTTTAGATTTCATCAAGAGCTCAGGATTGTTTCAGTGCAACAAAAATCAGAGCACACTGGTGAATATATTGCGTGAAAATCTCCCTAGACAGCAACTCGTCAAGATTTTAGATCTTCAACTTCAAGATCTTTAATTTCTTTTACTTTAGTTAACTGAAATTGAACTACACTGTGTGATTGTTCGTCTCAGCAATAAACGTAATTAGGTGTACACATTTGTTCTCCTTGGGAATTAAAACACTTGGTGGCAGGGCTGTTGCATTGGATTGTATAAGACTGACATTTACTGTAATGTAAAAGATAGCTGTAGCTTAAAGTGCCTTAACCCTGCATTCTTTTTAATGACAATTAGAGGGCGACACTTGTGGTTGCAAAATAACTTGTAGTTCTATAGGCCAGCGGTCCCCAACACCCGGGCCACGGACCGAGTCGCTTGGTACCAGGGCGTGAGAGTTGAGGCTCGGGTGTGAAATTTATGGTTTTCAGGGTTTTTATCATTATTTTTTAACGTTTTCATTGTTAACTCGGTTTCCCTGGGTCTTTTCCCGTGTGTTATGAATAAATTATCTTTTTCTGGGTACTGGTACTGGTTTTATTTTGTTGTATTTATCCGTGGCACCTTAAAGGCCAGTCCGTGAAAATATTGTCGGGCATAAACTGAAAAAAGGTTTGTTTTTTGGTTTTTTTTTCCCCAAAAAGGTTTGTTGACCACTTCTATAGACTGCCCTCTGCCCTACCTCTGCAAACAATTTCCTACTACTACACTGAAAAAAAAAGTTCTTTCAATTTACTTGATTTTATTGTGTACATCGGTCCCACATAATATGAATAAGTATGACTGACTTAATTTTCCACTTTCCCTCAAGTAATTAATGCTTGTCAGATCAAAGTATTTTATTTACATCAGATTACTTTAAAAAATCATGTTTGATGTACTAATATTAATCTATTATCATAATATCAATGTATTGCATAATGTCAATATATTTTAATGTTTAACACCAACTTATTTTTATTTGCCAGTGTTACGCAATGATATTATGTAATGTAAACACATTGCAATTATGTTCCTGCAACACAAATTATGGCTTTAAATCCTACTACTTAATTTTTTCAATTGAAATATTAACTGATTATTATTGACAAAAAAGGCAAAGACTGTGAGTGCTACTGAACAATTCACCTTTATTAAACTGTAACAGCAGTGAAAGCAGCAATTCTGCCATGAACAAGTCCAAAATCGCATCCATATAAACTTGTTAACACATTTTTAAAGATAGCCTGCAGAAATAACTAAAAGAAAAAGTTAGTTTGAGAATATATTTGCAAATATTTCACAAAAAACTGACCTCAGCAGCAAATAAAAGAAAGTGCTTATAGATGATCCTGTCATCTCTTACATATAACATTTGTATTAATTACACAATTGAAAATGTAAACTAAATTAAGACTACCTGAAAAAAAAAGCAACACGCTTTTATGAATAAACAGATTTACCCAAATATAACTTGTGTGTTATTTGACAACAGTTTCAGCTTCTGTACATGTATTTACCTGTATAAGATTTCAACTAAGTTGAGCCTTAAATGACATTGTTACATAACTAATACCAAACACCTACATGAATTTTAATCTTCATTTTAAACATGTAAGCAGGACATTAAGGTTGACTTAGAACATATTGCTAAAAATCGTCAGTAAAAATTTCTTACAACATGATACCAAAAGGAAAAATTATCCTGCATTGCAGTCACACGAGGGGAAAGCAATAAAAACATAAGCAGTATAACGTTACTGAACACAAAATGAAAAACTGCAAAGAATTGCAGAAGTGCAGTCTTTGACTTCTCAATGAAACAGATGGTTTTTGAAAGCAAGAACTTTAGAGAGTTTAGCTCCATCCAGTTCCATGAAAACCTTCTGGAAAACGTCAAAGTTGTAGCGAAGGTCAGCAGGGTAGGCAAGGTTTAATGCATACATGAGTCCAAATAGCATTATCACAGCAAATGCTACATTATCCAAAGTCTTCGCCACCCTGATGCCTGCAAGGACAACTCTTCTTCATCTGCTGAAGCTTGATCTTTAAGAAGATAAATTCAAACAGTGGTGTCTTCAACAGTCTCACTGATGGCACGTTCTTCCATGCCCTGTAAAAAAGAAGCCATGTTAGTCATTTCCAAGTAAATAATATGACACACTGTGGAAAGTCCAAAAAGAAAAAAAAAACCACAAGTACATACCACATACTCCTGGATAAGCATGCCAGGGTCTTCACCCATGTAGATACACACTCCCTTAACACACTCAGCATCAACATCTTCACACTGAAATGAAATGTATGTAATTAATCAGAATCAGAATCAGAATACTTTATTGATCCCTGGGGGAAATTATTTTTTGTTACAGTGCTCCATTTTAAACCATTAGCATCTTCATTCAGCTCTTGTCCTTCATTTAAGTTTTAATAGTGTACTTTACATGAATGTTTTTAAAGTAAAGGCACACAAATTAATAATAGGTTTACTGGCAATTAATAATAAGTTGACAAAGTGAAGGTTAAAAAAAACAAGCAGATGTAAAAATACAAAATGAGAGAATTTATCATGGGAAACATTTGAAATCTTCCACAATTATAAAATTTCATCCAAAGAGGATCGTGTTAAGTGAATGTTGAGGCTTTATCACTTACATTATCCATTTATGCCACAATTCTTTTCAGTATTAGTCCAAGCTCTCCTCTTCTGTTGACCAACTTCACCAGGTTGTCCAAGTGGAGATCCAGCTGAGCCAGGAACTTTGTTTGAGGGGGGATAGTGGCAATTCTCTTAAACTCAGCGTTGATCTGAAAACATGAGCACAGAGAAATGAGCTTCAAAGGTTTAATACCTGGAAGAAGGCCGCAATCACTCATGCTGAAGAAATGGGCTGTCAAATAACAACTGTGCCTTAACCATTTTAGGCTAATACCACAAGAACACCGTGTATGAGGCAAACCTTACCTCATGGAAATCAAATAGAGCAGGCCATCTTGCCATGAAAGCCTCCACCATTGGTGCATCACGAACACCTTCATGTCTTCTGTATGAAAAAGTCTTTTCCATCTTGAGTTTCACCAACTCTGTTACTCTTTTTTATGTCCATGTTGTGGGCTTTGACATGTCAATAGCTTTAAGAGTCCCCTTGTCTGCTACTTCTGAAACTGAGGTAAGGTTAAGAAACTCATTCCCAAACAAGGAATCCATAAACTGAAGTCTGAAACTGCCCTGAAGACAACACTGTCTCTTGACTTCAACGATGAGATCCTCAGTTGATTCAGGCGCTCCATTAGAGAGTGAGCCTTCGACAGGTTCCGTCAGCCAAAACAGTCTTTAGGACCATAGGACTCCCCATAGGACTCTGTAGGCATTCAGACATTCAGAAAGAATCATTTCAGTTTAGTTTTCATAAAGCTATCCATACCCAATACTCAAAGTTATAAAGATCAGACATAAAAAAGAAGAATTTATCTAATGAAATACATGCGACTGAACCTATTACACTTATATGAACACCTTTTATTTCTATATGCCTTTTTAAAGTCACAATGTGGACTGATCCAATCTCATAGTCAACCAATGGATAAGTATCAAGGAGTTCACAGAGTGAAGCGAGAGTGAATATTCTTGTGGATACTGGGCGGAGCTCAAAAGCTCTGTCGTGCTCTCTGTACCAGCCACCAAGCTCTCTGACAATGTAGAATATGCTGTGGTACAATGCAGATATGGTTTTTCAGTATTCTGGCAATCCACCTGCTGCCCTTTGGGCCAGTACCATTCCATTTCTATAAGTTATACTCTTTATGTCACACACTGTGCAAGGTTGACCTCTAGAATGTCAGGGAATATGTACCTAATGACTTAAGCTATCTCCTCTTTAAGCAAATCCACTAGAAAGGCCGATACAGCTGAGCTCTCTAATTCAGACTTGCCAAGAGATGGGGAGTTTAGATGGTAAGCTATCATCATCTGATGTTTTGACTTCTGTAATCATAAAGGTAAAAATTCCACCATCACAAAAAACATTAATTTTAATTGAAAAAAGGTATTCCAGTCCAGAAGAGCATCAATGGTTTCTTTAAAGTACCAATCTTTCCCTCATTTATACATAATGTTTTGAGAAGCAGCTCACATATGTTCTACACAAACTAGAAAAAAAGAGGGGGGGAAAGGGTCCTAATTTGTTTTGGGCCGATGTTGGAAAATTCACAATACATCACTTAATAAGACAGTCTGTTGAACAAACTTATCTCCTTGTAGATATCTGCTGTATTATTTGGCCGTGACCAATAGAATAGTCAAGTAAGTGACACTTCACCTAAAACAATGACTAAATGGAAAAATGATTTGGCATTTATGGGCACAGGTTCTTAAACCCACGTCTAAGGTGGCAGGATCCTTATTATAACTTGAGTGCATGTCATCAGCAATAATTAAGGTATGGCACTGTGGCCCTCCCAGCTTCTGAAACTCTGACGGTTACAGCCAGACTAATTAGCCAATGTAGCCATAGCTAGCACGAGTAACACAAACACTATTGCTCTCTCAGTGACGTTTTAACTTGCTAAGCCATCAAAAACGTCAGTGCTCTCTGTCACATGCATAAATTCCATATCTGACCGACAACAGCTGCTTTCTCCCGACTATGTGCAATTTGTTAATATTTTTCAGCTTTAGCCACAAAGCTAATACCAACTTTAGCTAGCACTGTAAAAACAACATGTAGATGCATTACAGATTACGTTTCATATAGCATGCACTACAACAATTCTGTGAAAACGTACCCAACTAAAACAAATGTATTTAAATTACTTACCTTCTCACTATGCCTGACTCAGTGCCAAAGGTTGCATGTGGCTGAACAGTCTTCCAGAATCTGGCGGTCAATTGCGCTCTCCTTAAATTATGTTGTTGTCTTATTGGATAAGGTAGGTCTTATTATCCAATCACATTTAGTTGTTGTCTTTGAATATATTGCATCATTTCCGGTTGTGGTCAAACATGATTACAATGGTTTTAGTATTCTAATTTAGTCATTTTAAATCAATGCAAGAAAAATGAGTAGTCTCAGTATTGTTTATAATCAAGTAAATGGTACTTTATTTAATCATATAAATAAGAGAAACATGAGAGGCTTGTGTAGCATTAACTAAATTCATTTGTGCAAATTCAAAAGCCTGCCAATTCCCATTTTTTCAGTGTAGCATGACCACTACTTACAGGCCATGCTTAAAATAACATTATTTTAATTTGCTAACTTTGTGTCATTTTAAAGGTGATGTCATAAAGGAGAATTATGCAGGTTAATGTTTATTGGCTTGCAATTTTTTCTCTCACTTCAAAAGCGGCATGTTAGCACATTTTAATATGGTCAGTTGGCAGGCTTCAAACTGGGACCTCACAGACAGTGGTGATTCTAGACTCTGTTGGGGCCCCAGGCAAAAATTCACAGCCCCCTTCAGCATTCAGCATCATTATACTTCAAATATTCTGTCAACAACAATAGTCCTATAACATAACAAATAAAACCCTACAAATGGCCATATTTTTTTTCCTAAGGGAAGTCAAAGCTCTCCTACCGTCGCTTTACTAAACTTTGACACTGCCGTAGTTGAAAGGTTGCTAGCCCTCGGGGGCCCCCACTAGCCTGGGGCTTCAAACAGTTGCTGGCTTTGCCTCGTGGCAAAACATGCATCTGCTCGCAAACAAAAGGGTGACGTCACATCTTTACTACTGTTTATGGATATACCCATACACTGTTGTAGCTGTATACGCTGTTGAAGCATTAAAATAAGTCTGTAACATTAATGTTACATGTGTTAGCGAAATGCAAAGAATCTGAATAGCTGCTTCGCTTGAGCGCAAAAGTTCAACAAAATTTCACTTTTTACAATTATTATTGTAAAAATTATTAAGATTTCTGTGTGTGGCCCAAACACAATAAACAAAAGAACTAACAATCAAACAAAACACAAAAAACAGGATAAAACTAACTAAGCTATAAGCACATTTTCTCAGATCAGAACTCCTTGTCCACATTTTGGGCATGTACTGCTGTCACATGGAGGTAATGTATTATGGACTGTTACTTAATGGACCATAATTTCAACAAACTACAGACCAAATCACTCCAGGGGGCGTTACTTAGTAATGTTTTGTAATGGCAGGGCAAGGAGAGGCAAGAAGTGCCAGTGAAAGCTTTTTGGTATCTGTCAAAGCTTCTAAAACAAGCACACCTTAATGTGCTTCTTCCCAAACAAAAAGTTCAAAGTTTGGTGTAAAAAATATTTGAATTTACTTCTGATTTTTATTGTTTATTATGACAAAAAACACAAGTTTTTAAAAAAGAGACGGTGAGCAGCAGTAAGGTTTTTAACCCTGCAGGTAAATATTTGATGATGTTTTTTGTGTAGTAGTATTAGGCTGTGGGACACACCCTAACAGTACTGCACAGTAGCCGTACAAGTATAGAGCTGGTTGAAGCATAAAACTCATTGACAGATATTTTCTTCCAGTTTATAAGATTAAAAATGACTATTATGGGGGGAAAAACAGGAAATGAGCCCTAGTTTTACTAACTGAGATTACTAGCTTTTTTAAATGCTACAGGATGTCCATTTCTCTTCTCATCATGACCACTTTGCCATCTTCAAATCCATCATGTCATTTTCAGATGGCTCAATCCAGACAGATGTATTAATAGAATACAAGAGAAACCCTATTACTCTTTTGAATCTGAGTGTGAAATGCATAAATTGCTAATGGGGGAGGGGGGGGGGGGTATAAGAGACCTGTTAATGAAGGACTCTGATTAGCATTTGTTAAAACTCGGTGAAGTTCTTACATGGTAAAGGTCAGGCTGCTGTTCTGACATGAAAACGAGATGAAAACGTTCTACTTTTTGGGGGAATGTCATGATTTGAATTAAGATTGTCAGATTGGCTGTAAGCTCGTATCACGGTGCAGGCGTCTTGTATGACCTTTTCAAGGATTTGTCATTTTCCGCCCCTGTGATGCCACCATGGCTCAGCAGGAGAGAGGCCCCTCTTCTCTCGCCATGTAATTTGTCCTGGGTGTTACCATTCACACCGCACTACTCACAGCCACTCGCCCAAATGCCTATGTATCTACAGACCAGCAGGCTGCGACTACAAAATAACAAGAAGCTGTTCATGTTCTACTCTACGCTCTGTGTAAAGCAGCAAAGGCCTCTGCTGTGTGCTGCTGTTGGCCTGAGCGTCACACTCTCACCGCAACGCCTGGCTCCAGTTGTGAAGCAACCACTGGTCTAAAGCAAATATGATCGCAGTTAAGGATATTAACTACACTTGCAACAACAGCTTCACTTGTGAGTGATCAAGCAGTGAAGCTGTCTGTTAAAAGTTGTTGTATACTTTGCAGTAAACCCTTCGTTCTTAACTCACAATGCCAACACCAAACACAAGTAGCAACTTGAATATGTTGTTCCTGTGAAAATTGCTGACATATTAACTGACTTTCATGTTAGAAAAAGAGAAAGTGGGACAATTTAGGCACCAAAACTACTGCTATAATTACACTTACATTTAAATGTAATGCCAAGGGGTAATCTACAAACATCCAGAGTTTGGTCCAAAACTTCAAAGAAAATCTAACATTAACATTGCACAAATGACTGACAAGCACTTTCTATATTATCATGTCCTGATGAGTCCTGGTCCCTTCTTATGTCGTGACCAGTGTTGGTCAAGTTACTTGAAAAAAGCAATCAGTAACTAATTACTGATTACTTCCCCGAAAAAGTAATCCCGTTACTTTATTGATTACTTATTTTCAAAAGTAATTAATTACTTAGTTACTTTTTAAAAACACGATTTACAACCTGAATAGGTGATAAAGCGATAGATCTTTCAGCCCAATTCTACTTTTTCTGCATAATCCATCATACAAAATGTAATCAAATGGAAAAGTCTCTTTTTTTAACTTGTTTTATTAGTTTTAATCTTTTAACTTTATGCATCAAGCAAAAATTTAATTATATGCAACATTCTGACTGGAAGAAATTTGTTTAATATTTAAACCTATTTTCTGCACATTCCAGCACATAAAATATATATATATATATTTGTGTTTACACTCACTCTTTCAAATAGATGCAAGTGAAACACAGCAGAAAATAAATAAAGTCAAAGACTAGCGATCCTGTTGCTCTATTTTCACCTGTAAAGCAGGAGTGGCGTAGGTGGAGGTTCACCCTGGTGCTGGTGTGCCGCAATGGTCAGTGGAAGAATCCACGAGTTTCTCTGTGAATTTCCCATTACGTCGTAGCGCACTCGGAGCTTGCTTGGAAGTTTAGGGGTTTTTTTTCACTGTAAAAAGAAGTTTTCTTCCCACGCATAACGGACACTAATGTTTTTGTCACTTTTTATGGAATCAAACTCAAAGTAAGGTCAGTACTTCCACGCTTTAAACGCTGCACGCTCATACTCTCTCCCGCACTTGACATATTATCCATTGTTGATCTGCACACAGCTGTTGTCACGAACGTCGCACTTGCTTACGTCACTGTCATGAGACATTCTCGGAAAAAAATCACGGTTTTAGTAACGCAGTAACACAGCATTCCTACTGGAAAGTAATGGTATTCTAATTACCGTTTTTGCAATAGTAATTCCTTACTTTACTTACTTTACTTTAATCATGGACTTGAAAAAAGTAACGCGTTACTGCCCATCTCTGGTCGTGACATATGAACCAGACATACTATCTTAAATGCTGAATTTATATTTGATAGCTTTTCACTGTAACTTTAAATGTAAAGCCCAAGGAGGTTCTAGTGAGTTAAGACCACACAACACTGCTAAAGTGTTTGATGACAGGATTATTTTCATAGTTAACATAATTAAGAAAACCAAATTCACAACATCTAACCAAGTCAGGATCACTCTGGAGGAGGTACGTATGTCACACAATCAAGAGATACCTTCATGATGGAAATACTTAGCGTCTACAACAAGGTGCAAACCACTGGTTACGATCTAGAACAAGCAGGACAGATTAAAACCTGCACACGTCTGGGAAAACTGTTTGGATGAAACCAAGAATAACCTGAACCAGAATGATGCCAAGACAAAAGTGTGGAATGAAAGGGGAAAACTCATGATCCAAGCACACCACATTATCAAACGTGGTGGACCCAATGTTATGGTGTGGGCACATATGACTGCTAGTGGAACGGAAACACTAGTGTTTATTGACGATGTGACTGCTGACAGAAGTGTACAGGGCTATACTCTCTGCTCAGATTCAGCCAAATGCTGCAAAATTGATCAGACAGAGCTTCAATGGACAAGTCAGACACCTAATCTCAACCCAACAGAGCAAGCAGCACACAGTTATTACATACAAAAATAAACTAAATACAGAAAGAACCACAAACAGGAAGCAACTGAAGGTGGCTGCAGTAAAGCACTAGCAGAGCATCTCAAGGAGGGAAATGCAGCATTTGGTGATGTCCATATGTTTTAGCCTTCGGGTGGTCATTGACTGCAAAGGATTTTCATCCAAGTATTAAAAAATATCTATTGAAATCAATTTTATTTATTTTTATAGTGCCAAACTGCAATAGGAGTCACCTTAGGGTGCTTTATATACCCTACAAAAATCCTTAACTTTAAAATCATGTTAGTTTGTCTAGTTTATTTTGAGCTTCTGAAAACAGGGGACTATGCATAAAATGTCTGTAACTCCTAAACAGTGCATTTGATAAAGGCCAATAGTCTTTGTTCAACAAATCATGGACCTAATTCTATGTAATGTGCTTGAGATGCCACCAGGTGACACAAAATATGCTCAACTGGGCCCAAGAAACAAGCCCAAGCATACAATAATCAGCCCTGACATTATAACCATAGAAAATGGTCTTGTTAGAAAGCAGAGTTCTGCTAGGAGACTGTGCGTCAGTGTTTATGTAGCACCCTTATAAACATTGTTGGATATCACTGTCCCAACCAAGAGCTGAAAGCTGTTTTGGCTGCATTAGGGGGAAGAAACCAAAATCAGGGAGATGGCTGTAATATTGTGGCTGATTGCTGTATACACATTGCACAAAAAATGATAGCCGAGCAAATTAGTCGAGGCTGCACTGCAAATATTTGGTTCAAGAACTCTAGCCAAGCGAAAAAAAAAAATACAAGAGATTGAAATCATGATTTTTTTTCTCCTTGTAGTAATTATTCTAGTGTTGGTGCTATGCTACCCATGCATACTGCGACAAACAGAATGTCAGAAGCCCGCATCTTGAAGCAGGATTACGAACTAATGAGGCATCCACATGAGGAATCTAGTGAACACTGACATAATTTACACCTGCTACCTGCCTTACAGATGCTTATACCTCCTTAGTGACTTGGGAGATCCACACATCTAACCACTGTGACAGGACTTCTCCGGTCTGTCTTCTGAGATTTGCACCTACAATGAAGATCATGCAGCATAGCAGCAGTATAGCTGATGCGGCACTGCTGCCCTTTCACAGCTAATTGGTCGCTCTGCGCTCATCATCTGGTTATCAGCGGTGATTGGCTGATGCTAAGCTGCGACTGGTCATTCGAGTGTCACTACCCTGTGTTCCTGTAATTAAAATCTGTCATCCAGAACCACATCCCTCGTCGCCACTAAACCCTTTCGTCAGATGGCAGAGCTCAGATAAACTGTCCTGCAGCTATTTCTCCGATGAAAGAGTGTCACGTTTATGGTGCAAAGTTTAGGAAACAGAGGAAAAATGCTTGAAATATTCCCTCAGAATGGGCCGAAGTTGGTCTCATGTACCAAATGGCACATTATAAACAAGCTGAAAGAGAAACTACCAAAACTCAAAAACATCTGTGTTTGATTTACTTATTTTCGCTGTCTTTGCATTGTACTATACGCTGAAACCTGAACTCTTTTGTCACTTTACAAGCAGAACTACTGTTGATGCAGTGGGAGAGATGAGAGAGCAGAAGGTACTTGATATTTTTTAATGATGCTGAACATTTGTTCAGGGCTTTAACTACTGGAGGGCACTCCACTAGTGAGCTTCTACAGGGCTGGCCTTCAGAAACGCGGACGACAGAAATCTTTGAAAATTAATTAGAGACAAATCCCTTCTCACTGCTGAAGTGTGGCATTTAAGGCATTGTCCTTGGTGCTCGTATAACACCACCTTTCAGTGTCGACCCTACTCCTTCCACTGGCTGGATAATGCAGCCTAATCCACATTAGCAATCACTCCAGTCCCTGTTGTGTAGTGACAGTCCTTCCTAATTGCTTGGCATTATTAGGTACTTTACTTGTAAATTCGAAGAGGAGGAACATCATTCTACTGCATCCAAGCAGCAAATGATCCAATTTGCTTAATTTCCAATAAACACCATCAGTGTCTACTGTCAGTGCTCCCCCTGTTGTTTGCCGAGGGGAATGATGGACTTGCAGGCATAGCTAGTAATCAGAGGTGGATGCTGGGCGATGGTTTTACTTGGCGGAAAAAGTTATATATATGTATAAAAAAGCAATCATATATATCTTTAGACAGAGAGCAGAGGCCTCAGTATCTGACTGATGACTTATTTAAAATTTCTGAAGTCGCCAGAAGAAGAGCACCTCAATCTAATACGATGCTGATCCTTCAGCACTGCAAAGTTGTTTACCTAATTACGGACTACTGCTTCAGAATTGCTGAAGGACGTCAGCTAAAATGTTAATATCGGCAGAATTTAATCGGAAACTCAAACAAAAGCAGTCTGAGACATCCAAAATCCCCTCATTCTTCATTTCTCGTCTCTTTGTGCCGTCTTCACGCGCTAAAACACAGCACGGCGTTCCCTTTCTCTCAACCTCCATGATGCCCTGCTGAAAGTTTCATAGTCGCTGTCTTGGCGTCTGTTTCGCTTTCACTCGTAAAGAGATTTACTTATGAGCTGTTGACTGCTGGTCTCTCTTTATTTCTCCGCTTGCATTAAGAGGGCATACGCAGCCCAATCCAGCTCATCTCCCTCTCTGCCTGTCAGTAAGCCAGACGGCCAGCGTCCCTGGACTGCATGTGGAGGGAGGGGAGGGGAGAGGCGAGGCGACGCAGGCCCAAGGCGTGCCACTACACACCAAGAGGGGGAACAAGGCAGACATGACAGCCTGATGACACTCGCGTTTGTGTATCATATCATTTTTACCAATCATCTGAATTTCATTTATGTGAGACTTTATACTCCAACGCAAAGTGTCACGCCTGTTGGCCTAGATAGGTTGAGAGTGAAGTTGGCTGGGTAAAAAGTGAGCTGATGAAACCCTCCTGTCCACGTCCCGCTGACAACCCTGGCACGCCAAATGAAAGTGGAAAGGCAGCCTTATTACAGTACGTTTCACACGGCAAATGGAGAAACAAATGTGACTTGATATCCCAGGATGCCCTTTGTTGTTGTTATTACTGCTGTTGCTATTGTCAATAACGGTGATGATAACGCGTGCGCTTTGTTTCTGTGCTCCCTTTTGTTGTCTTTTTGCTCTTCTGTTGTTCTACCCACACTGCGTTTGTTGGCAGAAGAAGTGCCGCATTAGAGAAGACACATTCTTTTTTTTTTACACTGAAGGCTGCACTTTGTTATTGTGATCCTCTCTTTTGAATTTAAAATGTAACATGAAAACTCAAGAAGATCACAAGTTCATCTGTCTTCAGCAATGTGGTAAACAAGGAAGCTGTGGGCTGAGTGTTAATCTTGACCTACAGAGGAGAGATTGACTGTCTTTAGATTTGAAACTTGCAGCACAAACTAGCAAATAGTCTGGCCATCTCGTGCACTTCAGTTCTATCAAACAGGAGACAGTGGAAGCCTGAATAACTAGACTTTGCAGCATTTATGATGTTTCTAATCTCACAACCTCTTTCATGAGGTTTTGTGGAATATTTACCATCAGCCTGTCTGCATCAATCGCGTCAATAAGTAAACTCCATTCTGCAGCTCGCTCTGATTAAAGTTCGTCTCTGTATGCGTCCTTCAGCTCTTAAAAGATGTTTGGAGCCTTTGCATTTAAAATTTCTGCGGTTCACTTTTAGTCTGGCACTCAAGCTGGTGAAAGTGCGATTCCCCTGAACTGTACAGAAATGTTATTGAAATAGCTTAAATGTTGCACAGCGTATGTTTAATGAATATATTTAAGTGCTGACACAAATCCACCTTATACTGTTGTGTCGATGCACTTAAGAAAAGCACAGATTAGCAATTAGGCCCTCTTCCACTCTTTGTTGGCATGGCTGTCGGTTTTCCATGGAGGCAAGAACACTCTGAGACAAACATTTAAAAGCTTTCCGTGTAGAAACAGTGGGAGAACTCTGTCTGAAAAAAAAAGCCTAAAAACAGAAATGAATAAATAAATACAATAAAATGTGGGCACTGTTCTCATTTTGCAGCTTGGATGCAGCCTTGTCAAACGGCACTTAAAAGCAAGGGAGCTGGTCTTGGGGGAGGTTGAGATGTTTATTCTAATGGATGCCATAATGAATGCTTACAGAGTCAGGCCTTGGCTTCGATAGGGGGCTCTGTGCCAGCATGGTTTTAAAGGAGAGCAGTCGCTGCAGCAGCCCTGGGCACTTGGCATGCCGAGTTCTCCACAATCTCCCGGCACACACAGAAATGGCAGCAAGGACCTGGAGATAACCACCCGTGAAATCTCTCATCACATGCCTTTGATTACTTGTCCACTATTTACTGTTTTTAAACCTTGAACTTCAAACGCTCAAGCAGTTCTCAAAGGCCAATGTTTATTGAAACATCGGACTACAAATTGTCCCAGTGTCGCCTGTACCAAGACTCTTTGGAGGCCGACACAAAAAAAAATGAAATCCTGCTTTGACATCAGCTATCTACTTCTCACCCTGTTTTCGCCGAATGATTTTGAACATTTAAACAAGTTTTGAAAACAAGACAGGCTTTGCTGCGCAGGAATTAAAAGTGTCCTTCATAAACATGTGTCTATTATTATTGTTATTATTGAGATTGCATAGAGCCTATAGTGCGCAAAATTTGTGTGTGCGTGTGTGCTTGAGAGCGCGCCTGCTGGGGGTGAAGACTGAAGCGCTTTATTAAAATGATGAGAGCAAGTTCAATTTGAATCATGCAGTGCCTGTCAGTGGCTTCTCGAATTGCAGGGCTGATGAAATTGCTCTTGCGGTTATTTAAAAGCAGTTGTAATCCATCTGAAAATACTGTGATATAATCCATTTAATTTCTTATTCCTTGCAGCAATAACATTGAGTAACAAAAATCTATCAAAGCAATGTAGCCTGCTGATTTAGTAATTATCTTTATTTTACATTACTGCAATTCAGCCTGGATTAATTGGAGTCTTATCTGAACAGAGCGGCAGGTCACTTACCTCAATACACCACAATGTGTTTTTATCTTAATCATCAACCCCCACAAACTCAATTGTGACCCACTGTGCCAAGAAATTATTCTTTTCTGATGCATTTAAATCTGCAGCATATAGGGACGCGCATACTGAAACAAAGTCATAATAAAGAGTTTTAACTTTACAAACACACACACTTATATATATATATATGTAAGTGCACAGCTCACTGCTGTAATAACACAAAAACAAAATAATGTCTGACCACATGAAAAAATCATAAACCAAATTGAAGGAAGCGTCGGGTGTATCATGCAATGTTATGTCCCGATTCCTACTCGAGAACTCACAGAATACTCCAGTATTGATCAGCTATTGGGTCAGCTGAGTTAATGTATGAGTGATGCTCAGTGTATTCCCTAATGGCTAAGCTGCCTGTAGGCTGTGCACTGGTAATAAGACCTCAGACGGCCACATAACTCAGCCTGTCTCGAAGACCACTCTCTTTTTTCTCCACCTTGGCTATCTGACATCTGATATTAGGCACTCTGGAAGGAGGAAGTAGGGGAACGAAGGGGAGAAAAAGCCTTACAAGGCCTATAAAGCTACATGTCTCTGAGGGAGACACAATTAGAGCCTTAGTCACCATAAAGGCATCCAACCAGTTTGAATCGTTATTATTTCCTCATTGCCATGCTTGTGCACACTACATGTAGATTATAAGATAAAAGGCATATTTTTGTTTTGGGTGTTTTTATCTTGTAGCTCATCTCACTCCAACTACTTTCCAGAGTGTACTGCAGAGTTTAGATCAGGCAGATGTAGTTTCCAGGCAGCTATTAG
This sequence comes from Copadichromis virginalis, assembly GCF_057382275.1. Lineage (NCBI taxonomy): Eukaryota > Metazoa > Chordata > Actinopteri > Cichliformes > Cichlidae > Copadichromis > Copadichromis virginalis. The sequence goes on from NC_140618.1 coordinate 21,671,997, forward strand.
TATCTGTGCTTGTTATCATGGTGGGAAAACCAAGTTACTGCGACTTGAAACTTGTTTCATTACATATTTGTTTCATGTTTGTGTTTTTAGTTTTATAAAAAAACTTTTTAATTTAACATTAAACTGACCTACATTTATACAGCACTTTTCTTATCTTAGTGACCCTCAAAGGGATTTTACACTACAGGCCGCATTCAGCTATCCACACAGTGTTTCTGTTCTGTGCGCTTTTTAGCACTTTATCTAACACAAACACACTCACGCACTAGTGGATGCATTGGGGGCAATTTGGGGTTCTGAATCTTGCCCAAGGACACTTTGGCATGCAGACCATTGAAGCCAGGGAACAAACCACCAACCATTCGTCTGACTGGGCAATGCCTTATGAACCTTACGAGCTCTAGAGCCTCCCTTGGTTTTCCTTTTTCATCTGTTTCTTTCGCACTCAATCTCTTATTTGTTTCTCTGTGTAAAAGACTACATAATAATGCTATTTAAAATCTACTGTGTGGTGAAGGTAAAATCTGGAAGGACAGCCATAATGTATTATTTTAGGGTTTAACTTTCAAGGCTTCACTCTTAACAGGAAGCTCTGATGTCTCCCACCAGCACTTGACAGCACCAACTCACAGGAATTTGCTTGTAGCTGTATCACCACTGAATTACAATGTATAAGACTGCACATCCAAACACTTATGCTACAGTTAATGTCAAATAACTACCATTTATGATAAAGGGCTGCAAAGAACAAAGATGTGGCCTGTCAGTGTGTGCTTTGGTGATATCAGCTGTAGTTTGTTTGCTCCCTGCTGTTGGATAAAACACATAAAAGACCCACTAAGATTAATTGATCCCTTCACATTTGGATTCAGTTCAAAGAACCAGAGAAATTGGTTGTTTAGACAGTGACGTGGCGTCCACTGACTCAGCCACTCACTCATGGTCAAAATACACACAATACTTGTGTATCTAAAAAAATAAATAAATAATAACCCGTATTGGTACATCGGAATTAGCAGAATTAATCACCAGAGACCTAACGATTACAAGGTCATCCATCTAAAACACACTTATTTTCAGGACCTTGCAGAAACAACTCTTAAAACATCACTTCAAATCACTTTTACTGTGCTAAGAGCTAGGGCTGAACGATTATGGAAAATAATCTAATTGCGATTTTTTGCCCCAATATTGCGATTGCGATGCGATATGCGATTATTTTTTAAGGTCTTTGTCTTCTGTATTATTAAACAAAGACAAGCAATACATCATATAGTATGGCCAATACTATATTACATTAATTTTAAACTGTTCTTTCCTGGAAGACAGACCTCTGTTATGATGACATGAGGTGATGCATGAATTGATGACTGACATTTTTATTTAACTTCTTCAATCACAACAGTATATTTGAACATACACAATAGTTTATTTTTAGCTTACAAACATCTGAGCATAAAGTGCTGACAAGGAACCCTGGTGTAAACATTAAAATGAAAGTCAGTACAATGTGCAGATTGCAGAAATATACATAAAAAAAAATCAGTGGCTTTACCACACTCAGTTTTTCGACATCTGTGAACTACTAGACAGTCATTCAATTAAAAAATAATATTAAATAAATAAAACTAATAAATAAAAAATACACACATCTTACTGATCTCTGCAGTCAGTAACATTACACATAAAGTGCAAACATAATAGCAATTGTATAAACACACACACAAACACGCCTTTAAAGTTTAAAGGCGTGAAATTGGACGGTCTAGCCTTCTGAATCAGAAGGCTAGTTCTGATTAGCGTCACCGCTGTCTCGGTGGAGTTTAATAAACTCGGCCGTCTGCTTCTTGCTATCTAAAATATAACCAGACACTGGTGTAAATTCTCGACTGTCTCATACTTCTGTTTAATAAGTTTTCTGTTTGACGTTTAGTCAGCTGTGTGAAAACCAAGGAGGAACCCACCCGGGGGATTAATAAAGTTTTATTTTATCTAATCTAATAACTTTAATCTCAGCCAAACCGATTTACTCACGAACAAACAAAACACTGAAAAAAGCCCAACAATAACATTTTTAGGTTGACTAAGTGACTTATATATTACGTTTAACCCGAGCAGCGAAACTCCGCGGTGATCTGAAAATGATGTGCCGGGAGTTGTGCCGTTCTCGGCCGCATCAGTAACCCTCGAGCTCCCGGCTAGCTGTCGAGCTGGTGGGTAGCAGACACCTCTGAAAACGTCGAAGCACTTTTGCAAATATGGGATATCTTGATAAACCGAGCAGATATTTGATGTTTACACAACTACTTTCTCGCCTGAAAATATGTTAAAAGTTTATTTTGTGACCCAGAAAGATTAGTATGAGTAATTTTAAAACTTAGTAGCGGCCGCCATTGCTGGAAACTGGAGTTTGGTTGGGCCGCGCTATGAATTCTGGGATATGGTAGTAATTTGGACAGCCTTATAATCGCAGTATAATCGCAGCCTTTGCGGTTAGAAAATTGCACTTGATCATGTCGCGATATTATCGCAAATGCGATATATCGTTCAGCCCTACTAAGAGCAGCGCTGTCTACCTAGAAAACGATTTCCCCATTCCAAGAAATAAATACATCACAGGTTGAAGGTAAAAAAGAATCATTATTTTTGATTTGAATTTACCTTGCCGGTAGGTACGAGTGTATTGATGCCATAGCAGAACATGCACAACAGGCCAAACATGTAAACCCTTGACTGTGGTGGGACTTCTTGATGGCATTTTCATGTATTTTGATCATACCCTCTGCACTCCCAGAAAGCCTCTCACATGTTCTGCGGCATAAGTGCTCATGTCTAATACCCTCAGAGGACGTTTTGGCCTGTCTCTATGAGTCTAATTTACGGATATCTGCATGAATTGGGAAGGCCTGGGGCCAACCATCTCATGTCTTTTTAAGGGAGGGGGTGGGTTGTTGCGTTAGCGGGCTCTTTCGGGACGGGAGCAGCATTTCAGATAAGATCGGCGGTGGGAAGTGGTGAGCTGGGCCGTTTGTTCTCGTTGGCCATCTCTCATGTTGCACCACTGATTGGGAGGAAAGCTAAAATTGCTTTCACCAGGGCTCACTCCAGCAGTAGGCAATGATAACTAACAATGCCCCCGGGACCTAGTTAAAGCTGCATCACACGCGCTGGAAAACCACTTTAATGTGGCAGCATTAGGAAGCTGTCAGTTGGGTTGGTGGAGAAAACAGATCCCAATTCATCGTGGATTTTCAAAACATTTGTTATCCTCACTTCAAAAAATGCATATAATCAAGCAGGCGTGGTTTTTTTTAATTTCATCTTACACAGCGTGCCATGAAGCAGAAAAAAAAGGGTTTAAAGATCATAAAAGTGAGGAGAACAGCTCCTCTGTCAAATCCTCTGCTGCCTTGCTCGGTCATGGGGATTGTCAAACTCTTGTCAAACAGAAATGCAGCAGGTCGGGAGTCTCTCTTGTTTTACCAGGGTTATGATTCAGGTGCGGTTCAGAGCATGAATTTTGTAGTCCTACATTATTGACCCATCTATGCAATTTCTCTAAGTGCTCCTTAAAATTGGTGCTTCTTTCAGCTGCGGCTAGCTACACTAAGGCTTTCTTTGTCGACTGTAAAAGAGAAAACGAACCCTGATTTGATTGAGCTGTTTCTCCAACATCACTTTCATTAAGAGGATATACTACATATTTCCATTAAGCCATTAAAAGAGATTAATCTAACCTGCCTCACGTCATGAAAATAGTTTTTTAATGAACATTTTTGGTTTTTTTTTTAATTTTTGTGATCTGAGTTAAAAAATAATAATAATCAGGATTTGCATTAATAAAATAAATCCCCGTTTAATTGAGGCATCCTAATAGTCAACCAGGAAAATGAGCATCCTCGCTGGTATGTACGGTTGAATAAGAAAACTGGGGAAATGTGCTTAAACCAATCATATTCTGAAATGATGTTGACCCACAGCAGCCACGCAGTCTCTTAATGAGTAATTGTGTTTCCTGTAGGCCACGTCATCCAGGCATGAAACTAACAATCGCACACCTCATCAACTCAAGTGTAATTACTGTACAATAAAACGTGCTGTAGGTGTTTGTTTACTTCATTATCTTCTTCACCAAAGCAGTTTGTGAACCCGCCACCATGTGTGCGTAGAAAAATCTACTGTTTGCGCAAATGTACTTTACACTGTGCACTTTAGTTGTTCAGCAAGGTCTCCATAGCTTGACCAATCAACCAATCAGCATTTGAGACGCACATTTGTTTAATTTGAATAACTTGAAACACGTAGCAAAAACTGTCAAAGGTTGCACCGAGCATGTTTACTCAATAATTTGTGTAAAATGGAATATAGAGCTCCCTCACAAGTTTCACACAGAGATCGTGTCATGAGAGAAATTAGCACCACATAAATGATATTAATGTTTCTGCTGTTGTTGCTCCTAAAGGTTTTAGAAATTCTCCAGTAGATTTGAACGGATTGATACTTGATAAAAGCTTTTTTAAATAATCTTTGATCATTTTTTTGGCCATGTGATCGAATTATTTGGACATTATTTTGCAAGGAAAAACAAAATGTAATTTACATTTGTGATAGCTTGATCAAAGATAGTTTTAACAGCTTACACGAAATAGACGACGAGTGTGAGATTGTGTCGTCTGACCTGATTCTTTTTTTAAATGAAATAAATAAAATAATGATCAAATTCAAACACATTGCTAATTAGTGAGATACAGTTGATTCACTAATGGACACTCTATTTGTGTTTAATGGCAATGTTATTTTTGCATTAAAAAAAGCCCCTTTTAGATAACTGTCAGCCCTGAGTGCCACGTTTTGGTTGGTAGTTTATTGGTACTTAACAGAAAAGTTGTATTGAATATGCAGTGAAGCTCACATTCATTGGCAGGTGGCACATTTAGCTTCTCCCACAAAAATAATTTTTTAATCTCAAAGTTGTAGTGATGATTTGCAGGTATTTTTCAAAGAAGTTATGAATCTAGAGTCACCTTAAAACTCATCGCTGTCTTTTAACATTGGGCTTAATTAAAACAAAATCCATCCAAAAGCATTTGAAGTATTTAGAGAGCAGATGAGATGCTTCACTGGTATTTATGATGCTTATTAGAGTCTTTTTCAAAAGCTGCATGTCCAAAACATAAAAGAGCTTCACGGATGCACATGCGCCACATCGGCATAACACTGATCACTCAACAAAAGACACCCTATCTTTGCTTAATGCTTTCTCTTCCATTTGGCAAGGCTCTCTGAGTGTCCAAGAAGTGTTCTTATCCATTTAATATATGCTCACGGTGTATCCTGTCAAATATAGATTTGAATCAATAGTACTCTGGAGTGGCTCGTTAAACTTAAATCAGCTTGGAAGTGGTGCATGCCTGCCTCACAGCTGCTGTCATTAACCACTGCCTTGCAGATTATTGGAGAAACGTCCTTGTGTGAGGCGATTCACCAGTTTACCTGAGGACTGTTAGTTCAAACTTCAATGTATGATGAAACAGCGCTGAGACACGCATCCCATATCCCCACCCTTTAGGTCTTAAAAGACATTTATTGGACCCGCTGTCTGTAAAATCTGCACACATTTGTCATTCAAGCAAATTTCCTACATAGAATCAGGGTTTTTTTTTTTTTAATGCATCACCTGACAGCCGTGGATATGAAACCGCAGAGGGAACTGGATTGGACAGTAAACTGTGTTCACCTGCCAGCTCTCTTGTACGAAATCTGTGTAATGTTGGATTGCACATGTGTGTTAACAGCGGGGGTAATAGTGCAGCGAAAACCAGTAGAGTTGACACTTTTCTTACTCTGCATCATGTGAGGAATTAATGCATAGTTTAAAACGTAACCTACATTTATTCTTTTAAATCAAATTGCCTGTTACTACATTTGCAGTAGTAACATCTCCTACATTTGGATAAAAAAGAATAGACCTCAAAGATCAGGTTTATGGTAGACTCCATGACAGTGGGCATAACTAGCAAATGATCACAGTAATGATTGTTACTGTGATCATTACTCGCCTGTGGATCAGAATCAAACACAGGTATGTGGTCAGGCTCGCCCTAGAGGAGGACATAATAGTGATGTAAGGCCATCGCTGTCATGAAATATATGAAATAATATTTTATTCAATATTTTTATTAATCTGAAATCAGTTTATATTTTATGCTGTTACAATATACAACAATAACGATACAGCTATGAAATAATCAAACTATACAGACTACACAGCTGTGATGCATTCAGGGTTTTCTCATAACAAACTAGAGGACAGTTCAACTTGAGCTCATCTGAAGTGCCGCTAAATAATGTTTAATAGTCTTTCCTCTCAGTGATTAAGCTCTATATTTACATTCATCCAATTTACATTCAGCTATTAAACATTTCTCTTTCACCGTTTAGCTTACCTTACACCTGCCACACCATCTGCACCATCTAACTGACAAAAGGGAGGGTTATAGCTGCGAAGTCACATTTGAAGAAACCTATCAGCAGTTCAATGGGAGAGTAAAATATCCAATATTTGCAAGTTGCTACATTTAGATTTCACAGTAGCAGCAAAAACATATTTTAATCATTGAAGGAATTATTAAGGTTGACCATTTGTTCAAATATTTAAAAATCACTACACCAGTCACTGTTGAAGATTGATGTAGTGATGACTTTGAAGATCCCTGGCTAGCCCTGAGGCCCAGTTTAACCTCAGGAGATAATGACAGCCCTAAGTGGACTCCCGAATGAACACAGATTTGGATCCACAGCTCTCCAAGACAGTTTCAACCACAACTGAACCTCAGTTTGTTTTAGATGTTTGATCTTTACTCACATAACCGTTAGTAACATGCCCCCAATCTGTTATTAACTGGCTAAAACACACAGCACAAAACCAGCAATGTGGCTATTAAAACTGAGTTTTGTCCTGGTGTTTCTTTTCCTGTTTGTTCCTCTCTGTTTTCCAACTCCATGAATATGTAACAAATGTAAAAAAAAGTCATCTACTCTCCTGTAAAGAGTTTAGGCCTTCGCACAGCCACGCCTTGCAGGAAAGGGTTAACTGCAGCAGCAACAATAATGAGAGCGCAGTGAGACGTGTGAAGTAATTAGTCAGTCTGCTCTCCAATATTTACCCAGTTAATTATTTGTGAGTATTACTCTTGTCTTCCCTTCAGATGGCTGCCTGTGTTGTTTTTTCCACACCATTTGTCACTGTCCACCTCTTGTGGGTTCTCATCCCCGCTTCCTGTTGTTTTCCTCTTTCTTTTTTTTCCTCCGTCCCTTCATGTGCTGTGGCAGGAGAGTGGCATTTCGGTGAACCCTTGCCAGCGGAGGTGTTAGACTGCTGTCCCTAGTTGTGTGAGGTCAGCTATGATTATTTATTCATCTGTCTTTTTGTTTAACGTTAGTAGCATGATGTGAAAATGGTTGCTAACTTTCCAGAGTGGTGCACACCATAAAAAGGTCAGGGTGAGGATAGATGGGTTCAAAAGCGATTGTGAGTAAAGAGCCTTTGAGTCACGTCAGGGAGGAGAGGATTTTTCAAGTTTAAAGGTCAAACTTGGCTACAGCAAATTCTGTATATGCTTGGAGATGCATAATTGAGCTTGAAACGTCCTCTTAAAGTAGTTACCACAGGCTTGTGGCGAGTGGGTGCTTGCGCTACACCTTTAAATTTGTAGCTGTCCACCAGCTGTTATAAGCAACCTTAATGGAAACAGTACAGAGCTGACAGAAATCTATTACGACTGTCGTTGTTAAATGAATGTTTCACATGTGGAGGAAATATGTCTGTGGCTGATGCAGGCGGGGGAGGGGTCAAAGGAGAGGGGGAGCAGGGTGGGCTTTGGTTGGTTGAAAGAGAGACAAAACAGTAATTATTTCATTACGTTATGGCATTACAGAAATAATATTAGAGTTGTGCAGCACGCTTATCTGTGGAACAAATGAGCTCTCCCCTAGGAGAGCAGACTGCAACACTGAGCCTAAGGTGGGGTTGCATCGCTGTCCTTCTTCCTCTCCCTCTCGTACACATCTTCTTTCCCCTTTCTCAACAACCTTTTTAATATTCTCATTCACAGCACATGCAATTATTTTAAAAATAAATTTAGCACAGATAAAAAAAAAAATAAAAAAAAATCGAGCCTCATGGGTGACGCAAATGACTTCCTTGTTTTTATTAGAAGACAAGGTGTTTATTAGGAGCCTTGTTGGCTTATTGCAGGAGGTTTCTGAGTTTGAGTAATTGTCCAATTAGGTGTAATTTCAGTATTGGTGCTAACCCAGGCGATTGTGCTGTAAGAGGAAGACTACCACCGGGACACACATTAATGAATCCCACAGAGACCTGTCTACCTTTAAGAAAGAGAGACTGTGTCTGCTTCTGTTTCGCCTTCCCAAATCTTTTTAACGAGGCATTATAACTGGGATTTACAATTGAGACAAGGCACTGCTTCTCCCTCCCCCACTTCATTGTTCGTTATTCTTCACCGTCTGTGCACTGGGTTACAAAAATAATTTATCATTCATGTTATTTCAGTTCTCTGAGCAATTGCCTCTTATTCAAACAGAAAGGTTACCTTAATTGTTATGTAGCTCAGCTATTTATGCCCTGGCATAAAAATGCATGTCTGCTGCTTCATGGAAAGGTCACTCATTACAACCCAAATAACTTTTTTTCTGTCGGTGTTTGCCGGCTACTTTACAACGGGAGATAGAGGAAGGTTTTAGAGAAGACTCCAGAGGCTTCCAGATGTTGTCCCCCCCTCCCCCTCCAACATGATGTGATGAACTTATTCTTTCTTTGTCTGTTGTTGGGGGGGGGGGGGGGGGGTCAGAGCAAATAACTCTCTTCACTTTAGTTTCCAGTTTCAAACAACAGCTCTACCTTTTGGAAAGCACGCTTTTTCTTTTTTGCTGGGAGTTAAATGAGAAGGCGGTTAGCATTCTCAACCAACGCTATTAAGTATGAAGCTACAGCTAGGGCACAGAAATAACTACACTATAGACTGTGTATAAAAGATGCACGTAGCCCTCGGTGAATGGACTTGCATTTTTTATTCATTTATTTTTAAGGTAGAAATGTTTCTATTTGGCTGAAAGTTTGGAGTGCTAGTCAGCTTGATTAAAAAACAAAATAAAAACATTTTACTACCAGGCTCTCAAAATATAATTGTGCTTTAAAGTTTGACATTTTATTTTAATTTGTGGCGTAAGCCCCAAGTGGCCATTTGAGGAATTGCAGCTTAATCTTTTTTTCTTTTTTTTTCTGTCTGTTCAAAGGTTGAAAAAAGTACCTACTTCTATAGAAATGAATGGACTAGAGATAATTATACATGATTATTTTGCAACATACAGTAATTGGATCCGATACATTGTGGCGTAAAAGCAGAAACATGGAAATACCCAACGTCGGCAAAATACTTGAGTAAATGTACTCAGTTACTTTCCTGCTCCTACCCATGATCTCATCTAATGATGCTGGAGATTGTAAGATTAACAGTACTGTTTTTTAGATGTTGCTTCCTTTCACACTAGTGATTGTTTCCCCCTAATATTAACTAGAGATGGCACGATACCACTTTTTTATGTCCGATACCGATATCATAAATTTGGATATCTGCCGATACCAATATGAATCCGATATAGTGTTTTTTAATCAACAAAACTGTTTTTTAAATATCTTGCTGCATTTTGTATAAGTTCATACTCAAGTTTAAAACAACAACTACACTAAAGCTATTCTGTTATACCTGTATCCAAAAAAAATATTTCATAGTTCAGCAATACTGATCAAACTTAAACCTACACCATCCTCCCTATTCTGGTATTTTAAAGAGTACTTAGCATATATATTAAGCAACCTAACTAATAGGGTTCCAACTCCCAGCAACAACAAAAATAAATAAATAAAAAATAGGGAACCACCCCTCACGCTCCACCTCATGATGCTTAATCGACGTAATCAACCTTAATTTGATGCAGTGTGGGAAAAAAAATGCACAGAAATCAATTATTTTTCAAGAAATATTAAATAGATTCAACATCTTTCTTCAACAAAATTGCAGACTGCACAGATGGTACCTTCACAAAGGAAAAAGTACTATAGCTTACTAGGGTATATATATTAGACTTAATAGTTACTATATACAGTAATGGACTTCTATTCATTTTGCATCAAATTAAAACTTTGGCTGTCAGATAATTATTTATTAAAAGCTAGACATTTTAAATGAGAATAAGAAAGAAAAGTATGTCTTTGTGCCCCCTTTTCCCTGTTAATGCCCTATCGGCCCCCCTGGCTAAACTTTGCTAGATCCGCCCCTGCACAGTTACAGCCGTCAGCTACGTAGAAAAAGATCCTGGAGTAGAAAGTAAGATTAAATAAATTCTAACAACAGCTTATCAAGCTTAAACGTGCTGCTGTTGTTCAGCCGCTGGTTTCCTCTTTCTGGTGCAAAGTGGGCCAAAAGCAAACAAGAGAGACGTACTCCCGACAGAAAAGCCGATCAGCTGATCGTTAAGCAGTTTCATGATTGAAGTAACAGCAAGGAGAGGCAGTCGTTTGTTAAGCTTAACGCAGGAATGCTTTACAAACATTCAGAGATGGACTTACACACTTGCTTTACTTCTCTCGGGGATAACTTTGTCGGAGATGAAATGCCAGGTTGCTAGCGAAGCTCCAAATGCTATCCAGACCACCGACAGGTCCCGCATGCCACAGCCGCTCTATCACGTGATGCATACTGCTCTGACGTGCTAACGTTCTGAGGTGAGTTACGGCGTGTTGCAAGTTTTGTGAGGTGCTTTCGTGATATTTAATGGATCGGATTACATTTTTTATTTTTCTCCGATATCCGATCCAGTAATTTAGGTCAGTATCGGACCGATACCGATACGTAATATCGGATCGGTCCATCTCTAATATTAACCTAAGCTTGCCTTAAAAAGCCAAACTACTACAAGAAAATTGCAGTTTTTTATTAACATTTGGAAATATTTGTAGATAAAATAATCTTCCCTACAAGATGAATTATATAGTGTGGTGTCCTCTGTATTTTTTTTTAAATTATATATATATATATTTACATTTGGTTAATTTACCACTTAGCATAAAAACAGCATGTCCTTGGCAATGAATGCTGCTTTTCGTGAGGATGTGATAAACATGTATCTGAATGGACAAATGCACAGAAATAAGACTGAAAAGGATGAAAAAGGGAAGACAGTGTTAGTTTGAGAACTGGGAGAATCTGTAATGGACACAAAGAGACTGAAATATTAATAAGGGTGAGGGCTGTGATGTTTAAACTTCTGGACAACATCCTCCTGCATTTGTTTGCCGGCTTTCTTTTTGTGGGCAAATAGCTGTTGGGTTGGTCTAAAAAATTCAGCGCTCTGTATAATGCACAAAGGGCTGGCACACAAGCAAAATAAATAGGTGACTCTATCATCAAGGGCTTGGCCTTCACATATGTCCACACTTGCTTTTTTTATTTTTTACCACTCTGCTGTCACATCTGTACGAGCCAAATGTTCCAGCAGGGTTTGAGATGAAAAAAGAACTACACACTACGACAGTCTTCATTAGCTCAGAGATCAGTGCAACAGACATGGCCTCACACCACCTGACCCACAGGCTTATAGTGCACACAGGCGCAGAGTGGACATCATGCAAGCCCACTTGCTTCCAGCCAGCGGGGAGATAAATCACTAAGCTGCTCATATGGATGCCAGCAGCATCAGGAGAAATGTGTCTGAAGCTCACATCTAGTTTGGGTTCATGTCAAGGTTGCATTACACCCACCCGCCCACCACCGACACCAACACCACCCTCTCTTTTTCTCTCTGCTTCATCCCTTCTCACATTAGAGCCTCTCACAGTCTCACCACAACTACTGACACCACCACCAACACATCACATCCTAGCAGCAGCTACCCTCTGCTCATCTTCACGCTAAACCTTGTCCTTCTTTCAGGCTTACGTCTCAACACTCCCTCAGAAATAAGCCATTTCAAAAAGATTCATGAGCAGCTGGAGCCGCCATGCTGTATAACTGCAGCCATCACAGGCTTCTTCGCTGATACAGCCTGACGTCTCAAAAGGCTCCGGGATTCAAAACAAAATCAGGTTTCCTGATCCAGCGACAAACTGAGCTATTGGGAAGGCGCTTTTGCTAAGACTCTTTGTGACATGATGATTGGGAGACAGGCTCAAATTCCCTATGAATATGTATGCAACTGTTTATGCCTCTGGGAGGAAGAAAAAAAAAAATCAAGCACGTACTTGACTGGTAAATATTTGTAAAAAATCTTGAAATGCTTTTGGCAAGGTAGGCTATATATCTGTTTTGTTAGGGGTAGATTATTTCTTTCCAGTGTGTGGGCTTGGACTGTCAGTTCATACTATCTTAAAAAGGATTATCTGATGCACCTAGGTCTGATTTCAATTTGAATAGGTGTGAATTTATTTTGCAGTGCTCAATATCACATACAAATAAGTCCCCCATAATCCAATTCCACCCTCATCCCCCCCCCCCCCCCCAACACCATAAAAAAAAGGATGAAATAAGAATCTCATTATACTGTCCTGCTTTATGTTGGCTTGTTCCCTCACAAACAATCTTCTGAATTCAATATCAGCGTGTTTGCTCGCAGCTCTTGAATGGACACCAATGTACGTGAACGACAGGTGATATTTTTCTAATTTCATAAGATTCAGGTACAGAAATTCATCTCCGAGCATTAATTCATTTTGAAATACCTGCACCCCATGCCTTATTTACTGCCCCTGTGAAACTGAATTCATAGTGATTGAATGTGGTGCTATGAAATTAGATTGCATTGTGTGTGTCTCTGGCTAATAATTCCAGATGGGATAGCGCCTCACTCTGCTTGACATGATGCACCCAGAAAGAAATATGGAAGCAGAGAGGGAAAGTTGAGGTTGCTTAGGTTCGTTCGGCCTTGGAAGCACAATGAATCAAGCTTTGCTAAACCTTGGGAGTGGTGAGGACCAGTGTAATTTGCTGTGAGAAGTGTTCTCAGAGGAGGTATGTGTGGTGCTCGTGGCCCCAGGAAGAGGCCTGGCCTCTTTCGTGAGTACGGTGTGATGTGGTGATAAGATGAGGTGTCCTGTTTAAGAGCTTGATTAATGATGTGGCATGAGATGGCCTCTAAGCATCAGATACTGTTTGGCTTTTCTGAAGCACACTTGTGTTTAGGCAGGGGGAGAGCTCCCGGGGTGCTCCACTTCATCTTTGCCCAAACCTCAAATTACCAACAGTGCTGTCAACACAGCTCATCTTTACTCGAGGCGTAATGGCGAAGATCACAATCAATTTTCACAAGTCCATCGGAGCAGGCTCCTTCATTATGTTTAAAAACCATTCACACTGATTGATCCACGATGAGTGCATGGTATTGATAAATAATTAAAAAGCTCTCAGTTTAATTTGGGGGTAAGTAGCGGACGGAGAGCGTAGGATGGGGGTCGGGCTGGGGTTGTGTTAGGCACTGGACTCTCAGTTGGTGTAATGAAGCCTGTTCCCCTGCTGTGGCACGCCCAGCCGCAGCTCCCCGTCTACCTCCCCACTTTGTCACAGTAGGCGCACAACCAGATGGATTTGTCTGCCATATTCACAGCAATCAATGCAATTTGGCTTGAAAGAAAATCAATAAGATGTGTCCACTTATGCTCAGAGTGTTCGGAGAAGATCCTTAGTTGGGACAAAGCAGAAAAACCAACATTTGAGATTTCCAATGTTCTTTGAAATGTCCTTTTGATGATGGGGACACTCTGGATTTTCTTTTATTAGTATTTTTATTAAAGGCATACATCTCACAGTAACACAACTACAAGAAGAGACCGCTACCACTGTTATGCAAATTCACCAGACCTACCTTTAAGTACATTTCACACTGATTAAAACTGATTTGCTCACTTTTTGAACTATGTTTAAAGTCCATAAAACCAAACATGTTAAACTTTTTGTTTTTCAGGAAACCTTCCTAAAGCCCCCAACCAATACCACACCCCGACTTAAATCTATTGCTGTATGCTTAAGTGCAATCACAGACAGATTACTTTATAAAGTTATGATGAACCACAGTCAATTTTTGTTTTCCCACTTAAAAAATGTGTCATTAAGCAGACAAATTGAAAAAAGATCAGTTTAAAATTCACTTAAATTCAATTTTATTTATATAGTGCCAGATCGCCACAACAGTTGCCCAAAGGCTCTTTACACTGTAAGGTAAAGACCCTACAGTAATAGAGAGAACAGCCCAACAATGAAGTGACCCTCTCTCAGTAAGCACTTGGCGACAGTGGGAAGGAAAAACTCCCTTTTAACTGGAAGAAACCTCCAGCAGAACCAGGCTCAGGGAAGGGCGGCTGTCTGCTGCGACCGGCTGGTGGCGAGGAGAAGATGATTATGATGATAATGTATAAACACATGGTGATTAAAGAAAGCAGAGACGGTATCTGTCTCCCAAATCCTAACTGGAAGCTGGTTCTGCAGAAGAGTGACCTGATCGAGGCTCTGCCTCCCGTTCTACTTTTAAATATCCAGGAACCACAAGTAAGCCTGCAGTCTGAAAGCAAAGTGCTCTACCGGGTTAATATGGTGCTATGGGGACTTTAGGATAAGATGGGGCCTGATTATTCCAATTGATCCTTCTAAGTTAACTTTAATAACCACTTCTTCCAAACCATCAACGGGCCTGTTAGATCTCATTCCTTCAAGACTGCTCAAAGAAGTCCTAACATTAATTCATACTTCAATCTTAAACATGATCAGTCTATCTCTGTTAATGGGCTATGTGCCACAGGTCTTTAAAGGTGGCAGTAATTCAACCATTACTTAAAAGCCATCACTTGATCCAGCTGTCTTAGCTAATTATAGGCCAACCTCCAACCTTCATCTCAGAAACTTCATCTTTTATCTCAGAAACTCTTGAAAGAGTAGTTACAAACAAAATAAATCTCTGTAGAAACTTTTTCAGCCTTTTCCTGTAATGGATTAGCAATGGGTCTTGCTGTCATCATTTACTGGTAAATATTACCTAAGACTGGTCTCCTGCTTTAACTCAAACTCATTGTCAATGTGGCTGATGACCTGCCTGACATGTTAATTGTTAACTTGTCAGGTCTACACTGTTATAAAACTCCTTTAAATGTTCATGTGGACTTCACATAGATGTTTGAGTCCTTGCTGCCTTCTTTACAGTACTTTACAGTAGTGCGGCACATGCATTTATGGCATGGCCTCACTTTGCCATGTAACATTTTACACTGTTTGTTCAGTTTACTGTTTTCTGAAAGCGTGATCTCTAGTCAGACAGTCCTTATGGCACAAAAAGGTTGGTGAAAGAGGAGATGCAAACGTAAATGTTTCCTGGCTCAAAATATGGCTTTGTTCCTCAGCTTTGAGGGCTTGTCCACTAACGCGCTGGAGATTTCTAAGCATGTCTACTTTTAGCAGTTATTTATCAGCAGGGTCTCTCTGTGGTCAGTTTTTGCACATGGATGAAGAATAATCAGGATCATATCAACTTTGTGTCAAAATTAAGCACCGAGAAAAACTGGAAGAGAGATGGAGATTTAAGATCTCCAACTTTTTGTCATGGGCCGTGGTGCGCGGGCACGAAAGGATCCAGGCGCAGACTCCGAGCTAACAGAAAGACACTTTATTGAAACAACGAAAGGCGATCCGGGGAAATTAGAGAGCAAAACAGAAACTAAAAACCCGGGGAAACAATGACACGAGGAAGCCGGGATCGGGACGGCGGGGGGCTGCAATAGAAAGGGGAGATGATTACTAGGGAGCCAGGAAGCGGGGAAAACATATCAGGACTGAGTTAGAGTAGGGGCTTACGATAGAACGGGACCGTGGGAGCTCGGGAGGGAAGTGTGGCAGTCCGTGGGGGCAGGAAGTCCGTGGGAATGGCGAGTGGGCCAGGTGAGCACCGCGAGATCCAGTTGAGCCGGAGGACAGGCAGGTAGCAGACGCCGAGTAGAAACCTGGACAGAAGTAGGCAGGTTAAACAAAGTTCCAAGCAGAAAAGAATGCACACTTTTCGTGGAAGTCTGGTTACCACTGTGGGGATGACTAACGGACTGGCGTGGAGCATCCGTCAGCGCCGGATTAAGTGGATCTCCGTGTAATCACCGTGATGGAGAGCAGGTGTGCTGGTGATGGCCCAGCCCGGGGGTGTGGCTACCCGAGCATCACGCATTCCACAGACACAGGACCACGGACCATGACACTTTTCCCCCCATAGAGATGACAGATGACTCCTCTGCACCTGTAATGACGAGTTTTGACATGTTAGTATATATCCGTAAAAAGCCCAGATCCTATTCTAATGGTTTAACGAACCCGAGAAAAGGATTTCAGCTTCTCCAAGGGTATCCCTGGTAGGCTGATAACCCTCACTAACGTCTGTTGCACACCCAGCAACTATGTTCTGGAAGCAGGCCGAAATATGACAGAAACCTCTAAACAAGGGTTATTCCTAGTAGGCCTTCAAAGGGGGAAGGAGTTAAACACGTGGTCTGCTTAGATATTAATCAGAAAAAAATGTCATCTACAATAATTTAAAAATAAATCTGGCTTCAACCAATGCACAGTACCCTACTACTGGGAGGGTTAAAATGAAAGAAAAGCCAATGTGGTGTTTGTGTGCTTGAGCATTTAAGAGGTGTCAGCTTCAATACATCCCGGCACTGATACTTAAAAACTTAAAAGACCATTACTGGACAGCTGAACACAATTCTTCCCAAAAAATAGTTGATGAAGGTGTTAAAGAGCACTTTCTAACACCTGACTCAGAAATAGATGTTCAATTAGATTGAGATTTGGCGACTGCAAAGATTATTTTCATGTGATTTATATCATTTTCATGCTCATGAAACTGTTCAGTGACCCCTCTTTCTATATGGATAGAAGCATCGTCGTCCAAGAAGAAACCACACACAAAAAAGTATAAAAATGATCATTCAGATTAACTTTGCATTGATTTTCAGTGATAAGTGGACCTAACTTGTGTCAGACAAATGTCTCCTGAAGGATAACAGACCAAGTGGATTCCCTTAATATCTGGGTGAAGTTTTGTTGCCCGTTTGTTATCCAATTTAAAAAGCTTCCAGAAACTTGATGAAACGCGTACAAATTGTGTTAATTTTGATGGTATTGTGTCGATTGATATTTGTTAAGCATTTCTGGAGATGAGCGAGTGTGAAATCTTGGAAAGGAGAAAATGTTGCACTCTGGGGTTCTTCGGCTCATGGGGAGGGTTTTTAATGCTCAACCCAACAAATCCTCCATGCCCCCCCTTACTGCTATTGCCACCTGGCTAAACCAGTGAACACTGCAGGCTTGAGGTCATGGCTCAGTGACCCTGGTGCAGGCAGCTCCTAGAGGTGTGACATGAGGCCTCTTGTGGTGTCTGTCCCCCAGCCTCGTTAAATATCACTACAGGCCAGTCATGGACTCACACCTCAGCTGAAGAGTTTGATGACTGTAAATTCAGAAACAAAGCAAGGTCAACTCCAGATGGCAACACAATAACAGGGCTATACAGTCAAACTGGATAACTAAACGTGTTGTTAGCCTGCGTGTGCTGATGCACACGAGGTCTTACAGTTGCCATTCTGACAACTGAAAACACATGAAAAAAAAGATTATGCTGTGTCACACTTTTTAGTGCTGATATCTGTCTAATTGATGACTTTGTGCCACATCAATCCATTATGCATAATTTAACATGGATCAAGTCCCCCATTAACATAATCACCCATTGGATATTCTGCATAGTGTGACACACAGTAGTGAAGAGCAGAACACCAGCCTGAGAAGGAGTGACAGGGGAGATGCACCCCGCATGAGTTGGCAAACACAGCCTCACTTTCCTTCACTTTCACCCATTCTGAAACACACACACACACACACACACACGCAGTACAGCCTGGGATGGGGCTGATGTTAAGATGTCAGATCCTTATTCGCTTTAAGCGAATAGTGGGAGTCCAGTCTGAGCATTCTGTGTTTATGCGGAGCTACATTTGAATAAACAGCCACACACACACACACACACACACACACACACACACACACACACACACACACACACACACACACACACACACACACACACTGAACAGCTTGGAGAGTGAGGGGTGTAGAGCTGCCTGCTTAGACGTTGCCGTTTGCAATCACTAAGCAGCTTTAGTGTCTCCTACCACAGTCCTGATTTAAAATTCATAAATGCTAATCCTTCATAATTTACAGTTTAAAAAGCAGCCCTGCTCACAGGCCCTGTGGCCACAGCTCTGTCAGAGTAATTATACCAAGGAGCTGGGAATGGACTACTAGCAGAGACTTTCAACAGTCAAGGAAATCCCCCTCACTGGCACCAGACCCAATTACTCCAAATACCTAAACAGATTAGCAAGTCATTTTCCAGTTCAATCTGGACATAGGTGCCAAATCAGTGTTATACTTTAGTCAGGTGGGTAAATAGCATTAAAGTTGGGACATGCCTGTTTCTTATTACTGGGGACCATATGCCGAATAATTTTATTAGCCATTTCATTAAATTTGGCCTCAGCGATTGTCTTTTACAAGGTTACCAGCCTGCCTCTCTTCCTCTGGTGTCAGAGGGTGATTTGCTGCCCCCTTACTGCTCGCCGACATCGCAGCGTGCACTTGTATAAACTGTATATGTGAGTGTGTTTGTGTGCGAGCGTCACCGATGAATGGACGCCTCTATTTGGTGAGGTGCCAATTTCTAAACCAAATTCTTTGTCCTTGCAAGGACAAAATGCATTAGTTTAGATGTAGATTATCTGTGATTCTTTCATCCAAGGTCACTAATAGAAAGCCATTATCAAATTAGTCTGATTTCAGCGTAATGGTCCACAATGACACCACAAAACCATTAAAGGTCCTATGAAAGGGCCCTGCTTTACATGTAGAAGCTCTCAGTGCAAAATGGCTTACCATCCTTTTAAATGCATAATTTAGTAGCTATCTCAAATATTGATTCATCTCTCATCCTGGTATACTGTACAACGGTGAAAGAAGTACAGACATATATAAAACAAAGGGGTGTTTAGCCATTTGTGGCTACAGTGTTCAACAACCCAGCAGATTACATTTACTCCTACAACGAGGAGAGATACACAAAGCAGGATTTAATTTTACATGACATCAACTGCCTAGATATTGAGTTGTGGGATAGATGCATTTTATTAGCTGTTATTATTATCTTATTCCTTACACAGTCAGCTTGTATAAGTGCATATTTTGATGGCAACTTATTTTCTCCGCTAATAAATTCAATGTTTTTTCTACGAAGTGTCATAAAATGCAGACAAATGCCTTTTATCCTTTCTCAGAGCCTGAGGTGATGCATTCAAATTTGTCCAGTAAAAAAACCTGAAGATAATTTAATTACTGTCAACTCTGACCACAAAAGACATTAAACTGTCACATCTGAGAAGATGAAAAAGATTTTTTTTTTTTTTTTTACATTGACTGATCCTCAAAATTGTTGCTGGTTAATTTTCAGTTCATAAACCCATCGGGTAATTGATTAATAGCTGCGATACACAAAAACTGACATATAATGTGCTCACTATTTCATTTTCAGCTCTTAATTTCCGACTGCAATTTTTTCGTGACAATTTCTTCTTTAAACCTGTCAGATATTTCTTTGTCCTTTTATGATGGCCGTAACTGCAGATGGTGCCTGGGCACTATATCACAGTGACTCTCATCTCTAAGTCAAAGAAATCAGGATTCTATTACAGCAGATTAGGACAAGCAGACTGGACATCATGTCACAAAACCCAAGCTTTAAAATGTCTCTGTTTTTTTTCCATGTAACCGTCAGCCATCAACACTGACTCACCCAGCGCACATATGTCTCTTCCTTTTCTTTAGCACTCTATAACTCTAGATACAGGGCCACGAAAAACTTCTCAGTTGTTGTTTTTGCATTTTTGAAATACAAAAAAACTCAAATATTAATATTAGACCAATATAACCTGAGTAAATACAAAATGCAGATTTTAAATTATTTTATTGATCATGGGGGGGGAAAAGTAATCCAAACCTTTTGGTTTTCTCCATTTTTGGATAATGGCTCTCACTGTGGTTCACTGGGGTCCCAAAGTCTTTCCAGATGCATAGGTCTCAGCTGTTTCTTTAAATCATGTCATGATGTTTTGCCTTGTGAGATCTTTTAGCCTGTTCCTTTTTCACTTTGTCAGACAGCTTCTGTGTAAGTGATTTCTTGATTCAACAGGTCTGGCAGGAATCAGGCTCCGGATTTCAAAAAGAGAAATGTGGTTATTCACAGTTAATTCATCAGTTAGGTCTGGAGAGCTTTTTTTCACCCTTAATAAATGAAATCATAATTTAAAAACAACATCTTGCATTTACTTGGGTTATCTTTGTCTTTTAGTGGTATAAAATTAGTTTGGTGATCTGAAACAAGTGTGACTAATATGCAAAAAATAAGCAAGGAATGTCTTTGCATCAGGTAGGGGGTGAAGTTTTTGTATGGTGATGGCATCATGCTTGAGATTACAGTATTACACTTTGGTTTACATGCTCTTCACAAGGCTTATGGACATACGCTAAAAGCATTTTTAAAATGCAACAATAACTTTATTAATCTCTTGTGGTGGATTAGGAGGAGCGATGTTTGAATGAGAGATGATGATATGAAGTAGCAGTGAAATAACAGGGTTTGTATTTCATCTTCATTGTTGATTATTTAAATTTGAAAATTATTTCAGAGATAGACAACAGAGCTAATATATGAAGAAGCTGCTCTTTCACCCTTTTCTTGCTTCGCAGCAAATTGCATATTACTGTTATAATGATTAGTTATTTGCTTTTGAGCACAGTGGATTTACTGCATCAATGATCAATGGGGTGTTTAGATATCACTTTACTCAGGCTGGCTCACCATGGTAACAGACGCTACATGTTTAACCTGCTTTCAGGCGGGTTAATTTTAGAGTGGTAGATTAAACTTGTTGGAAACAAGGGAGTCACCCTCTCAACAGATGGACGAATTCATGCAATGAGAATTTTAAGCCGCTGCACTAAAAATATTTGAAAAAATAAAATAAACCTGCAAAGACTTGCCAGGGAAGTTTTCATACACACATCCACAGCTCTTCTTGTATGCTTGTGCAAATGTGTAGTCGTAGCATTGCAGAAGAAATCCCTCCACTCTACACCACATACAGCCTAACTGTATGCTACCTGTGCAGCGCCAGAAAATAAAGTTAGTGATATACTTGCATTTATACCACACTTTCTACAGGGAGTGCAGAATTATTAGGCAAGTTGTATTTTTGAGGAATAATTTTATTATTGGACAACAACCATGTTCTCAATGAACCCAAAAAACTCATTAATATCAAAGCTGAATGTTTTTGGAAGTAGTTTTTAGTTTGTTTTTAGTTTTAGCTATTTTAGGGGGATATCTGTGTGTGCAGGTGACTATTACTGTGCATAATTATTAGGCAACTTAACAAAAAACAAATATATACCCATTTCAATTATTTATTTTTACCAGTGAAACCAATATAACATCTCCACATTCACAAATATACATTTCTGACATTCAAAAACAAAACAAAAACAAATCAGTGACCAATATAGCCACCTTTCTTTGCAAGGACACTCAAAAGCCTGCCATCCATGGATTCTGTCAGTGTTTTGATCTGTTCACCATCAACATTGCGTGCAGCAGCAACCACAGCCTCCCAGACACTGTTCAGAGAGGTGTACTGTTTTCCCTCCTTGTAAATCTCACATTTGATGATGGACCACAGGTTCTCAATGGGGTTCAGATCAGGTGAACAAGGAGGCCATGTCATTAGTTTTTCTTCTTTTATACCCTTTCTTGCCAGCCACGCTGTGGAGTACTTGGACGCGTGTGATGGAGCATTGTCCTGCATGAAAATCATGTTTTTCTTGAAGGATGCAGACTTCTTCCTGTACCACTGCTTGAAAAAGGTGTCTTCCAGAAACTGGCAGTAGGACTGGGAGTTGAGCTTGACTCCATCCTCAACCCGAAAAGGCCCCACAAGCTCATCTTTGATGATACCAGCCCAAACCAGTACTCCACCTCCACCTTGCTGGCGTCTGAGTCGGACTGGAGCTCTCTGCCCTTTACCAATCCAGCCACGGGCCCATCCATCTGGCCCATCAAGACTCACTCTCATTTCATCAGTCCATAAAACCTTAGAAAAACCAGTCTTGAGATATTTCTTGGCCCAGTCTTGACGTTTCAGCTTGTGTGTCTTGTTCAGTGGTGGTCGTCTTTCAGCCTTTCTTACCTTGGCCATGTCTCTGAGTATTGCACACCTTGTGCTTTTGGGCACTCCAGTGATGTTGCAGCTCTGAAATATGGCCAAACTGGTGGCAAGTGGCATCTTGGCAGCTGCACGCTTGACTTTTCTCAGTTCATGGGCAGTTATTTTGCGCCTTGGTTTTTCCACACGCTTCTTGCGACCCTGTTGACTATTTTGAATGAAACGCTTGATTGTTCGATGATCACGCTTCAGAAACTTTGCATTTTTGAGACTGCTGCATCCCTCTGCAAGATATCTCACTATTTTTGACTTTTCTGAGCCTGTCAAGTCCTTCTTTTGACCCATTTTGCCAAAGGAAAGGACGTTGCCTAATAATTATGCACACCTGATATAGGGTGTTGATGTCATTAGACCACACGCCTTCTCATTACAGAGATGCACATCACCTAATATACTTAATTGGTAGTAGGCTTTCGAGCCTATACAGCTTGGAGTAAGACAACATGCATGAAGAGGATGATGTGGACAAAATACTCATTTGCCTAATAATTCTGCACTCCCTGTAGTCTTACTGACCACTCAAAGCACTTTAAACTACAAGCTACATTTTAACCATACATTCATGCAGTCCTTTATTCTATGCACTAGCAGGCACTTTATCTGCTTTACATCCACAGCCTGTTTAGAATCACCAATTCACCTATCATCCATGACTTGGACTGTGGGAGGGAGCTGGAGTACCAGGAGGAAACCCACGCAAGCACAGGGAGAACATGCAAACTGCACACAAAAAGGTCAACCGGCAACATATCCTTCATAAAAAGGTGGAGTACCCACTATGATTTCATCCTCTGGGTTTTACCTCTTTCGAAGCCTCAGTTGTGAAACTAGAGAAACTGAGAACACCGCATGCTCGCGTGTTAGTGACTTTTGAATGACTCAAAGTAGCAGAACCGGAAGCATACTTTGTATTACAATCTATTTATTCTAAATTAGATCACATTCTACACAGTCCAATGCAGTCCTGTGAAAAACACCATTACTGCTTCCACAGAAATTAAGAGGATAACCAATAGCAGGCTGTCTGGAGCATTGAGATGTGTGTTAAACAATGCCAAAAATCTTCCATGAAGCGCACATCCCAACAACCCAAGAGCTACATCTCAGACTCTACAGGCCTCAGTTAGCGTGCTAAGTGATAAAGTTCATGGCAGTACAATTAGAACAAGTACAGGTTGTTTGGACTTGCCAGGAAAAAGACTCTTCTCTCTGAAAAGAACATGATAGCACAGCTGTCAAAGGTTTACAAACTTGTAACCATAAGGCTTCTGGAGTAGTGTCCTTTGGATAGATGAGGTCGATATAGAAATATCTGGCCACAAACACACCACACTAGCTGTTACGCACGGAGGTGATGGAGTGACGATTATGGACCCTTTTTGGGCACTTGCATATATTGAGTCAACCGTGATCTCCTTTTTATAACAAAGTATTCCAGAGGTTATTATTCTATTTATTTATTATTCTAGAGCCTATTTTATTTCAGGCAGACCCTTGAATTTATGCATTTACAGTTACAACTCTTATTATACTTATTTTATAAAATAATAAAACAATTTCCAGTTATCAGCCTTTGAGAAAGAAACCTCCAAATTGAAGCCTTTTTGATCATGTAATAAAATTTCTATAACTTTATTGCATATTCTAGGTTTATATTTCAATTCAATAATGTTATTTCTGTACCGATGTCAGGTTATGTCAACAGTACCATCCCGTCTCACTTTATATATGGCTTTTCTCCTCTGCTGATGTGGCTCATGATTGGATAAGAAAGCTACTATTAATCCAGTTAATCAGTGCTCAAAAAAGCAATGTTAGAATGACAACACAGCTGCACATGCTACGGTATATCTCCTCCAAACCACATCATAGCTTCTAATGTGTCAGGTTTGTGGCGCAGCAATTTCACAACCAAATAGCTCGCAGGAGAGATAAGAGTTTCATTACTGCACGAACAAATCAAAGGAAACAAGCAGCCTCATTCATAAAACAGATTTCAATATTTCACCTGTTTTAATTTAGGTGTTCAACAAAGCAACAGAGAGATGGAAGACGGAGTAAGAAATAATGGAGAAGGTGGGTATAAGTACACAAAGACAGCAGCACTCCAAAGGATATTGCTTTTAGTTATTCTAGTTGTGTGCTAAAGCCTGCACTCTGTTTTGTGCAATTTTGAAAAATAAAATCTAATCAAAACAACAATGCAAGAATAAAAGAGCTGCCCTAAGGCTCAGTCTTACACTTCAGCCGAAAACAATATATTTCTAAGTAATTTTAGCTTTGAAGCCAACCACAGTGGCCTAAGCTAAATTCATATCTAAAGTTAACTCTTCGCACTTTTCAAGGCCACAGAAGAACGAAGAGAATAATGGAGCATTGCTTGTTTTTGTCAGGTTTTATGAGCTTATTCCTCTGTGTGCCAACTCACCAGGCGCTATTAAATTATTTCTGCTTAATTTAACAGCATGACAAAAATCAGCGTTGGAATATTTGTGCGGGGTGGACGTGAAAAAAAGAAACACCTGTAGTTTGAGGGGAATATAAACAGTTCCAGATAACATTTTAGGCTCATAATGTAATGTTTTGTTTAACGCTTTGTCAACAAGAGGCACCGATTCAACTGCATGCTTATTTTAAAATTTGTAGTGTTGTTGAGCCAAAGTGCACAATATTGCACAGGCGTGTTATTACTGTCAAACCCTTGCGCTGTATAATGGCCGTCCACAACAACAGCTGCCGTGTGTTTCAGTTACCTATTAAGCCATGGCCTCGAACACACATAATCATCTGATGTAACAAGGCCAAAACAACTAAATTTTATTTTCGAAGTGTGCCTGCTCTTTTTCCGCTCATCATTCAGCCTTGTATGGGACACAAAAGACACAAAGCGCCAAGAACTGCCAAGAGAGTCTGCACTGACAGGGTTTAATAGATGAAAATAAGGGACCGAGGAAAACTGCCTCCGGTATTATCGCAAAAAAAAGATCATTGTTTCATGTCAAGGGCCGCACAGAGTGGCTCACTACAAGAAGGCCCGGTTTCAGATGTTAAGTAAAGCAGATGCTCTACTCCAAGACGGTAGCTCGAGTGCGTGCGTGTATATATGCTCACTGGCTCCTTTTCGCAGAACTGTCTTAATTCTTTGTCGCAGGGATGCAACAAGGTGCCGGAAACATTCCTTTGAGATTCTGATCCATATTGACATGATAGCATCACACAGATGCTGCAGATTTGTCAGCTGCACGTCAATGGTGTAAACCTACCATTCCACCACACCCTCAAGGTGCTGTAATGGACTCATACCTGGTGATGATGGAGGGAATTTGAGTACAGTGAACTCACTCCCATGTTGAAGAAGCCAGTGTGATTTGATCTGAGCTTTGTGACAACGGTCGTTATATTGCTGGAAGCTGCCATCAGAAGATGTGTACAGCGTGGACATAAAAGTATGGACATGGTCAGCAACGATATTGACAAAGGTGTTGCTTAAATAATCCCCAGTTTACATCAAGGAGATATCACTCACACCATTACACCGCTACCATCTCAAGGAAGGAAGCATCCATGCTTTCATGCTGTTTATGCCAAGTTCTGACCCTACCATCCAAACATCACAGCAGAAATAAAGACTCATTTGAGCAGGCAACACTTTTCCGATCTTCTATTGTCCACATTTGGTCTGTATGAATTGTAGCCCCAGTTTCCTGTTCATTGACAACTGGAGTGGCACCCAGCAAGGTCTTCTGCTGCTGCAGCCCAACTACTTTAAGGTTGGATGTGTTGTGCATTAACAGATACTCTTCTGCGTACCTTGCGTGTAACAAGAAGTTATTTCAGTAACTGTCTGCTTCCTGCCATCTTGAAGCAGTCTGGTCATTTTTGTTCTGACCTCTGGTATTGTTATGCACACAGTGTGCTGGCACATCTATTATCCCCCTATTATCTTTTTGTCATCCTCATTAACCTCTCTCTCCTCCGATTTATTCCCAGCACTGATTGGCTGCAGAAGGGTTACTGGCATGTGCATGAAAAGAAGAGAAGTTGGAGCATGGAGGTTGATGGTTCGTGACTTGGTCCCTCTCTGATCCTTCCTCATCTCCATCAGCATCGGCATTATCCCTCTGTTACTTTTTCAGACCATTATCTGTAAACTCTAGAGATAATTGTGTAGGAAAATCTCAGTAGATCAGCAGTTTGTGAAACACTCAGATCAGCCTGTCTGGCAGCAACAATCATGTTTCACTCAAAGCCACTTAAAACACCTTTCTTCCTCATTCTGATGCTCAGTTTGAACTTCAGGAGGTCGTCTTGACCATGTGTAAATCCATGTGATTGGCTAATTAGATATCTGCATTAAGCAACAGTTAAACAGGTCTATCTAACACACTGGCACACGAATACTATTACAATTAAGTTACTAATGCTATTTTCTAATATTACTAAAGTTACTAATGTTACAGCTAAAGCATGATTTAACATACGGAATATAACATATTTGCCAATCAAAGTGCCATAACTGATATTTATGACAACATGTAAACACGGTGGCACTGTGCAGAGGCTTCCATGTAGTGATGAACCTAATATTTCAACCAGGAGGTAAACAGGACCAAGAGCTAAAAACCACAGAAAAATTATTCAGTTTGCTGAGAAATTAAAAATTATAAGGTGATCCGTCAGTGTACTGTATAAAGAGACGACAGTCTTGGTTTAATTAAAAAAAAAAAAAGATTAAGAAGAAAGGGAAGGGGAGCTTTGGCTGTCCAAACCCGACTCTTTAATTTAGTACAAACTGTACATGAAAAAAACACATTTGTAAACAGAGGTGTGTGAAAAGCAATTCACACTCCTGCTCTTTTTTTTTTTTAGGTCTCTGGAGCACACTAATTGAACTAATGCTAACAGACATGAATGGTATATAACAATACACCGATTTGGTGTTTAGTGTTTGCTCTGAATATGCATTTACTGCTCTTTCATTTGTGGAAAATGGCATTTTGCGTCCTAAAGCATCAGATGACCAAGTTTAATCACTACATAAAAATCACCACACTGATCAGTCCTGTTGGTAGCGTCCTGAGGTAAAGTCTGTTGGCTGGCACGGCCTTTGTTTGCAAGGTTTGGATGTATGCATTTTGCTCACTGTACTGGCCAGTATGTTTATTTCTGATTCCATCCCTGGTTTGACGTTTTCTCGTTAGAATTTTCTATTTGAGATGACACCTGGAATTAGTTTACGGTGCATTACAGTGCAATGGCGCCATCAAAAGAGCACAAATACTACTAATGTGGCTTACGTCGACGTTCAGTGCAAAAGACAGTGCAGATGGAGCTCCGCTTTCTGCAGGGCTTTTCTTTGATCTAGTTAGTCTCTGAGCCATTAATAGACCCATCACTATGGAAAAAGAGGGAAATTATTACACATTTCAATAAAAGTAATTGGTCCTTATGCAGACAAAAACAGCCACACATTTGCTGTCACTATGTATACGAACGTGAATGTAATTACCTCACTCGTGCAGTCTCTCTCCCCCTCTCTCTCCTGCACTCTCGGATGATTACATTTTCTGCCTGTGTTATCTGCAGGGAAAGTGTGCCGCCGTGCTGATTAACAAATAGCTGTGATGAACCTCACAATGTCCAGTTAAGTCCAGTTTGATATGCTGTGTTTGTGCAGAGAGCTGAGGTGTTCTGGAAACAGAAAAACTAGTAATCAAGGGATATATTTTTTACAGCAAGAGGTCCAGGTTTTGCTATTATATTTTACGTTTTATGCCACGTTTCCTTTGCAGTATAGTTTAATGCTGAACATCCAACCTCACATCATTTCAACATTAGGATCAACCAGCACGGCTGCATGTGTAGCAGGCTGTCCAGAGCTGCACAGTGTGACTCTTATAACATAATTAGTCCATCTCTCTAGGAGGGTTTTGGAAGCTTTACCTATATGCCAAAGTAAAGTGCAGTCACTTTGATGATAAAAGGGATAAAAAGGCAGCGATAAGGTGGAATGTTGAGCAGAGTGAGGCTGGTGTGAGCCAGCCAGCGGAGGTCTAATTGGATGAAGGAACCCTGTTGCATGAGGCGTTCTTCCCCGAGAGTGCAAAGACATTATGAAAACCTCCCACACTGCTTTCAGCTGATTCAATTAATTTATTTTTCTGTTAAACTGATGGAAATATTGCCTCTTTTCCAATAAATGTCTGACAGCTTTAGCGCTGTGACATGGCTTGAAGTCCTTAGCTCTAAGGGATTAATTGTGAATGCGTTTTCCTTCCGTCACCACTCCTGCCCTCAACCTGATCCCAAAAGGGCGTCCGGAAATCAGGCCAGTCTCCATGGCAGGCCAGTTCAGGCTCACCACATGGTCAAGATCTCATTCAGCGTTATAATTCCCTTCTTCCATGTTTGGTGCTGTGGCTTTTGTTTTGACTGGGCTGAGAGTGATCCTTAACTGATCGCCATGCCTCAGTGCGGCTGAGGAAAAACATTGGTTCAAACAATAGGCAGAGGATCAGAGAGGTGGGAGAGTGAATAATGTGTCAGGTGCTCTGAATGAATTAAAGTGCAGTGCAGGGCTGTGGAAATACCTCTGTGTGAGGCCCTAATCAGCTGCAAACAAGGGAGTGAGAGAAGAGGGGAAAAAAAGCTTTCATTCCTGTAACTAATCATTTGCGGTTTCCCAATGCAGTCAGCCAACGCCAAAGGCAGAGACTAATAAACTGGGAGGCTGTGTAGATTTATAAATGATTAATTAAGGGGCCTCTCATGGGAACTACAGCAGCTATAAGCAAAAATATTAATTAGTTGAGATGAGACTTAAACTAACAGGAAAACATTCCAGCCATGTTGGAAAGCGTAGGGTGGGGGCAGCTTGTTTGACTCTGGGCTGACAAAAAGGGCCCCTACTGCTGCGCCACTGTGAGGTGAGGGAGGGGGGCTGTTTTGAATTTGGCTGGAGGATAATGAAGAGTTACATAGAGTGTCAGACAGAGACACACAGGTCCTTAGTATTGAGTTGTAAGGAGAGATGACTGAGTGACCGAGAGGGTTAGGATTGGGTCTGAAATGAGTTCTCAACTGCCTCAAGTACCCCTACCCCTCACACACACACACACACACACACACACACACACACACACACACACACACACACACACACACACACACACACACACACATTACCATCTCTGGTTGCCTCTCTTCATGCCTGCCCTTCAGGGAGGTCTCTAAAGCCTCTCTTCTCTACTTCTTTTCATGAATGTCAAGATGCTGAGTTTAAAGTCTGGTAGATTAAATGGGACACGTTTAGTTTATTCTGCGTCTAATGGCCTAGGTAACTTAGTAATTTCATGCAAAGGATCTCAATGTCACAGTGCTTGCCAGCTTCCAGAAAAGAGTCCTGTTATTTCCTGTCCCTGGGAATGCATCCACTGGTTCACCATTTTCCATTACTGCACCATCATCCAGGTAATGGAGAGATAGTGAAGTTAGCAACAGGACTTCATGGCTATTCATAGTTTTCACGTGATGTTACATCATTATAGGAGCATCCCCTGGAGGGCAAAACAAATGCACTCTTCCACTGTTTAGCAAAAATGGCAAAAACAGTTGTTTAATCGGATTCATTAATGACTCAACTCTCAGTGTTCTTACAGCTGCTAGCAAACTGTAGCGAATGGCACAGCATGCAATTGCACTTTTGGGAGGCACAGTGATGGAGTGGTTAGAACTGTAAGCAAAGCAGGAAGAAGTTTCCTGGTTTGAGTCTCCTGGTTGGATGGGACCTCTGTGTGTGGGCTGCATGTCCTCATGGTGCCCCTCTGTGATTATGGTTGATTTATACTTCTGCTGTGAATCTTTGTGGAGCCTACGATGTAACCTATGCAAGCGGCCGACCCTGTTGCCACCCATCTTGTTTTTTGTTTGGTGAATTATTTGTTAATTACCTTGTCATGTATGGTGTTATTTTTGTGCCACTATTCTGAGCGCACGTAAAAAAAATTTGAGCACACATAAATTTTTTTTGCAGGTGCAAGTGTTGTATTTTGAGGAGAAATTTATTTTGAGCGAAGAAAAGCTGAATTTGAGTGAACAAAATTCATTTCTGCGTGCAAAAAATGTATTTCAGTGTTTGCTATTATCCACATACACACACAATAGCAGCCCCTGTCGCTCAGTTTTTGCATTTGCACTTCCTCGCAACGTGTTGCTCGCGCTCTCAACATTTCTGCCCGTGCGCGCTCAACTCTTTCTCTACACCGTTATATTTGTGACACAAAACCAGCCAATCACAGACTTGGATGCAAAAAAATCTGATTGACTGGTCTGGACTCCAGTCAGCTAGAAATGATGAAATGCAATATCCCAGAATCCATTTCGTCTAAAACTCAAACGAGGCAGTGGCAGAGGAACACAGAGTGGCGGAGTTTAAAATATTACTCTTTCTGGGTCACAAAATAAACTTTTAAGATATTTTCATGCGAGAATGTTGCTGTGTAAACTTCAAATACCTGCTCGATTCATCAAGACATCACATATTTGCATAACTGCTCTAACGTTTTCGGAGATGCCTGTTACCCACCAGCATAGCTGGACTGGCCATTGGGCATCCCGGACATTTGCCCAGTGGGCCGATGATGATTTTTTCATTTTTATGTTTGTTTGTTTTTGTAATGGTATAAACAATGAAAGGTGGTGGATTAGCCAATTGGTCATGATCAACTCTGGGCTGGACCAATTACAATACATCCGTATTGAGAGGAAAAGGAACGCGATTCGTTCTGGACTTCAGGGAGAATGAAAAAAAAGACACAAAGCTGGAGTTATTCTGTCTTTACGTTGCACAGCTGCCTCTTCTCCCCTCATTCTCTCTCCCTCCCTCCCCTGTTGCTACGTCAATCATGAAACTGATCAATGATCAGCTGATCGTCTCTCTTGTTTGTTTATCTCCCACTTTGCGCCAGAAACAGGAAACCAGCGGATGTTGCGCTAAACAACAACAGCAGCACGTTCAAGCTTGATCAGCTGTTGTTAGAATTTATTTAAAATTAATTTCTAGTATCAGCTGATGTTTGCTGGAGCCACAGCTGTAAAAGCTGCTGCTCATGATACCTCTCAAGGTTTTCTACTTCTTTCTCTCATGTCTAATAGTCTCATGATTTTTATTCATTATGTTGAAGCAAGTGATGACTGATGAGTATTATTCCTTATATTGCTGCCATGATTATTTTAACCCTTTAAAGCCAAATGTATATTTGATACATGTGTTTTACATCATCAGTAGGATTGTTTTTTCGCCCCCGCAGGAATGAAACAAACTGCACAGGACATTTTTAAGCAATAAATTACAAAAAATGCAGGATGTAGCAAATATGATACAAATTGGATATATACGAATTAATATTAACATTTTTTTCGGACCATAAGGCACACCGGGGCGCACCATCGATGAACGGGTGTGTTTTCATGCATAAGGTGCACCGGATTATAAGGCGTATTAAGCAGAACAAAGCAGTCAGATAAATCAAACTTTACTCAACTCATTCTTCTTGCTTCCTCCACTTCAGTACCATTGATTTATTAATGTTAAATTCTCTCGCAGCTGCTCTATTCCCATGTTGTTGCAGTATATTAATCACTAACCTTGTATTGTGGGTGGATTATCTCAGTCGTTCTCCTGACTGAAGTTTGGTCCATTCACAGCATCCTGCCATGCGATTGCATTTGTCCCTGACCATTGGGAACCCTCACGTTAACTTTTATTATTGAATCCAAACTGATTCCAAAATGGAAGCTGGTTCCACAGAAGAGGGGCCTTCAAGCTGAAGGCTCTGCCTCCCATTTAAATACTCTAGGAACCACAAGTAAGCCCAAGTCTGAGAGCAAAGAGCTCTAATGCGGTGATACGGTACTATAAAGTCATTAAGATAAGATGGGGCTTGATTATTCAAGACCTTGTATCTGAGGAGCAGGATTTTTAATTTGAATCTGGATTTAACAAAGAGCCAGTGAAGAGAAGCCGATACAGGAGAAATATGCTCTCTCTGTCACTGTAAGTACTCTTTCTGCACCAGTTTGGATCAACTGAAGGCTTTTCAGGGAGTTTTTGGGACATCATGATGATAGTAGTAGAAGTAGTCCAGACTAGAAGTAATAAATGCATGAACTAGTTTTTCAGCATCAATCTGAGACAGGATGTTTCTAATTTTGGAGATATTGTGCAAACTGAAGAAAGCAGTCCAACAAATTAGTTTAATATGTGCATTGAAGTACATATTCTGGTCAAAAACGGCTCCAAGATTCCTCACAGCGTTACTGGAGGCTGAGGTAATGCCATCCAGAGTAGGAATCTGGTTAGAAACCGCATGACTAAGATTATTAGAGCCGAGTACAATAACGGCAGTTTTATCTACATTTAGAAGCAGAAAGTTTGAGGTCATCCAGGTCTTTATGTCTTTAAGACATTCCTGCAGTTTAACTAAGTGGTGTGTGTTATCAGGCTTCAGGGATAGATAAAGTTGGGTGCCATCTGCATAGCAGTGAAAATGTATGCTATGCCTTCTAATGATACTGCCTAAACAAAGCATGTATAATGTAAACAGAACTGGTCCTTGCACTGACCCCCGTGGAACTCCATAATTAACCTTAGTGTGTGAAGAAGACTCTGCATTTATATGAACAAATTGGAGTCTATTAGTTAGATATGATTCAAACCACTGCAGTGCAGCACCTTTAGTACCTACAGCATCCTCTAATCACTGTAATAAAATGTTATGGTCAACAGTATCAAACGCTGCACTGAGGTCTAGCAGGACAAGCACATAAGAAGACCTTCACTAAAACTGTTTCTGTACTGTGATGACCCTGAAACATAACTGAAAATTTAAATAAAACATGCAGATGATCAGTTAGCTGTTTTACAACTACTGTTTCAAGAATGTTTGAGATAAAATGAAAGTTATAGGCCTATACTATATATTAACTATCTAGTTACAGTATATTAACTAAATTAACTATATCACCTACGACGGCTGGGCCAAGTGAGGCAACGGTTTAAATGAGATGATTATGAGTAATTTTTTCTCTAATGGCTAAAATTTTATTTGTAAAGAAATTCATTAGGAAAGTCATTACTAATAAAGGTTAAAGAAATTGCTGGCTCAACAGAGCTCTGGCATTTTATCAGCCTGGCTACAGGGTTGTTCTTATTTCCTTCAATCAGTGATGAATAGTAAGATGCTCAAGCTTTACGGAAGGCTTTTTTTATAGAGCAGCAAACTGGCTTTCCAGGATAAATGATGATCTCCTACATTAGTGAGATGCCATTTCCACTCCAGCTTACGAGTTATCTGCTTTAAAGTACCTGTTTGAGAATTATACCAGGGAGTCAAGATGTGAGGCTTTCTTTTTCAGAGGGGCTACAGTGTCTAGAGTTGTACGCAGTGGAGTAAAAATATTAACAAAATAATCAACATTTGTGGTTTTTGCGTTCTGGGCTACCAACTTTAATAACCCCTTGACACCATACACATTTTTACAATGCAAAACAAATATTAACAAAGATCCACAGGCTTAGTTTTTAGATCGTCAAGTTCCATCCCATCTAAAGTTGTTGAAGCAAGTAGACTTCTCACATGTAATTATTCAGACAGTCACTAAAGGTCACTTAACTTAGAAATGCAACAGGTAGGTCATTAAAAAAATACTTGCACAGATGGTAACTGGTAATTTTCAGTGACAGGAAAAACAAAACAAACTCTGTAAGCTGCTACTCCACACACAATTCCAGTGTCAACCAAGATGCTAAAGTTTCATAGCAATCAAGCACTGGCTTCCATACTGCCTTTCTACTCAGATAAGCACTCAAAGCACTTTCAATAATGACACATATATGGATACAGAGCTTTTATCTATCCCACGTTTTCTAACATTTACACACACACACTGGATGCTGATACTGAACTTGGAGTTTAGTATCTTGCCCAAGGTTACTTCAGCTTGCAAACTGGAGGAGTCAGGGATCAATCCACCGGCCTTCAAATTGGTAGACGACCCGCTCAAATCCCTGAGGCAAAATCGCCCATGAGTCAATGAAAACTCCAAATGGTTAAATCTGATTTGATCCAGTTTCTCTGTTATTTATCAAGTCAGTCACCAAATGCAACAAACTCATTGACAATAACCACATCCAAACAGTTGGGCAAAATCGTTTATTACTGAATAAATTGAGCGATTACAAGTAGAAAAACACCCACACAAATTTTCAGGGATTTGACAAACCCGACATTATTTTCTGTCAGAAAACCAATATCTCAAAATTTGAAATCACATATAAAGTCTCTGACAAGTGCCCCCTCAAGTCTCCACTCTGCAAAACAACGTGGCCTGCCTCTGCATATTTACACTGACTGTGTACCACAAGACAAACCGATGAAAAATACGAGCAGCTTCCGATGGTAATCATGCTTCCACAAGTAACACTTTTTTTCTCCCCTTCTTCAAAAACTGCAAAGAAAAAAAAATGAGGCAGTAAAATGTAGGGCAACACAGCACTGGGCAGGCAGCATGAAACACAATTACAGAAGTATGAATTCATTTGTAAAGGTTGTGCATCCCTTTTGAAGGTCTTGGTGATGAGAGCAAAAACCAATGAAAGCACAAACCTCCTGTGCCAACTCAAATATTATCACAGTTAGTAAAAATTGGATCAGACCTGTGGGATAAAGAGTCCAAGCAATACTTTTTTGAAACCTGAAATAATCAGAACCTATAGAGAGAGCGCGGTAGACTTTGCATCTGGATGAGATTAAAATCACTTCACTATACCACAGATGACACAAACATAAGCCATTCTCGGAAAAGCTGAGGGGGAAATTGGCCCTGCAGTGAATATATGAAACATCCCAATATGTCAATCTTGACTTCAGTTTTATGTGCAGGTTAAAAAGAACTGGCCTTGACTGTTTTCATGTTTTCAGCACAAAATCAGATGAAAAGAGTCTGAGATGAAAAATTAGGGCCAAGTAGACACTTGAAGAGAGAGTCAGACATTCCTTTAAGCCATCATAATTGACTCACTGGAGGGCCAGGCTCTGGTGGTGGTGAGGTGCTTCAGAAGTCAATGTTCCCAGAATCTAGAGTCAAGGGTGAATACATGTTTTTAGATTTCATAAATAAATATTTCATTCAACTGTCAATGGTATGGATGTGGTGGAAGAGAACCCTTTCATGTCACTCTGGTTTTTGGATGGGTCGGTGGTATGTGTGAGGGAAAATTGAGGCTACTAAAGGCTACCAGCAGGAGTCCGCCAGAAAAGACTCCAATTTGAATGATAGGCAAAGAGTTGAACTGTGTGCTTTTTTTTTATCCCTCCTGATTCGACTGCAGAGGGTGTCCAGCAAAATTGGAGCGGTGTTTGACAACAATTAGTGGCACTGCTGTGAGCTGTGACAGGCAAGCGTATATACAACTCAAAGCAGACTCTGGCCCTCAACTTCACAGAGGATCAGACCTCCACATACAACAGGCCCATCACAACTCCAGACAGTAGCGACACTGAAAGGCAGTATTTATTTTATGAGTCAAAAACACACACACTCAGATCCAATAAGAAACATGAAAATGGTAAACTTCTATTATATCAGCTGAAATATCCTGCTAAAAAAAAAACAACAGTCAGACCATAATGGCAAAATACGGCAGGACAACAATGCTAATCTTTGCTCATTACTGTTACACATTAGCAATTTGACAAGTTCCAGCACTACAGTCTGACTTTGGCTAACTTTCTATAGGAAAACCAGGAATTTCCACAAAATCCAGTAGTCCAGCGGTTGGAGTTCCTTTGTCAGGCCTCCCGGAATGACAGCAAGCTCACAGTTCATTTGTTTCACTAGTTTTTTCACATCGGCTGTGAGATGGGCACGCATAGAGTCACAGATTAAGAGCGATGGTGATGCGTGGAAAAAAAAAAAAAAACCACCTGGTCTCCTTACATACACCTCCCTCAGCCACTCTTTCATCATTTCCTCATCCATCCAGCCCTTTTCATTTGCCTTAATGATGATTCCTGCTGGAAACTTCTCTTTAGGCAAAGTCTTTCTCTTAAAAATCACCATAGGCGGCAGTTTCTGTCCATTAGCATGGCAGCCAAGCACAACAGTAAAAGAAGACTTTTCGTGCCCCGTTGTGCGTATCGCTAGCGTGCTGGTCCCCTTCTTCTCCACAGTGTGACTCACCGGGATGTCAAAAGTGAGCGGGACCTCGTCCATGTTTGTGATGTGGCTGGGCTGGATGTTTTTGTCCCCGATGTGTTTGCTGCAGTAGGAGCGGAAGATGGCCAGCTTTTCCTTATAATCCGCTGGAAGTTGCTGCGCTACCGTAGTCCTGGTCCGGATGGAAAAATGGCACAGTTTCATGAAAAGTGAAAGTGAAACTGCTTTTAGCCGAATGGTGACCGTCGAAACGCTTCTCCCGCTCGTTCTTTGCTCGATGATCCACCGCTCGAGTCTTTCCTCCAACTCGGGCCACCTCGCCTTATGTCCGCGGAAACTCAGCTGCGTTTTCTTGACCTGCCGGAGCTTGTTTTCTAGCTTCCTCCATTTGCGAACCATCGATTCGTTAATCTTAAATTCTCTCGCCGCTGCTCGATTTCCATGTTCCTCCGCGTAGCTGATGGCCTTCAGTTTAAACTGTGCTTCATAAGCGTGTCTCTTTGCCATTTTCAGGGTTGCGCCCACACTTCACCCTTTAGCGTTCTCATGGTGTTCTCTACTACGTCCTCCTTACAACACACAGGGCGCACTGCGCTATAGGGCGCGCCGTACTTTTTGAAGAAAATCTAAGACTTTTAAGTGCGCCTTATGGTCGTGAAAATACGGTAAGACCAGAGTGGGCTTGCTAGCTAAGCTAATGACTGAGGAGATCCTAGTGGCTTTAGCTTTTGAGCTACCTGTACACAATAGTTAGCATTCAGTACACATGCTTCTTTTGATTTAAACAGCTTTATCTATTCCAGTGTCCCCTGCACTCACACAGACATGTTTTTCTTTCTCTCAGCAGATTCATTATATGACTTGTTGCTGTCAAGGGTTAGTGAAAAGGTGAGTGTTCACCATAAGCATTTTAAGGATGTTCAGAAATTACACTTGTCATGGCTGTTGTGTTTCAGTGAAAACCCTAAAATATACCTGAGGAAGCCTTCATTGTTGTATAGCAGGTTGCAAGTCTAACTTAAAAATTACATTGCTTTAAATCATCATCAGCTTTCATCTTCTGTGTCACAATGTGAAACTATAGATCCTTTATAGATACATATGAACAGCACTCCAGTAAATGTGTCAGTTAATTATTACATTATTATTATCATCTCTGCATATTACTGTTTCTCATTACATATTACATTCTCATTTGTTGTTGTTGTTTTTGTTGGGCAGTAGTTATTTGTCTCTTCTGATCTGTATTTAGTTTTGCCGTTACACAATATAATCTAAAATTAATTTTAATTATTAAATATGGAATAATTTTAAGCTACCACTTAACCTAACCTCTTTGGACATACACACAACACAAAAAACATGCAGACTTCCACCACAAACATACTCTTTGCAAATTTTTCAGCTTCTATTGGTGATCTATCTATCTATCTATCTATCTATCTATCTATCTATCTATCTATCTACGTATCTTAATGTAAATTACATGTTTAGTCACTAATTACTGTTGTATTTTATTCAACAATTCAACAGATGCCTCTTTATGATTAACACCTAGCAACAGATGATAAAGAGGAGCCGAACACTGAGCAGGTGGTTGGCAGTCATCTTCCCTGATATCATGTGAAACTGTTCTCATCTGTGAAGAGAACGGGATGCCCAAGGAGGACCAGCCAGTTCCAGTATTCTCTGGGGAATTTCATACAATTTGCATGGTGCTGGACTGTGAGCAAAAGTTCCACTAAAGGACTGGCTGTTTTTGTCCCATTCCTCCTTGCACAAAGACATTGGTCCTTAGGCTCAGTTTGTGCCTTTCCGTCCTGTCCTGCTTTCTTCATGTACTAGCCCATCCCTTGGTATCTCTACCACAAGCTTGAGACTGTGCTTGGAGACACAGAAAACCTTCTTGCAACTGCACCTATGGACATCTCCACAGTGGAATGATTGTAGAGCAAACATTTTTTTTAAATGACCCTTTTTTTTTGTATTTTCTCTGATCTACACAAGATAAAAAGTATGCACACATGGTGTCAGGCTGTTTTGTTGCAGTGACACTGGTATATTCCACAAAGTGGACGCAATAACGACGAAGGAGGGCTATTTCCAAATTCTTCAACTTCTTCAACAGCTATATTTTTGAAATTTGGAAAACTTGGTGTTTCAAAATGTCAATGATCCCTAATTTTGAAATGGATAAAGGCTAACATTTAGCGTCTGAAAGACCTTCCCAAAGCCCTACACACAAAACCAACCAATATACATGAGCTCTACCAATCTACCAAGAGTGGTCAGGTATTCTACCAGAATTATGTCATACATTATGTATGCATCCACAGCCAGACAGCATTAAAAGGTAGAAAATATATAAGAATCAGAAAAAGAGTGTCATTTAAAACCCTTATATATAAGAAAATATGAACACAAAGTGTATAGCAGTGCAAGAGAGGGATGTTTTCTCCCTAACCTTATTTGTTCATGTCCACCATTCCCCTTGGTCTCAGCTGACTCCTGGTTTTATTTGAGGAGATAACACTTCCATTATTATAAGGGGGTGAAGTTTATGTAGGTCAGGGTGAATTAGTGGGCTGACAACATGTTAGCATAGCAGGAAGCCAAAGTTGTCTTTTTATTAAGCGTGACCATTTTCAACAAAGTTATGAAACCCTAACTTTTCCTGAAATACACTTTGTTGTTTTTGTCTCTAAACACAGCCGGGTCTTAAGTTCTGAATGGCAAAACAATTTCTTGTGCTCGTTGGGTCAATCTAGACTCATTTTTACATTTAATTCTGGTTATTTTTTTCTTGAGCTACAGAAGCAGCTCTTGTATTGGTTACTGTATGTTTCATGTGTGGACCACAGTTTATAATTGTTGTTCAGAGCACTTAAGTGGGTGCTGATTAATGGTCAATGGGCAATAATTTCCTGCTAAATGTCATTCCCCTGGGAAGCCTTGCCACAATATTTTGGATAGTTGCAGAAGGGATTTGCTGATTAACTGATTTACAAGTGCACCTATAAATATCACTGTATACTGTAGCATTAAGAGTTCCCTTAAAAGGAGCACAGAGGCTAGGAGGCTTATCCCTGGCCACAAAGTGCACATTAATATGCAAAAGCAGTTACTGTTTGAATTAATGTATCACAAAGCTTTAGAGTACCAAAAGGCAATTCAATCAAAAATGTCACATAATGGCCTGAATTCATTTCTCTTATTTGTACAGGTTGAAAGGGTTAGTGCAACCTCCTGTATTAAAAAAAAAACAGCACATACACACACAAAAACATGCTGATTTTGTTTCTGCAGAGTAAATATTTGTGTCTTGAATAAATTGCAGGTAGACGCAATGACTTCAGGAGCTAAAAACAAATTTAGGCAATAATTGAAATGTAGCATAAAATTGCCCCTGCAAATAACCATGAGCCATTACGCGAACACATTCTCTCCCTTTCACTAAGAAACCAACCTGGAGACACACAAAAACAGCACACAGGCTTGAACATACACACACGCACGCACGCACATGGGAGAGCTCTTTGAGGGTTTCACAATAGCACATTTATCCGCAAA
This sequence comes from Copadichromis virginalis, assembly GCF_057382275.1. NCBI lineage: Eukaryota > Metazoa > Chordata > Actinopteri > Cichliformes > Cichlidae > Copadichromis > Copadichromis virginalis. The sequence continues at coordinate 21,712,219 of NC_140618.1, forward strand.
ATTAAAAATAGTGATTGATCCGTGGAATATTAACGGTCAACAACGTTTTTCATTAAGTTGTGAAGGGGAGCGAGGGGAGGCATTCTGGTAGGAGAACGAGAGCAGGAGGAAAAAAGCAAAAGCTTTATTTAATACTGATCCTGTACAGTAAAAAGGCCCGAAGAGAAATGTAAATACTAGACTCCAATAACGCGACAGCACACTAATCATATTTACAAACTATATTAAATCTGCCCATTGTGTTTGCTTTGCTGAGGACTGGCTACCATGTAATTGTCATTGTAACCAGTGTTGGCTTGTGGGAAAATTTAACTGAAGTGATATAAGGTGACTGGTAGGATTATTATTACTTTATTATGACCCAGTATATGTTTATTAAAACAATTTGTCATGCAGAACAGGAGTGGGGAATGGAAACATTAAATCTTGCTCCACTCTGGCCACAGAAATGAGTTACAATAAAATTAATGGTGAGGAGGCCTGCGCTGACACCAGAGTGGTACGTAATAACCCGCTGCTTCGTTTCATTTGCCGATCATTTCCTGTTGGGCCCTCACCATTAAACATACATGCTGGGGATTATTGAAATAGCCCTGCGACAGCCATTGTAGTGTAGTGTGAGTGTGCCTATGTCATCGTGGCTGTGTGTGCGCTTGCATGCGTGTTTTGGCTGGCTATGCTTTTATGTGGCTGGTCATTTGATCTCAAAAACACAGGCGTCATGGCAATATGCCACGCCGTGCTTGTATTTCTGGTTGTGCCATTATGAGAGCAGAGATATTAGCACAGAGAGACAGCACGGGCCGGGATCTGAAGTCTTAGAGTGAGGCGTCATTTCGCTGAGTGCCTGGGAGGGGCAAGATTAGTCTGTCAGTTGTGTCTAAAATGACTTTGAGGCTGTAGCTACAGGGATGCAGCAGATGTTTAGCTAAGGAGTTAAGTGCATTTACACTGAACACTGACCCTCTGTCCCCTTGTGGTCCAGTGTTTGTGAGGACTGCCATAGTAAGATGTAGACTGATTTTATGACTCTAAAGCCTTTTTTCATCTCTTACCTGTTATGCTGCTGTGGGAGCAAACTTAAATGAAATATAGCAGCTCTGCCTTGGCAAGCCAACTTTAACAAGTGCAAGAAAAAAACCCACTGGTTTAAATTTAAAATGCTGTAAACAAACATACTACGTTTTAGTAAAATAAAATAAAAAAGAGAGAAAAGAGAAAAAAAGGCTGATCTCAAAAGAGGTGCTACACCAACTTCAATCACTGGAATGAAGAATTGATCTACAGCGATGTGAAAAAGCATTTGTATCTATCTAAAGAAACACAAAAACAGACGAGAAACAAAGTAAGTTACATCTATCTGAGCAGTCTTGAGACCGTTACAATGCAATTTCTAAGCCGACTCCAGCCAATCACAGTGAGAGCCACAAACTGAGAAAAGTTGGAACCTTAGTGAACCTTCCCAGGAGTGACCAGCCTACTAAAGTTACCCCAAGACCACATTAACGACTCATCCAGGAGGTCACAAAAGACCCCAGAACAACATCTAAAGAACTGCAGGCCTCACTTCCTTCATTTAAGGTCAGAGTTCATGATTCAACAATATAAAAGATACTAGGCAAAAATGGCATCAATGGGGGTGTTACAAGGAGAAAACCATTGCTGACAAAAAAGAACACAAAGTTGTGTCTCACTTTTGCCAAAAAAACATTTTTGGGAAATATTCTGTGGACTGATGAGACGAAAGTTGAACTTTCTGGAAGGTTTGAGTCCCGTTACATCTGGTATAAAACAGCACTTCATGAAAAAGACATCATACTAACAGTCAAACATGGTGGTGGTAGTGTGATGATCTGGGGCTGTTTTGCTGCTTCAGGACTGACAGAACATGATTGGACTGTGAATTCTGCTCTCCAGCAACCATCAGCTGGTGCCCTGAAGCTCAGGCACACTCGGGTTATACAGCAGAACAATTAAGCAAAACACACAAACAAGTCCACATCTGAACAACAACAACAAAAAACAAAAAAGAATGTTTTGGAGTAGACTAGTCAAAGTCTGGACGTAAATCTGATGGAGATGCTTTTGGTATGACCTTAAAAAACTCTCTATCTTAAATTAAAACAATTATCTAAAGAAGAGACGGGCAAAATTCCTACCCAGCGATGTGAAAGACTCATTGCTTGTTATTGCAAATCCTTGAAAGCAGTTCTTGCTGCCAAAGGTGGCACAACCAGTTATTAGGTTTAGGCGGCAATTACCTTTTCACATTGGACCAGGGAGGTTTGGATAGCCTTTTTCCTTTGATAAATGGAATCATCATTTAAAAAAAGGCCTTTTGTATTTACTCGGGTTATATTTGTCTAATATTAACATTTGCTTTATAAACTGAAACATGTGAGACAAATATTCAAAAAACAAAGAAATCGGGAAGAAGTCAATTTTTTTTTATTGCACTGTAAATCAAAGAGCATGTGATAACCTGTTATTTAGGGCCTGAGCCAGGATTCAAACCCAGGACCTTCTTGCCATTAGACAGCAGTGATAATCACTGCACCACTTTGCTGCTCCTATAGACAAGTGCCTTTACATCTTACTGTATCATGCAAGGATTCAAATGCTATTAGAAAATAACCGGATCTGCTTGCAAAAACCACATCACTACACTGAGCACTCTCACAGTCCCATACTATATAATAACTGTACACAGTATGACTGTGATAATATTTATATGCTGCTGTTTTATGCTCTAGAAATGAGCATTGTTTCGTTCTAATAAGGCAAAACATGCATCTGTGCTCTTGTAAGTTAGTCATTAGCTTGTTTCCTTTGTGCGCCGTAGCTTGGAAGAATAACGTCTATCGGCAGCAGAAGCGTTCTTTTTAGCACAAACGCTGACTCTTTAAAATACAAAGAATTTGATCATTTTCCCAGTAAACACTACACACTTCTAAAAACTGGCTTACTGATTTGACAAACAGCGACAAATTAAACAAATAAATGTAAGGCAGAGGTAGAAAGTAAACAGAAACTGTAAAAGAATCAAAAGAAAAAAAACAAACTTTGACACTCTCATTGCCTTGCAAACATTTGGAGTTTACCTTAAAAATAACAGCAGCTGTCATTAGCTGTCCTGTGAGGTGGCATAAAGCAGCGCCTTAAACAAACAACAACCGTAGCACATATGTTTGTTCTACGTATCAGTCGAGGTGTTTTTATTTGCACTGTACAGCAGAGCGCTGAACAATCTGATTGCCACAACTGTGGCCTGAACCTGAATAGTAGTATATTTTTAGTCAGGCACATCCACAGTACTTTAAATATCTTACCTAACTGCCCGAAGGACACACATGCACAGCGTGCTTGTGATATTAACTGAGTGTATCTCTGTGTGTGTTCAGCCTTCTTTTAGGTCCTTTAGTAATGTTGCTATTACAGTGTTTATTGTTAGAGTAGCAAGGCCCGCTTTGTGCTCCTTCTTCCTCCCTGCATCTGGAATTTTACAGTTATATGAAGAAAGGAACTGGTCACAGTAATAACATAATATGCACCCAATGCCATTCAAAACAGCCTAATCAAATCCTGGGTCTGTGAATCTCAGAGTATTGTGTTTTTGAATTTACTGAAAAGCAGTTATGCCAACAAAGCCTTGTTTCTAATAAATGCTTCCTTATTATGCAGGATACAAAAATAAACCAATGCTACCCTCTAATTCCTCAATAATTAAAAAATAAGCCTGCGCTTGCTATTGCATCATTTGTTCAGCAGTGGGTTCTAGGATCTCCAACAGCTCGCATAGAAGAAAGAAAATGTGACATTTAGAGTAGGTGTAATGTTTTTTTTCACTCTTTCTTAGTTCTTTAACAAACAAAAATCATTTATGATGTCTAGATTTATCCTGACTTTTATCTACACACTAAATGTACCCAAACACGGAGTGTAGTGAGAAACTTTCAGAAACATAAAGTTGTATTTTTATGTTAGTTATGCTTATTGTCATGATATGGGATGTGCAGTAGCTAACTCAAAGATAATATGACATGTGGGACAATCTTTAAATGCAATCTCATGACAAACATCATATACTGTTATAATTAAAAGAAAATCTGCAGCTCCTCCTGTCTGTCCAGAGATTTACTGAAAACTCATTCTATTTTCTATTGTTTTTAATCGTTCATCCTTTTATTCTTACTATTGTAACAGTGATGTTTTTGAACAGTAAGTAATCAACAATTTGCTTCTATCCTATTGTAGATATGACCCACGTAAGCATTCCTGAAACAGCAAACTATATATGAGCTTTTCCACTGGATTGGTGAAAGACTGGATCAGCTGCCCAGCTGTGATTATGTTGCTAGCTGTATGTGACATTTACCTGAACATCAGCCAGCAGCAGAATAGGTAAACAGCCTAAAAAAAAAAAGAGTCTCATCACAAAGAGCTTTCAGGAAAATGTAGATAATGTGGAATCCTTCACCAAAGTTTATGAAGCAAATATCCTCAGAGCACAGACTCGCACTGTAAAATTATCGTTTTTTTCATGTTTGCATAGAAAAAGATATCAATTAATTCCATGGTTTGAAACAATCACAACGCAAAAACAAACAAAAAGTGCACATTAGGCGGTATGTGGGTGGAGACGGCACAAACACGCTTGACTGTGGACTGGGAGGCTGGAGTTCAGGTTTCCTTTGGGACCACTGGGAACACAAACTACTCATGGTTTGGTCAAATATTTGAAACCCTGAAAACAAAAGACTGTTTATACATTATAGCAAACATGTTCAACAAAGTGTGATCTCCTCAAGTAACCTGAACACCAAACCTACTGCAGTGTGACTTGGCAGTGCTATAACTATGGCAACAAATCACAGCCGAAACCAGTTTTTATATGGACTGCATTACTTAAACGAATTGTGCAATTAGTAAGTGGATAATCTGACTTTTTTTTTTACTCTGGCAATGACAATTTTTGACAAAATTACTGTCAAAAAAGTGGCGGTAATCAAAGGGACAATTACTTTTTAAGTGAGGTCGCAGTGCTCATTCCTCGTGTCCTAACATCAGTTCACTGCACCCCCTCACACTGTACAAAGCCTCTTATGACCACATTAATGCAACTAATTACCATGTCAATCACAAGTAATGCTTATTAATTGCCCCTCAGAAAGGGGCTATATCAAACAGTGAGAAGTGCCTTTAAAAGCCCACTGAAAGGCTGACTGTAGGGTAGGTTGTGAGAGAGAAAGAAAAAGAGAGCGAGCCATGTTTCAGCCCTACTGCTGGCATTAGTCAATCTGCTGTCCAGATGTCTTCCACAGGTGACAGCTGCAATAGCCTAACAAGCAAATTAATCACGGAGCTTTTGTGGTGCTTCATTTTAGGGAAACTCATTTCGTTTCATAAAAGGCTTCATCTCGTGTGAAAAATGACAAATTGCGGCCATGGAGTGATGTGGAGGACCAAGCAGCCGACTCTCATTTCTGTACCATGCCTGCAAGGTGCTGTAGAATAGAAAAGCAGAGAGGTAAAGCAAGGGGAGGACTGGGCCAGAACCAGCAGCACAGTAATGAAGCCCAGCTCTGCCCCCGTGGGCTCAAGTTCTGACAAGCCTCACAGGTGGCTCAGTCAGATTAAAACCTGCCTTGATTATAAGTGCTAGGCTTTGAATGAGGGGGATACGCTCTGCTGTATGTCACTTATTGTCCCCAAACTGCAACATGGAGGACGTTTTGAAAAGGCGGCCCTAACGAGTGTTTGGTGGTAGGGAGTTTTCTTTGATTTAAACCGAGATGGCTTGTTAGAAGTGGCTACAAACGTGAATTTTAGAATACGTTTTACTGCAGAGCAGGCAGCCCAGCTTGCACGTTGGGGTATTTTTTCATGCTAAGTGACAAAATCCTTCTGCCAGTAGGAATATTATTGTGCCCGTTTTCCTATGGGCACAAGAGGAGCAAAGAGAGGATGATATTGCAGGCAGAATTTGGAGTCCGCAAACTGTAGAATAAGCTTGAGTGGGCACAGATTTCGACATAAGAGAACGCTTTTTTCTTTCCTTTTCTTCAGCGTTAATACCTAAATCTTGCTAAGTCAAACCTTAACATTAATGGTGTCAGATCAGAAAATGGTTTTGGAAGGCATTGACAAATGATGGCCTTCTGCTGATAGGGGTGACCATTCAGAAAGCACTTTTATGTGTTTTGCTGGAAGGCAATTACAAACTATGTATTTTGGACTTGTTGAGTGTGAGCAGGTATTGAATCGAACCCATTTAGCTGCACAAACAGAGTGACCCCGGGACAAACTGAAAATGTGCTTCACATTTTGGATGAAAAATCGAGCACAGTGTCTATATATTTAGTGGAGCAGCTGAACTGTGGAAATATTTTTATGACAGAACATTAAGAAGAATGTCACATCACAACTTAAAGGTATTTCAAACAAAAGTATGGAAAATTGAAAACTCACAATGGCTACACAGAACCAACAAATTAAACTTTTGGGATTTAAAAGCTTCAGAAAGCCATTAATACAAAAAGGAGATAAATCCTTGAAAGCCGTCCAACAAAAACTGTAATTATCATTGTCAGTAGAAAAGAAAAGAGCACAGGGAGGCAAGAGGATTACATTCCTTCAGTACAGACGACTGTTCTGTGTTTATTTCTCTTCATTTGTTGAAAGAAATTCTGGGGTGCCAGATGTCAGCAACACTTTATAATTTAGCATAATTATCATGTTCTTTCTATTCTACCAGCACATATTGTATTCCACTTTCTATTCTTCAAATTCTCACTTCAACTCACTCTGATTGCATAGAAATTCATAGTCCCCCTCTTGAATGTTTGACCATGGCACACATAGGGAATCTTTCGCTTAATGGATTAACAAAAGAAGATTCCTTGACAATACCAAAAATGTCTTCCAGTATACCTGAAAAGTTTTCACTTCGTTTATCTTCGCTGAAGTCTTCAACAAACTTTCTCAGACAGTTTATACCTCACTATTCAGAAGCTGTTCAAAACATTTCTAGAGGATTCATCATTGTGCACGGTTATGTACTGTATGTAAAGGGCAACTCCGCTTTCAGCTTTCACTTAAAAGATCCACTCTGACTTTTGGTCCTTAAGCTGTTACAAAGTGTGTCAGCAAATGCAATACTTACTTACCTTTCATATTTCAATGAATTGTGCGCTTCTGAATAAAGTGAAGAAAACACTACAACATTTAACAATCCAACTTGTGTAGGAGGAAAGTTTAGAAAACAACTCTTCAGTAAGAAGTAATACTAATTTTCTGAAGGCATGACTTTTAGTGCACTCAAATTACTGCCATTCATTTTCAAGGTAACTACTGCATGGTGCATTTTATGTGCATTTAAAACCAACTCGCCAACCGCAAATACCATCATAAAGGTAATATGTACTGTAGTGGGAAAAAGGCGACTCTAAAGGAATTCAACGAGGCGATAGGCAGCTAGTGAGTGTTGGCTGATTCTTGCCTCAGAGACTCTGCATTTCATGGGGAACCCAGACCCTGACGCCCAGATGCACTCCCTGCCCAGAGGCTGAGATAGGGCCAACCTCTGACTCCTCAATGTGGTCCCACTGCAGATATGCTCTTATCAGGACGGGCTGTAGCATACATCTTCCAACAACCAAACACAGATATAGAATAGAAGTCCTTGATAGGTGAAATTCTCAGCAAAGGTGACTGATGTGTATGATCCACTGAAGTGGAGTCCCGATCAGAGCGCTGTGAACTAGCAAAAAAAGAAAAGAAAAGAAAAAGAAAAAAAAATACTAGCAGGCAGCTATTTGGGATTAAGTGACTGATTGACATTTATGTGACTTAGTGCTATTGCTTGCTGCCCATATTAATTCATTCTTTGCATGAAGTAGCTTTAAAGGACAATTTTTAAATGAGATGAACGATGCAGCTCTCGCTTTTTAATTTAAGGTTACAATCAGCGGTCATCTAGTTTAGTGTGTGACGGTACAGAGACTTTAGCCACAACCCCTCTTTATGATCAGAATGTCTTTATTCCACTTTAAAAGGAATATAGTGCGTTATTAGCGACAGCGATTACTGCTATTAGCGAAGACTTTCGACAGAACCAAACTAACTACAGAGGTTTTGCAGACACATGACCACTAAACATGTGACTAGGGTTGCCAACTGCCCCGATTTGGTGGGGACATCCTGTATAATGAGCAAAATTGGTTGCCACTTTCTGACCAATAGACGGCAGTCTTACAATTATGAAATCTGATTTGACTGCAGCCGTTAGTCACACACACCAAATGTGAGGAGTAATACGTGATTCGTAAAAATAAGCTGTTGTGGTCTGCATAGCATAATCAGAAGACAAACAGGTATGGATAAACCTGCTAAAAAGAAAAGGCTGTGCAACTACAAAAAACAATGGGAAGAAAAACATAGCTGGGTTAAATCTGTCAGCAATGATTGAACTAAGGCTGGGAGTTTTCGATGGCCATGGAGGTGAGATGCAGCACAGAACTGATCAAAAATGAACTAAAGACCTCGATCAACTCTCACCATTCGTGTAAAGACTTCTGTTTGGCTGTGCAAAAATGACAAAGGGCTGCTTGAATCAGTTAGGAGAGGCAAAACATTTTCTTGGAAAAAGTAAGCTGGGTAATTGAAGCCTCTATTTACCGTATTTTATTTGAATTTCTTTTGCCTTTTTTCAAAGGAAATGCCTATGGGATTTCTGTTATGATTTACTGTATTTTTCTTTTATTGATTAAATTGGATGTCAGCATTTTACTGCATTTTTTAAATAATAATAAAAACATACAGTACATATTTACACTATGCCCAGCTGTGCATTGTGCTTCTGGCATGCCAGAGTGTCCCTTATTTGATAGTTAAAAAGTTGGCAACCCGACATGTGACCTTAATGTTTCTGCCACCATTTTAGCCCTGTGATAGTCATGGTGCCAATGTAAAGTTAAGTGAATAACACTCCAGCTACTCATAGTGTGGGAAAAATGTGTCTTCTCTGATTGGTTAGCAAGTGGTTGCTGTATGTGGTAAATGGTTGATGGCCATCACTAGGAAATCAATTAGTAAAGTCAGAATCACACAAGTCCACAGACAGCTCTGTGATCCCCTGGCAACCCCCGGTTGTTCGGGAAAAACGTGTATTCCCCAACCGGTTGGCAACAACCTGCTTTGGTTAGTAGCAGAATGCTAGCAGAACATGCCAACCTGTTTACAAAGATGCGCCAGCTAAAGCTGCACATTGCAAGCGGTTGTACTGCTTCCAATATAGTAGAGAACTCTTTAGCATTGTGTGCATGAAATAATATCAGGAAGTCCTATAAGCTATGTTCTTTTTTGTTTGTGATAACCTAAGCTAATCAGTTAGCACAAAAGCTCCATTCTGATTGCTTTGTGTTCTCATTTAGAGTAGAACAGCTCTACACCAGACCGTTTACCATATTTATAGTTCAAACATGAGCGTGGTCTATATCCTGTTGTGTAACCCTCGACAATCCTTTTCCAAATGATCAAAATTTATTTTCCGACTGGAGCAAAAAGCTGCACTTTCTTGTAGTTGTATTGTAACATCATGAAAGAAGGATGACTGTGCATTATCTTACAAATTGAGTTCACTTAAAGAAAAGATTATCTGTTTTCTTTTTAATTAGTCAATTTAATTTTAGCTTCTTTAGTAGCTCTATGAGAGATGCTTTTATGTTTGGGAATGGTTTGGAGTGTGTGCATGTGTGTATGAGTGAGGGGGTGGCGTGAAAGGAAAAGGACTACTGTCGACTTGAAGATATGGAAATATAAAGAAACACACTCACGCACACGCACGGACACTCAACACCCCCCTCCCCTGAGGCCCTATAAGCTAATTAGCTCCTAAAGAATTTATTTATCACAGATAAACTGTCAAACAATCTCACTGGCACATCCCCAGTGGAAATAAGAACTACTCATTAGTTTGTTCAATTAAGCTTTCTTTTCCCACTTCAGCACGCCCTTCCCACATCACCACCGCGATGAGAATACACTTTTTGGTACTGCAAAAGTTTTCTTGAGTAGATTTCTTATGTATACACCACAGCAGAAGGTTGAAGCCTTTAGCAACTCTGTCAGTTTGTGTGTGACCCAAATTATGGCGTAATCATAATAAATCTGAGGGAGAGCCTATTTATTTTCAATTCTAGGGTTTAAAAAAAAGACTCAGAGAATCAACCATGTGCTGGTACTGTTGAATAAACTCATGAGGTGAACTCGTATCACGTTGCAAAGTTTTCCACACGAAGGCCTATTCGGGATTATTTTAAGCTGTATGAACTGAATTCATAGTGTTGTTTCTGCTGCATTTCGTTTATGCTGCATAACAACAAGGTAGGACCAAGTGGATCCAACTTGTGTGGTGTAACAACTTGGTGTCAACAGCCAATTATTCAGTGTGTGCTGAAATAGTACTTTTGTGCTTCCATCTGTTTGGCATTTGCAAAAACATGCTCTTTTTTCAGGTTGGATGGATTGTGTTTGATCTGGATACTGACATATGCAGCTTATACTTGAATTTAATGTTTAATATTATATTCAGTATGCTCCACTGTAGTTTTAATAGAGGAAAAAGTATTTTTATTTCTCTGTTGGCAATATTTAATCTTGGGTAAGTTAAAGTTTTTGTTTTATAAAATTTTTTGTATTATAATGAGGAAAAATGTGTCAAATTTATGAATGACTCTGCCTTTTTTTCAGACTTATATATTTAATAGTGCTGTCAGCGTTGATCTTGTTACAACGGTGTTAACGCCATAACTGCATTAATCCGGCAAATGTCCGTTAGCTAGTTAACGCGGATTGCCCCGTGCTAGGGGCTGCAGGGCACTAACGCATTAGCTAACTGTGCTAACACGTTGACACCGTGCAGCCCTCGCACGGGGCGATCCGCGTTAACTCGCTAACAGAGATTTGCCGCGTTAATGCAGTTATGGCATTAACGCTGTTTTAATGAGATTAACACTGACAGCACTATTCTTTAAATTAATACAAAATAATTTTTATCTGAGTGTTACTGATATTGAAATGCCACATAATACATTTGTTGACATAACATTGAAGTGAGTTTGCTCGTTAAGGCCCGACCCTCATTACAGGTAAAAGGGTAGGGATATTTTCACTGTTTCTGTTGTTATTCTCTTGCAACGAGACACTTTGAAGCACAACGGTCATCAACATTGCATGGAGGCAAACTTCTCTGGCCTGCTGATGAATTCACTGAACTTAGAGAGGGGTTTTACCTTCCTCAGGCCTGAGTATCTATCCCCTCAAGACAATATTGCACAGACACCACGAAGGCAATATTTGGCCCATTCCATCACTCTAATTCACTCCCTCCACATCCATATTTCATTCAGCCTCGGCTTTAATGAAAGTCATGGCAACTTCACCACCACTGGAGTCTCCCTGCACACACATTGAACAAAAAAAAGAAAAGAAAAAATCATAAATAAGGACACTGGCCTTCATACAAAACAATATAAGAGTGACTGGGGCCCGAAAGTTGGGTGGAGAAAGACGAAGATGAAGTGGGGAGGGGGATTCAGCTGCATTGTAGTTGCCTAGAAGAATCTGGCTATCTCCCATCCCCAGCCCTACTTTTCCTCCATCTGACAACCCCTCCTTCTACCACGTAGACAAGTGCCTGTTTATCCCAGTGCCCTTCAGAAGACATTAACACAGGTCTCATGTGCAGCCCTGTTATCTTCCACTGGCCTGAATATGCTTAGATTTTAAGTAGGGTTTGCTGTGTTGACTTGGGCATCTATATCCCAAGGAAGTGAAGATGACATCCTCACTAAAAGGCTGCGGGGATACTGGGCTGCGTGGCACAGCAGTTACATGCATATGCATTGCATTTACATAGCCCCGTCCAGCTGGATACGGCGCTGCATTACCTAGAAGAGCAAAGGGGAATGTTTTAGGTTGCTAATGCTATGAAAAGTAAAATTCAGCATTTTTTTAAAATCCTCCTGCAACTTACTGCATTTACAAAATAGGTACTTTAAAAATACAGGTGCCTTTATCCATTGTTTGTCTCCATTTTTTCCTCAAATATCACTGTGGTTTACCACTAAAGAAAGAAAAAAAAACAGTCCAGTTAATTTCTGCTAATATGGCCACTTATCATCTTATGTTATGGTAATCCTATTTTGTAAGTAGGTCCAAACATGCAATACACAAGCACGGTATTGATCTTATTGTCTAGCTTTAACCAACAAAGTAAACGCCATGACAGCAAAATGTCAAACATCTACAAAACTGGCGTGTCTGAAATATTTATTTGCCAGTCTTTAGTTAGCAACAAGTTACACACATAAAGGCTTTATTTATTACAGTACATATTACAGTACCATACTATAGGAACTGATCATATTAAATTGTGAATGGCAGTAAATTACTTGCACAGGATGTCCATTTCATGCAGTCTAACCACTTGTTTCATGCATACAGTTGGCATCAGTTGCTCATTGGCTCTGCAACATCATAACTGCAGTGGCCAGATATATGAAAACTGTAAATTCATTACACTAAAACACACACAATAAGATGAACAAAGCTGTTCTTTATCTATTTTGATAGACTGATTGATTGTTTTTTTTCTTTTGGAAGAATACTATTTCTTATGTGGCAGTAGAACACATCCTTTACCTGCATTTGTTGAAATACATGTATCAACAAGGTTTCAAGTCAATGGTCTAAAAACAAATACAGATGAGTCTATTATGCTATTACAGCCACTCAGAGCAGTATGATGCAGAGGGAGATAAAGAACAGGCTGAGCCCATCAGAGGACATTAAATAGGACCAGCTCTCAATCTCTCAGTCTCTCCTCCCTGTGCTTTCACAGGGAACCAGCAGTGCAGAGGAGGTGGGGCTGCTATAGTGCGGCAGGCCAGAATCACACAAGTCCTGCAGAATTACACAAATAAATTGATACCAAACTCATATGCTGCTGTGTACATAATTCAGCTGAGCTCAAATCAAACATAAACAAATTCTGGGCAAAGATAAATCATTTTTGGGAAATTAAAACAAAACAATTACCCCATGAACAAAATGTGACATTTAAATTGTTATGCATCTCATAACATCTACGGGACCTTTTTCATTTCAAGCATCAGCTTTGAGTTTTTCTTTCAATAAAAACCAGAGGTAAAGATGTGTCAGTATAAAAGCAACTCCAACACAGTTTATTTAGTCTTTATCATAATGAGTATATCCATGCAGAGAAAGCGGAGATGCTGTTAGCTGCAGGTGAAGACTGACATGTAATGACAAAGTGTTTTGATTTGAATTGTGTATGTAAAGAGGATAGTCGCAAATGAAACGAGGGAGGGAAAACGCACACTGCAAATATCCCCCGGAGCAGCGCCTTTAAAGAAGCGGGCTAAGCATTAGGTATTCAGTTAGCAGATAAAGGCGTTCTTTCCACTCATAATCAAAATATACAGTAATGCATCATTTTCTACCAGATAGCTAGAAAAGAATTAGCTCAAATTATTTTAAGTTTTTGTTAATTACTTTTGGAGCCTGAAGCAGCTCATGCCTCTGAATTGCCAGAAAGTTTAGAATCACTCGGTCAAATTAGCTGACTTATAATTCAAGCACTTATCACCCAACTCTAAAGTAGTGCTTTATGAAGCATCCCGGTTTTTATCTGTATGTACACCTCCAATGTGATCACATGGCTAAATGATATTTCTGCTAACACTCATCCCTTAAATTAAAAAATGCAGTGGGCGTGCATTTCTGTGGGCATAATCTAATACTCTTGATCTCAATGGGGCATTTATGGAGAATTTTATAACTCTAATTATCTGAGCCCATTACAGTATATCAACTTTTAGTGGTCCATTGTATTCCCAGTATGCGCCAACTGGACAGATGCCTCTGTGGCATAGCACATTTATCTCAACTTAGAGTAAAAATACACCAGTTCAGATAATGTTCCTGCGGAGCAAACTCTCCTTTTTTTGACTCAGTCATTTAACAGGTGGGTCAGAGCAGCATGAGGATGGCCTTACTGTCAAAAAGTGACACCCAGGTTTTAGCCTCCATCTGTGACTCAAGGGTCACATTTGCATACAAAAACAAAGTTCAGCAGATTAATAACTCTAATAATATTAGCATAGTAATAGAAACTCCACATATAAGCAGGCATTTGATTGACAGGATTTGATTAAATTAAAACAACTTAGATAAAGGACACACTAAAGAATATGCAAATATGTAATGCAAAAGTTTGCCGTTTGTATCTGGAAGCCCCACAGGGTCTTGGCTCGGTCACTCTCAACCACCCTTGACAGTATATGCCATTTCGACTTGGAGACTTACGGGGCATACTCAGCACACATTCCTTTATACTAAGGCAGCCACTTGGTTATGGTGTTCCATGTATGCTGTGTCGGTTAGCATCTTGCACCCTGCTGTTATGTCCTTGATTTGTCCAGCCGTTGGTGGGATTTCTCAGTATCAGCCACTTCTTCTGTCTGCTGGTGGTACATGCCATGCAGGAGCCTGTCCTTCCATGATGGTTTCTCTTCTCCCTCCTTTTCTTTCTTGAGCTTCTGCTGCTTGAGGCATTCGCTAAACACACGATTGGTTGTGACCATGTTCCTGATGTACTCTTTGATCTTAGTTGTTTCTTGATAGTGGTTCTGACACTCAGTGGTCTTCAGCCTCCTTCCGTCTGCTTACCGTACAGTCTCAGGGTGCTGGATTTGGGGTAAAAGCCTCCATGCATGGTAAGGAGTTTTCTTGTTTTGATGTCACCTTACATCAAGAAAGTCCTGGGTTCAAATTCACTTCCTCTCACAGTTAGATTAATTGGTGATTTTAAATTGGCTTTAGGCTTTCTTGCATTAGCTCTGCAACAGACTGGCAACAAGTCCAGAGTGTACTACGCTTCTCATCCCATTACAAATGGGATAGGCAACTGGGATAGGCTCAACAGTTAGCGTGGTTTAGGTAATATAAATTTAATATAAATATGATGATATAAATTTGAGTCTGATTCTGCTGGAGGTTTTGTCCTATTAAAGGGGAGTTTTTTCATTCCCACCATTGCAGTGTTTGCTCAGAGAGGGTCGTGTGATTGTTGGGGTTTTCTTCAGTACTGTAGGGTCTTCACATCATAGTGTGAAGCACCTTGACGCCACTGTTGTTGTGAATTGGTGATATGTAAATAAACCTGAATTGAATTTAGGATTAAGATAAACTATTGCTATAAAGCCTCTGCACACACTGCAGCTTTCTTGCACAGTGTTATCAGCCACAGATTACCCATTTGTTCAGTAGTTAAATATATCTCCTAAAGGAGAGACATATGATTTTAAATGCATTTTTAAACATCCTCATAGCTGCTTGTAACTACATTGCAGTCCAGTGCAATTTATTGCTGCTTATGGATGCTAAATAAGACAGACCTGCCTTGCATATTAAAGCTGTGGGATAGGATAGGAACAGATTTCTTCCTAATGTTTTGTAAAAATTCTTTGCCTCTGAAACATGGGCCCCCATGCCATAACAGCCGTTAGCTCAGCCCCTGACAAAGCTGTTAATGTTCTGCAAAGAATGTGCAAATTGCAGAAACGAGTCCAAGTGTGGGCAGAAAACACTTCTGGTACTTAGAACCAGTGATGGAACAAATTTGGTCAAATTGGTAAAGTGCCCAAAGGGAGGAGGGAGATGTTCCACGGAAAACCAATTCCAAGCTTGGGTGAGCTCAGGATTGTTTGGAAACTCTCCAATCTGGGGGCCTGCATTGAATTGCATGTCAGGCAGAGACTGTTAAATAAGATTAGAATAAGGACCAAGAGAGCAGCACAGGTACCCACAGGATGGCTGTGTAATGTTGAATCACAGGCACTCTTTAACAGCCATACATCAGCTGCAGCGGCGTTGGAAAAACGTTACATGAGGTGACACGTAAACTCAGTGGACAGTTGCAGGAAACACAAGAGGGTTTTTTTTAGTACATTATGAGCTCTGTTTGGAACAAGTCCTACTTCCTGCTTTGATTTATTCCTCGTAGCACCAATTAGGCTATGCCCACTCCTGGAGGAGCTGAATGCCGGCGATGGATATGTCATGGGATGGTATGATCAAAGCAGAAAGAGGAACACAGAGAGAAAGAAATGTCATTCATTTTCACATTTATTAGGCTTTCATGAGTCTTGTATTTCAGCTTGTAAAAGCAGCCACTTCTGCAAAAATGCAGCTTAAATCATAAAAGACCAGAATGAAGACCTTAGAATGAAATGAACAGAAACATTATCATCTTTTGATGAGCACTACAGCGAGCTAAAGTGACAGAGAGGTCTTGAAGCTTACAAACACAGAGCGATCCCTCTCTCCCTTCTCTTTGGTGCAGTTCATCAAGTGCAGTAAATCATTACGTGAGAAACATTTAAAAGGAGCTGTACTTACTGCTAGTGTCTCCGTTTTACACCGAATGGTTCTGGACATAGTAATCACTGGAATAATGGCAGAGAGGGGTGGAGTTGCTTTGTTCACATCCTGTAATTTAAACTGAATAAAAAGCAATGGGGTGATATCGTAGGATGAAATTGGACACATTTATTTTGATGTTTCAATAGCCACTCAACAACTAACACATATAACAGCTATAAAACACTTATGGTAAAAATGAATTTACCAGTGCTCCAACTCACAGGAGGAAACACGGTACTTGTAAGTACTCGTCCATCTCATTATTGAGGCTAATTACTGTACAGACAGCTGGACACTTATAAGCAAGGTTTTGCACGGTTTGGTAGGAGTACATGTGTATTCTTTGAACAAAATTCCAATAGAAGAAACTATACTTTATTAATTAAAGCATTCAGAAGCCAAATATTTTCAAGTTGGTGCTCTTTTTTTTTGTTGTTGTTCTTTTATGGCAACAAAAAAAATTAAAAAAGCACTTTAAGGGAAGTGACAGACTTCCATAATCACATAAGTTCCCAATGCTGTTTCCTCATGTTGCATTGCACTTTGGGTCACTTTACTTTCAATTACAGCTGAGCTACTGAAATAAATTTTCACCTAAAATTGTGTTGACATGTGGGTTTTTAGCCCATCTGGGGGCAGCACAGAGAAACGGTAAACACCAGAAAGCTATATAACATCTACCTTTGAAGCTGATCTAGAGAGCCTACCAACAAACAATTGCTAATTTATACATGCAGCTATTACACAGCAACATTAGGATGTGTTCCTAACCGCTAGGCGAATGGAGGTCCAACATTCACTTTGTTTTGCCTCCTGAGCAAAATATTTGGGTCTTAAGCTGGTAAACACTCCAGTGTGTTCACCAGCTGGGAACTTTGTCAGCCTGGTGCTTAGTGCTGAGCAGATAGCATACAGCAGGCTTTTAGAGCTTTTATCTAAAAATACTTGCTTGTGAATGTTAATGTTGACGAGGGCTGTGAGAGTGAACCAAAACTGCAAAGATACGGGTCAGAAAATCAAAACAATACGCCGAAAGATGCTAAAGTGTGCCACAGATAGCTGCCGTAGAGTCGGGTGATAATTCCCTGTGCGTTCATCCCCACGAGTGACCCCCTTCACCCTCAATAATATTTATGCATAAATATTGATTAGCGCAGCTTTAAGTTCACAATTCAAAACCATCCTATCTGCTGTTAGGAGCTAAACTAATAAAATATTGACGATGCAAAACCCATCTATAATCAAAGCTACTGCTAAAGTGTTCCTGGAAGTATGTGAAGTGGAAGTCACAGATTAGTCTTTTCCTACATATTTAAACAGGAACAGGCCAAGGCTAGAAATCAAGCACACTATTTCACAAACAATGTAATTAGAATAAGTATTATATGAAGAAATACCATTTTTGTTCAGGTGAAGGGAGTTTCTTACTAAATTCAAGGGTGTGGAATTAACAGGCCACCTTCCTTCCAATCATTCTCAACTTAGTGCTGTTTGACTGAGACAGATGGGGAAGGTAAATCAAGGCAGCTGAGTGAAGAGGACTGCTGACAGCACATTAGAGCCTCTCTCAATGAACTGTCACAAGTGCACAGTGAAAGTAAAGTTTGATCATACGTGGCTGCTGTCCTGTCAGACATCCTTAAAAGCAAATGGGGCCTAAGTGCTGCGGAGCTCTGAATGAGCTTGAGATGACAGTTGTAGCTGGTGCAAAGAGAGGGCATCGGCACTCCATCCTCCATCCTGCAAAAGGACAATGAGGTGAGAGGGACTGTGGCTGCATCTCACACTCTGCACCCTCACCGTTGCGGTAAAACCATCTGACAAAGTGTCAGTCTTCCACATCATCATCATCGCATCATTAAGGAGTGGAGCTAAAGTTTTATGCTGCTTGTGCAGAAAGGTTATGAATATGTGCCTACACTCTGAAGCATACTTACCAAAATGGAGAGCTAGATTAAAACTCAATTTTTACCATAATAACTGAGAATGCCAGCCATTGCTGTTAGAGGACAAACAAATCTCTAAACAAATATATTTTATTAAGAGGTTACGACAGTTTCAGTGGCTATAAATAATTCCCTGTTTAGATTAAAATAACAGAAGTGACTTATAATGTGGAACTTCAGATTTAAATTTGTCTTCAGTGCACTGGTCAACATTATAGCATTGTTCCACTGTTTCTCTTTGTGTTGTGGTTTGTTTTGTTTTACTCTGTTGCCATTGGATCTCCTTTCAGCTCATTGAGACATCATATTGATATTGACATGATACTATATTGAACTTTACAAATATACGCTAATGACTTACAGTATGCATGAATTTTGTTAATGGCCAGTCTTAAAAAGTCTTTCATTGCTTCCAAGGAGACATCATTTCTTTTCATTTCTTTTTAAAGTGGTCTTGAGCAACAGTTCTCCAAGCTTTCTAAAGGTCTTCCAAAAGCTTCCTCTAGACATTTGCTGCTGTTTCACTCATTTTCCGTCCAGTCGTTGTACCCTTGTTCTCTTTGTCTATTTTGTCTATTTGTTTGCTAAGTCATGAATCATTCAAGCATAAAAAAGGAACCCAAGAAGTGCCTAACTCCAGGGTTGATAAACTGTATCTTTAGGTACTTTTTTACTAGCAGCCTGTCACAAAAACACATTATTTTCTTTGTTGAATCTACAAAACATCTCCAAGATAACACAGTTTGACAGGCATAAAATAGTACTTTTGCACCAGCAAGGTGATTTCCAGAGATCTATTAGCTGAAAACTTGCCATATATAGGAATAGTGTGCAGTTTGTCCTTAAAGTTCAGTCATTTTCTTAGATTATTTAACAAAAAAAGAATTCTGTACCCGTAGATATACACTGATCAGTGTCTAATTGTATTTTTTCAACGAATGCAACAGATGCGTTCGTATAAACTTACTGAAGAATGATTCATGGAGAATGCTGACATGGAATGATTCCATTCCATGTCAACTGACATCAGGGTTCAAAAACACAAGGATGTGCATAAACATACTTATTTTTTTCCTGATATTGTTGCAGTTACTTATTTTCAGCAGATTAGATATGTGACCCACACATCTCCCGACAGCTGACAATGATGACAACTAAGCTATGATTATGCCATGTGAGTTAATGTTAGGCTCAAGTGTCCTAAAAATGACATTTTACCTCAGATGAACATTGTCACAACATGTCTGTAAGCGTCCAAGTCCAACAATGTTAGATTCACTTTAAAGAAAGTTTCACAAACATTGAAAAACAGGAGCTAGCAGAGGCTAACAGCAGCTAACAGAGGCTAACAGTAGCTAACAGAGGCTAACAGCAGCTAATAGCGACAAAACCAGCAAAGTTCAGGATATCCTCAACCACTGACCACCAGTGTTGGGAAGGTTACTTTTAAAATGTATTCCATTACAGAATACAGAATACATGCCCCAAAATGTATTCTGTAACGTATTCCGTTACGTTACTCAATGACAGTAACGTATTCTGAATACTTTGGATTACTTAATATATTATCATGCTTTTTACAACAACGTGAATGTACTACTGCTGTGTGATTTATTACTGTTACTGAAAGGTCCGCGACTCCGAACTGTAGTAAAGGGACCTCTGACTAATACAGCGGGGTCCCTGTCGGCTCGTAGCCGAAAACTAGCTTTACTTTGTTGTGTGGGTCAACTTTTCTTGCGAGAGACAGAGAGAGGCTTTGAAAGGCTGCTCCAACGGAACTTATTGTTTTCGGAGGAAAACACGAACACGGTCTACACAGTCCAGTCTTAATAGCTTACTTACATCTGGGCTCAGGCACTCTTCTTGGCTGCAGTGGTTATTATTATATTTACATGCTTCCAGCTCCTGTTTTTCCTCGATGACAACTCGTACCTTTCCACTCCCCCTTTTCTCCCTCCTCGCGCTCACAGACCCATAACGTGTATGGCAGTCCATTCTCCCTGCAACACGGACTACACTGCCCATGATGCTACATTCTTTAGAGCTATGCTTGTAGCATTCTGCCTGTTAGCTTAGCACAACAACAACAACAACGAAAAGGCGCTCTCTCACCCAGGAAACACACAGTCGCAGAGAGAGAGAGAGAGCGTCGCCCTGTAACCATGGCAACCATAACGCTGGCGCCTGGAACAACAGAACGTAGCTGTCAAACAAAACCCAAACAGTCCTGACCCGCGACAAAATGAAACAGGAAAGTACCGCAGTGTAATCCATTTATTTCAACAAAGTAACTGTATTCTGAATACCACCTTTTTAAACGGTAACTGTAACGGAATACAGTTACTCATATTTTGTATTTTAAATACGTAACAGCGGTACATGTATTCCGTTACTCCCCAACACTGCTGACCACAGTATCAATGTCATGGTTTTTGGGTTTTTTTTGCCAACAACTGACAATGATCCCAAACAAACTGCCACCTCAATAAAAGCATTACCTGGTTGGTAAAACACACAATGAACGCTATCAGTCATGGGTTTTCTTCCCCAGGGCCTGGAGCTCAACATTACTGAAGCAGTGTGGGATCATCTTGACAGAGAACAGAACAAAAGGCAGCCAACATCTAAAGAAGAGCTTTGAATGTCCTTCAAGGAGCCTGGTGAACCATTCCTGAATACTACTTAAAGAAATTACATGAAAGTTTCCCTAACAGTGTTCAGGCTGTGTTAGAATAAAGGAGATCATACTAAATATTGTCCTTTAAGGTTGTTAGAATTGTAAAAACGTTATTTTTGCTTTATATACTATATTTCTATGTACATTTCAATAAATTGCTGCTCCTATTTCCCCCTTTTTTTTTTAGCAATAAAAGAACAAAATGAGGACAGCAGTATATAATGATCCACTACAATAAAACAAAGACTTTTTTGCAAGTTATATGAGACACAGGTAAGGAATTTAGACTTTTAAAAAAAGCAGTAAAAATTGAGTAATCTGTTACAGAAACTGAATAGAAATAAATAATTATTCACACATTACTCTGAGCAATTTCCTCAACATAACTATTTACATTTCTTCTTCTAACCTGATTTATAACAACACAACAAGAGCTACGGACTTGTCTTGCACGCGGAGACTTAAAGTAAATTGGATTTCTTTCCTCCATCGCAGAGCTCCCTACCTAATGTAAAACTTGCAGTTCCACTTTAGAGGATGTGAAAGAGTGGGACATCTCAAAAATAGGTCTACTTTCAAAACTCAAACATCATATTTATGTTTAATTTGCCTTCAAGTTATAAATAACTATTTTGCACATAAGGTATTGAGATACTTTTGCTGAATGCAGGAATATGAGCACCTTTGGGTGTCAAAGTAAAGCTATTTCAAACGCAACTGCCCTTCAGTTGTGCACCAGACGGAAAAAGTCGAGCTTAATTAATGTCTCTCATAGCTTCTTATTAGACTCAACTTAGAAAACTTGGAAAACTTGTAAAAACTATAACTTTTGTTTTATATGTTATAGTTCAATGTTTTGTTTTAATATTATCCCATGAGGTGAAAGCTTTTTAGGCAAATCTTTATTGCAGCTTTAAAAAAACTTAATCAATCATAACCAATCTTTAATGTGTGTAATTGGAAAGCAGGCCACCTTAAATTAAAAAGAAAGAAAACACAATATGGCTGTTACCGTGGGAATTAGTAGAAAGCACTGACATATATTTAATGAATAACTTACAGGCCTTTAGACCAACAGTGGGTAGAGCCTTGTTTACCTGGGCCCAAATCTGCACTCCTACACCGTATGCTACTTCACTCTTCCATTAGTGTGTGTGTTGAGGCCTGTGCCCACTGTTTAGCCTGGCGCAGAGGTACTTCTAGCTGTAGGAATATGGTCTCCCACATATTTTAAAACCCACTTTCAGTTGCTTCCCAGTGGGCCAGCAAACCTTATCTCTGATGCAAAAGAACACTTTCATAAGTGCCCTGCTGGAGAGGGAAAACACACAAACAAAGAGATATTCAGACATAGATTGGACTTTGTTGTTCTCAGCCAATTTGTTTGGTAGGTGGTATGTGGGCAAATGGGCTGTTTTTTGTTGGGGGGTTTTCAACCCAAATGTACTGTTTACACACTTAAAAAATTTACAGGATGAGTGAGTAGATGTACATGTACATTCGATGCAGTATCATCATTATGCTATTAAAAATGTAAACATTTCCAGAGGCCTTTTTAGGGTCCCAGTGTGAGACCATTTCTTCTACACTGGTGCTTTCAGTGTTGACCATTTAACACTCAAGTCATAGCTGTCCTCAAGGGAGTTTTCCCTTAACAAACATGATAAGCTAGCTCAAAAACGTGGAACAAAGGACAATAGCAAAAAAAAAACAACAAAAAAAAAAAAACGCCTAAAAGATGGTCCGTCTCATTCTAGCTGAATGCTTTTAACGTGCCTGTTCCTTAGACAGACATAAACTCTGCATCTAAAAGTGGGTCTGAACCAGGAGAAACAGCCATTAGGGGCAATTCAGCTGCATGAAAGTAGTGTCTGACAGGTCCACTCTTTGTGACAGATGCCATTAAAACCTGTAAAATGCGATACTGGCACTTTAAGGTTATATCATTTTACCCTTCAACTCTGGCAGCCCATCTGCTCAAAAATAAGAGCACGCCACTTTGTTTTAGGTCAGGCAACATCAGTTTCTTCACTACACCAAGTGCATTTCTTTTAAAGTCAAATGGTAGGGAATGTTGCAAAAAGTCTGTAAATGAATAATATTTGTTTTACCTACAGTTTGATGTCAATATCCTCTCATGACAAAATGAAAGCAATATGACCCTGATTTAAGCGCTATACTTTATTAAGCTTTGAATCAAAGCTCCATTTTTTGAGCCGCTACATATACAAACAAGAAGCTACGGAGAGAAAAAATACTCAAATGTTCATTGTCGCCAAGGTTCAGATGACAATTATGACAGCCCAGGTTTAATCATAGAATCGGGTAGTTCATTTTCTCAATGTCAACATGAAACCTTGTCAAAAAATGAATTCTGTCTTTCTCTCGGGAGATAAGCAGGCTCCAGTGCACCGGGCTCATTCAGAGGAAAAAAACTCGCAGGTCACAAGGCAGCGACTTGCATGTTTTCTTATTTTTTTTTCACCCTCTCTCTCTATCCTCCCCCTCTCCTTTTTTTCTGAAAACCACCCAAGAAGAGATTAATCATGAAGGGAAAACTCAACTTCACCCTCTAGCTGCAGGTCACAGTTCTTATTTCGTGTGGAATTGGCTTTCGGAAAGCAGAAGGCCTGCCCGGGGGCCGGGACCTGATATGAGAGGAATTTGAGAATGAAGCAGAGGGGATTGATTAGCCCACTTCATATCCCACACTCCGTAAGCACAGTCCAGCTGCAATCTAACACACCGCTGAGCTGAATAGACAAGAGAAATTGGATTCCTTCCTAATATTTAACCTTCAAGTCAGCTCTAACAGCTGTTGATGGGTTGCTCTCCCAGGTAGTTACAAGAGGACTTTTTACATGTTACATAGAGAGGGAATAGCAAAGTGGGAATGTGATGACTTTTCTGTAGGTTATTCAATTACACTGGTGCAAAGAGCAGCTAGGCCATTGAAGCACATCATCTGCATGCCACTGCACTGAGGGATTTAATTTTACACCTCTACTTGTCTGAACAGCCTGTGTGAATATGTGTGGGCACACACACCACTCACATACACACACACACCACTCACACGCAGCACTCACATACATGTGCACAAGCAGGTGTATGAACATAAAGAGCAATTAATGCCACAAAAGTTGAGGGTGCAGCTAATGGATGGATCATATACTGACATAATGACGTTGGCTGTCAAAGTAGACCTATTTCAAACTCAGAGCAAAAGGCCCTCTGCTGCTGCTGTGTTTTTTTTATTTTATTTCCTTTCACCAGCAGATGTTAGAACAAAAAGCAATGGCTTCAATTCCTTACACTTAAACTTCGAGTAACATACCATTTAGATGTCTGTCTTTCCTCATCTGTACACAAACCCAGATCAATGTATAAAAATATAAAGCACGCACGGATAAATGGCGCATCTCAGTAACTCTTAAGACACCCGTGATTGCAGTGGCTTCATTTACAGGCCAGTTTGATCGTATCCACCCATCATCTCTCGTGCCAGTCTCGGGGAAGTGTTGATAAGAGAGCAGGATGTCATCAGGCTCTTTTTCTCAAGTCATTAAGCCATACAGTTTATTCCAAGCAAAGTGTTGCCCATTTGAATGAGCACATTAGTGAATGTCTTATGATAATTAAGTGCTTGAGTTGCAGAATTGCAGAATCGGATTCATTAGTAGAGTCACACATTTTTTATTAGCACCTCATTCTGTTCCCGGGCTGCTGCAATGCCTGTTGACATGCAGCCTACCCCCCTTTCCAAACAATGAAGAGAAATTCAAGCACTGAACTTCCATGATTAGAGGGATTGTAAAACTCATGGACTTGAAAGTAAATTTAGCTGATTTTTATATTCCCCATAAGAATTTAGGTCAATTTGCTAAAGCATACTTCAGGCGCAGGAAAGCAATCCAATAAAGCAGTCTGGTACAAATCTATAGATAAATGATGCTTCACATTCAATTACAGTGAGGATTTTATCTTTACTTTTCAATGATTTTGTCAATTAGTCAACACAGTGTTTCTTAATTCATCAAGGACTCTGGCCTAGTATTAGTCAGTGTGTGAGCATTTATTAGATTAGCAAAAGCAAGGGGAGAGAAGAGAAACAAATTGGGAGACATTCTTTTTTTTTTCCTTGCTAAAATAAATCCACTGGTAAAAAGAGCAGTCCACATTCTCATAAAGATGCTTGTCTGTTATTAGATAATGATCTTCCTGGACTGGTTTCATATCAGCAAACATAAAAAGAAGATAAACAATTCCTTATTCTATGAATTCTGACACACTGACTATTGTGCAAATAACACCCCAGCAGACCAAACCAATCCACCGGGGAACCCATGCATGGACCATGAAACTATACTCTCAACACAGATTAATTGGGGGAAAAATAACTAATTCTGACATTCCCCGAAGAGGTTCTTTCATCTTATAAATACTTGCTGCAAACTTGAGTATTTTTGCTTAAGTAACACAACACTGTAGATGATAGGATTCGTTTGGCTCAGCCTCAGGGGCCCGGCATGACAAAGAACACTTGTTTAGCAACTGCATAACCAGGTCCCAACACGGGCCTGTGACTGTGCCCAACTTCACCTAGAAACCGGCTCCATTTGCATTCTGCCTCTCCAGACACCGGGCGACACAATCTGAGGGGATACAACATCCCAGAGATACCAATGGAAGCTCACACATAAATTAGTCTTTGTTCCCCCATCTCTCCTCCTTTGCTTCTCCCGCTACTGCTCCTCCCCTCTCCTCCTATTTGTCCCATGGCTTCTTCACATCACAGTTCATGCAAAGGAGAAAGTGAAATCCAACTTTAGAGTTTTTCCACCTAATTACAATCTGTATTTACTTTCCCGGGGCTGCTGGGCGACCCAGCATATCTGCTTTTTTCGAAGTCTTGAACCCAATGTTTAATTCAGTGTTGAATGTGTCCTTTGGAATAATGAAACAGCACTGCAAATTAAAGTTCACACTAAATTCAAACCCAGAAAAACTGAATCATGTGCTCATATTGAAAACATGTATCATTTGTCTACAAAGTAAATTAGCCATGTTTTGGAATCACACATCTAATGGAACATGTTCCTTTTTAATCAGTGCAGCTGTTTAGACGTTTAGCATGGATTTGCATGTGCTTTTACAGCTAATTCATTTGGTCCAAACCAAAAACCAGTAGTGTGAAACCTCTCACTGACCACATGTATGGACCAAATACTTGATCCAGCCAAATCGGGTGGTCTTGGTTTGGATCAAACTAAACTATAAATAAAGGCCTTTATTCATTGAGCGCATTGCAAAAAAACAACGTGATATTTAGAATTTTTCAGATCCAAACTTGTCATGTAATATATTTACACACCCAGCTCGTTTAGTTTTTGTGGAAAGTTTGTCCTCAAAAAATGCACTGTGAAAAAAGATGAAGTCAACATCAAGCAATAATGAGCTGGTTCTGATGTTTCTAAACAAGAAAACTGAGATTCTGGGTTTGTCCAATTCTCACGAGAAAGCAGCAGCAGAGAGAACTTAACAGTTTGGGCCAAGAGTAGAAGCTGGATTGTGACCACTTTTGTACATATTTCAGGATGTCAGTGGGGCAATTTGAACTCTTGCTGGCAGAGTTGGGACCACATCTGAGGAGGCAGAGAAATAATTTCAGAGAGCTGATTGACCAGGAGCAGTATGTATCTGAGGTAAAATAGTATTATTGTGCTCTTTGTATATTCAGTACCTGTGCGTGTTTTGAGCTTCAGCGCACCTGTTGCAGAACGCAGTGGTCTGATTGGTCAGATCTGTTTATTCCGATGCAACAGCTTCAGTAAGAATAAGTGAGTCTGAAAAATATTTTTAATGCAGGAAGTATTTGCACAGATTTTTAAATAGCTGGTGTTTAAAAGAATTGTGTGCTAGTTGAGGCAGGTTTGGACTTTCAGACTAACCACGCAAGGTGCACAGGCCATCAGAACCACAAAAAATGAAAACATAGAGGAGATGCAGTTTTAATGAAAATAACAGACATTACAGGTGTTTTCTCCTATGATGAGAGTAAGGGGATGAGAGGATAGGAGAGCAATATTACCTGAAGATAGAAAAGCTGCAGTAAAAATGACAAAGTTGAGACAGACTGTCATTTAAACAGTTATAAGGACCAACTGCCGAAGTGACAACACTCTGTTGTCAGATGCAAAAGCTGTGCTTTTGTTTTAGCACCTAGTGAGCTCTTAACGGCAAAAAGCCTACAGAGCAGAGAAGCACTTCCTCCAAATCGGTCCATTTGACTCAAGAAAAGGAAGACAGAAGACCACTGTGGTGTGGACTCTTTCAAACCCCCACCCCCACCCAATCCTTGACTTTCCAGACAGCCCCACTCTTAGTTGGCACATCATTTGCTTTTGCTGCAAATGTGATCATTAATTTACCCTTCCCAGTGAAACTTCATATACCCATGACACTTTTTTTTCATAGTCTAATTAAATATAATTTTGAAGCTCTTTAAATCCAACTTCATCCAAATGCACAATCTAATTTTTCATTTGCTTTTGTACATGATATAAGACATCAAGTCAATAATTTATTAAATTACTTTTCCCATTCATTTTCTTCTATCTATAATTGATCTCTCCAGCTGAAATTCTGTTGTTCCTCTTACTCAGCCAGTCTACGGAGAGTCTGCGTGACATCACTGTGAACAGGGCTTGTACCTCACCGTGCCCTCACTGGAAAACACACTCACACAACCAAAATCACGCGCACACACACACAGCTGTTTCAAATAGCCTTACAATGAGCATATAATGCCTGTATGTTCACCGCCAATTCATTGATTCTTTCTCTCAAACCAAGAGCATTATTTAAGAATGCACAAATGCATTAACCAGTCCTCCGTAGAGGAGCAGTAGGCTCGATGCTCAGTAGCATCGTACTCTACTAGATCAAATAATTTCTTATTTCTAAACCGTCCGGGAAGCTTTTATGCAGAGACCCTGGCATCACTGTCACAACTCAATGCCACAAACAAATAAATTGGACAATAATATGAATAATTTGTCTATTTGCAAGTAATTACTGGTAACCAAAGATCACAGTTTGCTCGTAGCTGACCTTACCTAGGTATTATTTTGAATGATGATCCGGTTATGTGTCGGTTACACCACAGTGAGAGTTTTGCCGGGAGTTGTTGAATACTAATGATGAACTTCTAACAACAGGGCACCAGACCCTTTCTGGATCTGCTTACAGAGCTCTTTTCTCCATATTCACATTAAAATGCTACTAGTTGGCTTAGCCAGGTGCTTCACCACTGCAAGAACTTCAAAGATGTTTACTTTTATGTTACAGCGGGGCCCTGCCAGGAGAAGTTTCTCTGTGTACTTTTCTAGAGTGGCTTACAAATACTGCACACCATGCTGCCTTTGAGCTTTTTTTCTGGGCGCAAAGAGCCTTCTTCTACCTAAATGACCTTCAAATTGTTTCGGCCTTGGTCTCCAGAGCGATCCCTACAGTGCAGTGCATCTCACCAGGTAAGAACGAGAGTTCAAAATCATGCATCATCATCATGCAGGGAATGGGAAGTGAACTAACTTTTGCCTCACTAAATAACAGAAGTCCAGGTGCAACCTTGACTTTAATGCATCTTTAAGGTTTATGGCCAACAGCTGACTTAGTGTGCTTTTACTTGGGGTTTTTTTGGCCTCGTATGCAGGAGCAGGTGTGTTTGGTGCCTCTTGGGTAATATCCTACGTCACATGCATCACATAGTAACCATTTCAGTCTGCAACATTCATAGTTTAGACAAGGTTCGATGAAGGATCTGAGCTGCAACAGCAACAAATCAATGTCTCTGTGAAAAAGAACACGGGACAGCCATGTGGTGTGCTGCCTGTGATAGTGAGCTAAATGATGCAGCATGTGTACTGGCACATTAAAATTTGTTGTATTTCCACTAAAAGAGAAAAATCACATGTAAAATGGTTTTCAGTGACCTTTTTGACTGCTTTTTTTCGACCTAAACTGTTGATGAGTCGAACAGAGAACAAGGATCAGGAGAAGAGACAAACAGCATAAGGTCTATAATTAAATGTTCACATTTAAAAAACTATTTATTTTGTTTAATTTTAAAATTACAGTGCATCAACGAAACTATTTCCATTCCTTAATTATAATTTCCTTCTTGAGTGGGATTTAAAATCTTCAAATCTTTGAAAATGTGTTGACTTATTATTTCTTCATAAGAAATAACAAATTCATTTATAAAATAAAAGATCAAATTTAAAGGGCCTTTGACCTGGATAGCCGGCTCATTATCGCATGTCAAAGAAAAGCTGAACACTTTTGACAACCATGTACAGCAGAAGAAGATCAGAGGAAGAAATGGGTTGTTTCAATTTTCTCAAAATGCCTTTCTGCGATTGAAATGAACTGAAGGGACATCAAACATTCTCAGCTGCGTAGCTCTCAGAGGGAAGACAGACAAAATTATTTGATGCCATCTGAGGCTCACCAGTGCTAAGGATCACAATACAGCTAGCTGACACACTGGTGATTATTCATGGCACTCACGCTTATTATTGTGGAGAGATTGAACAATGGTTTTCTGTTGCGGGAAGTGAACAGTTAGAAGTTCTACCCTCTGTCCTAAGCTTTTCTCTCCGCAGTGAAGCAACACAGCGAGGAGGGATGCAGAAATCTTTCTTGGGCGTAATCACAGTTCAAATAAATATTTACCGTGCAGTCCGAACGTCATGCAAAATCCTTGTGATGCTTTTTTGAAGGTAGGCGTGATTGTTGTATTTCATAGCAAAGACAGATTTTAGAGTCTCACTCATAACCACAGTGATGGCAAACACTAGTTATTAAGGCCCCATCTCGAAGCCTCAAACTGATCACTGCTATCTTGGTGTTTTCAAACCAGACATGACGAGCAAGGGGTGGAACTGACCGAACACCATGAAACAGTGCATGCTTATACTGCGGCCATTATTATCGCCGTTTGTGACTCCAACTGGGACCACAATTTCCAAAATGAACATCCTTTGTATTAAATAACACTGAAAACTAGTAATTAAGAGCATAAAAACATAAAATTAACTGAAGTGTACAATCTGATTTCTTTTTGCAACCAAACGAGCTGCCCCCTGTTGGTTACTAGAATAAAACGCAGGTTAACGCGTAACATACCAACGATTTGTCACGGCCCGAGGCGTCTCAAAGTAACATTAAAGGTACCCTTTCAGGTCCCTATGAGATGCTCCGGATTCTCAATTGAATCCAATAGAACGCCGCTCACGGTGGTAACACACACTTAGAGCAGAGGCTCCAGCGGTCCATTCGAGCCCTAACCCTAACCTTAACCATAACCCTGTCAAACAATGTTTTCCAAAGTGAATCATGATCAGAGCGTAAAACACATTTACATGTATAGATTCATTCCAAACGGCTTCCATGCTCCCAAACATGTAACATACCGACGATTTGTCACATAGTATTGGTATGTTACGTGTCGGGATGAGTTGTTAAGGCACGTTCACATTGGTTTTGTCTTTCAGAGAAAGAATTGGCTTTTAATGACAGTTTGGGCTCTTTGCTTTATCTGTAGGCTACACATATAAAGAGGAATGAAAATTAACTAAAGAAAAACCATTTGGGGTGTATATATATATAGATATATAATATATAGATAGTTATTGATCCAACATATTCAAAGCAATGTAAAGAGATTTTTATTTTGAATATTAATGCTTTAAAAGTTTCAAAGAGGTTAGCTGAGTGTCTGGCATCGACACAAATTATATTGCTTTTCTCTTTGAAGAGCACCAGTAAGACTTTTCGCTGAATTTCCGCTTACTCTACAGCAACCAGACGCGTGTAGCTCGTGTTTTACCATCTCCCACATCCATCATTAAGTCAAGAATCATATCAATACTCGCCCATTTCCCCATTTGGGGTGAGCTGAGTAGATCAATTCATTTAAAAGGAACCACAGCCAGACATCCGTTTTAGAGATTAGTGCATATATTGGCTAGTCAACTGATGGAAGGTTGAAGGTTCATTAAGTCAATGGAATCCTTAATCAATAAGCAAACTTTAAGTCCAGGCTTTTATGGAAGACTTTCAGCTGCACATGTAGTTACACTGGTAAAGCACTAAGCTATCGTTATCATGATGTTAATATTCTTGTATTTTACTCCCCAACTTTTGTGTATTTTGTCCTTGGTAAACAGCTAGCCTCGTAAAAGGTTCAAGCTATTTGTAACAGGATACTTCAGTGAAGTATTTGGAAAAGTATGAAATGCAGCCTTAGAGGAAAGATTTTTACAAATATGTTTCATAACCTTGGTACTGAGATGTGGTTTTGGGATAATCATAACAGCGATTTATTGTTCCATTCTCAAAGTCAAAAAACTGGTAATCTTGGATAGTCAAACACACATGATAACCATCAAACTCATGCTGTCAGTACAGTCCAAGTGACAATGGGTAAAAAGTCAGCAGTATCCTCAATCACTGGGTTTATGTAAATCTTTCAACTCAAGTTTGTGTCGATGGTCCGATGTATCCCTCTCCAGCTAAATCATGGGGCATGCTCAGGCTGTGATTCTTAAGAGTCACTCGTGTCCACCTGAATTATTGTTTGTCTGTAATGCGGGGGAAGAACTGGAATGCAATGAGAAGTGGTTGTGCCCTCTGATTGATTGTTAAGTGTTGTCCAAGAGCCCATTGCCAGACTCCACTTAACGGCCTGCACAGCAGAAAGCAATCAGTGGCTGTTACTAAGGGTCTCGTGGGGATGGGCCCAGTCATGATTGATCTTCAGTGGATCTCTGAAGATGTCTAAGAGGACAGGGTTTCAACACAGTTGTGTTCAGGTCAGAGTGAATGCCCTCAAACTTGAGTGTGTGGCATCATGTCAAGTGAAAACTTTGGTTAGATCAACACAAATAACCTGAAACTCTTTTCTTTCATGGATTTAACTTTCCTTGTGAGGAGAAAATAAGACATATTGATATGTGTCATTGCAAGCGTACTGTCACTTAATTGGCAAGACAAATTTGGGCATTTGCATATATTATTCATGCAGTATGTTAACTTCAAATTGCTGCATGAGAAAGTGTACTCTGTCAAATAGTAAATCCCCGCAGATATACTACATGTCCCCAGGCCCTATTGTATCTGAGGACGCACGCATAAACACACACAGCCACCTTTAGTACCAGGCAGCAGAGCTGTCGGCTCTCCAGTGGTGTGTCAATGTGTTCAGTGACCACAACGCCTGGTGTTAGTCTCATTACAGACGGATCAAAGGGACATGAGCTTCATAGCAGCGGGGACTCTCTTCAGCCCCCCCGAGAAGCAATTCCTCCTCTAATCTCAAAGGTCACATTTAGTCATTCAAATATAAAACAGCGTCACATCATTCACACCCAAGCGACCCGCTAGTCTTCTCCAGAGCAGAGGTTCAAAGGAAAAAACACAAAGCCTATTCCATATAGAATTTAAATCTTAGTGCATGCAGGCAGTTTGTAAAAATGCAGTTCATCTCTTTGTAACAATTAGCTTCTTAATTTCCCATATGGTATATTTTATATAGATATAGTAGTGATTAGAAATATAAATTGTGATTCCAGTTATAGCAATTCATAGATGAAGTGCTGTCCCTGGATGGGGGACCTGAACTGAACTTGATGATAACTTTGTATTCTGTGAAATTACAGCCTAATAGTAATGACCTAACCTGGGCTAACTATAGACTGTATACAAAATATGGCAGAAGCTACGGCAACATTGCCCATAGGTTCATGAACTTCTGTTCTGAAGTCTTAATTTTAGCATTTTGGTCACAGACATCTCTCCTGGGAGTCAAAAGTGACTGTATTTGAACAAGGAGGTGAAATGCTAATGCTAGCAAGCTTGGCTAGCATAGCCATCAATAGATTAGATATTTGCTTCATATAGACAGTTAACCTGCTGATTAGTGCGAAGTAACATATAAATGAATATGTGAATTTGACTCACCAAAGAGTTAACTGAATCGATAGCTGCATTAGAAATGTTTTACGAGGCACTATTAGCATGTCGACACCAACCAGTCAATCAAAGTGGCCATACGTCTAATAAAATATTTATAAAACAAAGGTGGGCTATCAAAATAATATCCTGATCAACGATAGATCAAAGGACAAAAGGCTAAAAACATTTTAAATTTAGCTTTAAAATTCAGCCTTTTAAAGTCTTTGGGAACTGACATGTCAGCCTCTAGTGGTCATAATGGGAACTGCAATTTTTGGCATGGCTCTTTTTAGCCCCTCATGTTGCTACTATATGTTATGCAAGTAAATTTAAGATAAAATCTTGGAACTATACACTGATAGATATTCTTCTATGTTCCTTTTATTAATATTTGTCTTTAACCCGCTTACTTGCACGGTTATTTTCTGGGCACTGCCATATAACGGTTTCTGTGCACATATTAAATTCCTGCGCACATACATGCCGGAATATTGCTTTTGCACAAAGACACAAACACCGCTGTAGTCAGTGCAGTTCTAACAATTAAAATCACACCAATGATTTTTGTCAGTGAATTTAGTTTTCCTTAAATGACTCTGTGAATGGACAATCATGGTGGCAGCTAATAACACTGCAGTGCCAACAGCAGTTCCCCGGGATCTGAGCAGCTGTTCTGCAGTCTATATTGGCCTGTTCCTCAAGTGGAGAAAAAAAGAGCAACCTAGATGAGAATTTTGTGCTTCAGTGGCTATTGAAAGATGAGGCAATAAACTGCTAAACTTGAGTAATCACACACTCCCTGAGGAATTTCTCAAATGGGGATGGTCAAAAACCTTGAAATTTGAGCCCCTTGCACACGACCCAAGCTTTAACATTTGATGAGATTCATTATTATAGAGAGCTGAATACAAGTGTCTGCTGATTACAGGCCCCGCCATTAAAAGTTGCTACCAGCATGCATTTCCATAGCAGATCGTCAATGGGATTAAAATCTCAATTCATTGCAGTCAATTCTCCAGTAACAAGATTTCATTAAAAGCAGGCAAGGAGGAAAATGGACTCGAAAGCACTGAAACAGCTGGACTATAAATTATAAAGATGTGCTTTCTGCTAACTGAACACACCTTCAGCTTGCATATGCATTATTATTTAATGTTCAGAGTAGCTGGCTTTATGTAAATTGGAGTCTTCTATTCTCTTCAGTCCCCTTCTCAATGCCAGGTACTTCCAAACCAAGCAAAGGGAGAGATTATGCAAACCAATTAACATATGAAAATAACGTATTAATATACTGTCTCTGAACTGTATCCAATCAGTTCCTTTTCACTGGCGTGTGTACAAAACAATTAAAATTAAATTTATACTGCTCTTCCTTAACATATTCTGCAGAAAATGGAATCAGTGAGCAAATGCTGACAAAAGTTTTACAGGCCTGTGTTCTTCCTTAAAGGCACACTGACTTTAAGAATATTTATAAGAAGCCATGCTAATAAATTCCAGTCTTTGTTTCTCCCTAATGATGTGTGCATCTGAGACAAAGCAGTGAAATCCATAGCGGTAGCCAGGTGCTAATGAATGGCTTACATTATGCTGTCCACTAATTACTACTGCACCATAAATAAAACACAAGACAATCAATTAGTGCTAGACGTGTGTTTGTTAGTCATGGGAAGCAAGTTCCTCCAGGCCAAGGCTCTCCAACAGACCCGCATCTTCATTGTTTAATATTGAAACAGAAAGATGGACGGGTTTAGCTAAATCACCTTTTTTGAATGTTAGCGAATTCACTTTAGGCAAGCTCCTCACAGAGATTACAAACAAATTAAAATCTGCAGTTTCGACTGAGTGGGGAGTAAAGTGTTAGAACGCATGTGGAACAGAAAGTCCTTTCCACCGAATGAGACAAAAGAAACCCAAAGGGCAGCTGTCATCTCTCTGCTTTTTTATTGGAGTTCTGCAAAGAAGAGCTCCACTTAATACAAAGACCCTTCCAGTTTCCCAGACACCAACTGGCTGACGTAGCACAGTTGATTTGAACCAGAGCAGGGAAATCAGAGTGCATTAACACTGCATGTAGAAGGCACTAACTGAATGATCCCAGCATTATGTGGCCTCTGGTCTGGCCTATCTGCGTAGTTTGATGCATAATTTGAGCATTAATGTAATTTACATTTTCACACAGTCCCAAAAGTAAACCGATTAGTCGATAGTTATCTACTAATGTGCCAAGAGGACCCACGCGTCACTTGCATCCAGACAGGGACAGGATTACACATGACAAGGTTGGCCTTGCAGGAACACAAAGAGACAAAGCCTGCCAGAAGGACAGACAACAGAGAGTGGTACCACACACATACACACACAAAGTCTAGCACAAAATCTCGTGAGGTAAATGGCTGTCGTTCAGGTTTGCCAGTGTAGCATTTCTTAGTAACTGGATCCATCTTTCTTCTTTGTTTTCAAGGACCTTCAAACAGACCACACCAATAAAGAAGGAGAACCAGAAAGATAAATCGAGAGGATAAAGCAAAAAGGTTCACAGTTATGTTAACGCCAACAAATATGACTATGCAGACGTTCGAAGGAAGCATTAGTCAATCTAAAATTCAAATCGAGAAACTTATTTAAAGTAGTGCCAGGCTGTCAAATGCATATTATCACAGCAGAGTTTCTTCTTTTTCATTGGACAAATTAGTGCCCTCCTAGATGATAGAAGTGCTTTAGAAAAAAGTGCAACAGAGTTGCAGTCCCATGATGCAACGCTCCCAGTGGTTACATCTGCTCCATTCTTTCATCTTTCTCCATTGTTAGGTGGGAGCTGTCACATTAGGAGGAGAATCGTGGCTCCTTCCCACCCCCAAGTATCCCTTTTTTCCCATTCCAGCAGTTGGCAGGGTGGCAGGCCCATACAAAGGAGCATGCACCAGGAGCACAGAGGGGAGCACCGTTAGAGGAAAAACAGTTTGGGAATTAAGGTCATTAATTTTCCACTTTCAAGGGCTGCCACACAGACGGAGATAAAGTCAGCATAAATATTCTGCCGAAGTTTCTCCTGTTTTTCTCCTCTCCCCATTTTCATCGGCAGCCCATTTATCTCCATGCTGTCAATTAGAGGCAAAAGCAAAGAACTAATTAGGAACTGTGCAATTTTAATTAGCTGTTTTGATAATTAAACTAATTGGTTCCCTTGTGTTTCTGCAATGTGTGCTGAGAACTTTTTTGATATCTGGGCAGCAGATTTCCTATCCGCTGGTTAATTAGTCACTTTTGCATTAAAAAGGAGCCTTCCTTAATAGCCTTAATTTGCAGTTGAAAAGAGAATCTACCATCAATAATTTGTGTAATTGGTAACCGTTTGATTGTAATTTAGAGGCACGGCCGGACAGCTCGGCATGTCTAATTCCTAATGACTAGGATTAAAGTTGGATTAACTGTTTGGGAAAGGGATTCACTCTCCCCTCTTCCCTACCCACCAACTGACACCTTGTCTACATGTGATTGGTCATGAAATTCAAATTGACTAGGTGAACAGCAGGGTTTATACTGTTTCTATATGATGAACATGCCAGGTTACATCAAAAAGATTCCAATAATTATTATTTTCCACACGGCATTTGAGTAAAAGAAGAGAAGAAAAAGTGTTAGCAATGTATTACGAGATGTGTTAAAAATCAGCTATCAAAGCCATTTGTGAGCAAGTCTGAGGGGAAACATAGCCGGGATCAGCCACTAGGAGGAGCAGAACCTTAACTCTCAGGGTAACAAAGTAACCAGGCCTCACTTTTGAATGTAACCTTATTTGTGTCGTTTTTACAGATTTTCTCTGACTATAAGCACGGCACATTTACAAAACAAATGCCTACATTTAAGTTACAGACCTAAAAACCTCAAGTCGCGTAGTGACTACACTCTATTTTTATTTTTCCCTTTTGCAATGACCTACCAACCCATTTTTTCCTACAGTACAGAAACAGAAACACGAGGTAAATCACGCAGATGTTTACAGGTGTCACCAGAATGCCAAAATGCATTCAAATATCGGTGGAAGCTGGAAAAGCCTGGACTAAAAGCATATCGTTCAGCATCTTAACTATCAGGCACTATCTCTATACTTTTACAACACAGAGCCCCGTCAGTGGTCTGATTAAAAAGCACCATTCATCCCACTTAGCCAGAATACAATTAAGGGACATGGCTTTAAAAGCCCAGCCCTGAAGCCTCTCCCCATCCCACATAAAAGGAGCACTCTCCACTGAGCCTTGCCTGTAAATATCATGTTTGATATGAGGTTTTAATCTGCTTAGCCATTCTGAACTATAGAATGGGCTCATCCTCTCTCTGAAACCCCTGTCCAATGGCTGTGTGCCTGAGGACGAATAGGAACACAACACTAGTGTGCTATCTGATTAGGTGGGGTTAATTACAGAGCACTGTTTTGTAGTGGTTGCATTTGAAAGCCGCCCATAAATAGATGGGCATGGCTAATGCATGCTCAGAAATGAATTTTAATTAACTGTGTATCAGAGAGGCCCACTCAGGGGCCTGTTTCTAGTATTTACTGACCTAGCTGCTGGATGTGAAGTAGGAAAGGGTCTGCACCCAAGACAGAGGGCTGAGATGATGAGCAATACGCCGTGGCCTACCTGGAGCATGTATCACAGGTATTATAATTTATAATTGATCATTTTAGATTTATATTAATGAGAACTACCTTTAGTGAGAACCACTGCTCAACTTGTCTGTGACTTCACATATGTTAAAACAGGACTTTATATATGATCCTGTCAACACCATATAACTCCAAAATCATCACAGACTGATGGTTGGCAAGGAAGCGAAGGCTTTATACTGTAATGCACTGAAAACCCTTTTAGCGTCACTTTTCACTGTGCAGGGCAGTCTGCAAGACAACATGAGCTAAAATGCTCTTCTGGTTGTGCAACCCTGGTATCCAAGGACATGTAGCAGTCACATACATAGTCATAAACATAAAAGATGTCAGAAAACCTCGTTGGAGATGGCATACGTTTGTCTTTTAACATGTGTGAATAAATGTGTGGTAGTGCATCTTTTAATACAAACCATGCCTTTCTCCTCAAACTCTAACAATGTTGTTATGTTACTTAAACATAATGACGTAATTTTATTGTCAAGCCCAAACCAAGCCGCAACAGAAAACTCAAATATGGCAATAACATGGACTCAAAAGGGTCCCGGTGTGTTCAAATACGAAACTAAAATATGATGACCAAGCTGGTGACTTTAAGATACACGGCACCTCTCATCTACAAGATATTTTTCATAGCAAGCAGGCTCTAGTGAAACAACTGTGTCAGATCCACAGAAATCCACATAATGGTGTTCACATTCAAAACTCCACTTCCTGAAGTGGAGCCCTGATGATACTGAACCATTCTTCCCCTTTCCTTCCCAGTTTTCCGTGTGATTGGATTAATTATGTGTCACTCACTTTGCTAGAGGTCAGCAAACATACATTCTCGGTCATAAGTCATCAATCTATGTGACCGTGGAGATGAAAAGTCAAGCGTGTCAGCCAGAACGCTATACAGAGAAGGATCAGCCCATTGATTTGAGGGCCAACCCAATCTCACCACAGCCTGCTGCGCTGAAAACTGAAATTACCCCTACGGGCCATGTACAGTCAGCTTTATACCTTAGATTTGTAGTGCATGATCACATTAGAACGGCCTATAAAATGTTTATTTCAATTGCAGAGCAGGATAATTACGGCATAATAAAACATGCATAGTTCATCCACTGTAAACTAGTGTTAAAACGGAACCTATAATCAACTCAAAACCGGTGCAGTTTAGCTCGCGCTTCGTCATCAAAGTTTTATCTCACAGATAAGCTTTCGCCACGGCAAAGTTACTAAAATGTGCTCCGAAACAGTTCTGAATAGAAATTGCATTATTATCGCTATTGTTTATTACAATAATTTGCTTATATGGGAGCTAATGATGATGTGCCTGGAGGAGGTCTGTAATATGTGTGCAAAATGTAACAGAAGGCAAGGACAGACTGAGCAAGCTCACACCACAGACAGCCTGCTGGCTGCTGACGAACCTACATTATTGTAGCTATACTCCACTCTACTCTCCTAAATGGCTAATCTTTGTTGGATCTCACCCTTAATTGGTTAACAGTCTCCGCAGGGCAAGTGAAAGTGGTGCTATTTAAGGCTCCACCATGAAACAGCAACACTTTCATCTTGGCAATAACAGGCAACAATTATATTACCAGATTCGAAACTGAACCTTCTATCTACCCACTAATCAAAAACGCAGCCCATCTGTTGTGCTGTCTTTTGAAACGACTGTTTATCTGCAGCCTGTATGATAACTGTGTCTGGACACTAATTAACTGCTAAACAGACCACAATTAGATGCTATTTCTATTAAATTCTGCAGAAGAAAAAAAAAGTAGGGAGAAGGGGGAAAAAACAAAAAACAATGAGCGCGTTTTATGTTTACTCAAACTGTACCAGTGAAGCACTATTGCTCTCCTTCAACGTCTCTCTTCCTCTCTCTCATTCTCCCTGAAACATGCACCCGCGTGCGTGCGCACGTGCATCAATACCAACTTAGGTGCATGCGCGCTCTCCTTCTTTCTCCCTCTCGATCGCGCACATTCAGACTGGCAGGCGGACCAGTAACATACACGCACACACACACACATACACACACTTTCCCTTAGCTGTGCTTTTGTGTTTTGTCAGAATTAATGAGAAAAGTTCCCTTGCCCTAGGGGTAATTAGTGTCCTTGGAGTTAAATAAGCTAATACTTAGACACCTCTGGCACAAGCAATTATGTTTGTGTATTGAATAATTGATTCAAAGAGGGGGGAAGGGCTGCTAATCAGATCTGAGCATAATGAATTGATTTAATTAACAGGGGAATCCGAGGGTCTCTGGAAACTGCGCGCATTTATTCAGTAGCAGCAGAGGCGAGCGCGGCACATAAACTGGGAGAGAGGCGGCGCGAGTTTGCTTTTAGCAGTTGTCAGATTTGCAATTGGATTTGTTTGAATATAGTTGCCGTTTCGGAGCAAATGAGAACGGGAAAGAGAGAATATTAAGAAGCGAGGAGAGCTCAGCCGTTCAGTCTGAGCGTCTGATCCGACCGTGTGTGCACAGTTACAGATAGGCGACACTAGATTTGTATCGCTTTTCATTGTTTTTGCCCCCCTCCTCTTTTTTCTTTTTTTATTCTATTCGCATGGAATTTATCAAGAGCAACCGACGCTGTTTGATCGCTATTTGTTTGCGCTGCACTTCAGTCCGGATAGGGGTTTCTCGTCGTGTTTATCGCCGTATTCCGTGTGTGAATTATTATTGATAGGAGGGAGAAAACGCGCAGACGGCAATTCATCTTTCCAGGGTTTCGGTTTATCGAGGCGTAGTCTAGTCAACCGCGCGTTTCAAAGCCATTTCCAGGAGAAGCTGTGAGCACACCGAGCGGTGCAGCCTGCTGGAGCCGAGGACGGATCGCCCGAGGAAGGACTCCTCGTTCCTCAGGACGATGGTGTTGGACAAGGAAGAGGGTGAGTAACGTCTACCACCGTAGGATGCTATAACCTAGGGAGTAACGCGGCAAACTAGTGACATTTTACACACTGAGTGTTTTTTCCCCGGACCTTGTGCACCGGCAGCCTCCGCTTAACGCTGGCTTTCTCAACCCCATTCAGTCACGATGGGGTCCGGGCGATTTTTTCTCTTCCCCTCCCCTCCTTTTTTGTTAACTAACAATATCGTATGTGCTTTCTGTACCACGAAGTTGATGCGCTCTTCCACAAAAAACCCTACAAATGCCAAACTGCAGTTCAGTTAGGGAGAGTTTATTATAAACGGGATTTGTTTGTAGCTTTTTTTTGCCTTTCTTTTTTGTTTTCTTTTTTGTCTTTCTTCGTGTGAGCCACAGTTTGATGATACTCCACACAGACTGCAGTGCATGTGGCTCCTCTTTTCTTTCCTCCTCCTAAGTGCTTTTTGCGTCTGTGAAGTTGGCGAGGCAGCCTTTGACATCACCACGGGATGGGAGATGACAGCAGAGTGCTTTTAACTTGATTGCAAATTATGGATAGCGCCTGTGCAGCGTTCGCTCACTTTCCATCCAAATAGGCCTACTTGCATTACTTATCTATTTCAATGTATTTAGGTTAATGGGCGAGGCAATCTAATTAATTTTAATTTAAATCAAATTCGCCTCTAATGACGTCCCATTTTGGATTAAGCCGATGTTGAGATGTGTGCAGTGCATCCGTCACATTCGGCTCTGTTTAGTGCATATGCTCTGAACACATTTGCACAACCTGATTGAGATGAACTAAAAACCAAGTAGGTGTGTGTTGCATGTCTTTATTCTGTCACTTCTTTAAGAGTATTTTGAGGTCGATTTGCTGACAATACAGACCACCTGCTGGCATGCACGCTGACAGCCACCACGACCATAAAACACTTCTTTTTTTTCCCGTGTGTGCGTGT
This sequence comes from Copadichromis virginalis, assembly GCF_057382275.1. Lineage (NCBI taxonomy): Eukaryota > Metazoa > Chordata > Actinopteri > Cichliformes > Cichlidae > Copadichromis > Copadichromis virginalis. The sequence continues at coordinate 21,753,873 of NC_140618.1, forward strand.
GTGTGCATGTTATTTCTCAAAGTACGGGATATTTCTCTTGTACACTCCAGTTTATGCAGGACTCCTCCTCCTCCAAAAGTAATGGATGCATCTGTAACCCATTATTTATGTTTGAAAATGGATCTTTCATTCATCTTAGAGGAGCATCCTTTCACTTACACATCCAAAAACCAATAAAAGGACTGCGGTAGAGACATAAATTGGTCTGTCTGGCTGAATCTATGTTGTGCTGCTAATGTACTCAAATTAACTCAACTGTAAATTGTCTCCTTTGGATGTCTGTCTTGCTAAAAGTTCCCTATATGATTCATGATTCAGATTGCTTTTAACAGTTATTGGCTAAGCAATATGGTAAATGTACAAGGTGATGCAAATGGCATTAGTGGGAAAGGATGCACAGGAGCATGTAATGCAGTCAATACTACATTAACTACTGATGCCCAATTACAGAACCAGGGAGAGAGGCTTTTAGGAGCATTAGGACTTGCAGAAAAGCTGAGATCACCTGCTGCTCATTGCCTAAAAGCTTCACCCTTTATTTGCTGGGTCCAACCAGCAGCTCCAGCATTTTGGCCAGGTTGTCAGCAGAGCGGCTCGGATCTGGTCTCTTTCTCTATGATGCCTCTTAGCGTTTATTGGCTCCAAAGTTATAGGCTTGTCAATTCAACCTTCACGTCTAATGTATCCACTTAGTGCCTGCGCAAACAGATGCACGCGTATGTGGCAGTGGAGGTGTGGGTCTGGGTGGCCACACGTGTGTTTATGTGTGCTTACTCTGCGTTGCTGTTTTTTTTTTTTTGTTAGTTTATTTGTTTTTTGTTTCCTTGATTGATGTACTACTATGCCCGTGTGCGAGTCGCCTAAGTGTTCATATTTCAGTCCTTGCGCGGGCTATAAAACAGATCATCAGTGTGTCTGTTCTCGTGTTCAAAGCCAGCGATCCAAGTTGGCAACAAAGTAATGATGCTGCTTGTTTGGCAGACCGTTTTTGAACTCTGACTCCTCTTAGAAAAGTCTGCAACAATTTGTGCTGCAAAAGCAATTACCAGAAACGAGCCTTTGTGACTGATACCAGTTCTCTTCCCACTGCGCAAGTTTGTCTCGAGTCGAAAATGTAAATTAAAAATTTGTGACGCACCCCTGTCAGCTGTCATTGAAATCCTCGTCCTGAATGGTTTCATGTTGGATGCAGATACCTGTGGATACTGTGTGTAAACTTAGCTTCTTACTCTCAGATGATTAGGTCATTATCCTTGTATGTATATTATCTGGCAGAGCCCTGAGTCTGGGAGCACAGAGGACGACTGCAGTAGGAACACAGGCACTGCTCTGTGAAGTGACCTAATATGCAGGTTATAGTGGGCAATGAATAGCAACATGTACCAAAATATTCACTGTCAACATTTTATTTTACTCTGCGATATGAGGTTCCAATTTGCGTATAATTTGAGAGGGGTGGAAAAAGCAACTCAGCCGTTTTCTCTCTTTCTTCGTACACTGCAGGAGAAGAAAGTGGGTCCACGCTGAAGGCATCTTCCTGCTGAACATTACCATAACTACAGTATACTCTTTACAGACCTGAACCAAAGGGCGGGGGGGAGAAAACAGGAGAAAAAAAAAACCTCCAGCTACTTACAAGTTTCCAGTTTCCTGTGCTTGTTAATTTAAGATCCTGTTATCAACCTGTCCACTAAAAATGTGTACATTCATAAAGCATGTGATTGAAAAGCAGTGCTCCAGATGAATACAGACTGGCGATCTTTCTGTCAGCTGCTGTAATAAAACTTGGGCTTCGGGCTCCGATTTTTATTTTGAAATAATAAGAATTGCTTCATTCTTTACCAGTGTTACCATGGTAATACTGTCTTGTAGCGATGTTATATTGATTTAGAAAGTGGACAGTAATATTTCTTTTCTGTTATTTGCTTTCTGAGGGTTGATTTCTAATTTCCAGTTGGAGATTACTTTTATATGTTCCTTAAGTCTTTTCACTTTTACAAAGGAATGCAATTTGCTCTCTCGTATTTGCTATTTTCTCAGCTTATTGGTTTGGTCTTACTTCAAAATTAAACTTGCCCATTTCAAATATTGAAATTACATCTGGTTTTGGTGCTCTAGGGCTTGAACAATATTACAAACACATTGCTGCGTTTGATATTTCTTAAGTCAGTACGTTTTTTTTTTATTAAGCTTTATTATAGGCACCTGCGTTGCCTGTATTGAACTTTTTCTCCTCTTACACACAGTTTGTCAGGAGGCAGTTGAGTATTTGAAACATTTACAAAGTGTAACCTAGTGCTTTTTTAAATGTATTTTTTTATAAATATGTAACAAAATGGTACCAAAAAAAAATACATGTGCGTAAATAGCACAATATACCCTGCACTGACAAGCAACAGTCTTACACCCTCACTGTTTTGGCTGTCCATGTAAATCATTTCACTTTATTCATTTTAGCTGAGCTCAGAAGAAAAAAAAAATGCACACAAAATCGCATTAATACAATTTTCAGCTGCGAGTGTTTAATTCCATCTAATCTGAGCCTGATCTTACAAATGCAGAAGCCTCACAAGAGACAATTTCGTCTGTCACCACTAAAACCTCTAGATCCCTATCAGTCCTGATCGTTTCATATTTTACGAGTGCGGGAGATTTGTATCACTTTCCATGATCTAAGTGGAATTCAAAGAGACTGAACTGAGACTTAAGAGACGCGTGTTAGCGAGCACGCCCACCTGCCTCCGATGTAAATTGCTGCACTCATCAGTGTGGCACACAAACTCAATTATGCACTCTTGAGCTGTAAGAGCATCCCTTTTATTATTGCCAGAGGCCACATGCTAGCTATGTTATCATACAAATTCTCACAACAAGATCTGCTGCCACCACATGCATCACAGAGAACAGACCATCCCTGTTGTGTTGTCCCAAGTCTGACCCCCTTTTTTGTTTTTGGCTTGTTTTTATTCACTTCAAAAACGATGTTTTCAGCATCAGCAGGAATATTGCGAGACTGGTGAGATTCAGCCAGTATAAAATGAGCAGGACCAATGCAGCATTTTCCCAAATCTGCATATATTCTAACAAGCTGAGATGAGTCACAGACACTGGGGGAAACCTTGTGTCTTAGTGCAAGTTCAGAGGCAAATGCAGAAGAATACATCTAAAAATATTAGATGAGCCGCTTTACTGGTGTCAGCACTGATTGAATAACTAACACAATACATGCGTATACACTGTATATACGATACTGCTTCATCTGTTTGAACCTGTTGAAAGCAAGTCTCACTGCTACCTGTCACCGTGAAGCCGACTCCCTCCAGCAGTTATTGACTGCGCTCATGTTTATGTGGCAAGGGGGGGGGGAGAAAACCGATACACTGATGCCTCTGCAAACATACATGTACACACTTCCTGCAACATCTCATTAGTTATTTTTTTCCTGCTGTTGTTTTGTTTTTTAACATGAAGTTATTTATTCACCTGTTTACCGGTTGCATGCTCACGGCTGCTGCTTGTGTGTCGTTCCGCACTCACTAAAGCTCACTCTTTGCTCGCTGAGAGAAAAAAAATCATTTCTCCTCTATTCTGTCATCATAGGCTTAGAAAAGGAAGACAAGAAACATGGGAGAGACGAATGACATGCAACAAAGTTCTTGAGATGAGCAGATGTCAAAACTACAAAGCCACCAACTATCGTTCTTCAGCAGCTTTGCTACAATGGGGGGGGGGGGGGGGGGGCGGGGGGGGGGGGGTTAAATGACATTTGGAAAGATTTTAAACCTGAAATACCTGAAATATAAATGGATGTTTATGTTTGTTTGATTACGATGGTGCGTCCTGAATCATGTTTGACCCGACTCTCGAATCCCATCAGCCTCTTAACGCCTTCTTGTGTCACAAATCAAACTAACCTACATTTTATTTAAACCCTCCTGATTTAATCCCTTGATGCACATTTTTTAAAAGTATGCATACATGTGTTTTTTTTTTTAATCGCAAAACCCTATTCGGAGATTTTAAAGAATCTACTGACTATATCAGTATGACATATTGATTACTACTTACTCCTCCTTTTTACTTTCATAGCTATTAATGCTTTGTGCAAAGCTAACAAAGAAATCCTAATTGCGTATATGTTTTTTTTGTGTAAGATAAGATAAGATAAGCTTTATTAGTCCCACACGTGGGAAATTTGTTTTGTCACAGCAGGAAGTGGACAGTGCAAAAGTTATGACGCAAAAATTAGAATACAATAAGAATAAATACAGTACACAACTGTACAGAATAGAATAAAATAAAATACTATATACAGTAGAATAAAATAAAATAAATATACAATAAGATAAAAATAGAATACAAATACAAATACTATATACAACTGAGTAAAAATACAACGATGACAGAAAGGATTATTGCACTTAGTATTATTGCATATGTATGGATGTGTGTGCTTGATCAGTTAAAGTCTTTATTATGGAGTCTGACAGCAGTGGGGAGGAAAGACCTGCGAAATCTCTCCGTTTGTTTTGATCTTTCAATCCTTCATCGCAGTATCTATGAGCACAAATCCAGTCATACAAATTCAGGAAACCGGATCTCAGATGAGATAAACCTTTGCCACTGCCCTCACTAAAAGTCATCAAAATTGGCCAATAGGTGCTTGGAAATCAACAATGCGTTATTAGCCTATGCTGCCTTTCATCGCATGCGCGCTTCTATAGTTTTTGCCGTTGTCATATTTCCATTTGCAGAAACCCTGATTGTTGTACATTTTCATCTGTCTCTGGCCCTGCCTGTGCGGATTTGTTTCTTAGGGTGTAAGTGTTCACTGGTCAGTGAAAGAGACTTTGTTCCTGTAAGTGTAAGGAGCAGCGCAGCCTCTAGGGGCTGCTAGCGGGGCTTTTAAACTTTCAGACTAACTTCACTCCACTCTCAACTTCTGAAAACAGATTTAAGCAGATTCAATGTTTCTGAAAAATTAGTTTGATTCTTTTAGGGCAACTTAATTTTGTCATAAATTTGCCATAAACCTTTTTGTTCTAATGTTTTACACAGCTTAAAATGACACGTATTGAAATACTTAAACTGATGCTTGCGTTTCTTTTTTATTTATGCCCAAAACATCAAAATTAAAAGCTGATTTATAGCATGAAATAGAGGAATCCAAAAGAAAGGAGGGTGGAGCCGTCACACTTTATTAAGATCTTGCAATTATCTTGTTGGTAAATAGAAGAGCCTGGGTGCCTTCACTTAAATAAGAGCCAACTTGCTGAGAGCTAACCCCTCATTGGTTGACCTTTAGGTAATAAAATCTTAAATAGCTAATTAAAGCCCGTGATTAAGACAGCCTTTTTGTTGCCCCTTAGAGTTAGATTAGGCTTTTGATATTGACTATCTGAGTATTTGCAAATACAGCTTCTGATCAAATAATGCCGTGTGTGTGTGTGTGTGTGTGTGTGTGTGTGTGTGTGTGTGTGTGTGTGTGTTTTCCCAATGAAGTTAAAGTTAAACCTGTTCCTCAGACACTTTTGGCCCCCGTTTCAATCACATTACCTTTCATTTCATTTTATTACATTTCATTTGACCAGGCATTTGATTTTAGCCAGCAACAGGAATTACTCCTAGAGGGAATGGCATAGCTCTTTTATATTACGGGGTAATAAAATAGTATTCAAACGTATTCATTAAGACCATTTTCATAATGAAACATCAAATATCCTCTATGGCGTTTCCCTTTTGAGAGTTTTGGGACAGGCCTGACTTTGCGAGACAGCTTCTTCATGAAGACCTCTTTCTCTAATTGTGCACCCAACCTCCCTCATTATTTACCCCATCAGGTGTGGGAGTAGGTGCTTGAATGACATTAGAGGCCTGTGCTGCCAAATAACTGCCCCCTGTGGGGAATTTGCATTATTCAAGATTAAAGAACCTCACATAGTGCACCACAGTATGGTGTTCCGTCTTCCCTTCCATTTTCAACACACCGAGGACCCTGAATGGCACACCTGTCTCCTGGCATATCCTTTGAAATAATAAGTGTGCAGTAATTGCTGGGGAGTGGGAAGGATTTCGTACATCACTTCCTGACCTCATGAGTGACACAAACTTTAGAGGGCTCCATTTTTCCATCTCCAAATGCATTTTTAATGTGGACTGAAAAGTGTTTGTGCATTCTGTTCCGGATGGCGGAAAGTGGCTGTGACGGGTCTAATGGTTTGATTTCTTTCTTTCTTTTTTTCTTGACAGGAATCAGAAAGTGGCAGATAAGATTGCCTCTTCTATAAAGGTTTAAAAGTATCTAGTTTGACAATATATAGATTTTTTTTAAAAAACTTTATTCAATCTCAAATGGAGACTCTGGGGGAAATGTCAGTTGATCTTGTGCCTACTGTACTCAACTGAGATGAAGATGCATTCACCTTCTCGATTATTGACAGCTTGCACTTAAATGAAAAGCTGCAAAATGGCAGGTTTCAAGAACTAAACACCTTAGACCAACGGCAGACAAAGCTCAATAGTGAGCCCACATGTGATTGGCTGGATGAAATATCAAATGGTCTCCTTGATCTGTCAACACTGACAGTCTTCCTTCTTTAAGACCTCTCTTGGGGTTTATTTGGAGTAAAACTGCACGATCAAACCATGGCTGTTTTTTGCGTCTCTTCTCCTCCTCCTCATTCATCTTAATCCCCCACTCTCATTTTCTTTTTCCTCATTCTTTCCCCCTCACTCTCTTTCTGCTGTTGACAGCTTACCTTGCAGAGCTCTAATCTCAACCTACTACTGAGCAACCAAGTGTTGGAACAAGTCGCCTTCTGTAATAATTTGGAAACTCTGCCAGTTTCATGTCTTGAAAAAAAAAAAAAGCAGCAATGAATTTAATTAGAAAGCTGTTGCATATCTCTGTGATACATTTCTTTTAATTAACCCCATGTGAATAAATTAAAAATAATAGGAGGCTGAAAAGTGTGGAAAAAAAGCACCCTAATGAAGTTTTCCGTTAATTGGGATGGAGTGTGCAGCCAAACCACAGTGAGTAGTGAGCACCAGGAGCTAACAATACCTTCTGTAAGCCTTTAGAAAAAGGGCCTAGGGCCTTCGTGCTGACTTCAAGTGTAAGAAATGCACCTCTGACGTGATGGAAATGACCGTAGGCTGGGAGAAAAGGCAGCCCTGTTCCAGGCTGCTCTGCTGAGACTCCCCATGCCGCGCTTGAAGCTGGGCCAGTGTTATTGCAGCCCTAATGTGCCTGACTCATTTGGAGCGGATCAGGAGTAATTATGGTAGGGAAAGTGGCTGCCGACCGTGGGGGTCAGGACACTTGTAACATGTGAAAAGAGCAATTATTCCAGGAGACAAAACCCTCCCTTATCCTGGGCAGTGCCAGGGTCAATGCAAGGGACGGCTGGGCTCCGTTTCAGCGGGGCTTATTAGCCACAGCAAGCTGCAAAGTTTGAGAGAGTGCATCTTGTTAATGAACAGTCCCCTCCTCAACTGCACCAGCCCTGTCTGCTCTCTCCCACTTACTGTGGGTGTTAATTATGTCATAATCATAGCATGCATACAGTCCCAGAAATCACCTCACAGACCCTAGCATTCATACACAACCATCTGGAAAAGTAGCATGCCGCACGGTAACATAGTAGGCTCTTAGAGCAAATTATGAGAGGGGGGAAAAACAAAAAAACACAGCCAGTATGAAATGTAATATTGACTTGGCCCTAATTCGAGAGAGCATATGCACGTGTTCATGCATATCTCTTCTTTTGCTCCTTGCATATGTGCCAGCTAACGATAGGCACATGATTCAGGGTTCTTTATTTTGTTTATCATTCAGAATGCGCTCATCACTCTGCTTTCGACTGACATGTCTATTCCAGCTGATATTATTACCAGATGTCTTGTATTTTGTCTCGGAGATATAAAAACACGTCTACGGACTCAATTACAGCAATGATGGAAGCTGAATGAAAAGGGGCTGATTTATGCGCACAATAGCAAGACATCTGCATGAGATGCCTATTAACCTCAGTGGCAGACACCTTGGCCCAGGGACAAATTTTATTTTCCAATGCCAAGGCCACAACATGGCTGAAGCACAAAACACTTGGATAAAGAACTAGACCAAAATCAGCACAGTAAGTTTGGATTTTTTTCTACTATTCTTCACTTTTTCGAGTTATTTGAGCTCAGCATCGTTTGTAACTTCATGCAGCAGTTTAAAGACTCTGTTAATATCCGGCCCGATGTCTTGTGCAGGAGTGGTTTGAATAAAGGAGAGGGTGGTGGTGGTGGGGATAATGACACATGCGCTTGTTCCAGATAAATGCAATCATTTGCTAATACAGTATCTAATTTCCCCGAGCATCGCGCTCTGTGTATTCACCACGCCGGTGGCTAACGCGTTCTTATTTAGTGCAGCTGGGAGTTGGAATTATAGGGGCCCCCAAGAAGAGGCCCACCCAGGGCCAGCTTCCACTTCCTTGAAAGACCACCTCCCTCCCCATGTGTCAGGAAGGCTGAGCGAGTCTCATCAAGATCCTTTACCTCCCCGTGAACCAGCAAAGTCTGCATCGCACCATGGCGTCAGAGCTTTTAATTGATCAAAAGACATTTAACAAACAGAGAAGCAGATGTAACTGTCCTTTCTGCCATTAAAGGTTGAGTGCCTGTGAGAGCAGCTGTTCCACTGGGAGTGTGTGGGTGTGGGTGTGTGTGCATGTACAGCAGTTGACTAGTGAAGGGGTGAATTTGTGAGTTCGTTTCCCTATCAAATGAGACAACTGGCTAATCAACATTAAAATTATATTGTTTTAAAGCTATTTCTGATATGAAATCAGTTTAGTTCTTTAGTGAATAAACATTTACTGTCAAGTTTTCTTTTTCTTTCATTGTAAATTTAATATAAGAAGAAACTGCTGATTTTAGCAGGTGATTATTCAGACTAATATTATCATTCCCACACCTTTACGCCCACAGAAGCTGATACAAGACTAACCAGTCTTCCTTTTAGTCTGCATGAAATGACACAGCAGAGCTGATGGTGGCTCCGGGATTCGTATAAATTAGTGTATGCGGAATACCATTCAAGCACCTGCTCACTTGTTTTAAAATAGCAACCAACACTTTAATGGTAATGATGGGGAGGGGAAAGGGAGTTTGGGGCAAATTGTAGGGTTTTCCCATGTCTGTGTGATAATTGTATTTTTCCATTTTCCTCCCCTGTATTTCCTTGAGTGCTCCATCCAGCGTGTTTTCTTTTAAAACCTTAAATATATCAGAAAGGTTAGTGGACTGATGTGATTTTGTTGATAGCTCTACAGATGGAAGTGTAAATGGGGTAACAGAAATCGGATGCTATCTATAATGGGAAATACATGCTTTGACAGACTGCTTGGCTTGAGTAAAACTAACTGTACATATTCCTGAAAGATACAATCTTTAAAGGGGAGGAAAAAGAGGGAGATGACAGGCATTTTCACACAGTGCTAATGGCAAATTAAATTTCTCCTCAGGAAGGATATTTGGCAGGCCAAGTGCTGTCTCTCCACTTTGAGGGGTAAAATGCATCCCTTGTTGGAGAATGAATCGTGATGTGGAGAGGCATGCTTTTGGTAACATCAAATGACACTGGAAGGTCAGTGGCACTTGTATCTGTTAAATGGATTGGATTAAGTGGAGGCTGCCTCCTAGTCTGCTGCTTCCTTTCATAATGCAGCTTTTCTTTCTGGGAGGTGGCAAGCTTTGGAGGGTCTGTTCTACTCCACCGTTTCACAGAGCGCCGGGAGTGGTGACAGGTGCAAGAAAATGTCTCATGGCATTAGGGGAATTGAAAAGACATTTACTTTACACAATCATTTTTTTTCTGTCACCGCTCTTTGTTTAGTAGGTTTTAGCTACTGCTTGCTACACTACTATTAAAGCAGTTTTCCAGAGGCTGCTTTGGTAGAAGACATCAAACTTGTGTTTTTGGGGTTTTTTTTTCTTTCCCCCTCCCCAGTGTTGCTGCAAGGAAGAGGCATATTGGTTTCTTGGCAGACATTTGGTGCTCCTCTGCTGAGGTGTCTTTCTTAGTTAGGCCTAAGGACCGGGACATCTGCATAAAGAAACAGAGAAACCTCAGTGACATGAAGAAACAGTCTGTGTTGTCACCTTAATGATGCCGAGAAGCGTTTTATTTAAAAAAAAAAAAAAGAAAAAGAAAAAAGTGTTGAGCAGCACACAGTAACTCCATGATGGGTTAAGCTTTGGCCTTTTCAAATGGGATGTAAAACACACGCGATATGTTTAAGGGAAGTGTTGCGAGTGGTGGTGGTCTCGACCAATTACGAGTAGCCCTCCGGAGGTGGAGGAACGACCTTTTTGTATAATTAGTTCTCTTATTTAAAGCAAAGATTTTGAGTAGAATAACTAATTAGGTGTCATAAAAGGCAAATTAAAGATTTTTGAAATCCCTGAGGGAAATGCAGCAACTTCTATATTTTTCTTTGCACAACCTCTGAAACACACACACACACACACAGGCATTTTCTCTCTCCTCATTAAGACTGTTTTTAGTTCTGTAGAAGCCTGTCAGGCGAGCACTGTTGGCATACCTGCAGAGAGCTCCCCTAACAAGCCATGAAATACAGGTAGAAGAGTCCGCCCTTATCCAGTGTGGCTTGAATTTGAAGCTTTTTAGCTTCATTTACACTGAACATTGGTATTTATAGCAGGGTTTGTGATCCTAATGCGGCAGCTTCAAGGGGTCTGTTTTGGGAAGGAGGGAGACGAGGGAGCTGGAGGGCAGGCAGAACACTAATTGATGGCTCACATCACCAGCACTGGACCAATTAGCCTCTCCTTTCTACTTCTGATAAAGAAATAAGACGGCTCAACACCACCACAGCACTTACTGACATATAAACCAAAGTCATAAATTTGACTAACAAGCCCTGCAATTCCCTTCACCTCCTTAAAAAAAAGAAAGAGGGGGGTGCTATTTGTATTACAGTCATAGCATTATTGATGTGCGGATGGCCCTTAAAAAATTGCAGCGCAAATCTGGATCCAATGAGGTACTTTGTGGGTCCACTTGCTTGCGTGTGAGAGCATGTGAAAGAAGGAGAAAAAAGGCAGGGAGAATGATAATGATTTTCTGTTCCAAAGAAGTTCTGCTGAAAAGCGGTGTAAGATTTCTGTGAAGGAGAGCGAACTTGACAGATTGAGCTGAGAAAAACAGCGCGGAGCGAAGCAGTCCCTTGTTACCAGCTGAAGTTGTGTGTATCGCTCAGTAAACTGCAGAAGTTAAAACGGATCCAACTACAGGATGACCTTATTCACACGTAACATAACACAACTACACAATATGTCACATGTTTGCATACTTTCATTCCTGAGAAACGCCTGCGTGTGTGTGTGTGTGTGTGTTTGGACCGCATGCACAACTTTAAAGTGCAACAGTGACATTTCATATAAAACTGTATAACCCGTCTTTAAAATGGGGCCCTTTACAGATGCCCACACATACAAAATGTTGGCCTGACCCCCCATGTTGCAGACTGTCCAGTCTTTTTTTTTTTTTTTTTCGAGAGAGAGGGAGAGAAATGTGTTTTGAAAGTAGAGTGGCAAGTGGCGTCCACTGTGTGTTCTTTTAGATGGATCAATAGCTCAGTGTGTGAGAGAGTGTCTTAAGAGCTGTTGTCTTGTGCTTTCAGCTGTGGCAGACCTGTTAGTGCTACAGAGGGGAGCTGCACACCCCTGCCTCTGTACCAGCAGTGGCCTGAGGGGGGCTTTTAGTCCAAACACAAATGTCAACCACACATAGACTATTAGTGTTTAGTGCAGTTATTAAATGGACTTTATTTGTCCTTTAGGAGGCTAAAAGGCGCACTTAAAGGGGACCTGCGTGACAGCAGGGCAATTTGCGAGTTTGGTAACTTAGGCTCGCTCATTGCAGACACATGAGTACAGATAAGTGTAAAAGGAGGAAAGGCTGTAATGCTCTGAGCAGGGAGCACTGTGTGTGTTGGCAATTTGTGTGCGCACACACGTGTGTATATGAGTCCGTGTCTGTGTGTGTGTCCCCGCGTGTGCTAAAAGGCACTTAGGCCATAACATATCTCACTGGGGTCTGGTAGCAACGTTTTTGTGGTCAGAGGCTTTTTAAAAGGTTAATGTTAATCTATACCAAACAAAGCCCACAAGGAGCTTTTACAGCTGTGGACAGTTGAGTGAAATGGGCTTTGATGAAATGATAGGTCACTAACATACTACGCAGCTTGTTGTAAATACCTCGGTAAGCAAAATAACTCTGAGAACTACCTGAGACGTGCTCCGTCCTCTGAAGCCTGCTGCCAGTGATCATGTAACTTTTGTATTACAGCATGTTCTTAGTGGAACAAGTAAGTCGAGGCTTTGTTGTCCAATGTGACCTGTGTGCCTATCTACATGGAAGAATGTTTTCTTTAATGCATATGAAGCAGGTAGGCAGTGTGCTGTGGCCGTGTGCGAGGCCAGGCTTAGACGCCTCGAGAAGCAGCCAGCTTATCAAAAAGAGAACATGAAAAGTCACTCGTGTTCCCCGGCCGTAAATCACGCGTGGCTGTTTGTCTCCTTATCACTACAGGTGTGCCGATGCTCTCCGTCCAGCCCAAAGGGAAACAGAAGGGGTGTGCTGGCTGCAATCGCAAGATTAAAGACCGCTACCTGCTCAAGGCCCTGGACAAATACTGGCATGAGGACTGTCTCAAATGTGCCTGCTGCGACTGCCGCCTGGGGGAGGTGGGCTCCACCCTCTATACGAAAGCCAACCTCATCCTCTGTCGCAGGGACTACCTGAGGCAAGAAAGACACACAATCACCTTTCTCCCCTCACAACAAGCACAAAAGCGATGTCGTTCCAAAAATTGTGTTACTTAAAAGGATCGCAGAGTTGTTGTTTTTTTGTTCCCTCCTCTCTTTTCAGTTTCGCATATAACCCTCCCGGTAGGGTTTGTTGTGCTTTGTCAGTATGAGTCGCGAACACTTTTAAAATCAATTTCCATCAGATAAGGTTAACGGCTAATTTGTTTTGCATAAGGAGAAAAATACGGGCAATTTTTGGAACACCATTTTTCCTTCTTCCTCTTTTTTATTTAAAAAAAATTTGTCCACAAACACAAATCACAGTTCCAACATCTACGATAAACCACGTGGACACACAACCATATATATATTTCTTCTTTACATGAACAATGAACTAGAGTTCTGTCATGACGACATGTTTTTGGTTGTATCAGCACTGTAGGCTGTGAGAAACCTCCAGGCAGGCTTGTTGCTTCACTAGTGCTGCCCCCCCCACCCCTTCTTTCTGATACCCCTGCCATCTGCTTGTTAAATTAAACATGACCATTTCCTGGGCGTTAGGTCACATTCCCTACCATTTATTTGAGGGGGAATCCCCCTGGGGCCGACTTAAAGATGCCGGTGCCTTAGGCCCCTCCTCCCGAAACACCCTGCCCTGCACCGTCCTCCCCCCTTCCCCTTTCTCCATTTTCCTTCTGCCTCCTTGTCTCACAGCGTGTTCACTTTTATCTCTTACTGCTACCCATTTAAGTTTTGATTAGTTTATTCCAATTTAAGATGGTAAATTAAAAAAGAGCAGCATCACTTAAATAGCCACTAAAATTCAGCACAGAGCGCTTTAATCAACCTGGCTTTCCTCTACCTCACTGATGCCTTTTAATGACATTTCACTTTTATTTCAGCTCTTCCTTCGACCTGGAAGAAGCCTACAGCCCACTTGCGAGGTGCTTAGGGATGTTACGTTGAGATAGGCCATTACCATCCATCAGTCCCCACCCACAGTTAATGCTTTTAAGATGCAGTGAGAGGTTGACTAAGACCTGATGTTTCCCCCAAAAGGGGCAGATGGTGCAGATGAGGTAATAATAAATGGGCAAATGACCGAGAGAAGGCAAAAATGATGAAGCTCAGAGTTTCACTTGGTAAAATACATCAGCTGAAAGGACAGCAACCTCAACCCTGAAGCCATAAGTGCCTACTGGCACTGTAAAGGGAGAAGGAAAAGCTTTCTCGCACATTAGGCCACTAAGATGTAGAGTTCACAGAAGGGATGAAATGAAGAGAATGACATATGGAATCAAGAGTTAGGAATACTAAAATAAGAATAAAAAGGACGGAGCTGTAGAGAGCTTCCTGTGCTCCTCTGCTGCCCCAGATTGTCTAATGAAATCCATCCCACTCGCCTGCTCTTCAGCCTGCGACAAATGCAGAACACTTAATGGCTGAGATGCTCGAGATGAATTCTATTATGGAACAAATTAAAACCCTTGCCTTGCGTATATAGGAAAGAGGCAGTTTGAGAGACCAGAGTATTTGAAAGTAGGTGATGCAGTCTCCATGCAGCGCCGGTTTCCTTTTCATTCCTTCTTTTCTCTGTAGTAAGACGAAGGCTCTGCTCACCTGCAGTAATGAAGTTAAATCTGTACACTGAATTAGCCTCCCGCACTTCATTAAATACAAGCAGTGGATCAAACACACTTTGGTTATTTCCCAGGGTTTGGAACCCTGCCATGCTCACATTAATTATTATAGGAGCTCCATCTGTGATTGTCCTTCAGTGGCATTAGCAACTTATTGAATGCACCCACACTTTACTGAATATTACACTCCAGCGCGCGCACACACACACACACAAACACACAAAATGCACACCTCAGCCAGTGTCCTCCCGTGCCCTTCAAAACCATGCACCATCAAAAAGTTTAGTTTTAATCCACCTGATGTCAGTTCCCTGCATCTTTCTTTTTGTAAGCGACTTCCTTGTAAGAATAGCAGCTTTATTAAGCATTTTCTTTATTGTCAGTCTTTTGGTGAAATCGTAAAACCTTTAACCCCTCGTATATATAGTGATGATACGATCATCAGGACATGAAGCTAGAAATAATTCAATATTCTGTTTCATATATTAGAGTGGACATAATAGTAAGCCACTTATCAAAATGTGGTGTAATTAACTGTAAGAGGAAAACGTTTTCAAGATAATGGACATTATAAGTTATCCTAAAACCAGCTGAATAGCAATGTGATAGAGGATGGCTCCACATGGATGTGACTGTTTTTCAGATCAGTCTTCTTCTTACTCCTTGAGGAAGTGAAACAGTCGCTCTTCTTTTTCAGGCGAGATAGATCTGTACAGAGGTTTACACTTTCAAAAAAGACACAACTGTTGAGGAAGGTCAGAACACGCGACGCATGCATTAACAGTTTTCCCTTTTATGAAATCTGACAAACCCTATGCAGGCAGGGAAGTCTCAAAGAGCTCAGAGAACAGGTAGAAAACTTCAAGAGCCACAGCCCAATCTGAGAGAAGCAATTCAGAGAGGCAGATGATGCACTGTAGGAGCTTTAAGGGTTTGAAGTTAGCAAAGCAGCGAGTTGAAAGAACTAAAGAAGGCCCTCTTTTCTCTAAAGACCCATTGTAATAACTCAATAACAGAGGAAGGAGAGCTCTTTTATGTTCCTGCCGTCCAACTTTGCTCGCAACATCCCACACCAGCACACAAAGTTACATTTTTAGCTACTAAATAGGAGCTCTTTTAAGGAGTCGAGAATAGGCTTCATTCCCCTGCACTGAAGATGGTAGAAAGCAGGGATAAGGCAAGTATACAAATTCTATAAAGTTAAGAACCTAAAATGCAACTAAATTGTTTAAAAACCCAAAGTCAGCATGCATATAATTAGACCTAAGCCATAATAATGACGGCAAGTGATCCAAACAAAGCCTATAATCTTGAGATGGTGAGATAAGAGTAATTTCAGCATTGTTAAGCAGAGACACACATATCTATTCGTCTACAGATGCAATTTAAGGTGTCACTCATCACTGTGTATCTGAAAGGTGTCAATTATGGTCATTAGATGAACCACAAAATTACTTTATTGATAATACAGTTTGCTGCATATTATACTGCAGATATATTAAGGTTTTTTAAGCTGTCTTGATCCTAATACTTACCAAGACTGGTGATCAGTGTCTAAAGTAAAAATGTACGTTTGGCATAGAGAGTCTTTCTTTCATGGCCATTATAGTAACATTCTCACACCCCCGGCATTGCCACCCTTAGATTTAGCAGTCTGAAATATTTAATTATAAAATGTTTAATCTCAGTCTGCAAAAAACACATTAAAAACATCACAGTGTGCGTTGAAGACATGTCGTAGAATATGGAACGACAACAGTGGTACAACAATGTCGTTAACATTTTCTTACCTTGCCACCCCATATTGCAAAACTATGGGGTGGCAAGGCCATTATACGAATTTGCATTGATCACCAACTTCTCCAATGACCTGTGAACTCCAGCTGTGTTAGAGTAGCACACACAAGCCACCACTTGATGCAAGTGTGACAAGCACAACAACAGTCTCCTCAAGGCACTTTTTGTTGTAAGGTAAAGACCCTACAATAATACAAAGAAAACCTCATCAGTCAAACAACCCCCGAAAGTGGAAAGGAAAAGCTCCTTTTTAACAGGAAGAAACGTCCAGCAGAACCAGGCTCAGGGAGGGGCGACCATCTGCTGCGACCGGTTGGGACAAAAGACGGGGCAAAAAACACACTGTGTGTACAAGTGCACAGTGAGTGAAGAAGAAACTCAGTGCATTATGGGAAGCCCATATCAGCCTCGGCCTATTGCAGCATAATTAAGGGAGGATTTAGGGTCACCTGACCCAGACCTAACTGTAAGCTGAAGGCTCTGCCTCCTATTCTACTTAAGAAACAAAAGCAAGCCATCAGTCTGAAAGCAAAGTGCTCTACTTGGTTGATGCGGTACTACGAGGTGGTTACGATAAGATTCGGCCAGTTTATTTAAGAGCTAAGGTTAATGTTCATTGTTGATCTTTTCCACAAAGATTAAGACTTAACAGTAATAACTGCAAAACATCGACAATAGCAAATTTAGCAGGATGCTAGCACATCTTTATCAAAACGTAACTTGTATTTATACCTAAAAGCATTACCACTTCAGTTTGAGTTCTGCCGCTGCTGCCAGTAAAAACATTTTTAAGTTTGCAAAAACACAACACTCATCTAATAAGCACATCCAGCTTGCTTTTACTTATACTGCATTATGCCATTTAGAAATCCATATGAGAATGCGTCACAGGCTGTGGTGAGCAATCCAAATCAGCACTTCTAACCCTTTAATCCATTTATATGAACCACAGAATTGTTCAATTTTAAAAGAGAGCTTCTTGCTACAAACCCTGCTACAATACCGATGATTGATCAGCAAAGCACACAGGCCTTGGTGCATTACAAGCTGGAGAAATTTGCCAGTCATAAATGCTGAAAAAATGGTGTTGATGTTGATTTTTTTTTTTTCTTTCTTTTTTTTTTACACTTTTCTTCAGAGAATATTGATTTATTTAATCCAAATGGCCAGGGAAATTGAAGTGCATGAGCCACTGCACTCCTACAATACGGGACATGTGTCAGAACAATGCATTCGAATTCCTCCAAAAATAGTCTATTCAAACAAAAAGAAAATCTACTTTAAATGAAATGAATTAATGAACAAAACCCATTTACAGCTTATGTTCGTGGAATGCACTGTTTGGGTGCGGTGAAGCATGTCAAGTTTATAAAAAATGACGGTTAAAATTAATGCAGTTTTATATATGTTGTAGTACACATGTTGTGTATAATTGCAGAGTCCTTGATCACACACAATCTATACTTAAGTACAAGTTAAAGGTGACTCTGAATAGCTTGCGTCTTCATTTTTGTGCTAATATGTTGGGATCTGTTGGCTAACATTGCATTTTAGTATGAAACTCATTACTTAGGATGCTCTGCTACAGTGGTGTTTCTCTCTGACTGCCTTTTAGTTTCATAGGAGCAGGAAGAAAAGAGTATAATGTGTGCTGAACAGTTCACTCAGCCTGTAATCTCCTTTTAGCACAAGGGGCTCAATTAAGCCATATGTTGATGCCACATTATAACCCAGACACGTCAGCTGTTGGCTGAAGAACAGTATGAGTGGGACACAGCGATTACCGAGAGCACTTTTTTGCACTCCAACTTCTCTGTGCCAAATATCTGCCTGCGATTTCAAATCACAAAGCTGATAAGGAAATCAGGTTAGCACGAAAGACTATTAAGACGCTTAAGACAGACCGGTTATGAGAGCCGTTACCGTCCTTCCATACTGAAGGCCTCTAACCCCTTTTTGGTGCCATTAGCAGAATACTTTCTCACTGTGGAGTTTGAAAGACGTGGGTGTTTACCAGGTTCTGCAGGCTTTATGTTGTAAATGTTTCGTATCCAACGACGAGCTCAAATAACCCTCATAATAGAGTGGAAAAGAGGTTATACCCACACTATTTGAATTACTGGTTTGTGGAGAGTATAGATGTAGCCGCAAAGTAAAAAGTAGCCACAGATGTGACACGCTGCTCTGACTGAAGGCGGAACTTGGTGTCAGGAGCAAGCTGGGCTTCCCCACCAGGCGTTTTCACAACCTGTATGTATCAACTGAGCACCATGTCTGCAGCCCAGCAGGGTGTAATGGAGATGGGTTAGAATAATCCTTCTGGCTGCTATAGGTGTGTGCATGTCAATTGCTGTAAATGACCAAGGGTTCTCTAGGCTCTTTTATAGCTTAGGTTCCCTGAGGGAGAGAAAGGACATCACTATGACCTGCTCACTACATGGAAGAGTCTCTGAATGTCATGATGACTCTGGGTGCTCTGGAGTTTTCTCTTTTTTTCCATCCAGGTTAAAAAAAAAAAAAAAGAGAGAGAGAAAAGGGGTTCATTTATAAGCTGGAAACTCAACAGTTCACGGTTGCCAATACTTGTGCTTTGTCCACACAAACTCACTCATGTCTTGTAATATGAATGCTGGAATAGTGTGATAACAAGGTCAGGTTCTGTAGCACTGGTATTTGCTCTGTTTTCAGATCAATACTGAATGTGTGAGATTGCAATTTTTTAAAGCTGTTTGGATAAGTCTTTGTGTCTCTCTAAAGAGGGGGGGGGAAACATTCTTTGAGTTACAGAGCACCCCGTGGGTGGCAGATGTCTACTGTATGAGAACATTCAGTATTTTTTTTTCCTTTTTGTTACTGAAACAGTAACCAGTTGTAACAATGTTTCAGTTTAACACCCTGTGAATCCCTCTCATGGAACATAACAACCTTTCTCCCTCTGTTTCTGTCTTTCCTGCTCCTCTGGGGCAGTGGCCCCTAATTAGAAGCAGAGCTGCTGGATAGACATTTTCTTTAACAAGGTGAAAGCAACTGAATGGGACTCGCATAAACGAGGCAGAATATCAACATGGGGACTCCTCTGTCTGAGCTCTACAAGTTTGGGGGGGAAAAGTGTTTAACATACTGTTGGAATGACAATCTGCTGTTGCCTTATCCCCTCTTGCAAAGCTGTGAAGCGGTCCTTTTTCTGCTGCAGAATATATAAATCTATCTGTGCTTCAGAATCTCCAAATTAAACATAGGGGCAGGCGCTTGGAAAATGAAAATGTAAATCTGACTGGGGAAAGCATTTGAGGTTCCTTTTTTTTTTTTTTTGGCTTTGAGGAGATCTACACCAGTGCCTCCTTGCTGTGTTTGTGACCTTTATCATTTGGCTCCTATCTAATAAGCCCAAACAAGCCGCAGTGAGATTTGAGCAGTGAGTCTGTTCACTGTAAAACATTTAGTTAACTCCTCAAGGTTGCATCTACCATCACTGTCTCAGGTTCTTCTCTGAATGAAAGAGGAAGACGGAGAAAAGCGAGAGAGCGAGGGTTTGAGCCTGAATCCTTGTAACAGAAATCTTTTTGAACTTATGACTACATTATAGAGTGTAGCCTCATGTGCAAAAAAAATCCAGCTGGATTTGGTTGAAGACAGACTCATTAGGTAGTTTTGTTTTGAAAGAAGAAAACTTTCAGCAGTTCAAATGGTTTGCCTCAGACCTGTTTTCGTTGCTTTTGCAGTGTGCGAGAGGGAAATTCTTTGAAGAAGGAGATTAAAACCATGTGATCATTATAATTAGATCATTAGCCAAGAATTAAGATCTATGTTTGTAACTCTCATTAACAAATATACCAACTGGATGCCAAGAAAGATTTTTGCCTTCAATTCGATTTTCACTCCCTTTTTCCTGTGAAAGCCCCTGTTTTTATTGAACTTCTTTCTTTTACATTTCTTGCTGTCATTTTGCTACGTGTTTGTTTGCTCTCTTTACTGCATCTAGGTAAAGAGAAGGTGGGTTAATCTCTGTCTGTGCGCTCTGTCTTTCAGGCTCTTTGGTACAACGGGGAACTGTGCAGCCTGCAGTAAACTGATCCCAGCCTTTGAAATGGTGATGAGAGCCAGAGATAATGTTTACCATTTGGACTGTTTTGCCTGTCAGCTTTGTAACCAGAGGTAAGAATGGGGGTCATAACTGCACAACAACATTGCATATTTAAGAAAAAAACACACACACACACACAAAAAAATAGGGCGTTAAAATGGCCAGTGGCTTAAATATTCGAGGCTCTTAAAAAATAATCTCAGGTGGAAAAGAAATTTTATATTTCATTCCATTATTGCAGACCACAGTTTATAATTGGTGGTGGGGGGAGTAAATTGTGGTTGGCTTGTGTTGCAAGAATCAAGGTTGCATTGCATTTGTAATGCCCTGCTAATTATTTTCTATTATGTCACGCTGCCAGCACTTTGTCCTTGTTTGTGGCTAGATCTGTAAATCTTTTAAGCCAATGGGATGTAAAATTAGCTTTTGTTCTCATTTGTCCGAGGAGGCAAAGGAGCCACAAAAAAAAAAAAAAAAAGACGTCCTCCAGATTTGTGCTGTTGCACAAAAGAGAATAGACACAGGTGTGAAATGGCGTTTTCCTAAGGGATAGGAACTATTATAGAATTGGAGCAAGCACAAAGCCTACTGTATGGTATGATGTACACAGAATATGACATAGCCAAATATTGCTTTTTCCCATTAATATACTGTCAGTAATGGCACCTCTCTGAAAGCAGAACGTCCTTTGCATGCTTGTCAGGGGTGCTGTGACCCTGTTCCTCCACACAGCACAAGCCCATTAACCTTCTGCAGACCAGATTCAGTTACCATAGTGAACACCTGCTGTAAGGGAATTATGACTGCAGTCTCTTTTCTCAGCTGGCAGACACAAAGCCAGGTCTCATCTGGCACAGTATTGCCACGGCTGTGACCGTTACCAGCTTTATTTACTGTGTTACCAGCCTGGCACATTACTAAAGCCAAGCCATTTTCAGCTGTATTCTTATCTTCACTCCCCTTCAGTCACATTATGGAGCTGTGTCCACTGTGTCACACAAACAAACAGCAGCACACAGAAGAACATCAGTGGGGCAGGCTGCTATGAGTTATTTTTCCCTCTCCAACTGACTGTGAGACTTTGGAGGAAAAATGTTTTCGAGCACCGGAACTAAACTGGTGTGTGAAAAGCTAACCCCGTGGCAGAGTTTCCTTGGAAACTCTTGCGGCGCCACCGCCGCTTTTGCCAGGCCAAGGAGAGCTGACCTGCTTTTCATTGGGTGCCAGCGCCTGTGTCTGTTTGATTCGAAACTGTTTAGGGTTTTAATCTACTTTTATTTGAAACCACACATTTTACGATGGCCATCAAAACAGACTCTGAATCTGGCGAGCCGCGGTCTCGGCGCATGAGGTAAAATGTCTCGAGCCAAATGGGTGCGATCAAACAGAATCATCAGTACCTGCTGATCCTAAACGCAGCGTTTTCACTGCCAGAGCAGAGTCAACCAGTCAACAAACACACACCACTTTGTCGTGATGCCAGCATTAATCATCTTTTTGTTTTCGTTTTGTTTTTGACAATGTTTTTTTTTTTTTCGCCTTTTGTTTTTGTGTGCCAACAGGTTTTGCGTCGGGGACAAGTTTTTCCTAAAAAACAACATGATTTTGTGTCAAATGGACTATGAGGAAGGTCAGCTGAATGGGAGCTTTGAGACACAGGTCCAATAGTTGGACCCCGACGGCAGCAACAGCCGGCTCCACACGTTACACACGAGATGGATGTTCCGCTGCACTTGGAAAAAAAGACAAGCGTCTGTCTGCTTGCCTGCAATACTTTTTAAGACCCCTTTATCAGTCCCTAAGGACTCTATTGTAAATGTTAAACTTTTTGCCCCTCCCACATCCCCCCCTCAACACTGAGCAGTTACAAATTTTGATGTACAGTTGTGCCTGCTTAGCTGAGCACTGTATTGCTTGTATGTTTTGTGAAATTTGTTTCAGGTTTGTTTTCTTTTTCTTTAAGAAATGGTTCACTAGAGGGTATGTACAGTCTGTTTTCTCTGTATATATAAACTGGAACATTTATTTTATGAAATGTAATGCAATTTTATTACTAGTGTGAATTAAAGATTCTTAAATGTTCATAGTGAGATTTTTTTTTTCTCTTACCAAAAACCAAAGTTGTTGTTGGAAGGAGTTGGCCCACGTGTTGATATGTAATCATGTATCAGAAAACTGCAATGCTGTAAAGAGCCCTGCAGGCGAGAAAAAAAAAATATTTGAAGTCCTCTTTAAAACATGATGCAACGAAACAAGTTTTATTACATTTTGCAGAGTTCTGATGGAATTAGAAATGCTGTTTAAAATGAACTAAATAAGATTTTATTTGGAATAAAAGAATGCTTCTCCAAAACCGTGTTGTTGTGAGCATGCAGGTGTCATGAAAGGGGGCTGAGATAAGCTGAGCTGCTCTGTGTGATTCATGCTTCACTAATTGCCATCTGATTATGAGGGTGAATTGGCCTGGAAATGAAATGCAACAGCAAATAAATTAGAGAGAAAATAAATGCTCATTGAGTTTGAGCTCATTCAAACTCATCAGCTACACAAGTGCAGAGCTGTATTAAAGGGTACTTTCCCCAGAAGACTGTTAATGGAGATGTGTGACACTGTCTGTTTATCTGATGAGGTTATATCAGATATACCAACTCTGGTCGAGCTGTCAAGATTTGCAGCCACTCCATCAAGTGATAATCCACTTCAGTGGCTTTGCTTATTACATGTATTTGTACACATTAATCTTTAAATTAAAGGAGGGGGAAAGGCGTT
Organism: Copadichromis virginalis; assembly: GCF_057382275.1. Classification (NCBI taxonomy): domain Eukaryota; kingdom Metazoa; phylum Chordata; class Actinopteri; order Cichliformes; family Cichlidae; genus Copadichromis; species Copadichromis virginalis. The sequence goes on from NC_140618.1 coordinate 21,776,991, forward strand.
AAGCATATATTAACTGCAGTGTTCCTGCACACAGCAAAAGACTATGTGCAGGAACACTGATTACCATGGATTTGTTTTTAATACATTAAGGCTGAAAGTTAAATAGTAGTCATAGTTTCTTGTTGTTACTACACAGTTACTAGCAGTAACAAGCTATAATTACAAAATAAATCTCAACATTTATGTGATGTTACACCCAGCGAAACTGAAACAGCACACATTTTTACACACTGCAAAGCAGTTTTTAAAAATTCATGGCTCATCATCCATTTCATTTCCATCCAAGGTCAGTAAGAAGTATTGTTGCACATCGGTTTGGACGGGCCTCATTGGCCTTAATTTCACTCACATTACCAGACTTCACGTGTGTCGTGGAAGACCCTGAGAATTAAAACCACCTAATGCTGCCTTCGATTTAGTGGGAGAGTTTCTGTCACCAGTTTATCTCTGTGTGAGAGAAACATAAATAGCTGCATTTACGTTCATGTATGTTTGGCCTTTTGAGAACCGCGCAATTCCAAAGAAACAGGCCACGACGTATATATGTCGCTAAATGTGTCTCAGATGACGAATACATGAATGCTCTTGGGGTTAATACAACTAATCTCCATGTGTGTATTAACTCTTATTCATTCAACAGTGTGTCCAACAAACTTCAGATTTCCACCGAGGCTCGCCAATCTGCGAAGAACTCTCCTACCAGCAGGACACAGAACATCATTATAATTTGCTAACACATAAATCAAGTGTGCAAAGAGCATTAATTAGAAATTCATTAAAAATTTAGACTCACCGGCAGGTGTGCAAATAAAGGATTAGGTAGGCATCAATTATACCACATAAGAGAACATTTTAATTGCAATTCTTGGATTGATTTACAGGGGGAAACAATCAGGCTCTTTGCAATGTGGCTGATTGCTCATTTTGCTAAAAAATAATGAGGAAAAAAAAAACCTCACCAAGTAACACTGTCCCCGACTGAAAGGTAATAGGAACGTGCCGATTCAGCTATGTGTGCACTGGCATGCATGCACGTACACAGTCTATCTATCTATGTAATAAAAACACATGCACACAGATATTATTACGAAACATACACATCGATAATTGCAAAACACGGTGCACAAACAGGCATAGTCACACACATAAATACACACGCACTGCAGCTTGGCATTCCCATCTGCTTGTGTTGGTGGAGAAGTTCTTAAGCACCAAATGTTGCTCTGTTATGACTCAACTTTGTGAATTCTCAAACCTCCTCTGTGTTCCTGATTACTGCATTATGGCATCTGCTTAATTAGCTTGGCTGGTGTCATATGTTGCACACGAGGGGGTGTTAAAAAGTGCCCTTCCCTCTTGCTCATTATCTGCCTCGACTCATGTGATGTATAATCTCTCTTGACAGGCATTCATATTGACATAGGGACAGCTGTCAGCAGAGCGTGGTCATAAAGGGTGCACGTAGAATAGAAAAACCACACGGAGAGCAGATAAGTGGAAAGGCTGCCAAAAAAATCTAAGTGAAACTAGTAACTCTGTGTTTATTTTGGATCCATCAGCAACAATTCTAATTACACTGAATTTAATTTTATGGTTGAGAGTTTTCTTGAAGGAAGTGATAATAGGCTATGCATTTTGATTATTTCAGGTATATTAAAAGTAACCTCTTGCCAGTGTATTATATAAATTAGTGTGTTGCCCAACTCTTGGCGAGGAATCAACCTCATTACGGCCATATGGGGAATTATAATCATTATCTGAACAGTTCTGTTCATTTCCATCTAACAAAATACTCCTTTCTCAGTGGAAGACCAAGTTTGTGGATCTTACATGGGGCTTCTTCACAGATCAAGGGAACATGCTCATAACACAAAAGGCATTGTATGTAGTGACCCCAACAGGACAGCTAATTAGAGGAGGGTTTTTTTTTATTGTTATGACTCAACTATACAGCTATACAATGTTACAAGTTTTGTAACATCCAGGACCAAACCTTTTCATCTTAGCACAGTGTTCAGGCTTAGAGAAAGATCGGTGTTATAAAGCAGTGAAATTACAGGATGCACTGGACATGAATCACAACCTTAGCATCTATGCACTAACAGACCTTGTTCCTTTCTTTCTTTTTCATTCTTTCTTTTACCAAAATGTTCACATTTATCTCCCAAAATATTTAATAAACATGCACGACAATGCCATCATTTTTAATTATTCTGGACCACGTGGGGGCAGGTCGGACTTATTTCAATAAGTTGCAGATCTTTTTAAATCCCCTGCCAGATTTGTGGGCATCCACAGCCTTTTTTATTCTGAAGGCCTCAAAGACCGGCTTGGCTTGATGACACTGCATACTTCAATATTACAGAGAACACAATATCTCAGATATGAGAATTTTCAAATGATATGGGTTACACCTGTCACTTATTTAGACCTCAGTTGCACAGGCCTTGAGACTGTTCAGCCACTCCCTGGCATCCTCCAGCCACTGGGAGAAAAAGGTAGATTTCCCAACTGGTTAGAAAGTGGAGATTGAGTTTGCTGGAGGTTGGCGGTGCTGCAGTAAAAACCTTAAAGTGTTATTGCTTTGGTGACAGTGGATGCCTTTAATTTCAAAAGGTGCAGCATTTCCATCTTGCATTGCACTTTTTACAGATTCACCACCGCGAGGTGAGAAGCTGCAGGTGTCTGCAGAGAAGTCAACGTCTTTCATGCAAACTATGGGGGACTGCAGTGAATCTGACACAGGCAGGTTTTTGAAACCCATTGTACCTAGCAACCAACTGTAGTCGATAGCCAACCGGTTAAAAGAAGAATCCACATTTTTCTATGGTGGTTGTCTTGTGCGGCTTGTGTGACTGGGGCATGTTGTAGTTATCAGCATCTCATTTGGAGCCCCGTGATCTAATCGTATTGATGTGAAGATGTGATAAATGTAGAGGTGTACATAGTTTTCCCTGTGACTGATGTCTTTTATTAACTCGAATTATGGAGATGACAGAAAAATGTAAATTGTTATGTTTCTGAAGCTCACCTTTATGTGCATGCACTTTTAAATGGATTAAATCTGTCCTTGTCCAAATTTATAGGTCTGTGTGTGTATTTGTGTATAATTTCTACGGGGTACACTTAATCTTTTACATGAAAGGATATGTACAGAGAAGCTAATTGTGGTCAAGTGACTGTTATTCCCCTTGCAAATAAACAGATTTTCAAAGCTACTCTAAAATTTCAGCATATGTTCCATTGCTGCCTAATAGGCCTGCTTTTTGCTATATGCAAGAGACTGAAGAGGGCAATTAGTTACAAGTGGCTTTGATTAGCACTGATTCCACAGCAGTGCTGGAAGGAATATAGAAAACAAAATGCTAAATTACTGCTGAAGCTCTTTGTGACAGAATGCAATAAAAATGGAAGAAACTATTTAAATTCATGGTAATAACAGGTAAATGTGCACATGTTAACTATAGCATGGTGCCCATGGCTAAGATTATGCATATTCTACCTACAAACAGCCTGTGCCAAGCAATGCATATAAAACTGAAATAAATGGCTACAGATGCATGAACTTGCCCTGAAAGAGGTTTGCTTACTCTGATCTCATTCTTAAATGAAACCAATTTGCCTAGAAATTGGTTCTAAGGCCTAATGTTGAACTCTGCACATCAGCTCTGCCACACACACACACACACACTCAAACGCACACACACTGAGTTAGCTTTTTACAAACACACTTTCACAGTCACACTGCTTCCACCCCTTCCCTCGCTGCAAATCATGTTTGACTTTGAAGTGCTAATTTTGGAAGTTTAGCCAATTTTTATTTGCTGCTTTGAAATGTATCCCCTAAGCTGCTGCACCAGCAATGAAATATACAGACCTTTACAATGAGGGATAAGTGACCAAAATGAGAAGCGCCTGGTTTTCTTCCTAACATTATATAACTGTGAATAATCCCCACATAGCATTTTCTCCTGCCATCACAGCCTCAATTTATATTCAAAAATATTATGCAGACTTTTTACTTTTTGCTCATTCCTCAATCATCCCCACCTAAAGTTAGAGCTAATTTCAGATATCTGCAATACAATACAGCCGACAAAATCCCTGAAGCATTTTTCACATTAACACTATGTTTTATCAGTGACTCAGAACAAAAAGTGTAACTAACATGGGAAGGGTAAAATGGTCATTTGAGTCGACAGTTTCATAACATGCCTGACATGACACCTTATATTGTACACTGTAGTAAAATCTATTTCGTGACAAAAAAAACAAAATTCAGCTCGAGAACATGCGGTCCACGAATAAACACTTTATAGATTGATCTGCTCTTCGAAAACATAAAAATATTGTTACACTTCTTGCCACTAAGCTCCGTCTCTTTGTTGCAGAAAAGCTAACTCTTAGACTGGAAATGTCCTCAGTCAAAGACATAGTGTTTACCACTGTAATGGATGCAAAGATGACCTCAATCACAAGCAATTTTTAACTGCTTTCAGCGGGAGCTGGGACATTGTATAGTAAAATAAGTTGATCAGATTGGCTCCTCAGCAAGCAGCCCAGCTAATAACGTGGCAAGCAAAGAGCTTGAGGGAGAGAAGATTTGGAATGTGGGTCCCTCCACTTTCCAGTGCTGCTTTGCTTTAACACAGTCCTGGACTTGGCAATAAATTGCTTTGGTAATCAGCTTTTTGAAAAGCTTATTTACTGCTTGTTTTGTGTTTATTGTAGTTCTCAGAATAAAATATAAAATTGGATTTTATTACATGTGCAATTTTCTTCTCTCATAAAGAATAGCGAGCGTGCGCATCACCTTGTTGAGTATGGATGATCCAGAGAAGACATATACAGTATATTATTTTTATTATCTCTGATGTGATGCTGTCTCTTTACACCCCCAAGGATAGTGCACTTGGGATTGGATGGAAACACTTCATGTATAAAACGTCCAAAAAAAAAAAGCTGAGAGATCACTGCATTGCTATGTGTATTTACATAGTGAGTGAGCAAATAAAATCACGGGGAGTAGTTTGTACTGTGTTTAAGCTCCGAATGCATCAGTTCGATGGTGTAACGCTACTTCACAAATGCACAAACCATATGCTCGGTGGTCCTTTTCATGGTTTCATTATTATGTACAATGCAGTTCAATACTGACACATCCAGAGTTAACTTAATACTAGCACAGGCTCGTATAAGGCTGCCTTCACCCCAGTGGTTTTTTCAATCTTTGCTGTCAGCCCTCAGAGTCCTTTCAGTTTTCACTTCATCATATTTGGCTTTTTGAATTTATATAACTCCATGCTACGACAGAAAACACTCCAAAATTCAACCAAGTCCTAACACAGATCTTTAATACTTCCAATATTTTTCAGTCCTCACTGTAATGTTACAAAATAATGTTCAATTTTGTTGGATTACTGCACGTTTCCCCAACAGCACATTTTAATCATAAAATGCTAAATCAGAACAAGTGCAACAAAGTGACTTCTTACCAGCTCTTTCAGAATCTCTAACAGTGTCTTTAAGCAGAAAGCATTTCAGAAGCATTTTTCAGTCATCTGCTTTCCTCTATTTTCTCCTGTTTTAAACACAACATGCCTCCTGGACATCCAAAATGTGGGCAATCCTACAATGACGGGTTAAAGTGAGCCTGAGTGATCCAGAACAGCATTCCAGCACCTTCAGGTGATGAGTAATTAAATCTGATAGGCAGGTTACTATTAAATGAGCTAATTTTTCGGGTGCTGCAGCCTGGCGCTACATCCAGTGACAGCGTGGAGATACTTGCTCAGTAATAAGAAAATAATGACATCCCAAGGCCCGCTTGCACCCTCAATACATCTTTTTTCTTCTCATCCCTGCGATGCGTTCATGGTGCAGACGTAGTTGCAGTATTTTACATGTAGCTAGCTGTGGAGTGAGCATAACATCAGTAACATTAAGTATCAGGTGGTTTCAAGTGCAAAATCCTGAACTGTTTCTTCACATTTTTTCACAAAATGTGTCTCTTGGCGAAAGGTACGTCTGCTGTATTTCTCAGGATGACAAAAAACATTTATGTGACACTGATAGATGTAACAAAGGAGGAAAGTTACATTTTATATATTGCACATTTTAATCATACATGTAAGTAGGGACTGATGGGAATTTAGCGATTCCTATTCCGTCATCGATTGCACTTATTGCTTTGACCCCTTATTGATTTGAGTTTTCACTGGCTCTGCTTTAAGAGTCACCACCATCTCTAAGCATGTTTGTCAAAGAAATTACATTCATGCAAATGAACTGCATGCTGTGTGGTCAAATGTCTGTGCATATATTTTGATCAGTGGTCATTACTCGAAAAAAGCCACTTGTATTACGCATATATTACACAGAATACTTAAAGGTACTGCAGTACATTACTTAATTACTCTCAGGAGGAAGTAATTTGTTACACTACCTGTTATATTACTTTTGCCTTTCTCTGTAAAATGACCTTACCCATATGGAAAATATATATATAAATCGTATAAAGTTTGTATCTGTCTTGTGTGAAACTTGTATGAAAAGCATACAAGAGTAAAAACAGATATAAGACCCCTTGAAAAATTATATAATGAAACTTGTATGTTTTGGATACTTACTAAAACAATATATGAAAGTAATGTGAAAGTGGCCACTTTCATGAGTAAATCATGTAAGCCTTATATGATTTACTCATGAAAGTGGCCACTTTCATGAGTTAAGTCATATAAGTTTTTACTATTTCTTTTCCATATGGGTATTGTCTCATAATTACCATTTATCTGTATAGACAGACACACACACCAACACAATCCCTGTCCTAATGAGAACACGCATATGATCTTTCTTAGTACTTAGCTATGAACACAAAGCCGACAGGAAAAAAGCAACAATGAAAACCAGCACAAAGAGATTTTAAAGCGATCGCCACGGTGATTTTACTTTGGAACATGAACAGGAAGAAACAGAGGCTGCAGCCTGACTGCTCATCACTGCTTTTGTTACCTGTGAAAGTTGAAGTTCAGGTCATAATTGACTAAACTTTTAAATAGCTCTGGGCTCTTTGTTAGCTTAGCGTTAGCATGCTGTTTGTGCAAATGCTTGCAAAGAGCTGAAGTTCTGTTAGCAGCATAACATAGATGTTTCTGTCTTGAGTTTCCACCTTAACATCGCACTCTTGTCCTTTAGTGCAATAAAAATAAAAGTAATACCCATATCCACACTCTAGACTAAGGCAGTGTTTTCCTCGAGGCACACAGCCAAACTGTGGGAGCCAAATTTCTGGCTAGGTTGTAGGGGATCACATACTTCTTTCACTCAGTGACATGCAAATCCAGTTTATTACTTTTATGCAAAGTGTTTGTTCTGGATTGGGTAATATTCTGTCTCTCTGAATTAAAATGAAACTATCATAAAAATCTGAGCATGCTCATTTCTTTGTAAGTGAGCAAACATACAAACTTAGCAGGGGATCAAATAATTATTTCCTCCTCTGTACCTGATGTTTTGATTTATTATGTTTTTGTGAGATATCTTGCAAAACAAATTGAAGTATACTAATTCGGTGTTATTCAAATGTTGCATGGAAATACCAGTTTAGTGCAGACTACACTGGTTAGTATGCAGTGTTGTGATGAAGTTTACAGTTTTTCACTATGTTGGACTATTTGCATTTGGGTTACCGTTACTGGGCTACAATTTATATTTCAATTCATATTTTGGGTTATTAGATTGATTGCTTGATTCATTGCTGATTATATTTACTAATATTCAATTAATTCTACCTTTTATGCTAGCTATATAGTGTTTACAGTTTGGAAATTGACCATATAGTTCACTGCTTTTATCTTCTTGAATTTGGTTGGCTACATCCACAAAGAGCAGTAGATATCAGAGTAGCAGTGCCACAGATCAGTTGATCCCAGTCTGTACACAAAGAAAAATCTACTGGAGCTAACAAAACAAATTATTATGTCACTCCTTTCTAAGTAATTCTTTCCCCCAAAGTGCAATAGTGCATCTGATCTCCAGGTTCCCCCACCCACCAAATCCCAATTTAACCCCTTCTTGCAATCAATACTGTGCCCCAGATCCTATGCAGACATGTAGATAGATCCTATGTAGACATAGATGACGAGGTCCTGTGTGTCACACTCTGAACTTGCTATTTTAATCCTACAAATCAGTCCACAGTATCAAGTTATGTATGATATCCTCTATAACATACCAGGCAGCTAAACCGTGACCTTGTAGCATTAAATGTATTTCTCTTTCCAAGTTTTTGCATATTAAACAAATGTTGAATTCAATGAATAGTGACATTATGTAACTTTACAATTGAATAGATTGCATTATAATCAAAAACTTTATAGGGATACATACCAGGCCTTGAACTTTTCAGTCAAATTAAGGCTTTTATTGGAGAGATTTTATTGGTTTGGATCTTATATTTAGCACAACTAAGTATAATATCCTGCTCTACAGGCTGTCTGCCTCAATGCTACATTTTAGTCCATCGTACATGGTTGTTTTAATAACTATTATCTGTTGTAGTTCTGTTACTGTTTAATCCATCAGCAAACACAGATTTGTAGTTGTTAATGAAACTCTGGACAGGCTACAAGATAAATGAGTGATAGCAAAGTAGATTTCCCAGTTGTCTGAGATATACAGTATATTGCCTCAAAGTAAATACATCAGGATATATCTGCTTGTTAAGCAGCTAAACCCGGTGATCTTCACAGGAGGTTGAGACTGTTCTTTTTTGTTATTGAGGTCAATTTGCTGAGACATTCTTTAGAAGTATGATCATTTATTAATGTTGTTGGTTACAGTGCTTACAACGTTTATTAGACCACCTGTCATACACACACACACATTTTAGAAATCTGTCAAACATTTTTAAGCAGGCACACTGGACTTCTCTGAGAAGTCAGAAAATTAATAAAGCATAACATTCTACTAATAAAGCAAACGAATGCAAGTAAATAACTGTAATTTGGCACATTAATCAAAAAACAAGAATGTACTATTTTTCCTGCTTTCTTGTAGATCAGTAAAATTGAAAACTCATAATAAAGATATCGTTATCTATATCTTAACATTAAAAATATCTGTTTGATTAAAGAGCTTGTGCATACTGCTGGGTTTACAGAAACATAATGATGAAAATTATTTTGGTAATTACCAATACTGTTGATTTAGGGCAGCTCTGGCATTGTTACCCTCTGTACATGGTGCAGTTAAAATATACAGCACACTGAAGAAGTATAATAAACTTTAAGGGTTTTCTAACCCTACAGACATACACATCTCTTGCATCTCCGTATGTGACCTAGCACCTGTGCGTGTGTGTGTGTGTGTGTGTGTGTGTGTGTGTGTGTGTGTGTGTGTGTGTGTGTGTGTGTGTGTGTGTGTAGGTTTCTATCCCTTCTTGCTTTTTTCCCCAGTTTTTTGGGAAAGTGAGAGAAACAAGAAAGATCAAGTTCACACCTGCAGCAAATTTGCATCAGTCTCACCCACGCTTGTTGCCATTTTCATAAATTTAGCCAGAATAAATAGCTATTTACCCTTTTATGTTTCTTTCTGAAACATAAAAGAGGCTTCACAAGCAAAGACTTGGCTTCCTAAGAATTCTGTCAGTAATAACAGCGGCCCTTTACTCTGCCTCAGTGACAGTAGCGAAAGTTCACATTTTTTTACATTATATCCAGAACAAATTCCAAAGCTAGCCCTGCTCATAAAGAGCAATTATTCTGGTGGCACATAGTTACAATGAAATCCAAATGAGATCTCTGTAGCACTGACATACTTTCTGCTAGCAGGTACAGGATGCCTCATATATGATTAATTAATTGCGGCAGCCTGCCATCTGTGTTTTAACTGATTAAATAGCTCACAAAGTGGGATGCACCTTTTGATGTGAACCTTTGGGGAACTGGCTCTGTCTTTGTATTTCTACCTTGATTAAGCACAATACTCCAGCACTTCCTCCAGCCCCCTATTTCAAAGTCTCTTTAATTTGGGAGGAAAGGACACACGAGCATTTGGGATGCTTTAAAATGTTGCCCATTTCCAGCAGTCGAGCGGCCGTCTCTCCCTTTGCCGCTTTTTGTTTTTTTATAAAGTGAATGTTTCACACAGGGCAGGGCTGGTGAGCAAGCATCGAGCTTTCAGATAAAAATTGATTCCAGTAAATTCTCACCTGAGATCCATCATGGTGAAAGGCTTTAAAAGGTCACACATGTAATAAGTTCCTATGGTCTCAGTACCTCCAATAATAGGCCTTTAGTCTGCCATGGAAGGCTGGTATATAGAAATAATTGAGTAATCTGTGGACCATTCAATTCAATCGTAGGACTCAGTGACAGTGCAAGGCCTGCTGGTCTGTGAAGAGGTTGTTCTGGAGAGTCTTTCGGCTGGCAGGGAAATGGTTTGTCCCCTCAAGCCATGCACCTCCATCTTTGCAACAGAACAGGGGATCACTAACATTTTAGAGGCTCTTCCAGGCCCAGATTCATGTCAGCATTTCAAAGGGAAAGAGGGAAGAATGTGACATGGCAGATAATGCCTGAGAGCAATAATTAAATTAAAACAGATCTCTAAGTGTTAATCTAAATTAACATGCACCCCCTGCATACAGTAGTAGCAAAGTGCATATAGGAGAGTGGAAATTTCTCTTGTGCAGCAGTACATACATCCTGAGTGCTAGCTAATGCAGTCTCGCTTGCACGCTATACATAAGTAAAAAGAGAACACCTACCACCAGTTTGAAGCATCAGTTTCAGCATTATTGCCATTGCTACCTTGCTTTTGGAGCCAGAAGTAACCCTATTTGAACAAGAGGGTATGAAAATCTACTAACGCTAGGAAGCTTAGTCAGAACGGTATATGCTTACACTGTATGGGTGCGTAGCACAGACACAGATTCCTCCAAGTCACTGTCTCTCTGTCTAACTGACCACACTGCAAATCAGATTATTTGTAAGATAACTGCATTATAAACATTTACATAAACACCACACAAAGGTCCAGTTCAGTGACTTCACTTTGCTGATCCAACCAACAGCTAGCAACCTAGTTAGCACCCACTTGTCACTAAAGCGTGCCTCTTATGACGCAGTTAGCTACAGCAACCAGACACTTTATTGGACCGCGCTGTAAACATATTTATTTTTGCTGCACTGTGCGGATTTACTAACTTTCGTGGCCTTTCGACATGATGCAGTTGTAAGTGCTTAATGCTGACTTTATTTTTCAGTAAAAAGTAAATACATTTTACAAAGTGAAGCACAAACTCCAACATCTGAACATGTTTGTCTCTCCAAGAATTCAAGGTAACAATATGAAAATGATTTCAACCGTGCTGATGGCATAAGCCTTCATGATAAACCGTTTCTATTGATCAAACTTTTAACTCCTATAAAGTACGAAGGCATACAGTAGTAATGATTTATCACAGCAAATTCTTAATGATTGTTGTGAAACAAAATCTATCAGCAAAGCTCAACTACCCAGGTGTCCGCTTCCTTGTCAGTCAACTCTTTAAGAAGCAGCCAGTTAGATCCACAATATGTGGATATGGTCTGCTAATTTATCTACAGTCTAGAATCTACAACAGACACTGAGAGTTTTGGATACTGGTTTAGGTTTATGGTTATGGATTGTCAACAAAGGAGAAGGGCACAAAACATCATACTCAAACCTGCCAGCGAGAATGAGATAGAAGATGATGCTGATTTGTACACAGGAGTGCACATGCACATGTACAACATCTGTTATCATGCAGATAACAGATGTTGTACAACAGGCAAAGCTGGTGTGAAAAACATATACATTAATTTTGATCAATTTGTTCAATAATGTATTACAAAATCCATTGTAAAATATTGAAATTCAATATAAATGCATGACAACAGCATTATGTTAAGGCTTCAGTTAATGGCATTCATTTGTTTTGTTTATTTATTTACTGTCACTTGAGTTCATGCAGGGAGAGGGGGCATTTAGGATTTATTCTGAGTAAATTAAATCTTTATATACTGATGATGCCGCACACTTCAGCAACAAAGAGAAGACAAATTTCTAGTCCACACTTTCAAATATAGTTCAGTCTTTAAGGCTGTCTTTGACACTTCATTCAGAACCCCCGATTCCAATGTTTAACTTTCTCTGTGTTTCTATTTATTTAAATTGTGAAACTGACTACAAAATGTCACGTTAGTAATCACTTTTATGTGTAATTTGTTTGAGGATGTCATCTTAAATCTTAATCATAACTCCACAGTTTTCCCTTCTCCTCAGGTTAAGAGCCTTGGTGTCATCCTAGACAGTTCACTTTCCTATAAATCTCACATCAATAATCTCACCCGTTCTGCCTACTTCCATCTACGTAACATTAACAGATTGCTTCTTTCTCTTTCCACCCAGTCTACGTCCATTCTTGTACATAGTCTTGTTACCTCCCGTATTGACTACTGCAATTCTCTTCTGCATGGTCTCCCCCAAAAATCCCTCCATAAGCTTCAACTGGTTCAGAACTCTGCTGCTCGCATTATCACCAGAACCCCCTCCTACCAGCACATCACCCCTGTTCTTCAGGAACTTCACTGGCGCCCTGTGAAATTCCAGATAATTTTCAAACTTCTTCTGCTCACCTTCAAGGCCATTCATAACCTCGCTCCTTCTTACCTTTCTGACCTGTTAACCACCACTTGTTCTGCCCGTTCACTTCGTTCTTCTTCTTCTATCCAGCTTACTGTACCTTCCTTCCGCCTCACCACCATGGGAAGCAGAGCTTTCAGCTGCTCTGCTCCCAGGCTGTGGAACTCTCTGCCCCCTGAAATAAGAAATATTGGTTCTCTCCCCCAGTTTAAATCCCAACTCAAAACTCATCTGTTCAAATCTGCATATTCACTGTGAATCCACTGTTTGTTCATTTTATCTTGTGCTTGTATTTTATTGTTCTTATTCTGCCATTGTTTTACTAAGTGTTTTATCCTATTGTAAAGTGTCCTTGGGTGACTTGAAAGGCGCTCATAAATAAAATTTATTATTATTATTATTATTATTATTATCTTTTTTTCTTAACTCATGGCTTCAAAGATTGAAAAAGGCCATTTTCATGCAATTTACTGGGTTTTTTTTTAGTGCAACTGTAAGTATTTTAGTATAGTAATAAATCAGGAGGTTTGGAGTAAAAGCTCCCGAAAAAGTCAGAATAAAGGGTTGTAAGCAATTGAATATACAGCAACATCACATCCATCTATCTTTGAGTATCTATGTAGCTCTGCATCCTTTTGGTATCTGAGAGAAAAATGGGACAAATCTTCCCGTGCACTGTGCTGAATTGCAAATGTGATGGCTGTCTTTTAATTAACATCTTTTAGAAGGGTAATTTGTTGACTACAGATATTGTAGTTTTCAATGCAGCCATATTACCATGCAGCAGCTTATGGCAAAGACTGTCCAATAAAGCTGCCTTGAGAAGCTTGCAAACTGCAACATTTCCACAATAGTCTTAAGACCTCATTTTATTTTCAGCAAAAAATTGGTTACCACCCATCTCTCTCTCTCTGTCACACACACACACACACACACACACACACACACACACACACACACACACACACACACACACACACACACAACAGATTTAGAAATATGAATTAAACCAGAACAGATGGCCCTTAAAAGTAAAACACAGTAATTCAATCTGGCTAATGGGAGGAAAGCCACAAACTGCTCCATTCTCATTTCTTAGACTGAGAAACTCAGCTGAATTGCTTCTACAGCTTTAATGCTCAATCCCTCTGTCATAGTGTGTTTCTGTGTTCCCCATGCATATTATAAGACATTTAAAAGGAAAACAGTGTATATTTACTAGACATGCCTCACCATGTGCTCAGACAGGAGCTATTAGTGCCTAGACAAAGGGGGAAATGTATCGTAATTGATTGTTACAAAAGATTACCCTCTTCAAGAAAAACATCGAGCTTTTCAGAACTGCATTTGATGCCTCAAAGTGCTGTGCAAACAAGGCTCTTTCAGTGCAACACATTCATGCTGACATGCAGTTTGCAAAACAATTACCATGCGCTGTTGTTTGATCTTTGTCCCCACTTTGGTTCTTTATAAGTGTGACTACAACTCACTTGCCAACCATGCGGGCAATCACGACTTCCATCAAGCGATGTCAGTTATAGGAAAATGGAATGCATATTTCCTACACAACTTCGAAATATGCAATAAGGAGTTGCTTTCACCGCTGAAATGATGTAGTTAAAATGATAATGAATTGCTGTTTGAAAGTTCTGGATGCATGTGTTTCCGTAGTCATTTAAACCTCACAATGTGTCTCCGCCACTAGGAGCATTAAATATTAAATCTTAAATATTTTAAGTGTTCCAAAACATACATTAGGTTTGATGCAGAAAAGCTTTCACAAAAACAAACAACTGCTTAATCATCAGTATAGCACCCAGATGCAGGATCAAGGCTTTTTTAGGGACTCTTAGAGGATGAACGAACCAAACATTGCTTAAGATGGACCATGATTTAATTTCACTCTTTTTTTAAATAAAAAAAATCTTCACTTATTCTCTAGTAACCAAATATATTTCCCCTAATCTTTAAAAAATATATATCAAATCTTCATTATAGGAATTACAACAGTCTGAGTAGCTGATCTGATGGGAAACGATGAAGGGTAAGTACTGAGTGAAAAAGCGGTGATGGGTCATGAATCTGGAGTAAAGTGGCAATAGATTGGACACTTCTAGTCAGTCTTTGGAGGAAATATATTAACCTGCTGGGCTGCATGCAAACTTTCCAACCTCATTGTTGACAGGTTTTATGAGCCTAATGCACTTTGTGATGTATAGCATAATAACCCAGTCTATGACTGTAGGGCCTTACTCTTAATATCGGCCGCCGAGTGGATCAGGCAAAATTATTGTAATGAGACAAAATTTCCATACAACAGCAAAATGAGTTCATTACTCTAAGTTATATTGGTGAAGTAACCAAAAGAAATTGATGGTTTTATTAAGCTAGAATTGAGTTTAAGCCATAAACAGAATTAGGCAAACATGCACACTGCAAAATATAATAATAATTATATTCCTCTTATCCAAAAAGGTTATCAGAATGGCCCCGGCTGTTCCTTATTCACGGCTTTCAAACTGAGGTGCTGTTTTTAAGTGCGGGACAGCGCTAATTTCTTCTCCCCGCAGCTTCCCAGCGCTTCATCAGGACCTATGGAACATGCATTTGCATGCACGTGACACGTGATAACAGGCAAAGCAATTTAACTAAACTGCCGTGTTATTCGTATGCTACTTCATGACATCAGGCTGCCTGCGCCCCCAGGCAGTTCCAGAAGAACTCAAAGATGTAATCCCTGTGGTACATCACGGGTCTGTCTCCAAAGGGAGATCCTATAGGCATTCATCATCCTCAAGATTTATTTTTAATTCAAAACAGTTTGGGGTGAATTTGTGTGGAAATGGTTGAGCTTCAGAAAATAAAATCAAAACAAGCTGGCTTGATACAATGCAATAAATAATGCAGCGCGGGTATACAAATGTAATAACAATCACATAATTAAGATAACAATTTACTTTTGCAGTCCATGTATCTATTAAATAAATTATAAGCACTCATTCCTCCCATTTCTCTCAGTAGCCGGCTATAGTCTCTCGCTGTCCACAGAGGACTGCTTCAGTGCATCCTCTACATCAGCTGATTATGCTATCTATCAAGCACAGCTGTCACTGCCCCATTTAAACCTTTGTCAAGTGCATGCATGCAGTGCAGCCTGCACCAAACCAAGTAATTGCACTTTTGTAATCCAACACCTGAACATCTCTTACGCTGCGCATGTCTAAAAAACAGAAGCAAAGCCGCTCTTACAGACCAACATTTTGGGAACTGCGTTGCATTAACGAAAGCTCAGGGAGTAGCCGTGATGACTAACGCACGCTTGTATCAAAACATTCGGACATTGTTTTGTTTTTGTCGCGGTTACAGCGAGCTTAAAGAAGGAAAAACAGATGCCAGCTGCTTTTTTTTTTCTTGTTGCCAAGGCACAAATAGGATGCTGGCAGCTACAAAGATTCAATTATAAAAAGTACAGAAAATAATTAGAAAAAATAATAGCACTTGAAAAAAATCGCCCCTCCAGAAATTGCGCATAACAATAAATCCGTTAATTAGCTCATTAATATTCAATTGGGGTCAGTGGACTTAATGGAACCTTTTTCATGGGCCAAGGAAATGTTTAACACTCAGTTTTTCCTCTGCCTGCTTTCATTATCAACTATGCACAGGCAGGCCTTATCAGTCCCCCAGATGGCGAGGAACAATGCAACACCATTATCGTCTTACAGCAGCGTGTGTGCCTTGTAACCGGTGTGTGCCTGGGACAGTGAAGTATAGATACTGAGGCATTTAGTGTAATTGATATGTGGTATATATCGTATTGTTTAGGCCTGTTTGTTTGCTCTGCTGGTATTCAAGGCGAGAGAAGAGGCGAAGATTGATTTTCACCGCAGCCACTCCCGCTCTCACCACAGGTCACAGATAACTTGTCAACGCAGGTTTTTAGGCTGGTGTAAAATGCATCAAGGCTAAACTCTCGTGGGCATAGAGGAGGATGGGGAGTTTCATCTCTGCAAACACAAGCCCTCTCACTGTCGTTACCTTGTGCATGAGACAGATGTTTTATTCAACAAGTACATGGAATCGAGAGATGTCCGAGTAAGCCTTTTTGTACATCTGCTCTGTGAGGCTCCCGGTCCAAATGCTTTTCTGTTTAGCACACATTAAGAAATGTAATTCACAGCACTGCTAAATATGCTTCGTCTTACAATTGGAAAATGCCGGCTCATTATTTTGGTTCCAGTTTCAATAACCATCTCAAGGAATTTTGCCACATCTAAATCTACAAAGAGTTAAGTGTCAGCTTATATATTTTTTTGCTGTCAACAACAACAATCGCTGATTTAGTGACAATTACACTTTTAAATTCTAAATACTTACTATCAGATTAAATATACAGGTGTGAATCCCACTAATTTATACTGTTTGTTACCATATACTGCGCCGATATTAGCTATTTGCTGAGATATCGGTTTTGGCATTTATAACTGATGATAAATCAAAATTTAAAAAGTAAAAAAAGATGTGGGAGAAACACCCTTTGACCATGTTATGAGTATTCATTGCATAGTTTGTCCACTAGAGGGCAACATCTCTGTGTATTTGTTTGGAACGCTACTAACAACTAGCTGGGCCTTGTACCACAAAGCAAGTTCAACATATCCAGGATATCCCTCTATTATCTGGATTCACTTCACAGGAAGTCGTCAAACGAAGCTGGTTATTAACTCAATACCTAGCTTGGGTGTGCTGCTTTCCAAAGTAACCTGTTACTAAAATCACATTACATTGTTCAGTAACACATATTTTTATTGCACAAAAGGACAAGAGTGCGATGGCAATGTGCAAACTGCCTCCAGGATAGAAACAACTGAATTATAGAAAACAAAGCATGCTAACACAAAGCTAGCCAAGAACCACGAGTAATGTTAAAACTGCCATGCCCAGCCGAGCAGCCACAGCCTGATCTTCAAAAGGTAACAAAGGCAGTCATAAACAGAATTGTTGCAGATGTTTCACTGGCTCTTAGTATTTCAACTCTGTTTTGTTTTCACAACTAAACACTAAAAGAAAGAGTGCGCGTGTTCTCATTAAGACAGTTATTTGTGTTAGTCTAGTCTGAGGTTTATATTGTTAACTGGTAATTATGGATCATTTATGGAATAATGTGAAAATAATGTAAGAGCAGTGTAACAAATTATTTTTTCCAGTGAGCAAAAAGTAACGTAAGAAAATTAACAAGTAACATGTAATGTATTACTTTTTTAGAGTACCTAAGTAAAAAAATCTTGGTCAATATATTGGATATTTAAATACCCAAATATCTGCATAAATCTTAAAATCCTATCAGCTGGGTTTTAATTTAAACACATAAAAGCATTTCATCCTTTCTAAAAGCCTCTATGATTGATTTTATCAAGCCAGTCAATCTAATACTGCTCATCAAAAAACTCGCCATGTCCCTGGCTCTGCTCTCTTTCTCTCTCTCCATGCATTATATACATATATATATATATATATAAGTTTCTCAAACATTCAGATTACTTCAAGCTATTTTCACCAACATACTGCATCAACCTATCATCAAAAAGCAGGCGAAGATAGAACCACTCATGCATACACAAATGACTGTGTCAAAGTCTTTGCTAAAGCCAAGTTTAATTAACGTAGGTATGATGAAAGCGAAGTTGTCACTATAGGGCATTTCAGCCCAATGACATTTAAAATGCCTTTGTTGGGATCTCTTCCAGAAATCAAGAAATATGCTAGCAAGGATTTTACAGCTCTGTGATTTTCTGAGCAAAGTAAATAATGCAATCTGTTAAGAAATCTTCATTCACTGACAGTCAAAAGGGAAATTGATGCAACTTGTTACAAAGATTCAGTGCATTTATTTTTTTTTATCAGCGTTTTCCATAACACTGGTGGATTAATGTGCCTGAATTCGGAAGATGAACCGTGACATCGTCATTTTCCATTAACGTGCTCCATCTCATGTATCCATCATAATATCTACAGTAGTTGAATGTCAACCTTTTGAAAGCCAACATTTTCAGTCTCAGCCAAGGTTGTCCCCTTTTAAAAAATAAGGCAAAACATGAAAGCTGAGTGTTTGTTTTTGTCTCTGTTTGAAGCAAAGGTTGTAAAATTTCACAGAGATAAAGGCTATTGCATTTGTTTTTAACATGTCAGTTTATTGACACCTTTTTCACAGTGAATGGAGGTTATTAGAAAGGATATATATTGCTTGAACAACTTCAGTTCAGTGGTGCTGAAAAGTGAGGCTGGGATGGACTGGTATGGCTTAAAAGAGATTTTCCACATCTTTTTGACAACTAAGTGAAACCAAAGAAGGCAGCAATAATATTAAATTTCCCTGACAAAAACAATGGAGGTAGCAGGGTTTCACAGTAAAAGCATTTCTAAACAAATAACTGACAATGGCTTTCAGCTGTGAGAGCTAACAGAGCACAATGGCTCGGACTGAATGTGCTGAGTGTGCGAGGGCTATCCCACAAATGGAGGTGATCCTAAATCATGTGCTTAAAGGTTGCAGCTTGAGAGCCAAGGTGTCATGGATAATTCCCACTCAGATATCTATAGCCTTCACTATCTCACCCCCACTCCCTCTCTTCTAGCTTTACTTTACTTCTGTTAAACAGACAAGCTGCCATGCTATTGATCCCCAGCCTCCAAATGCCCACCCCCTCCTACTCAGGCCCACACATGAGGGCAGTCACTAAACCTGTGGGCAAAGGGAAAGAGAACACTCCCCACTGAGTGCAATTGGGATTTGAGAAAGTTAAACACTTCTCAAGCACAAAATTCCAGCCTGGGCAGCAGAGAGGGGATTCTGTCCGCAGGCCTCCTCACACTTACCTGATCAGAAGGTCAGCCCCAACATCATCGTTCTTCTTGCCCATCTTGCACTCTCGTCGCCTTTCAGTAACTCTTGAAGGGCTCAGCTTTCTCATTTACTTCAAACACTGCTGTCAACAGTTTTTGCTGCTGTCCTTGGCTCTAAAACCACACAGGGTTCAAATTTTGAGAATGACACACTTCGGGAGCAAAAGGGGGGATAAAGAGGGACAGCAGATGAGGTCTGACAGTTAAATATTGAATATAGTTTGACAGACAACACTAAACCATAAATAAAGCTTACAATAATTTACAAGAGTTATTACAAAGGGTAAAATTATTCACAAAGATCTAAAAAACAACCTAAATTGAATATTTCAAGAAACCTGGCACTGAGTTAAATATCTACTCAGCCAATCACCTGGTAGCAGCTCAGTGCATTTAGGCATGTAGAGAAACCTTGTTGATGGAGAATGGCCACACTGCCTTAAGCAGACAAGAAGACAGCAGTGATTCAAATAAGCCACTCTTTACAACCATGCTATGCAGAGGAGCATCTCTGAATGCACAACATATCGATCAGATTAGCTAAGGCAGCAGAAGACCACTCCTGTTTGCTAAGAACAGGAAACTGGGGCTTCAATTTGCATGGACCCACAAATATTGGACAACAGAAGGTTGGCAAAATACTGGCTGATCTGATTTCTGCTGCAACATTTGGATGGTAGGGTCAGAAGCACGGAAGCATGGATCTAACCTGTCTTGTATCAATGATTCAGGCTGCTGGTGGTGTAATGGTGTGGGGGATATGTTTTGGTACATTTTGGCCTCCTTACTACCAACTGAGTATTGTTTAAACTCCACAGTACCGTATTGTTGCTGACCATGTCATCCCTTTATAACCACAGTATACCTATCTTCCGATGGCTGCTTCCAGCTCAACTCAGATGACCTCCACAGTCACCAGGGCCCTGTGCTTCGTACGTCGCTTACTACATCCAAGATCAAATGAAACATCCAAGACCAAACCATCGCGCTAACCGTGAGCGCGCTAATCCGGTTCCCCGAACACACCTGCTGTTGACGATTAGTACAGCTGGATGAAGTAATGTGCGATCACTGGGTGCCGTAAAAGGGGATACGCATCGATAGCAGAAACAGTGATCGGCAACCCTCTGATTGGTCGGCGAAAATGTCGAAGGAGTGCGCTCGGCTCGGTATTTTTCGGCAGCAGAGCAAGAACTCCTGAGTGAGGGATTTCAGGAGTTTCAGAGTTAAATCAGAACGCAAGGGAACACTGCAAAGGCTGCAAAAGCAAGGAGAGAGGGCTGGCAGAAAGTTGCTGACAAATTAAACTCGTAAGTAATTTAATAATAATAATAATAATATATTGGATTTATATAGCGCTTTTCAAGGCACCCAAAGCGCTTTACAATGCCACTATTCAGTCACTCTCACATTCACACACTGGTGGAGGCAGCTACGGTTGTAGCCACAGCTGCCCTGGGGCAGACTGACAGAAGCGAGGCTGCCATATCGCGCCATCGGCCCCTCTGGCCAACACCAGTAGGCGGTAGGGTAGATTTATTATATTACACTATATTATCCAATATTATATTACATTATATTATATTGTTATATTATATCCTCTTTCACATTAGAGCCACAACAGGACCCACTAGAACATGGGAACAAGTAAAAGTGAAATATAAGAATATTCTATAGAATGGTAATATCTATCACTTATATTGCTTTTCGTCTCTTGGAAAGAGACCCTGAAATAATCTGTTTGTTTGTTCATAACAGCAACCAAGAAAAGGGCAGAGCAAAAAAAGACAGGTGGTGGTCCTGCACCCCCTCGTCAACAAGTTGGTTAAGTGAATAATACCCTCATGGGAAAATCGATATCTCTCAATGAGCACACTGTCGCGCTGAGCTAAAGGATCCTGTCTATCCCGCAATATATGCTGAATTCTGAGGACTCTCCTTATCAATCTTGCACCTTCCGCAATGGGTGGCTCACGTAAACGGACAGGATATGACTGCGACAGACTTCCCAAATCCACCTTGGCTTTTATAGCCGTGGTCTCTCATCTTGATTACACGAAGTAATTTACAATTACTACTCTGAAATATGAATTACATCTGTAATAATCACATACATGTAATAGAATGTTAATAGTACATTTCCCTTTTTTAGGAAATGACCTGTATGTATCTGTGTGACATCAATAAATGGATCAGGTGCTGCATTATCTTTAGTTACATTGATGTTATTTATTTATGGTGAAACAGTGGTGGAATATCGCTGTTGCTTTCGTATAAATGAAGCGGACATACCTGAGCGGCCGCGATCTAATCCTGTTTACATAAAGTAAACCTGCTCCCGAGCAGGTTTACGCTTACGGCTCTGTTGCTATGACAGCAAGTCCCGGATGAGCTTCGGGGAACCGAACGATCCAGGATCACGCGAAATCGTCAACAATCTAATCCAGCTAACTTACTTAGCGAGGTACGAAGAACAGGCCCCAGGTCTTAATCCACAACATGTTCTCATCCCAACGCATAACATACCGACGAAAGACAGGGTTAAGATTAGGGTTAGGGCTGGCATGGACGGCTGGTGCCTGTGCTTGAAGCGTGTCTTACCGCCACAAGCAGCATTCTATTGGATTCAATTGAGAATCCATGAGGAAGGGTACCTGTCGCATTGCTATGAGATGCCTAGCGGCGTGACAAATCGTTGGTATGTTATGCGATGGGAATGATAATGCTCTGTAATCCAATAGATTGAGCATAAACTTTGGGATGTAGTGGAATAGGATATTAATATAATGGATGTGCAGCTAACAAATCTGAAGCGACTGTGTGATACTATCATCATATATGGACCAAAATCTCTGAAGAATGCTTGTTAAATGTTCAAATCATGCTAATGCTAACTACATAGGCTTGCTAACACATAGTTACCATTCATTTTCTGACAGCGCTAACAAAGGGTGCTTAAATGATTCTCTGACTTTGTGAAATCTAATAGTTTAAGTCAGCTAAAGGTAATCAGCTGCAAAATGTGGGACTGCTATTCCTTCCAGTGGGCGCTGTTTTCCAGAGTTTAACATGTGGCACTCAGTCTCTAGGTAAAATTACTTCTATAGATGAACCGAAACCACCAAAAACACAAAAGATCCCTAGTTAGAGACCATACGGAGAAGGCAAACAGTGTAAAAATCTGCCTTATCAAATATGTAGATCAGTCTGCTGTGGCGACCACTTGAGAAAAGGGGAGCAGTTGGAATATTTTGGCAATTTTGGACTCTGGCTTACAAGTTAAACAACATTGACACAACCAGGACACAACACAAAGGCTAGAACCAGGAGGAGCCAAAATATTTTCCATAATAAATGATACAGGAATAACGGACACTTGAATATGAAGACTGTAAGGGCCAAGGATCAAACCCCCAACCTTCCGAATGGTGGTCTACCTCCTGTCCGTGTAGCACCCTTTATCTATGTAGACCTGTAGGTCTCAATGTGACACAACCTGCAATAGTGAAAGGAGAAGCATTTAAAGCTCTATCACCACTACAAAAACAGCCTCATGTTTACAAGAACAAGACAAGCACATTACATTCAAACAATGCAGCACTGCCTCCAATCCTGTGCTCTCTTTCACTCACTACATCTCACCCCCTTGGGGTTAGCAGACCTTCCTTCATGTTCAAAGATTATCTGTTAATCCAAAATGTGCAGGAGCATGAGACGACAGGAAAGGGACCAGTACCCTGGGGGGGGTGAGGGAGGGATGCATGGCTTTATTTGTTTGTTGGCTTTCATATTAATCCATTGGAACACAGCGCAGTTTCCCCTCTTTTCTGGGCATGTGTAAATGTTTTAGAGCCATTAAATGGAAGATGAAATTTTCAATGGATAGCATGTAAAAGTATTAATTGTAAAGACCATTATTTGGTGTCCATGAGGCTGAATCAGCTTAGCCACTCCATTCCCCCATTTGCATACAAAATGCTTTATTTTGGCAATCAATGAAAGTGCTCCACTGTATGTGTGGCTTATCACATGCTTGCAGGAAATGGATTCCTTAGCCATCTCGTTAAATTCTGTTGATGCAGAACAATTTGAAACATGGCACAGGCAGCAATGACATTTAAAGATGCCTCGGCTTAATTATATTTTGCAAACATTTGGGCTGTTTGTCCTCAGGGATAAAGCGCCTCCACTACAAAGTTAACTTGTTAATAATTCAAAATGAATCTCTCTTTTTGTTGAGCACCAATCATTATCTCCTATTAGTGCTGGTTAAGGGCATTCAAGGTGCCTAAAACACACAGGGGAGGCATGCTGCTATTTAATACTTAAAATGAAGTGCATATATGCGACACAATGAACTTTGTAAATTTCAGCAGTAAAAATCAAACCACCTGAGTAACTTGAAATTTTTAACCTCTGGCAGCATGTTGAAACTTGTCTGCTGTTTTTTAGTTGTGATACTTCTCTATGCACACTAAGCAAAGAGGAGTAAACGTGAAGTCACAAAGCACTAATTGTAATCTTCATCACTGCACTAGTCTGCAGATCAACTCCATGTTATGAAACAACTGAAAATTGTGTGTTCTGCAGAGAAATATACAGAAAAAGGGTCACATATGAGAGTAAAGTCATTGCATTCAAGTGCAACATGAGTCCACATGCAGATGAATGACAAATTAAATAAAAAAAAACAATGTCTTAGTGTCTTAGTGAAACACCACACTACATTAAGATATTCAGACATGCAGAGTCCCGTCTAACACAAAGGTTTAAAGTCTCTCTAGACTTTGGACCTTTGTGTTCAGCTGGGTTGAGATGTTGTAACCGTGAAGGCCACAACATATAATTCTTGTAATTTTTAATTCTCAGAAAAACAGTCAGTTACCCCGCGTGCCATCTGGATGTGGATGCTGTCATCGTGGAAATAAAGAGACACTTCATCACCAGATAAAGGTGATAAACTTTGTACTCATGTGTGGCGACCCTTTCCTCTGAAAGGGACAAATGAACTGAAACTGTGCCAGGAAAATGGCACAGCTGTAGGATGCCTTCACCATTGGGGTCAAGGAAACTGCTTTTTTTTTTCTCCTTTCTTTCATCCCAGAAGAGTTTACAAAGAATTTATTCACATTTAATTAGTAGTTTAGTTATTATCATGCTTAAATCGTCTGCATGCTTTCTGACCACAAACAAAGAAAAAGTCCCTTTGGAAGAAGAAACCTGGTCTTGCTCCATTTCTTTGATCCACACCAGGTTTTGATCAACAACTTTCTCAAAAACACAAGCTGTTTCGTCCAATCACAAATTTTAACTGCATAAAATCACCAGTTAATTTACACCACAAAACAGCCAAAGAGAGAGAAATAATTTGTCACCCAAATGCAGAAAGACAACCCTTATGAACAAGAGAAAGGGATGTTAGCTAAACTTAGCAGCTTTAAAAATGCTACTTTGTACAGTGTGCTCTGTAGGCAAAAGTGCTCGAAGCCTCTTCACTATCTCCTTCATCCTGCCATCTAAGAGAAGGTTGACACACAATATATAACATACAGCAATAACAAGACCATTTTAAACATGTTGCAAAATGAACAATTGCCTACTTACTCAAAAGAAATTTAACAGGCACATATTTTGAAAGCTGGTTAATTTACTTTACCAAAATGTTATTACAATGTTGTGCTTTTACTTTGATAAAACAAGACATCTAATGATAGGGCTTTAAGAATTTTTGACGATCATCATTTTTCACACCAGACATTTTGGCTTGTCATAGCAGGCAAAGCAGAGGTCTAACATCAAAACCAACCTGAGTTGGTTCCAGAGTCCTGGTATGTGCAGTCTGGCTTACTGGCATGGCTTACCCAGACAGGAACTAAACCATGCTAATGAAATGCATTTCACTTGTGCCTTTCCCATTATAATAAGTAAAACTCTCTGCCCTGTTAAAAGTCTATTCACTCATATACATTTTTACATTATATATAAATGGCATACCATGATATCATTGCTATAACATTGCACCTTTGGATTCTGTAGTGCATTGCCCTTTAACCCGCTCTCAGACAAGCCCGGGCTTGTCTGAGAGCGAGAGCTACATGTTATCAAAAAATAAATCTAGTATCTAAAAAAGGAGCTACTTCAACACCCTCCAACAAAGCACAGTGCTGAGTAGTACACAGTAGTGCAAGAAAAGTGTTCCAACTAAAGGTGTAAGGCCAGGATATAGCAGGACATATTAGCAGCTGGTGATGTGTGACCCAGATGTAAACAAATGAATCGACTGAGTGTCGCTGGCTGCACTCATATGACAGAGCAAACAAGAAGACAAGAAAGGTAGAAATATTTTCTCAGGTTTGTTGTGTGACAATATTATGCAGTTCCTGAAGAGTTACAAGACTAAGGTACTTCAGTTAGTACAAAGCTAAAGTGTTAAGCAATCGTGTTATACCTTTAATTACAATTTCCAGGAAAAACACTGCCTAGACTACTTTTGTGCTCACATTTGACTTATACCATGTCACTGTTATTGCTCTACTGCTAATTAGAAAAGGATGGAAAATGCCCTTAATTTACTTACAAGCTGGTGCCTGCATGCAAATGGAAAACATCAATAAAACATTGTTCAGTATTTGTTTTTCTTGCTTCATCAGGAATATAGTTATTGCAATTTTCCTGAAATATCATGATACAATTTTAGGTTATATTCAGGTTGCATTGCATGTATGACTCTCAATAACCATGAGAGCCATACATGCAGATACTATTGTTAAAATGTTCTCATGCATGTTAGTAGGTTTAAAAAAAAATAAGAGTACAAAACAGCTGTGAATTTGGGCAAAAAAAATAATTTGTAGGAAATTATTACTATTTATTCATTATTAATTATTTAGGAAAAAATAGGGATAAAATAGGGAAAATAAAACTGCAGCTCAGCCCACAGTGTAATTTAACTAAGATCAAAAATAACAGAGAATACCTTCGTGTTTGTTGAGCAGCAATTAGGCATGGCCCAATCCAGCATTTTCCAGTTCCAATCTGATATCTATACCAATACACTGTGTGTATGTGTGTGTGTCTGCAGTTATCAAGTACCCACGCAGTTTTAAACAAATAATCTGTATCTCACTGTGAGAAGAGACTGATATCTATTCTTTTATGTGCAAGGAAAAATCAAGCTTAACTTAAGCAGTTTTACTAACTTATGAAAAAGAAATGTATATAGTCAAATTATAAACATTTACTGAGTTTTGACATTGATTAGTGAACTGGCAAGTGAAAGCAGGCCCACTATAAATATAGTGATATAATAAATAATGCACTGGTGTTATTCGTCCAAGTTATTTACACTCGTCTTGCTCTGGATCAAAATGAGGATCATTGGAGAGCAACGTGTTGTTACTAAAAATCACAGTAGTTTTTTTTCTTCCTCCTCACCATAAAATTACACTAAACCAGCATCTTTCTAGCTTAACACCTTATCAATGGATACGGTCCCTGACCAAACATGAAAAGAAATAAGCTAAACGAGCCACGGAGTGAGAGAGAAAGTCTCATTAACATTGGATCTTTTCAGTTTAGACAATTTTATTTATATAGGTGCTTCACACTGTAAGGTAAAAGCCCCACAATAATACAGAGAATACCCCAATAATCAGAGGACCCTCTATGAGCAGGCTCTTGGTGACAGTGAGAAGGAAAAACTCCCTTTTAACAGGAAGAAAGCTCCAGCAGAACCCGGCTCAGGGAGAGGAACTCTGGAGTTGATGGGAGGAAGACAGGACAAGAGGCACACTGTGGAAGAGAGCCAGAGAGCAATAATAACTGATGATTAAATGCAAAGTGGTGTATGAACAGACAGAGTGAAAAGGGTGAATGAACTCCCCAAAGGCAAGACTTATTGCACCATAACTGAGGGAGGGTAGAGGGTCGTCTTATTCAGCCCTAACTAGAGGCTTTATCAAAAAAAATAAAGTTTTAAGTTAATCTTAAAAGTAGAACGGAAGAGGGACCTGAAAGCCTCAGATCCACTTTATTTTCTACTCTAACCCTAGGGACCACAAATAAGTCAGCAGCCTCAGAGCGATGTGCTCTTTTCAGTTACAACAGCTCACTTTTCAGGGTGCAGCAACCAAAAAATAAAAATGTCAAATTGGTGTAACACCATAAAATTTTTCTGAATTGCTGTCCCTCTATTGTTAGCTTCTTTAAGTTATATTACGTATGTTAGCTTTGCTAACGTTTGCTTTGCTAGCTGCTCCAGTGAGGAAGGACAACATAGAACTGAACGGAATGGATAAGATCCATCACTAATATATAATCCATCTTTCTAGGCCTGTGTTCAGCCAGTATCTGATCCAAATATCAGCTTGGTACATCCCTGATATGTAGTTGACAAAACAGAGCATTTTTGACATGAATACCATATGTTAATGTTATATTTATATTAAAAAAAAACCAACAAACTCATTATTTTCTAACTAGTAAACAGCTTAACCTGAAGACACTGCTTAATTCTGCTCAGCAGCTTTGCTACTCTGCTACATGTGCTGCAGAAAGTGATGAATGTATTGCAAACAATGGATTCAGAGCTCCTTCACTGAACAAGTAAATGCTCAGTAAACGACCTCCAAGGGTCTTCTTCTGCAATATTATACTATTATCCATAGAATAAATCCGTATTAAATGACACAACATACTCTATATGCCGAAATCATTATATCTGAAAAAAAATTAGGCAGTGCTATTTCCTCAAAAACCAAATGATGTAGCTATAACTGTACCGACACCGAAAAAAATTAATTACTGCAAACTTAAGTGCATTCATCTGGCGTGCATTCATTAGGAAGGACTAACATTCAAATCTCCCAGAGAAAGAAGTTTTCTTCATGCCAGTCCATAAAAGCAACACAAATTTAAATTGCATCCCTTAGTGATATTGTCTGTCCTTCTCATACTAATAAATTAAGGTGTGCAGACTGGCAACCATACAACTAAAAGACAGTCAAGGTCTGGCCCGTATTGTAAAACATGTTTCGACTCCATTAATTCACTTCATTCACTTTTCACAACTGTCTTTGCTCTATGAATATACCGGATTCAAATTTGTAACACTGTGTCCTTCATGACACTCAAAGCCAGGTGCTTCCCCATCAATATCAGAAAAAAGAGGAAAAAATTAAACCTTCTCAAAATATATACTGTAGGAGTGCTGTGATTTAATATACTGCCATAAGCCCTTGCTCCTACACTCGACATGCAATTTGGAAATAAATTGACTGATTTAGATAGAGGCCCAGGGAGGAGTGAAAAAAACTGATGTAAACCTGGCTCGCTACTATTGAGTGAGGTGACATTGCGCAACAAATCACTTGCATGAATAGAGAAAGAAAACGATTTCTATTTCTAAAAAGTAATTTTGTTTGGGAAAGGTGTGTTGATTGCCATGTATGTGAATCTATTCCTCACTCGACTCGAGGAGCCTGAACATTTTATAAAAGTCAATGTTATATTTGCTGTTAGCATAATAATCAGAAAGGCCAGACTTTCATCCAAAGAATAACAGAATCTCATTTATTCCAAGTGCATAATAGAAGGCCAACTGCAACAGCCTATCTCCCATTCTTTGTATATCTTGCCATGCAAGAGCAGAAGTAGTTGACTTTTATAGCAGCAGAGTCCATTGTGTTTTAATTGAACCCAATGAAGAATAATTAAGTAATTAAAGGTTTGATAAGAGAGTGGCACAGTAAACAGATAAAAGACCAATGCTGGTATTAACAGTGCTGTCAAACTGGGAAGTGAATTGGACATACCTCCAGTATAGCTTCACCAAAAGAAGACAAAGCATCAAAGACACCACCCAAAATAGGCCAACAGGCTGTATGTCATTTCTTTAAAGAGCTTGTGGCTGTGAATATGCACATGGTCAAAGTTAAAATTTAATACTTCCCAGCTGGATTTTGGGAATGGGAGTGCACTCTGATATTTTCACCACTCTGACATTAGCGGGTTTTATTTTTTGAGTAATTGCACAGCTTGATGTGTACTCAGGGGTTTCCATGAGAACGATGAAAGTCTTATTTCAACAATGCTGCAATTATGGGGAAATATGGAAATACATTTTGAGTCAGTTCACAGCTGAGTTGCCTGGAATAATAGGAATAGAAAACAGAAACAGGGAACAAGGGTGAAAATGGCAAATCGAAACTCAACTGTCTTTAAAATACCAGCCGGTTTATGAGAAAGAATCCTTACAGCTAAAATCCCTAATACCCTCAATGTGTCAAATGCTGAAGCATGGCCACATTACCTTGAAGTAGTTTATGGTGCCACAATTTCCCAAACAGTGGTATCTGCTTTATTCTACATACAGCAGCCATAATCTCTGTTGGCATCATATGCTGGTTGGCAGTGATAATCTATAATCCATTCATCCAGAGAGGGTACACAAATGCATATTTGTTTCCTAGGATTAAAAGCTTATGGAGGGTGTATGGCATGGCCAATAATGTTCATCCATGCCAGCTATGTCAGAATTTTTAGCTTTACTGTTGATGCAGGATTCTTTTTTAAGTCACAAGTAGTATCTGAAGTATATGGACACAGAACAGGGACCAAACGGATGCAATACTTCAAATCAAAAGAAAATATTTTGTCAGGAAAATATTGCTTTTGGTGACAAATCTATGGGGATCTGCATAAGTGTTAAGGAAATAATCACTGCTAACTTGAGCTGCAGTTTGAAGGTCACCAGGACTTAGTACAAGATAGAAAAGATCTATGACCCTTCTTTGACTGAAATGAAGCCACACTACACTGCTGAACAAATACGATAGTGAGAACAAAGAAGACAACTGCAAACACCAACTATGGTTTCAACACTGACATTGCAGTAAAGTCAATCCATGTGATGCACTACAGGCTACTACTTGGGCCTTAATGGTCTGCTCTTGAGTGGTAGTAAAAGTACCTTTTCCTGGTGGCTTTTATTAGGAATTTCATTTCAAATATTTTCCTGCTGTGTTAAATAGTTTATATTTCCATGTCTGATGCTAGTCATTAATCTAATCAGGGCTCTAGAGTGCGACCAATTTGGTCGCAAATGCGACCAAATTTTTCAGTGGTGCGACTAAAAATAAATATTTGGTCGCACAGGTGCGACCAACTGTTCCGGTAACAAAAAAAAAATCTCTGTAACTCTCCGTGTGGTCAACAACAGACACACATTATGCCCCTGTCGTGGACTAAACCAATCAGAGATAGTCAGGGGCGGGACCTCTCTGATTGGCCGTGGTCCAGTTGAAAGTGCAGGTGGAAGAGAGAGGTGAGTAGCTTGAATAAAGCGATATCAATTCATTAACGGATTCCACACAAAGACCTAAACACGGAGCGGACCCAACACATCAGAATCAGCTTCGTCTTTCTCGGCTTTCTCACCCGACGGCCTGAACACGGACACGCTGTCGGAGCTTAGCGATTCTTCGGGTCCGCGCTGTGTTTACGTCTTTTTGCGCTGATTCTGAGCTGCAGGTTTTGCCTCTCTCCAACCAAAATTCACCGAGCCTGCAGCAAAAGAAGCAGCAAACTGCGCTTCACATTTGATCAATGTCGTCATGAATTCCCTCTGACTTTTGCTGTTTTGCTTCCACCACGATAAAAATCACACTTCCTGCACAGCTCTCTCTCTCTCTGTACTTCAGGAACAGTTTCCCGTCTCAAATCTGTTTTCTGCATTATTCATTCGCTTATTACCCACCAGTCTAGCGTTGTTTACAGCGCTTTTTCTTTTTTCACTTAAATGACCTCGGACAAGAAAGCCTAATTTCTGCTGTTCAATACTGAAGAAATTTAAATTTCTTAAAATTATGCAAAATTGCAGAATATTTTTAAGGTTATCTGCTATAAAAAGCCAGACCAGGAAAATCTCCTTCATGTTTTCCTGTGTTTTATTCTCAGTTACTTTCACACAAAGGCATCTGCTGTGATTTTCACAATTCTGATGAAGTCTCATGTGTATCAGTACTGATAAATGATCAGAATTATAATATTTCTGACTGTCTGAGGCTAAATTGAATCAAATCAGGACTTTGAGAACCGGAATTGAATGGATTATAGAAATCAGTGATGATACTCAGCCCTAGTGAGCAGCCTAGGCCTGAGAGAAGTGGATGTACTGTAGCTGTGGGTAATAAGAAAAGATGAAAAGAACTATTGATAATTTTTTTGTTAAGTTAAGGCCTGATCTGTCTGAAATTCATAGCCAGTGCTCTGACACGGTGCCATCAATATTTGAATGCTGAAAAAGCACAGTGTATCCAGAAAACACATTATATGCTGCAGTAAATGCACTGCCCAAGTGTCCCCTCTCCCCACGGCCTTTCAGCAGCAGACAGCAGCAAACAGGTCGTCAGAGGAGGCCAAGATGATGATTAAGTTTTTAACATTTTCTACAATATTGACAAAGCACTTTAAGCACAAGTTTGTTAGTTAATAATTTAGAAATTAATATTGTCTGTATGGACTTCCCCCCCCAAAGAAAGTGCACATGTAAAACTGCGGTGTTAAGCGATGCGGTTGAAAAATTTGAGTGCGCCTAACTTTTGTGCCGGTACGCCTAAATTTTTAAAGTTAGGCGTACCGGTGCGCCCATGTCAAAAAGTTAGTCTAGAGCCCTGCTAATATATAGGTCAGGATATCTCTACCAATGGCGACTGAATAACATAGATTGATAGATACACAGTAGATTCTTACTGCCTTTCTTATCAGTGAGACAGGCCTACTGCAGTAGCTGCAGTTGTTGTCATCATTGGCAGTATAAAAGATGGCTACCATAGCTACCATGACATCACCCTTTGGTTTCTGAAATGCTGTTTTTCAAGCCCCAAGTTGAGCATTTCCAACTGGTAGGAAAAAGAAAGACGCAACAAGAAAAGGGCAGATCTGACTGTGGCTAGTCTTTGGCTAATGGCTAGCCAGTGAATGTGCAGTTTCACATCACAGACAAACCTCCATGAGTCCATAAACTCAGCAGGAATGTATGTACAGAAGTCATGAAGTCATTTATCTTTTGACCTTAGTCTTTTTGCAACCAGAGCTAGAGCCATCTGATGGCCTTCAGACAGAATGCAGCTTTTTAGGCACTTCCAAAATGGCTTAATTTTTCCGACCTGGAAGCTACGTCCACGTTTGATGTTGTCTTTGATTGTCATCATCCATTGTTTTCCTGTGTTGTAGGTATCCTTCTTGTTGGAAAAGCAAAAACACTTATTTTTGCTGTAGCCATTTTTGTAGCTGCTAATTAAATGGCCTGTATTTGTATAGTCCATAAGGACCCCAGAGCGCTTTACACTACATTCAGTCATCCATCCATTCACACACTGGTGATGGCAAACTACATTGTAGCCACAGCTGCCCAGTAGGCAACAGGTGAAGTGTCTTGCCCATGGACACAACGACTGAGACTGACCAAGCCGGGGCTCGAACCGGCAACCTTCTGATTACAAGACGAACTGCCAACTCTTGAGCCACGATCGCTCAAGTACCAAGTACCATCACATTCTCAGGATTGTAGTGCTGTTCACATTCCTAATAATATATCACTAACAGCTAGGTCAACCTAACTTAGATTTGGTCAAAAGCTTTCACCAGAATCATCATTGGCAATCTTGATTAAAAATTTCTGGTAAACAAAACATTCATGACTAAAATGTTTTCACAAGTCCTCAAGTTGCTTCAGTCTATCATTTTAAAAGGAAAAAACGTGAAATGTTTACCAAGAGGCATCCAGGCAGAAGCAAAGAATGAGTGCATCACTGAAACTATTGCAAAGCATTTTTACACAGCTATAAGTAAGAGCCGGTGGACTATTTTATTATCATACTCATGTCAATCTCGTCTTGCACAGTCTGAAAGAAATGTTGTATTCTGAGGTTATTTGGTAGACAACTGGTATTTTTTCTTTGAACACCAGTGGACAAGAAACCCATATTGAAATAACTTGCTTTCTTTACCTAATCAGACGATGGCTTGTTACATATATATATGTATATAAATATATAAAAGCTGTATTAAACTTGTTGAATGTGAAGAGCATCATCTCAAAGATAAAACAGATAACCTTGCATCGCAAACAAGATGTAGGCCAAACTAGGGCTGCCACGATTATTCGACTATTCACGATTATGTCAACTATCAAAATCTGACTGATTTAATAGTCGACGCATCTAAGATCACTCTGCTTTGTAAGATCACAAAAGACGCAGGAATAAGTAGTAGAATTTTAGAGTGTGATAACGGGCTGAAACAGAAGATAGCAGCACTGCATGTACAAGGTTACCAGCTGCCGTTAAACCCCGAAGAAGAAGAAGTAGCTCTGTCCCAGAATTCATAGCGCAGCCCAGTTTCCAACAATGGCGGCAGCTAGTTAGTTTTAATATTACTCTTATTATTCCTTCTGGGTCACAAAATAAACATTTAACATGTGTTCAGGCGAGAATGTAGCTGTGTAAACCTCAAATATCTGCTCAGTTTATCAAGACACCACATATTTTTAAAAGCGCTCCGACGTTTTCGGAGACGTCTGTTACCCACTAGCTCGATAGCTAGCCGGGGGCAAAGCTCACTAGAGCCCGTGAGAACACCGGACTCCCGGCAAATCGTTTTCAAACCCACCGCCGTCTTTCGCTACTCAGGTTAAACATATATAAGTCACTTAGATAATTTAAAAATGTTATTGTTTGGCTTTTTTTAGTATTTTATTTGTTCCTGAGTAAATCGGTTTGGCTGAGATTAAAGTTATAGTTTTTACACAGCTGAATAAACATCAAGCAGACAACTAATTATCAGAAGTGTGAGATGCTCGAGAATATACTCCGGTGTCCCGTTATATTTTAGATAGCAAGGAGTTTATAAAACTTCACCGAAACAATCTGTAAATTTCATTAAAATTTAATAAACTATCATCTTGTCTTTATTTTTAGTTAGCACAGACCTTAAACACTTAAAGCTGTAAGCCAATGATCGTTATATAAGAGCAGATGCATGCTGGTGCAATAAGCTGTACGTTTTACGTCCAATGGATGATGATCTGATTAGTCGACTAATCGCAAAATTAATCGGTGACTAGTCGACTATCAAAATAATCGTTTGTGGCAGCCCTAGGCCAAACAATGCTTCAATCTGTACCGCACTTACAGCTAGAAAATAAATAAATAAATGAATATAGTGTAGCTAAAGGTTCACAGGCACAGATTCCTCTGGGTTACCAAGGAACAGACAGGACACCCAATTTTAAACACCTCTTAATAGCTTTTTAATTAGCAATTGGCTCCTTGCCAGCCGCAATTGCCACCACATATTCGTCAAACTTGGGGAGGCAATCTTTCACACTACCTCCCCAAGAGATGTGCTGGCTATATGGATCTACAACACACAAAAATCAATTCTCATTGTAATTCTAATCAATTGTATCCCCAGTAAAGGGATTCAAGAATTTGTAAGGGGTAGCTTTGTAAGTGTTTACCCCAACAATTAAAAAGCAGTGGAAACAGCAGCATCCCCATTTTTATAAGGGTGATGCTTAAATCTTGAATGTAACCTTGCCTTTTTCTGTGTTTTTTAATCTTGTCTTGTCCTGTCTAAATATGCCATGTTTTCCTCAGTATACGATCATACTGTGTGGGAGTAAATCAACATGTAAGTAACACATTTCTATTTTCATTAGAAATGACAAACACTGTATTTCAGTGCAATTTTTACCCTGCTTCAGTTCAATATTGAGCCATCCACTTCTGAATGTCTCCGAGATGGTTATGATGACAGTCAAACCCCTGTGGGTTTTTAGAATTGCATAATAGGTGGAGCTGCATAACATCTGCATAATAAAAAGTACTGACAATAAGTCTATGCAATGGCCTAAATTTTCAACAGAGAACTGAAATTGGCACAGAAAAGCTTCATATGCCCTCAACACCCTGACCCTAAATGTTTTTAGAGCAAGTGACATGTCCAACAATAGTTAAAAGGACTGCATGATTAGCAGTGCAGAATACATTACTGAGGTCAACAAATCAGATCAAAACCTGTGCCGGAATCAAATTACTTTAAGCATGTTGCTCTTCTCCATTTGGTGAAGACAAAATTCTGAATAAATTAACTAAAACCATTATTTTCATTTTGCAATAAGTGATCCGCAATAAATGAAGTATGACAGGAAACTGAAACTCATCAGAGTTCTAAGATATTAACCCATTTTTCCATGCTAGAAATCAAAATGTTCACTGCTTCCTTCAACAGAAAGAGACATGGGGGCCTGGTGCACAACTGAGCAAGATGACAAGAACATGAGAGGCTCTAGTTTGAGAAAAAGTTGCTTCCAAGAGCCTCAACTGGCACCTTTATCAAAATGTTACCATTAAAAAAAAAACAAACAAAAAAAACACACAGTCTCAACGTCAACAGTCAAGAGGTGACTCCTGAGTGGTGTAACAAGATTAATGGGTTACCACAGTATCTAGACCTACAGCCAGTTTTCAATGTCATGAAAGTGGCTTTTCTTTAACCTGGCTACATCACTATGGTAACTTCTCCTGAAGAGCTTATCCTCAGGGTTTTATTGAAAACTTTTATAAAATGTGCCATATTAAAATTACTTAAACAAGCTTCTGATCATTTTTTCCCACAGATACAGACCGACAGAATGTGTAGGTTAGTTTTACAATGAATGAAGCCAAGCAGAAAAATTAGAGCAGCACATATTGCTGGGTTACATCGATCCTGTGATGAATGTGCGTTTACTTAACGTAGAATATGCATAAATGTTTTTATGCATGTCCCCATTTTACACTACTGAGATCTAAATAAATGCACACAGATTAGAAAACTGACAAATTTTTATTAATATGTTTAATTAAGGAAATTAATTTCACTTTTATTTGTCCAAAAATGAAGTTTATGTCAATATCAGATCTGAATGCAGTTCTTTAATATCGTGTTTAACATGATCAATTTCAAAGCTAACAGCTCTAATGTGCAACTGTCACCTGAAAAAAAGACAGAGCAGTAAGAGTGCACCGAGTGCTAAAAAAAAATACATTAATACGTGAAGTGAACATTTTTTGCTGCATTTCTCAGTTGCCTTATTTGCAAGCATGTTTATCTCAACATACTTGAGATAAACATACAAGCACCTTGTTTTACGTGAGCCCACATAGATACTAAAGCAGGAAACGTGGGTTAACAAAGAAAGCTGTTAACCACTGACGTGATGCCTAAAATCAGCCCAACTAGCGTGAATAAATATGCTGAATTTGCTTCATAGTACGCCCCACAGGATGTGTCAGAGAGAAATTAAGACAAGCAAAAGAACACACACAATGGGAAGACTGGAAAACCATAACATCAGTGACACAGGAGCTCATGCAGGTCACAATCCAGCATTATTCATAGATTACTGCCCATAAAACAACAAACACGACCTTGACCTTGAGCACAATGTGGCTGAAGATCTATTAGGTGATCAGTCTGTGCAAGTTTCACTAAAATCTGGTGAGTAGTGATTTGTGTGAATGTGGAAAGACTCCCATGGCATAAGCTCATCAGACGTTCACCTGGATAAGCTAAAAAAAAAGTGATGTTGCTAGAATAATATAAGTCTGAGGTGTTTGGGTCAGAAAGAAAAACATTTGTGAGACTTAAAACAAATGAAAAGATGCGGGAGGAGGTCATGACACCATCTTTCAAGGAAAAAATGTGATGGTTTCAGGGTTCTTTGGTGTTGCTGAAATGGAAGATTAGTACGGGATAAAGGGATACAGCAAGGACAGCTACTGGTCTGGTTTTCAACGCCATGCTATGCCATGTGGACGATGTTTGATGGAACTAACTTCCTCCTACAAAAAGGCCCAAAGCAAACCTCAAAAGTATGCAAGAACTAATTAGAGGAGACAGTCAGCTGGTATATGAATGTGTGGCCAGTGCCTTTACTAGATCTTAATTCCAGTTATAGTTTAGTTAGTCCAGTTATATATTATAAGTTATTATTTTGACTAAACTTTCCATTCAATTTGCAGCTCATTTGAGGAATAAAAGTAAGAGACTTAATGAAAAAGGTGAATTAAACTTTTGGGTATTAGTGTATAACATAAATCATTTATTTGGCCCCTGAAGGGATTAACACATTGATCACCATCTTAAAAAAACAAAAAAACCCTTTAAACTGTTGATCAAGCATTCTGTGAACGATGGGAAGTGGGATCATCTCCGCAATGGTCTTCGCTAATAAGTCCCATAGGTCCCTCCTACACTACTTGACCTTTGTCCACGTCCATTCAGTATTTCTTCCAACACACTTTGCACTCTGCAGCCTTGTGCTGTTTGATTCTTGTTAACATAAACAGTTTGACTTCTGTGTGGATCTTATAGAGTGATATTGTTTCTGCATATTTTCTCTTTTTAACCCTTATTAACAAGGTTAGCCATCTGTTTTACAAAGTCGACCTATTCTTCTATGCACACACCGCGTACAATAATATCATCAGTCGGGTTTGTTGTCCTTGTTTTCAGCTGTGTGTCATTCCATCTTCTGAAAAAAAAAAACAGGGGGGCCTGAAACTGTGTGTAAATGCATCAACAATACGAAAACATCCAAATCAACTCAAATTTATAACTAAACATGCAGCTCACACAACAGTATTCAGACAGCTGCACATATATTTGTTTTTCAGACACTTTCTTGTCCTCTGTATATTTAATCTGAATTGCGCCACAACTCAGATGTGTGTGTGAGCTTGGACTTTAGGTGTTGAGACCAAAGTGTACTGCCACACAGGAAGTCAAACTAAATGAGCAGTTATGTGTCATTCCAGGATTATTAATGACAAGCAAGGGCAAATGCCGGTGGAGAAAATAAGGAGATTATGATCAAAAGCATCCCGTGTTATTTGTCAAACATGGTGCCGTTATTGTTATAACTTGGACAAGTAGGGGATCTGGCAGACCAGCACCTACTGATGATTTTAACTAATTAAGAAAGCGATAATATGAATATAGAGGTACACAGGAGTATTGTGTTGAGCCAAACTCAGCAAGACAAACAACAAAGCTTTTCAAGCTAAAAAGGTGGAACATCCCCACTTGGTCCAATCAACTGCAAAGATTTCGATCAAATTGGGTGTCTTCAACTTGCTGAAGATCTGAAAAAGACAGAGGGACTCCATGACAAGCTAGAGCTGACAACGGCTGGTCTGAACATCACCCCTGAGCATACGCAGTGTTGGGCGATGTCTGTGGGATACAGACGGGTACTGACTAATGGCGCAGACAGAAAGTTCACACCAAAACATCGATGGTGTAGTAGCTTATCCAGTACATCATTCTTCAGAATTCACAGCTTATTTCCCGTAAAAAGAAGACCTACTAGCTAACCACTTGTGCAAATTTTAACCAAAATCTGACATAGAAGTAGCATGGACTCTTTTGAAAATGGAAAAGTGCCCATAAAAAACAACAAATGTGACCCTGACCTTGTGCAGATTTCAGGTGATGACCCACTGGGTGTAAGTTTGAGTAAATTCTGACAAATACTGTAGGATGAGTAACAATTCTTATGAACTGCAGACAGATGGACAGCAGGACAACTCATCAAGGCATAAGCTGATTGGTGCCTTGACCAGATGAGCTAAAAATGAAATTGCATTTTTCTTTACTTCATGGTAATTGCCTAGCAACTTTTAAAGCTCTGAACTTGGAGCAACATGTAATGAAAGGATATGTCTTTTACACAAATACTCACCCAAACCTACTAATTAAAGCCTTCAATAGAGCCTAAATGTGCTTAAATACAGAACTGTATAAAAAAAATGTCAAAATACTTCTGACTACAGTGACTTCAAGAGCTAAACTGGTAAAATCGCAGTATGAATTAAACCTAATGCCAGAAATCGTTGAAAAATATTCATAAGTCAGTGTAGCTGATCATTGGCTAATAATCAGTCCTGCTTTTTTTCACACTTACAATCTTAAACCCAACAGACTGAAAGACTGAGACAAAAATACCCCCACCCCTTCTACCCCACAATAAAGCAGCTCTCTCACTATTAGAGTATAATATCACAGGATCTAATTAGAATACTGTGTGTCTCCTTGTGCTTTGTTTACTGTCATGTGAGTCATTAATGTTCAGTTTGTACTCGGTTGATGATGCTCTTTGTTTTATTTTTAGTTTGTGCTGCGCACTGCGGACAATTAAGTTCCCAATAATATAATTTATTAAAGGCATACAAAACAAAGCTATAATAAAAATGCAACGATTGCAAGGTTTCGATTAACACGGTCCTAACAGGGTTCCCAGTGGTGAAGCGATGCCCTGCTAGAGTCGGCAGGAGCACACGAGCTGAACCATCTGCACTGAGCTGCAAATGTGGTAAACCTGCACATGGACTTAGTGGGTGGAAAAAAAAAATCAATTTTGATAAATCCTCCTTAGTCACTACAAAATTACAAGACAAATCTGTTGAACAACATAATTATATATCATATGACAGTTGGGAGTCTGATCTCCTGTCTTACACGTACCATACCTTTGTACCTGAGCCTACACTGCCATCTGCTGCTTTATGATTTAAAATCACGCCAGAGGCCCTGCAGAGTGGGTGGGGTGATAGGTCATGTGTTGCATTCAAGTTCTATTGTAAAAACCTAACCTTCAAATTATTTATATATTAAATCCGTAAAGGACTAGCACCTCCTTTATTTACTACATTCGTATTTTGGAAAAACGACTTGGAGAGATTAAAAAGATCAGGAATGAGATTGTTTTCAAATGAAGAAAATATCCTTTAGCCAGCTTCCCAGTTCTGGAGCATCCTTCCCTTGTTTCATTGCCCGATGACCTCCCCTTTACCCTTAATCTAGAGGTTTTACACATCAGGATATATCAGCAAAGATGTGGTTTGACGGTCATTAGAACAGGTTCAGGGTCTTTTTTAGGGTAGCCCTGAAAGTAAGCTGTACACACAGAGATCACCCTCCCTGAGTTCTGATGTATACCCAATCATATTGGCCTGGAATGAGGCCTAAAGTGTAACAAAAACCACTCAGATCAGAAAAGAGAAACAAGGGTTACTGCTAGTAGATGTCCGAGGGTAAAAGAGGTTTTGTATGCTCCTCAAAGGGAATGAGTGGTTTCATTTACTTCAGTTTAAAATACAAATTTGTTTATCAAATGGCAAGAAATAACAGCTGTGCTTACCTGCAGAGTCACCCCTAAAGACCCATTTTAAGCCAAGAAAAACCCTGCAATGTAAATGTTCCCCCTTTGCTTTTACTATTTTTGCATTAAAAATAATGCTTGTACAATATTCTTGTTCAACAGTATCTACTATTTGCTGTTTGTATCATAAGTGTGTTTTTCTTTGCTCTGTTCTCTTAAGCTTTTTAT
Source organism: Copadichromis virginalis (assembly GCF_057382275.1). Classification (NCBI taxonomy): domain Eukaryota; kingdom Metazoa; phylum Chordata; class Actinopteri; order Cichliformes; family Cichlidae; genus Copadichromis; species Copadichromis virginalis. The sequence continues at coordinate 21,818,002 of NC_140618.1, forward strand.
CCTTGTTTCTCTTGGTTTCTCCAGTAATGGCTCTAAATGTTGTTCTTTTAAGTTTTATTGCTTTTAATGGCTGATTTAACATCTGGAACATTCAAAGTAATGTTGATAAATGATGTGAGTTGTCTCGGGAAAAAAGACCAAACAAATAAACTAATGTTTGTAAGTTTTGCATTTAAAGCTTTCATTAGGAAATAATTATTCAATATTGTAATAAATTGCATTTGGCGCTTTGCATATCAGGGGTGTAACCTCTTGTTGTGGTGAGGTTTTATTTCTTTGTTTTTATTCAACTCTTTACTTTTAATGGAATAAGGCACAGTTATTGAAAAATAGAGGGCAGTCAAGTGAAGTAAACATACCGATTCAGTGTCATTTGCCGCAGTGTAACACCATGACATGAATTTACTAGATCAATATCGATGATCAAGCGTGGCGCACCTGCAAAACACTTGTAAGCTTATGCTTGCTTCTCTCAGTCTGCCACTCTTACCAAATATGGGATACAAAAACATGGCTGGAAACACAAACTGAAACCATGATTCCTAAAACTGTTGGGATACTGCATAAAATTTCAATGTTAAAAAGGAATGGAATGATTTGAAAATCATTTGCAATAAAACAGAGGAAGAAATATCATGTGCTTAAAGTTAGAAAATGCACCATTTTATGAAAAAAATAAGGTCATTTTGAATTTGATGGCAGCAACATGTTACAAAAAAGTTTCGCTTCTTATACCAACAGTCGACAGGAATGCTTCCATTCTTCTCTGATATCAGATTCTAGCTGCTCTGCGGTCCTGGGTTTTCTTTGTGGAGTTTTTCATTTCACAGTGCACCAAATGTATTCAGTTGGTGAAAGCTCTGGCCTGCAGGCAGCAGCTGCTCGCTTCTATTCTGAAGCCATGCTGTTGTAATAGATGCAGTATGGGGTTTAACATTGTCTTGCTGAAATATACAAGGCGTTCTCCGAACACGTTGTCTGGATAGCAGCAGAACTGACGGTAAGCTCCCAGATGTTTAAGCTGCCAGTTGCATCAGCACTACTGCATACCCACACGATCAGACATGCGAGCTTTTGAGTTAAGTGCTGATAACAGGCCGGGTCGTCCCTCCCCTTTTTAGTCTGGAGGATGTGACGTCTGTGTTTTCCAAAACGAATTTAAAAATTTGACCCATCTGACCACAGGACAGTTTTCCACTTTGCCTCAGCCCATTTTAAATGAGCTTTGGCCCAGAGAAGATGGATCACGTTTGGCTTCTTTTTTCATGTTAAAGCTTTCACTTCCGTTTGTGGATGGCACGGTAAACTGTGTTCACAGACGATGATTTCCTGAGCCCGTGCAGTAATTTCCATGCCAGAATTATTCCTGTTTGTAATCCAGTGCTGCCTGAGGGGCCAAAAATCACAAGGACAGAGATTTCTCCAGATTCTCTGAATATTTTGATGATGATACGTAGGCCTAATATAAGTGATGAGATTAAATCTTCACATTGAGAAACATTATTCTAAATTGTTAGAATTTGTAGACACAGGTTTTTGAAGATTGATGAACCTCTGCTCATCTTTACTCCTGAGAAATTCTCTAAGATGCTGCTTTCACACCCAATCATGTTACTGACTTGTTGCCAGTGAACATAACTGGTTGTAAAATGTTCCCCCTGTAGTTACATTTCCAGCCTTTCATTTCTCCCTTTCCCAACTTTTTCAAGATGTGTTGCTGGCTGCTATTAAATTATTTTAAAAATTGAATATTTGTCATGAAATACTAAAATGTCTCACTTTAAACATTTGATATGTTTTCTATGTTCTGCTGTGAAATCATTCTGATTTGACTTCTTGGGAATTGGAACTGTAGTTTCCTGATATTCCTCAATTAGAAAAGCACTGACTGGACTCTCACTATACCACCAACAATAAGCAATGACATACTGTGTTTTCTTACCTTAAATCAGGTATTTTTTTTGTTATTAGTTTAGTAGGATTCAGATCCAAACCCAGTCTGTCAGTTTATGAGATCTGGGCCTATGTTTGAATGCTGTAGGTGAAGATACTCATATTTAGTCAACAATAACAACAACAATAACAATATTAATATTAATGAGAATAATAATAATAATAATAGGGGGGTTGTATTCAGTCTCTGGAGAATTTCAACCCATCTGCTGCTCACTTTTTCAAACAGCACTTGAATGCAGCTGCTCTAATCTGGTCTAATCTGGGCAGCAGCATCACCAGATGAGCAATAACATCTGTGGATACCAGCTTTCCCGTTCAAGTGAAATTAACGCGTTGCTGTCGTTTTCTGGAAGAAAATGTCGATAACAACTTGCCAGAAGGTTACTCTTATATCATGCTCTGTTCTCTGTGTTTCTCTCTTTCTGCCCAGGATGCTTTTGCCCAGAGCGAAACAGGAGATGGGGCAGCCTGAGGGTAAGACGGCTTATCAGATCATCATCCATCCCCATCCTGCTCCATCTCCAGTGTTTTTTGTGTCAGTGCTGCTGTTGTTAATGCCAGCTGTTACTCAGTACAGACCATGCCAGGCACAGAGGCCCTATCCTTCATAGTCCACACAAGTTAGCTGAAATCTTACACTGTACAGCGAGTTAAAAAAAAAAAAAACTGCATTCACCATATTTTGAAGAACAAATAATTTGGTTGTTAAAACCCATTTGAATCAGTTTGACCATTTATCTAAATCTGAAACAAGTGATGTGTTTTTGTACGTTTCCCATCGTGTTAAGCATGAGTGGCTGTGTTTACAGAGACAGGTGTGCATTGACTCCAACAGACAGCGCCTTTTCAAAACTTCTCATTGAAGCAGTTAAAAAACATTCACAAGAAACACAGTATGTGACTTATTTGTTATTTGACTTTAGCCTGATATCAGTTTCACACAGTCACGAGCAAACACCCAGAGGTGCTGTCAAAACGGATCAGTCATCACAGCAGGGGCATCTTATCAGATATAAACTGGTAGTGATTTCACACTAGACCATAAACAACTGGAATTTTCAAATCTAATAAGAGGAAAATTGGTGACCTTATACGAAATGTGAACATACTACAGTCAAAAATAGAAAGCTACTGTGGATTGCACGTTATTCTTAGATATTATTTATATTATTATTATTTAGAGAACAAGGAATGTGGTTAGTGATTTGGTTTTAGACATTGGGGCACAGTTTGCTTTGCTTTTCTTACACATTTTCACAGCCTAATAACTACAACTTGCTTTAGGTTCACTGACTGTCTTCAGCTAAAAGCAGCAATGGGTGGTTACAAAATTTACCCAAACAGTAACCAATGCTGGCCAACAAACAACCCAAGGAGACTAAATATTTCAAAATGTTCCCAGGCAGATATTGACATGGCAGTTTTCCAGACTACTCTCTGTGCTGTGTTTCGCCTAACTGCTGTAACTGAGCCAATTTATGCCTGCTAGCAACCACTGACTGTATAAAACAGTACAGTCTGTGCTAGCACACGAATATAAAGCTGCAAACTTTCCACACAGTTTCTTACCTTATTAATCCAAACAGAGACCCTCTCTCTTCTTTACAGCCACATTTAAATGTGCCCAGTGTTAGGGGACGCAAACATTTAGCTGTTAGCTAGTTTTTTCAGTGTGTTGTGGCCAGTTTTCACCTCTGACAGGTGAGACCAGAGCATGCTAACATCCTCATTTTCTTGGAACCAGATGTGCGCGCGCGCGGGCGTGTGTGTGTACCTTCTCACTTTGCAATTTTTTTTCCGCAGGCCGATTTTAACGAGCGTCCCAGTCACATCTTCCACTTGTAGTGCTAGTTAACTCCCAGATGGGAGCAGCAGCGAGCTTGATTTGACATAAATGCTGAAACATGCTGAGCATAAGCATCAGCAGGTCTGTGTTCCTGCACAGAGGAGTGTCAACATTCTCGAAACAGGCTTCTGAAAAAGCAATAACTATAAATAAAAACAAATCCAAATGTAGGCATTTCATTTTACCCAGGGCTTTCCTGACTGCTTTGACCTTCTTATGTTTTTGACATTGTTCTCAAATATTGATCTGATCCCCATGAATCTCTTCACTTTATTTGTTACAAATTGGATCTCTTTTATGAATAATAGTTAATATAGAGGAAAAAGTGTTCCCAAATGGGCTGGACCATCCAGTGGGCATCATAGGAATGTGTCCATGGGTCCATGCACAGTTAGGGGCCAATCTAAGAGGCATTAGACATTATCATTATAAAACACTGAAATGTTCTGGCTGCTTTATCTAATTACTAAAGAAAAAAAGAACGAAGCCTAACTATGAAAAAAGACACATTTTATGGATAAATGTTATCAAATTAATCCAGAGAATAATAGCATTTAAATAATCGTTAAGTAAAATCTAATTAAAGATACTAAAAGTTTAATGGCTGAGGATACATTCCCCGTGATATGTTTTCGGGGGAAAATTGCTTTATTGATTCTTATTAATTGAATGAAAGACTATTTTTGCAGTTGGACCTGGGTTCTACCCTCCCGCCATGCACAAGCTATCAGTGCCAGAAGACCCAGAACAGTGGGACGTGGACCCTTCGTTTTCAATGACACACAGTTTGGAGGCAATGGCAAAGGTAAAAGGCATCAGACGAGGCAAAAAGTACAACCTGATGACTCAAGTGATACCCTTATATGGCTTTGGGATCCTTCTTTACATCCTTTACATTATACATAAGGTAATTTTAATTTCTAGAGCTTCTATATACTATTTGTTATTAACTTCATGCAGAGCTATAGTATGGTAAATGTAACTGTATACTCAATTAATCTAATTATAATCATGTTTATGTTCACAGCTGACATGTAGGGGGAAGGCTAATAAACCAGGGAAGAACTCTGCAGTAACCGTGGGAACCAGGAAGAACACAATAAGTAAGAGAACTACGAGAAATGTAAAATCATTTTCTTCTTCTTAAGATTGAGGGGGATACGTTTTTTGACGTGTCCAAGTGTGCATTGTGTTTAGTGAATTATATTTTAACATCAAAACAATGTTGTCCCGTGTAAATTGTGTAGTCACTGCTAATGAGCTTGCCAGGCTGCAGGAGAGACTTCTCCAAACTGAAGAGATGATGGAGAGGATTGTGTCCAGGAGGAACAATAGTTCTGGGAGGTGAGACTTATTTATTCATTTATTTTTATCTGCTTGTGTTTTACTTCCAGTAGCACCACAACAACAAAGAAACTGTGATGAATTAACTAAGTAAAGACAAATAAAGAAGAAGTAGTCATAAAATACATTTGTATGTATTTGTTTTATAGAGCGATATACACAGGCAGGGTTACTTTACTTCACTCTGTGCTGCTCTCTAGTGGTAGACGAAGGAGGAGTAAAACCACCACGTCAAAAAAGGAGGAGAAATTACTCAGGCAGCTGAGACAGATCACACAGCTTATTCAAGAGAGCCGATTGGAGGGAGCCTCCCCAGAGATGGAGGCCGAGGAGGTCCCATACGGTGCAGACTGGGAAGGTGCATCTGAAATGTCGAACTGCTCCCATTTTTTGCACAATTTGCATTTGCTCAAGTTGTTACAGCCGTGAAATGAAGTGCATTTTAAATTTGAGATCAAATCTAATCTCTATCAAATCCTCACAATAAAAATCTGATGAAGTCTCTTTGAACACCAATGCAGGTTACCCAGAGGAGACCTACCCAGAGTATGATGAACCCTGCCTCAGACGTGGGTTTAAGACGGTTAAACTAGAGGAACCCCCCACACAGCCCACCGCTGAGGCCCTAGCAGAGAGGATGGAGCAAGAGGAGGAAGAGGTTATGGCAAGGAAACTTTCCATAGTGCGAGAGGAAGAGGAAGAGGAAGAAGATGAGGAGGAGGAGGACACAGAAGCACAAGATGATGAGGATGAAGAGGAAGAGGAAGAAGAGGAGGGACTAGAAGAAGCTATGGGAGTAGAGGAAGACATAGATGAGGAAGAGGAGGAGGAGGAGGAGGCAGAGAAAAGGCAGTTGCTCCGTCCTCCATCATCCCAGCCGGGTCCTGAAAGAACGACAACAAGAATTGGTTTGGAGGCGAAGAAAGAGCTGCAGTGTAACAATAGCGGGAAGAAGCAAATCAGCTTCAGCGAGCACAAGGATGTCTTCCACTACCCTAAAGAGGACACTTACGAGGATGGGGAAGAGGACAAGGAAGATCAGATGGAGGAGGAGGACGAGGACACAGAAGTGGAAGAAGAGGAGGAAGCTGATGAAGATGACCCAGTGATGGAGGCAGAGAGCCTGCAGTTCAGCTGTGATGGCAGTTCAAATCCAGAGGAGGAAGCAGAGGAGGATATAGAAGGCAATATTTTAATGTCAGCAAACGTGGAGGGGGAGGGTCGAATCTATGCAGACACACCCAAGGAAGTCGGGGTGAGCGGCCTGAGGATGCGGAACAGGAGGGAGACATAAGGACTTTTCCTGCTTCTCAAATGCGTTTGAAAACAGACAGTGAACTCAGACTTGTGTTACTATTACTTCCTTATATGTTTAAACCAGGGGTGCCCAATCCCGGTCCTCGAGAGCTACCGTCCTGCAGCTTTTAGATGCATCCCTACTCCAACACAGCTGAATCAAATGGTTTGATCTCTTCAGCATGCCATCATGTTTGGCAAAGGCCTGATAACAAGCCATTCATTTGATTCAGGTGTGTGGGAACAAGGATGCATCTAAAAGCTGCAGGACGGTAGCTCTCGAGGACTGGGATTGGGCACCCCTGGTTTAAACCATAAAATCCAAACTAAACAGAGGCATGCAGTTATGTTCTTAAGTGATACTTTTGTACAAATAAATGTTTCCCTTTACCACAAGCACCTCAGATGACTGCAATGCATTTTGTTTTCTATTTACATTCACATTTCCAGAACAATTACACCCCTATGAAAGATTTAAAGGGGATAATGGTACTTTTTCATTCAGAATTTCACGGTTTCTTCTTTTAAAACCTATTCAGTACATTTGCAATATGTTAAACGCTACACTCAATGTGTTAACCTGTTATAATTTTAAAAGCTGTCCACATCCACGGTGTTCACCCTCACAGCTGTTTTCACTTCTTTGCCTGATTAAACCACTTTTTAGGTCAGCGGAGATCTGTATAACAGTGCTCAGTGTTCAGTCAGTCAGGTTAATTTAATCATCTGTGTGGGTGTGAAAAGCCTTTAATTTAAAGAACTGAAGGGCAAGTCTCAATTAAATCTTGATCTTGGCACCTGAAACATTTTGTTTCGCACAGTGTGAAGCTTTCTATCTAAGTGTGTGTTTAGTTTCCACTGCATGTTTCCAGAATGAGAGTGTGCTTAATGACAAACATGGAGACGCACAGATGACAATGGGTCCAAGTATCATCCTGATACTAACAGCAGTCAGGGTGTCGTTACCTAGGCTGTAGAGGTCTGTCCATCCCTCCATGGATATGCCTCCCCAGACCATCACTGACGCACCACCAAACCAGTCATGCTGAATGATGCTACAGACATAATTACAGACAGGGCCAGGTTCGAAAAGGGGCAGCCAGCTGCCGTGACCTGTTGGTGATGAGGGGAAAAAGAGAGCAAAGCACACAAAAATTGAGTACATGATACAAGATTCAGTCATTTTACGATGTTTTATTTGTATTGACTGCACCTGTTTATGCATAATTGGGTCACTCTACTTTTCAGTTCCATCAGTAAAAATGCTAAATTTGGGGATTTTTTCTTAAAACAACTTTGTTAACTCATTCACTGCCATGGACGTCTATAGCCGTCAATGGCAGTGAATGAGTCAATGGGTTTAACTCATTCACTGCCAATGGCTGGCAGTGAATGAGTTAACATAATCTTCAAAAGACAATGTAGCAGGAAATCTCAGCAAGTATTTGGGGTTTTTAAATGTTTTTACTAATGTGTTTGATGATTTACAACGAAATATTTGGTGTGTACTCAGAGGTTTTATGGTTAGAGTATCTAATCCAGGTTGATTAGAATAAAAGTTGGTCCAATAAAGCAAGATCATTAGAAGAAACTCAACATCATTTATTGATATACACAATTCAATTATGGTATTTGCCAATTAGACTCTGATGGCCCTTTACAGCAAAATTAATGAAAGATGAGCAGTGCGACTTAAGGTATGCCGAAGACAGCAAGCAGAAAGATGATTGGACGACAACGTTTTACGGTACGGGAAGGTGGAAGTGATGTAATGAATAGCAGTCAGACACCTGAGGAAGCAGACAGATGAGTGAATGCAGATATTCCTTCTTGAACTTACACCTGAGCTTTATCACACACCTGGATTTGTAACCAGAAAAGTAAAGTATTGTAACAGTGTTTATTTCTTTGTGTAATAAAGACACATGACCATGTTCTATGATCGCTGTACTAACTTCTGAAACATCTGGATTCTTGAGGAAACAGAAATCATATTTTGGAGTATTTTTATGTAATTTTATTTCTTTTTTCCATGAACAAAGGACTGTGTACCACCAAAGTAAATTGTACACCATTTACTGTACATTACAATGACAGCACTAAAAACAAAGTGACAGAACCTCTGGCTCTTGGACACATGTATGAAAAGCAGACTTTACAGCAAGAGTATCAACAGTTTTAAAATAGAAATTTGAAATAGTTAGAACACAGTTGAGTACAAGAATAGCACATTTGATAAAGATTTGCTCAGAACCCACAGTAACAATAGTGGAGATTATTCGTCACCTCCATTCAGCATTTTTTTTTTAATGGTCGTAAAATACAAAATACCGTCATATATTTGAGAAAGGATACTGCCCCATAAGGAGCAAGAGGAATAATAGTTTGAGTAAAAATATGAACAGCAATAAACTACGTGATGTAGAAACTTACTGCCAGTCAGATGAGGAATGTATCATACTCCATCTCAGTGAAGCACAGAGCTAATTTAATACATAAAGCAAAAGATGGAAGATGCATCGAAGCTATGGTAGTTTCACATTGTACGAGTATGTCTGTTGGCAGTAAGTCAATTTCTGTTCGGTACATTTTCCAAGCAGAGATCAGAAGATACCAGCACAATCTTAGTGTCACGGCTGGGCAGCTGGTGTGTTTAAGGTATGGACCCAAAAAGCGGACGTGAGAGAACTGAACTAAAGTTAAACAAAAGGCGAGCTTTCATTTGGGCTGACACAAGAATCAAAGGCGAGAGGAGGACTACATAAACATAAATAAAGAAAAAAACTTAACTCGACAGCTAAGACTATAATTTTGACTAAGACTGACATGGGGGAAGATAGGCAGACGACCTGACAACGAACAGTAAGAGACAAAAGACTTAAATGTGCACATGAGGTGATGAGGGGCAGTGGAGACACGTGAGGAAACAGGTGACTAGAATGAACATAATGATGCCACAGGAAAATGTAAACCTAAATACAACGGGCATGGAAACGAGACTTTCAAAATAAACAGAAAACATGACGAGACGCAGACATGACAACATGAAGGACTAAAACAAAGGTGCCAAAACACAGGGGGGAATCTACTAAACAATGAACAATAACAGCAACCTAGCATAATAGAAATTAACTAGATAAGCTTAACTAGAACATAAAAACAGTGAAACTAAAAACACTGAGCCAGGACCGTGACACTTAGGCCTGAGTACCTCAGATATCTGCTATATATCTGTTGCCTGATTTACAGTATTATGTAAATAAATAGCCATCTATTTAGTGCAACATGTTCTGGACCCTAAATATAATTTTAAGTTAAAATCTTAAGATGCACACTTATTATTATCTTCTGAATGTTGTGCAACCTCAGGCATTGTTTTTCAGTCGAAATGAACTTTCATTAAAGAAAAAAAAATTCTAAGTAGCTACAGAGAAATCCTCTCGGTGTATGTGAGGAAAGCAAAAAACGCAAAGACCAATTCAAGCTCAGCTCCTTTTACGGCCAAGGTGTAACACTGGAATTAGTCTTCAAAGGCACAATAAAGTATGTACAGCTATAGCTCATCCACCACAGACTTCAAAGTAAAGTGCACCATCATCCTACACATTCACGTATATGACACTGTGACACAATATTGTATATGATACACAGCACTGTGTAACATGCCTTTCCCCTTTTCATACCTCTAATTTTTTTTTTTGTTTTTACTGTGGATACAAGTGATCTTCCTCTCATGACATTTAATGTGCTTGCAGTTCCGTGGAACGATTACAGCAGAATTTGTTGCAAATGACAGCAGAGAACATAAAATGTGCAGGTAATAAATATGTCAATAAAATAAATACATTGTGACATGCATGTTATTATTAATTCAGTAAGTATATAAGCAGTATCCATGCTCGAGGAAGCGTGTGACTTTGTGTTGGTAGACTACATAAACCCAGTCAACTTTTTTTTTTAAACTTACTGATGTATAACGGTTAGTTATAGTTCACAGATAAAGAAATGTTAAATTACTAGAACTACTACATAAAGAAACATATTTATAATGCCAGTGCAGTACAAAATGACTATAGTTATCAAAACAAATGAATCTGATTTGGAAAGTGGATTACTCTTTGTGCTTGTTTTCTTCCACTGACAAACACCATCCTGAGGTCCCACCCCACCCCCACACACATACGTACACATAAGTTAAGTCCCATAAAGCATTTCAGGATATGTGGGACTTCCAAGGTAACGGGTGATCTCAAATCAGCGATACATAAGCAGCCCTTGTTGAGACAACAGGAGGAGTTGTTATCCACTGAACTTCAGGCTGGAGTCTATTCACAAGCTAACTTGCTGTCAAAGCTGGAGAGGGCAATAGCAAAGGCTTGCAGGGCACACATTGGGTAGTTATAGTCCATGGTGAACACATCTTCTGCCACACGGCCAAACTGCATCACAATATAGTCAGCTGCAGAGGGGAAAACAAGTAGGAAACAGATTATGTCTAAGCTGATTTGAAACATTTCCCCTTTTTACTGTTTCTTCACAAAACTCATAAGTACCTATTTCTTTATAGCAATATTAATACAGATAACTGACAAAATAAGCTGTATGATGTAACGTATAGTGTAAAATAATCTGCCCCTCAGCAACAGTTCCACTAACTTTCTGTAGTTTCTCTTTGGCTGCTTTTTCACTCATTTTCAATCCAGTTTTTGTTCCTTTCTTTGGAACTATGAAAAAAGTCAAATATAACACAGTATGATGGGCAAAAAATTGTATTTTATGCCAGCAAGTGAAGCAGTGTGGGATCGTCTCAACAGAGAACAGAACAAAAGGCATCCAACATTCAAAGAAGAGCTTTGAGAGTCCTTCAAGAAACCTGGAAAACTATTCCTGAACACTCCTGAAAGAAATTCTAAATCTGTCTGACAAGTACCTATATGTAAAATAATACTGTCTAATTTAATAGCATCCACAGTATCAGGTTATGTGGCTGTCTCAAACAGTCATTGGGTAAAACAAGATTATAAAACAGAAACAGACCTTAGTCTTTAGCCTTTGTTTAGTATTTAGAAATGTTATGTGTGGACGAAAGCTTACGGTCATTGTCGTGAATAATTTGGAAATTCTTAACGGAAGCCTGAGTGACTCTGCCGTGGAAGTTGAGCACGTAGGACTGTGTGTCATCGTTCCACACAGGCGTCTTGTTGTGAAGTTCAATCACGCTCTCTGTGTTCTTGTTCTGCCACCTGGCCAGCAGTGACTCATGATCCTGTAATGAAGAAGAATAGAAAAGCCTTGGACATGGACACCATATGTATCGGATCGATTAAATAAGTATTAGAAGAGGCTGAACTGGTCAGAGCAGCTGCGACTACTGAGAAATTGGCCAACACATACATTTCGTGGCCGAATAGAAACTCTCTCGTGGTCCATGTTCATTCCAGGAATGATGACACTCATTTTTCGAGGCCCTTTAAATCCTAAGACATTGGTTTCCTACATTTAAAAAAGAGAATTAAAAAAGATAAACAGATCACCTCTCAATGCCCTTTCTTAAACAAATGTTATCCTAAGGTGGATTACTGAATGTTATTTCTGGATGCAGTTACATAAAGCTGTACTTTTCAAAGCCTTAGCTTTAGCTAATATTTGTCGTTTTGCTCACTGCCATCGTAGGACGACCGGCTGACGTCCATGTCATTTCATTTTTGACCTATTTTTAAACCATGACCTGGCAAAATGTAGCTCATTTAGTTAACCTTTATTTAACCATGACGCTCTTTTTCAAGGGAGACATGGCCACATCTCAATTTTAAACACTGCATCTGAATTTTTGCAGTGCGTTGTACTGTCATGTATGAGGTTGTTGTGGGAGGTTTTTCAGATCATATAAGTACATTTCTCATGAAAACAGATGATCAGTTACTATGCCGACAGTTAAGATATTTGCTAACTATGGCTATTTTAATTTCCTGTTTATGTAGCTACTTAGAGCTTGAATCACAGCTTGTGCTGCAAATAAAGGATGCACAGTGGTTGTCTGCTGCCAGGGCTTAGACAGGGAGGACAGAGCTGCTCCATTCACAATTCTGCTGCAACTTTTTTTCCATTTCTGCCTAATGCAGTTTTAAACAGGTTACTGGAAAAATGCATTATTTTAAATCAGTAGTATTACAGCATATTTCTAACAAAATCTAAATAATAATAATAATGCTGTATCTTTTCAGCAACGTGAAAACACAAGTATAGTCAAGTATAGTCTAGCATTTTGATGAACTCACATAGCAAATGGCTGCTAGCTCTTGACGCAAGTTGCTAGCTTCGAGGCTGGTGGTGCTCTTCATAGGGTTCAGACCGTTGTCATATACAGTGAACTTAGTTCCCATGAGGTTTGATCTGCAAACAAAACATTACACATTAAGGAATATAATGACTCTCTAAAACAAACACCGGCGGTGGGGCTCAAACTACCTGCGTAAATTAGCAGTTTTGCTATAATCTGGCATGTTTACATGTTATATTTTTCATAATACTTATGCCCACTAACATGCGCTATCCCTGCTAAATATATAAAAAACAAATAACTGGAAATAACAGGTATCCAGGTTTAATTACATAATGAAAACAGATCGCATGGTTTGACACTCGAGTTTTGAAATATGACCTGAGCTCCTTTGCAACAATTGTCACTGGTGTAAAACTTGTGTTTTTGTGCTCTCCCTGGAGTATAACTCCCTTTATCATCTCATTTAGTTTCAACTGAAACCACACCTTACAAAATGAATTATGTTGAATTCAGTAAGACTTAAGGTAGCGAATGAGATCATAAAATCGTCAAGAAGGTGTTCACAGATAAAATCACAAGTGGAGTGATTTTTCCAGAGCCTTCTACATACTGTCTGTGGATACAAACTGAAAGGGAAATAAAAGCAGAGTACAGTGTTTGCAAACCACTGCATGCTTTTGACTTCATGCCCCTCCAAATATAATTGTGTTCCACTCGAGTTCGTCCTTGTTGGCTTATGGCTCAGCAGTGATTGATAGACTGGATTTTGGCAGGTGGGTGGTCCAATCTAAATCCCGACAGACAAGGCAAGTGGCTAGTGCTCTGTCTTTAAGCAAGTTCTTACATGAGGTAAACACTGGCTGAAAAGTTGACAAAATATGGCATACAACATCCTTGACTCGATTCCCAGCGAGAGCACCTTTGCTTAATTTCATACCACCTTCTCCCTCCCTACCCCACTCGATCTTTTTTTCTCATACCACATTTACTTTCATATGTTGCACTCGCTTTTCGCTTAGAAACCTTTTTCTATAAAATGAGGAATTAGAAAACATATTCTCCGCTGTACTGTAGCGCTGATGTTTGATGTATTGTGCTGTTCAATCAATCATTAATTAGTTCTTACACTTTTTAGACTGTCAGTCATTAGTTCTTGCACTGCACACCAGTAAATGGCAATAAAGACAGAATCTGCAGGAAAATTTGTCCAACTATACTCAATTCCAGCTATGAAATAACCATTTATCTAATATTGGAGAACAACATTTGCATTTCTCGGTTATACTCGTCCAGTGTATTTTAAACAACTTTGACTTGACACCTACCTGTGCGGTGTAGGTGGTGCCATTTAGAAATGCTTCTTAAAAGCCACATGTTTAGCCGTCTCATTTAGATATCTCATTTAGGCCAAGGACTGATGAAAGGTCACTGTTCGTTCCAATTTAGACCGCCATCATTCAAGCAGGACAGTGCAAAGCTTTGAGCGGTACATCGACCAGTGGTCCAAAGACTAAAAGGTTGCACAAGCCCATATTTGATTAAACTCTAGAGGGGCTTCCATGGAGCCTTGAAGCTGTTTCTAATGATTATGTCAATCATGTTTTGTTTTGGTTTGTTTTTTAAAAAATACAATTAGATTAGAAATAGTAGTTCGAGCACAAAAGTTAAATAAGAAATCCAACACTTAGCATAATTACTCAGATTATGTATTCTGATCTGGAAGAAATTATTCATCAGTTAAAGTCTTGCACTTCTTTACTTGACAACATCCCCAACAAACTCTTCAAATCTGTGTCTCGTTGTTTTACAAATCATATTATCAATAGCTCTCTCCAGACTGGAATTTTCCCTGTTTCACTCAGATGTGCTGTAATCACACTGCTACTCAGCAAGAACAACTTAGAGTCATTGGTAATGATTATGGAGGCATTTCTAATCTTTCATTCCTCAAAATATTTAAAAAAAAATGTTTACAAACAACCGGATGAATGCCTTTCAAATCACAGCATTTATGATGAGTACCAATCAGGGTTCAGATCTAATCATAGCACAGAAGCAGCTCCTGCTAAAGTCATCAATGACCTGCAGATCAACAGTGACTCACAGAGAGTTGCAGTTTTACTTCTGCTTGATCTCACTGCTGCTTTTGACACTGCTGATCGTGACATTTTAATTTAAAGGCTGAATGACTCAGTTGGTTTACCAGGTCAAGTTCTTGATTTGCTATCATCATACCAAAAGAGGATCTAGATGTGTTCTTATGTTCTTATGTTCTTTCTTGGTACTATCATAAAGAATCATAATATTATCTTGAAATTCTTATACAGATGATACATAGTTTTACCCATTATCGTCAAAAAATATGTTCATATTTATCATCCCTTCCTCTGAAGCACAATGAGCGAGTCAGAAACCTTGGCAACATTTTGGACAGTGATCTCAGGTTTAATAAAAACATCAATAAGGTTAGTAAGAACTGCTTTTCTTATGTTAGAAAAGTTAGAGGATTCTTATCTCAAAGGGAAATTGGTCCATGCTTTCATAGAAATTAGTTTAGATTATTGTGGTGCTCCATTTGCAGGACTCTCACAAATAATCAGTAGGCCGACTCTCGTCGCATTCAAAATGCAGCAACAGAGTCCTTACAGGTACGCACAAATTTGACCAAGCAGTGTTGAAGTCACTTCATAGACTCCCAGTGCAATACAGAATTACCTGTAAAAGCTTTTTATTAGTTCATAAAGCTCTTAGTAGTTTGGCCCCTTGAGTACATCTCTGACTTGCTCACTGTTTATAACCCAGTCAGATCTCTCAGGTCATCAGGTCCAGAATTTTTAAATGTTCAGATGTAAGTATGCTGAGGGAGTGTTTGGTTACTGTGGTCCTGTTCTTTGGAACAAGCTGCTCACACAGACCTACACTTAATAGCTGTGTGTGTTTTTTAAAGATTTATTTTCACTACCTTAAGGTATTGTACCTTTTTAAATGCGCTTCTTTCTTCTGTGTTAAGCACATTGACTTTAGATATAATGAAATGTGCCATATAGATTAACATTGCCAATGCCATATCTAATTCCTAATGTAAGCTGCTAAAGTGTTTAATACAACAAAGCCACTGAGGACTTACCTCAGTTTGCCAATAAAACTCTCTCCACCTCGAGACAGATCAGTTGGATCAATGGAGATGAGGTAATTTGATGTTTTACTCTTTTTCCTCTTTCTCCCAGCTAACAGGAACACCTGTTACCAAACCATATTGTCAAACACCTACAGACAATCAACATGGTTTGATACCACAAAGCTGCATTATTTGAATATATAAGTTAGATTAGAGTCCAGATGTTAACAACTTACTGTAAAAAAATTCCCTGACAGATATCTTGTGTAATATGTTTTTAAACCTTAAAGACTCGTCTCACCTTCTTGCCATCCTCTCTCTCCAGGTGGAGATAGTAGGTCGGATACATGCCTCTGTCCATGCCCTTTTTGTCCCTGGTGATTCTGCACTTCACTCTGACCCCCTGCGGTGCTGGGCGCAGAGAAAACTCCTCAAGGTCATCAACATCAATGGCAGGTTCACTGACTGGTGGAGTGGGTGCTGAGGCCACCTCCTGTAGGATCAAATATGGCAAGAGCCCTCGTGAAATGGTGGACTGATGAGCATTAAAGCAGAGTAATGAGTCTGGAAATCAAATTGTCCACTGGGATTAAGAATGAGCACACTGTGTCTAAAATAAGAACCTGAAGCAGAGACAGAACATTGAAATGACTGAAGGGAAAAAATTAGAGTGGAAAGAAGAGCAAAGAGAAATTATGTTATCAAAAGGGGAAAGAGACAGCAAAGGCTGGGAAGTCCATAACTGTGTGTTTCATTCTGTGCTTTTCTACCTAGTTATACTTTTACTGCATTCGCAGTGTGTTTGCACTTAAAAAGGAAGTCATTGCCAATCAGACGCTTTCCAGATGGTATAACATATGGAATCAACATCTAATGCTACTGTTCAGTTTTGACTAGACCCCCTCTTTCCTGAACTCCTCCATATATGCTGCAGATGCAAATTTCTATTTTTAACTCCATAAGACATTTTGCCACTGATACTCAGTACAATTCTTGTGTACTTTGGGATACCTCAATCTTTTCTCCTTGTTTCCCTTCCATAAGAATGGCTTCTTGAAAGCCACATATCCACTGAGACTATTTCTGATGATGGTTCAGTGAACAAAAAGTGGATCAACTAAAGGGCCAGATGTATCTCTGTCCTGTGACATGCCTTTTCTGTTTTTCCCCCCATATCTTAAAGACGTGACATTTCAGAATTGGATCTTTGCTAAGTTGTCTTTTATGTGTGAATACAACACTGGTTAATCCCTTGAGTTTTATGCTTGAATGATTCATAGGCCAGGCTTAAACGGCTCAACAAAAAAGGGAAAAAAAACCTCTGATAATGGTCAGGTACAAGGACTGTACAGAACATTAGCAAAAAGCAGTTAATATCCAAAGAAAAGATGAAAGGCTAGGGCACTATGGCCCAATATCACGTTAAAAACAAAAAACTAGAAACTCTAGCTTCTTGGAAGCAAAGATTGCAAAAAAATGAAGGGTGGCTCAAGACTTTTGCACCACACTATATCTATAAACAAAGACATTTTTGTACTTTGGCTACTTTCTTACGAGTGCACTGCAACTCTCGTGTTACCTGAAAGAAGCTGTTGGTCCAGTTTATGACCAAACACTATCTAAAAGATTATCTGCATATTTTAAAAAATATGCAGATAATGAGCAAAATGCTCACTGAGGTAAGAAAACAACTGAGGAACAATCATAGCTTTAAAGGAATCACTTGAGCTGGTTAACATTTCTGTTATTGAGTCTTCCTCAAGCAAATTGAAGTTGTATGTGTCCTCCCCCCAAAACATGACAGCACACCTGCATCCACAAGACTAGTAAGAAGCAAAGTACAATGTGTGGTCCTAGAAAAACATGGAAAAAATAAACCTGTTTCTGAAACCTGTTTTCTAAAACTACTTTTATTGCACCATGTTCATTCACTCTTGAGCTGCTGTAACATGAATCAAATGGCTGAATTGCCACATCAGCATACAGTCAAGTTCTATAGAGTCTTGCTAATGACCTACTAATTGTATTCAGGTTTGAGACCCCTGGCATATGGGAAATACTTAATTTGTTTTAAATTAAGCTATAATTGTCTGCAACTCTACTTTCAGCTGGGAAACTATCCAAACTGGTGATAAAATAGCAGATTTTTGTTTTTTATTAGCTACTGTCAAAAGGTGCTCGGTGCTGCGCAAAAAGACATGCAGAGAGCACAAATTCATGCTGTGAAATTAATTTTACCTTGCTGGACTTTTTACTAGTGGCAGAGCCTGGTCTTGTGTTGCTGTTGAGCTGTGAAGAGCTGGAGCTAATTTCATCATCATCATCCTCCTCTTCATCAAAATTCATGCTGCTCGATATACCTTCACAGGAAGGATGGAAAGAAGGATCGAGAGGAAGAAAGAACAAAAGAAAGAAATTAAATTGGAACTGTGGCTAAATACCAGACTTAAATACCAGAAATATGAGACTACCAGACTGATCCACTTGTGGCTGTGTTTTATCTGGTGTGTTTTCACTGATTACAGTCTCATTTAATGAGCAATTTTGTTGTAGTTTTTGGCACATAAAACTTGCTGAAAATGTATCTTACTTAAAGCATTGTGATGTCTTACAAGAAGAAAGCGTAGCGTTCATGCTGAGACTGCTAAAACAACATTCTTGCCACTTAAAATAATCTTTTTATTTACTTTTAATTTTGCAAAGTTAAACCCAGTTAAGCACCTGAACTCTAACCCTCATCACTCAACTCCCTCTCACAGTACACTGTGATGAAAAACTGTCATAATAGATCAAGGAAGTACGTGCACTATTACAACTCTCTCTACTACACTGTTGCATCAGTGCATTTGATTGTAAATTACAGTTCACATTTCCCTTTGCTGCATATAGATTATACAGTTTTTGTGTTAATTATGTATGGAACAATTGATGTGTGTTAGCGCTGAGTGTTTACAGTACGAATAATTATATTATTTTTCATTCAGATGCTGGATTTTAAAATGGCCTATTTATTTGGAGTTGTGTGTTTTTTAACATGAGTCAGTGGTTTTCATCCTCCCACCAACACAACGCAGCAGCAGACCAGAACGCCGTGGGTGTAAATAAGGACTTGTAGTTGTGCTATTGCAGAAGCAGTGGCAGAAGCTTTCTTGAGCGCTGTCAGTACCTTTTTTGAGCATGGTCACGCGAAGATCCTGTTTACTCTGAGACTGAGCGCAGCTCATCACGGGCTCTGCCTCGGCCTCCTCTGAGGTGGGGTGACCCACTGTCAGGATCTGGATCTGACTGTCATCCTGCTGGGAAGCCAGGCCATCGATCGCTGCTGAGTCAAAATCCCAGAAAAGAAAAACAAACTCTTTCAGAATGACTCACTTCTTTTCCACTATCAGTATTTCATGCTGTTGTAAGATTCAAGTCTAAATGAACCACTGCAAAGTACAACAAGGGCAGGTCATTCAGCAATAATTTGTGCATTAATCACATAGTCAAACAGCCTGAGTAAATCTGACAACATTCCCATTTCTCCACTTTTGGGCATTTTGTTTTATGTAATTGTTTTGCTCTGTGTCTTCAATATTCAATCAACTTCTAAAGTGTGCATTCAGGCAAAAAGAACACGTCTCCACTTGTCCTATGAAAAAAAAATTAAAAAAGAAAAGAAAAGAAAATATTGCATAGAGTTTGCAGGCATTCAGATTTACAGCTCTATTAAGGTCCCGCCACTGCATTTAAATCATGTTGTGCAGCACCTTAATTCTTTTCTTCTGTTGCATGAACTAATTTTGGGTGTAAGTTTTGGCTGCTGGACAGATGACCTCACATTTCACTCTAGAAAACCTTATACAAAGAAATTCACGGTCAACTAAATGACTGCAAGTTGTCCAAATCTCCCCTCCACTGCTGTGCTGCCAGTTGTTATGAGGTGTTCATTTTTCTCCAAACATCATGCTGTACATAATAACCAAACATCATCACTTTGCCCTCATCTGTTCAAAGGACAGTGCTCCATTCTATTGTCTTGTAGTATTTTTTCAGATGCAAACTTAAGCCATATTGTCATGTTCTGCTTTCCCCTAAGCAACCCTTCGAAACAAGTCATGCTTTTTCAGACTTTTTCTGATTGTACTGACATGAACTTGAACATTTTTTTTATTTTGTCCAAGAAGAGCACAGTTTGACCTTGGGATGAAACTTCTAGGAAGTCTACCCAGGGAAGAGGGTGGCATTATGCTAACACACATCCGGAAGCTCCAGACTAACTGCAAAAAATGTTGGTTTTAGAAAAATGTTCACACTTGCTGATGATGAATGTACATAGCTGCATAACATCCTGTAACAGCTGTCATTTTGACGTGACTGCATATTCTACTCAGTATATATGTTATATATTAACATGCTGCTTTAACAAAATTAGGTCAGTCTTATCTTTTGATTTCTTATTCATTCCCCTGTCTTTCTTTTCCTTCAGAGATATGCGTGTAAAAATCAAGAATCCTATTTTTATTTTATGAAAGTATGTAGAAGGCTGCATTTTCATATCTTCATTATCTAAACTGAAAATGAACAACCTCTGATCTTGCTAGAGCTCATTTTCTAATGACTGCATCATTTCTGCTTATGCTTTAACGAATCAGAGCACGAGACAGAAGAAGAAGTGAGACAGATCAATAAGTGGTGAATCTGGCACTACTGGCCTGGATAATCTTTTACCACAGTTGAATCTAATTCACTTTCCTGGGACAAAGTCATTCCAAAGGCAAGCATCTGCTGTATTGCAGTATATCAGATGCCAAATGTCTCCAAAGTCAGATATTGTTGATCGTTTTTTTGGCAAACACCTTAACTATTATATTTCATTGTGCTCAGTCTGCAATAACACACATTGAAGGTTGAACGGCATGGAAGCTTAAGGGAAACAATGACAGCAATTGTAGTTCTTTTAATCTTCTAATGTAGGTCTTCATTTGTGGTGTGTCAGTCTGTCATACATCATCACAGACACTGAGCTCTGACGACTTTGGCACCATGGCAGGGGATAAGAGGGCAGCCGAGTTTCACTCAGTTGTGCTGTTGCCAGCTGTGGCTCAAAAAAGTCACTGGGGAAACGTTATCTGAGGAGGGCATACAGAGCTTGGATAGACTGCTGAAGCTGCTGGATAGTAAGGATTTTGGCTCCTCTCTTTTTCACACAGGGGACCGCTTCTAAAAGCTGATTATTTGGTGTTTAAAAATGGATGTGCAAAGCCCAAGAACAGTATGTTTATCCATTTTTCACACAGTTTAATTAACCATTTGAACCAGCACACTGACCTTTGTGTTTCCCCTTCCTCTCCTTCTTTTCACTGCCTGTCTGTGGAGTGGAACTGGCTGATGCTTTGCCCTTTTTGGCTGAGCGTGGTGGCTGTGGATCCGACATCACCTTCACCTCTTCCTGTTCAGCTTCTTGCACTGAACACAGGAATGAACACGACTGAAGCACATGATGGGTTATAATAAATATGTCTTTCACATTAAACATTACGTTATGTTCTAGTGTAATACACAATACCATTTAAAAGTATTTGCCCCTTTTAGATATATATTTTTTAATATAAACATAACCTGAGTAAATACAAAATGCCATTTTTAAATGAGGATTTAATTTATTAAGGGGAAAAATGCTATCCAGACCTACCTGACCCAATGCAAAAAAAGTTATTCGACCCCTAAAACTAATAACTGGCTGTGCCACACTTGACAGCAAGAACTGCAACAAAGTTGTTCACATCAATGTGAAGGAATATGAAGCAATCCTTTCTACAGAATTGTTTAAATTGAGCCACACCGGAGCATTTTACATCATGAATGGCCTGTTTAAGGTCACTCCAAAGCATCCCAATCAATCAACTTTGAAGCCATGAAAAAACCTTAATCTGTATTTTTTTAGTCAGTCAGAGGTGGACTTGCCGATGTGTTTTTGGGTCATTTTTGTGGTGCACTAGAACTATGCCATAGAATAAGAAATCAGGAAGGTGGAAAACACTTTTTCACAGCAACCTATTGCAGTAAAAATGTTCAATGTGTTTATTTGATCTTACAGTCACAATCAAAGTGACTGTAAGATCAATTTTTTACTCAATGTGGGACTAATACTGGGCTGCAAATCTGTAGCTAAAATCACTGCAGGTTTACAGTCCAGAGTTTCCAGCTTAGAAAAAGTGTGGAGCAAACTGTGAACGAAGGCTAGAATGTTTTTATTCATTTTCCCGTAGCATTGTTATGGTTTATTATTCTTTTTTTTTGCATCAGAATAAAAGAATATGGCAGAGGAACATCTTTCTCTTCTCTCTACAGGAAATTTGACAGTTCTTGGCCTTAATCCCAGAAACTGTCCCTCAAAAAATAATTAAATAAATAAAAATGCTCTGCCTGGCCTCTGTGTGTAAATAAGAAGACTTCAGCGGCCCCAGATATAACAAATGGTTATGTCTATAACTTCTGTTCCCTGAAGGAGAGTAACTAGGTACAAAATATAAAGTATTGCATAATAACTTTATTTATATAGCACTTTTCAAAACATCAAGTTACAAAGTGCTTCACAGTTCGAATAAAAGCTGCACACTGATGATACGTGTACATGAATGAAATGAAGGGGAACGGATAAAGGAAACCCTAACCTATGAAAATGAGTTTCAGCATTCGCTTAAAACAAATAACAGACTGAGCCAAACTGATTGACTTCAGAAGGGTGTTCCACATTTTGGGCACTACAACCTCAAAAGCATGATCAGGTTTTAAAATCAGGCACCAGTTAGATGATCGGAGAGGCTGGATGCATTCGTCGTGGTCATCCCTCAGTTTAATAGCTGCTCTTCAGTGAGCCAGGCAAGCGGCAACCTTGTGTTGTACCTTGTTCCGCTTAACATATCTACTCATTCTGTTTCAGTCAGTTCACTCAGTACAATACACACAGCATGGGACATATGAACATACATAAATATACATTAATCAGAGGACAAGTTGGACAATCAGCACCTTAGTTCTTAACGAGCAACTGAAGGGGATGTAACGTCCAAACGATAGACAGACCAGATGATGGACCAACTAGCTGCAGCACAAAAATTAATTTAAAAATTATTTAATTTAAAAAGGGCCCATAAGTTTGCTATACCTCTGGTGGAATCCCGTGCACCTTTGGTGACAAAACGCACAGGCTTTGGTTTCAGTAAACATTCTTATAGCGTGGACAATCCCCACTGTCCCCTGGGGACAGTAGTGAACAGAAAATTTCTGCTTTACTTGCTTTGGTTTTGGTTACTCATACCAAAATCCAAAGCAAAATTACTGCACAAGAAAACTCAAAATGAGTGCTCTGTGGACAGCCTATGCACCAACTGACCAGTGGAGGCTAACACAATCAGGCGCAGTTAAGCTAACTTCAAGCCACAGACAGCAGAGCTAACTAGCAGTAGCTAGCTAGCCCGACTCAGCAGAGGTTTTCTTGGCAAGGTAAAGAATGTAAGAAATAAGGGGTGTATGTGATAACACGGTGTATATGTACAGCCCCACGTGCACCTATGTCATCACAAGTCATGTGCCTTAAAGCAGTGAACAGAAGAGGTCTTCATCCAAGACTTGCGGGGCTGTGATATCCCACATTACGTGTAGTACTTCGAATCGACTGAAAGGGAACACAGTTTCTGCTCCTGTGTGGTTTGATTTGCAGCACTGCAGTAGATGATGCAGTGTGTTGTATTCCCTCTACATGATGTCTTATTTAAAGCTGTAAATTTTACAGCTATGCAACACTAATCATTTAAAAAACGGTTTCATGTCTGGTTTATAGTTCTAATTGGGATGTCAGGAAGAACAAACACTCTTTATAAATAAGAAAGACTTATTAAACGAACAGTGCGACTTCTTTATTTCTTCAGCTGATGTTTTTCTTTAATTCTCTGTTTAAGCTTTCTGAATCAACACAGCCAGAGAGGAGTGCAAGCTTTACCATGGTAGATAGTGCTGCTGTTGCTGCTGAGGTAGGATTCCACCAGTGGAGCCTGTTCCTCACTTTGCTTGGCCCGACGGGTCCGTGATCTCCCATCCACATTAGACTGGACCATCAGGGGCTCTTGCCTCTTCTTCTTCTGCTTCTGTTCAAGGAGTGCTCGCTGACATTTCAAGCAAATGGAAAAATAAAGGTAGAGTTTCAACAAATAGAAAAAGTCACTATCTTTACTGATCTTCACTGAAGTAATGACATTAGAGACCAAATGCCGCCATGTTTACCGTGACTGAGTACCAGCATGCCATGTCTGAAAGTGGTAGATAATCGTTTCAGTAGAAGATTATCATTTGCAATTCATTATTAAATTGGTGTCAAGAAAAAAGAACCGAAGGCAAAAAGCAGGAATGATATGTTTTGTCAGTCCATCATGGTCTCAATGTGTTTGCGTCATCATTAGTAGTGAAATTTAACAATGCGCCATTTCAATTCATTAGCTTTCATTTTCTTTCCCTGCTTTCCGCCATTTTCCCTACTGAGCGTCATCTTTCTTTTTTTTTACCAGTTACTTCCGTTCACTTTACCCTCATTCATTTAATAAGCACCACCACAAGGAGTCATTAAGTAGTGATTTCAATTGGCGAGGGAAATCCATTTAGAGTAGGCACATAGACATATCAATATTGGCGCCAGTGATTCAGTAAGAGCTATTATTGCCATATCGAATTTGTAGTGAGATAATTTATCTGAGTTTCAGGAGCTGGACCACAACTCCAAACACTCCTCTTCCGGCCATATGTCTATAAATGTCTACTTGTGCCACACATCCATTTGTTCTCATTTCTGCGACCCACCCTCCCTCTGCTTTTTCTCTGCTTGTCAACCTCATT
Source organism: Copadichromis virginalis (assembly GCF_057382275.1). Classification (NCBI taxonomy): domain Eukaryota; kingdom Metazoa; phylum Chordata; class Actinopteri; order Cichliformes; family Cichlidae; genus Copadichromis; species Copadichromis virginalis. Next base: position 21,842,716 of record NC_140618.1, read on the forward strand.
CGAAGTCATCAGAGATATGCCAGGCCTGGGAGCTCGATGAGGCCTTCCTCAAACCGCAGCCTCCGGCCTAGCCTGTTGCTTCATAAACAAAAACATTTGCCATCGACATTTAAAGTTGAGGTCCTTGCTACTGCAATATAAATCAAAATTACCTCAGTTGACGGTTTTGTAAAGATTCAGCTGCTGATTAAGAGCACCACAAAGACAGAAATATATACCTTCATTCCCTTTTACAGTACTTGGCAGATATGACAGAGATTATAAAAGAGCATAGAAAGATCAGTGCTGGACATCTAACAGTGTGCTGCCTAAACCAGTATGACCAGAGGCTGAATAAAGCTATTCATTTGGCCCAACTGTCAGCTCTATGCAAGTCTTCAAACCAGAGCTCATCAAATATTAAAAAGGTTTCTATTAGTGGAAACTTCAGACTGCAGAGCAGTGGAGCGCTGTGTCCTGCAAAGCTCACTTCTTTTCCAAGGCAGTGGTGGTTAAGCTAGCAGAGGCATTTTACACAGTGAATTTATTTAATGATTAATGGTCTCACCTGTGGATAAAGCACTTAACAAACTTTCGCATAAAAGGTTTGAAAAACACAATATTGTGCATGCTTCTATCTCTTCCCCTAATATGTCCCCAGCATGTCGGATTTTTCTTTTTTTCTCATGTAGTGCACAGCAGGCTACAATTCACTTTAGGTGACTTCAAAATTGCTGAAAATTACTGAAATACAGGCAGACCTTAGGTGCTCTATTCCCATATCGGAGCAATCTGACATCACACAGACTTCTTTCACCTTTCTTAAATCGTGTATCTGTCCTCAAAGGAGTGTTGCGTATTCCTTATGCGGCGGGTTCTGCTTGTTAACTACACGTTTCTGCTCGTTATCCATGATGAGATCTGTTTGAACTCTGCTTTACAACCACCTATGAAAAATTTGTTTCTACAGATAAAAGCATGGCCATGCCAAGGCTTCACTAGTGTCAGCCATTGTAATCGCTACATGGGGAAAGCATGGGTCAGAATCTAAACTTAAGAAGAAGCCATTGCAGAATTATCAGTTCACTGTGACTGCAATATGAAGTTCACAGGGGAGGATGTCAGGTAAAACAAATTGCTTATTTTAGTTCATATTTTTTACACACACAGACCAGTACCTACATTTGGACTGCCAGAGTTCCCTAGAACTGGAGAGGCACAGGGAACAAAGGAGCACAGACGTCTGAAGAAAGCACTTAAAACCTGTGGCTATCCCATCTGGGCCTTCATTAAGTCAAAGAACATCAAGTCAAAGAGATTTATGGAAAAACAACACAACAACATCAAAAAAGAAGAAAAAAGCAGGCATAACAACATTGTCATTCTGCTTGTGGCTAGAGTGTTTGAGTAACTTAAAAGGCTTTTCCCCCAACTGAAGTTCCTGAGACACACGGCTAGAGGATAAAACACTTAAACACAACCTGAGCAATGTTATATATGCAGCCTAATGCAGCAAAGGGTGCACAGAAATATATACAGCGAACACCTGCATCAAAAGGATTGGGGGCACTCTCCTGTGAGCAGCAATGTACACAATTTGGACAGCCATGGTTTGAGAGAGGAGAGGAAAAAAGCCACCCGTGTTAAAATGGAAATACCATCTCTAAACAGGAAATGTGATTTACAACAACGCCTGTCAGCAAATTACGAAACAGTCCTGGCAACGCTCCCCACACACGGTTTTGCCTTCATTCACGCGGTTATTTGTGTGAATTTTGTGCGAACGATAACTCGCTGGTAGCCTTAAATGAATACCTGGAGCTGCACACCAGCTGCAGGCACTGAGGAAGCCTCTAGCATGAGAGGCGAAAGGCAAGGACCAAAAACAAGTCCAGAAATTTTCTCCTTCCCTGGATAAATGAGACAGCCTCTACACGATGTTTCAATCAATAACAATTTGTTTAATGATGCTTACGTGCCTGAAGCCCTCAACTGAGTGACATTAGGAATTGTATTCTTTATTCATTCATTCATTCATTTAGTCACGCATGAATAAAAAGCAGTTTACTTCAGAGTGAATCAGAACACATAAAACCTTATACCCACTGATGAACTATGACAAGCTTCCGCAAGCTTCTGCTGCTCTGACAAGGGAACGAGAACCCGTTTGAAGCACTCCACTTACATTATCCACTTCAGGAAAATAGCAGGACGTCAGAAGCAGCAGACTGCACTACGCATAGATAAGAGCTGAAAATGCTTCAACTGCAGCCTGAGTGTTTGTTTTGTTTGGATACAGTGCTGCTGACAACAAACAATGGCAACGGCAGTATTAGTTAGCAGGGTGTGAAATGGCCAAACATCACTTTGACTTAAGGATCCCGAGGGCCGTGCTGCGAAGTAAGTTCTTTGAGCAAGCTGGCTTAACAAAACCTAAAACCCCAGTGAGAGATAATGGGTATCACAAAGGTGGTTATCAACTTTCTCTGTTAACCCAGGCTTTCTGCTTCAGGCTGTGTGCGCGCTCACATAAAAGGGTGCATTTGATGTGTCATTTCTTTTTTCTTCTGTACAGAACTGACCTACTTCGGTCAGAGACATTATCACAGAACAACTGGTGGGGGAAAAAACAACAAAGGGCAACACTGGTACAGAACAAGAGAGCAATGCTGCAGAAAACTTCGAATCATGTAAATTTAGAATTAGTATACTTAGGCCTCTCGGTGATGACGGTTTTTTTTGCTGTTTGGCACATTAGATTTTTGAAACTTTAAACAATTTCCATTTAACATTATAGTACACTCAGCATGTTCATGTCTGTCACTGACCCACAGCCTTATGAAGGAAATGTGGAAACCCCCTAGTTTGTGAAATTAATGTCGCTAATTTAATATTCTTGGTGATGAATGGACCAACTGGTTATCTAATTTAAACTGCAATTCTAGCAGTATAAAACAACGTCAGAAGCACATTAGGCCAAGTATGAAAACATAATTATACATTTTTCCTCTTACTAAACAAATACACACTGCACACAGTTTGTGCTGATGTAACTTTCCTTGTGTAGTGTTTATGAGGTACAGCTAGTTTGCATGTATAAAACTGCACAGAATCTATATTGCACTTAAAGCACCGTGCATTAAAAGAAAGTTAAGTTCAAACAAAGCATCAGAATGGGGGAAAAGGGGATTAAAATGACTGAACATATCATGGCTGCTTGTGCCTGAAAGGTCTACTCTGAGTATTTCACTAAATGCTGATTTAGTGGGACTTTCCTACACAACCATCTCTGGGGTTTACATATGTCCCTCACTTTATGTCCACAGTGTACCCGTGTTCTGGCACAAAGCTCATATCATCTCAGATTAGTTTCTTGAACATGACAATGAGTTCACTGTATTCAGAGTTCAACAGCACACCTTTGGGATGTGGTGGAATGGGAGAGTCACATCATGGATATGCAGTTGATAAATCTTCAGCAACTGTGTGACGCTCTCATATCAGTATAGACCAAAATCTTTGAGGAATGTTTCCAGCACTTTGTTCAAGTCGATCAAAACTGGGCCCAGCCTGGTACCAACAAGGGAGAACTAATAGAATACCACTTAGAGAAATAAGAAGTTCTAGCTGGCTATTTGTGGTCCCTTGATGCAGCAGCAGAAGTTAGTGTCACGAAAAATTGCCCTCCCGTAATTGATTTAGCCTTGGTGTGACTCTTTTATCAGTACAGTAAAAGGCACAAAAGTCTTACCTGTCTGTCCAGTTTCTGCTGGCGGAGGTTGGTGCCCTCATCATCTAAAGTGCTTTAAGAAAGAGCAAAGAAAGAGGAGTGATTAGGTTAAACTGCTCTTCAGCTCTTTGTTATATCTGTAATAGAATAATGACATTACTTAAGTCAATTAAATTGTTTCCCTGGAATTTCGAAGAACATTATATACATGAAATCTTAAAGTCTTAGCTTGTTACCTAATAAAACACTATATGTTAATGAAGCTTCTCGCAAATTTCACAAAACAATGACTGTGTTTCTGCCTCGAGGTATTTTGTTTTCACATCATGTGTCACGGTCCTGGGTCGGGTCGACCCAGCATTTTGAGTTTCTTATGTTTTGGTTTATTTTTGCATTATGGATTGGTTATTCTCTGGTGATACTGTTTTGATTACAATTATATTCTGATTCTTTAGTTATCTGATGATGATGTTGGTGACGATGATGATTATGTCTGGTTTAGGTTTTGTTATCTTGCCCTTATGTGTGGTTTAGGTTGCCTGTGCTTGGTCTTCTCTGCCCGTATGTCCCTCTGTTTGTCCATGACGTCATTATGCCTGTTTACGAGTCTGTCTCTGTCTGGCGTGTGCTTCCTGTCTTATTTTGTAGGTCTGTGTCCTTTGTCAGTGCGTTCAGCTTTGTGCTCTCCCTGTCTCGTCAGTGTAATCAACGTCAGCCGTGTCTCCCAGCTGTTTCCTCTTTGCTCCGTTCACCTCTTGTATTTAGTGTCTGTGTCTTCCCCTACTCGGTGTCGCATCGTTAACGTCTGTTCACCCTCACTTGCTGCGTGTTTAGGATTTCCAGTCCTCCTGCATCTCTGTTTAGAGTTTTGTTTGCTTTTGTGAGTTTTATTTTATCTTGATGTTCTGCTCCAGCAATAAAGCTGCATTTTCTGTCTAAACCTCGTGTCCTGAGAATCCTGCATTTTGGGTCCACCACTCCTGCCTGCCTGCCACACAGCCGACCATGACATCATGAGCTATATCATCCTCTCTGCTGTGATTACTTCTTCACAATAAAAATACATAATACAAGTCATTATTCTCTGAAAAGTAAAATCTAATCATTCATGTAAATAATTATTATGCTTTGGGCACCATTTACCAGAGAAGGATACAAAAATAATGCATACATTTTTTGTTATTGAAAACTGCTTTCACTTACAGTCACGTGGAAAAGAAAGCTTTGACAGGACTTAGGAAAAACTAAGTATACTCTGCTAATCAAATACATTTGATTAATTGGTCATCAGCAACTTCAAGCACCTCTTAAAGAAGAGGTTTTAGCAATACTCTGATATTGAGCTTGTTTTGCAGCCACAGGGTCTGGGCACCTTTTCAGTCATTGAGTCAACCACGAATTGCTCTGTATAACAAAAGTCAAATGTGAGGCCATCTGTCCAATAACAAAAGCTTGGCCCAAATTAGGCCATCTAACAGGATAATGCCCCAAAGTACAGAAGTACATCTACAACAGAATGGCTAAAAAAGAAAAGAATCAAGGTGATACAATGTTCCAGTCAAAGTCCAGCCCCCGATTGAAATGCTGTGGTCAGACCTTAAGACAGCCATGCATAAACAAATATATTTAAATGCAAATTAAGTGAAGCTATGATAGAAAGAAGAGTGGGACAGATTCCTCCACAATCATGAGAGAGACTGATAAAGTCAAACACAAAACAATTACTTCAAGTAACCGCTGCCAAAGGTGGCTCTACAAGCTACTAAATCATGCAGTGTACTTAATGTTTCACAGAACTGGAAAGAGTACTGTGAAATCTTTCTTTTTCACAGAACTGTATCTGCTGCAGATACCGAATATGGACACGGCCCAAATGAGAATGTGTAGAGTACATGAAAACAATATTTCAGATACAAAGCATAGTAACAATGCACCCGTCAGCAACACGAGTATAAAGGAGATGGCTCTGCTGAGTTAACAGTGTCATAGCATTTTAGATAAAGATACTTATATCCTCTGGGTGGTTTATCGTGATACACCATGCAGAAGTTAAATAACAGCATACTAAGCACTTAAATCACTTTTCAAAAAGGTTCCATACAATAATAACTGTCAGGGGAGTTATTAGAAAGCTGTCAGATAGTCTCTCAGTGAATACAGCAAAAACATAAACAGAGGTGTCATTTGAATATTGTTCAAAGTGATGTTGATGATGCATTTTGATTTTCCTAGCAATGGACAGAATATAAATGGCAAAAGTCCAATATAATCTCCATAAATTAATTAGCAGTAGCAAAGCTTTAAATGTTTTGTGACGAGGAAGCATAACACAGCTTGAGCGACTGAACGCACATACACACAGCTACTCCGCTCAGTCAACAAAGATTAAGTGCTACTGAAGCAAACAACATTTCTGTGGATATTTGTTGAATCCATGGCTCAAACTTAAGAACACTTAAGAAACTGTATCCTTGAGTAAATGGAGAGGAACGTCTGCCACAAGAAAAGTAAAAACAGACGAGTTAAGGATGATGGGTTTTAAAGGCTGTTTGGGGCATATTGATGATTTTTCTGCTACATAAATAAAACTGAAACAGAAATTGCTTCAGATCCAGCATTACATGTTTACCAGTTGACCCTTAAAGGTAACATAAGGCAGTCACCGGTACACTGACCACATTGTTCACAGTGGAGACAATCACTGAAACGTCTCTTGCTGCATGTGTCTGCCGTCGATAGCTTCTGGCAATCCAGAAGCTTTGCTGGAAGCTGGACACTAATGGAATCTACTAAATGACTTCAATAAAGTGAAAGGCTTTGTGTTGCCTGTATCACCACAAACTAGATAAAGAAGTCTCCATATTAGCTACAGTATTTTAGTCACAGTCCAATTAGTAGATGAGCCTTTCACCAGGGTATTGTGTTGGTCTTTTAGAGGATGCTATTATCCCCATGCTCACTGAAATGTTTTATATCTCTCAAAAGCATTCCTGTGTCCTTTGCAACGAATTTGGTATCTGATGCAATGCAAATAGACCCTAAGGACAAAAGGAAGTCGCACAAGCTCACTGCAAGAACACACCACACAATAACCTACACACTCGCCTGACCTCGTCCTGCACCAACGATTCTCTGAGCATGCTTTGCTGAACAGTCAGCTATCCTCAGCAGAGCCGGCGTATACTGTATCTCTGTCTGCACGAACGCCACTGTTCACTTGAGCAATATTTGACGTGACATAATGACATACTGCCATCTGCAAATGCCTAAAGGTCAGCATAGCATGGGCACCCTGGGCTATTGTGTCGTTCTAAAGCACAAAATACACGCCTGCATTGTTAATTTTAGATTAAAGAATATGCACGATCACTTTGTCTGCAAATATATAAACCTTTCTACGCCCTGACTCCATAGCCCCGATAAAGATAATTGGAAGAGGATGGACATAAACCTTATTAATATTATATCTACCACCAATACTCCAATAACCACTTACTCATCTTTAAATAACCCACTTCAATCACAATCAAGTGTTTAAAATGAAAAGACTGTTGATAAGATGATAAGAGGACTGAAGCTTCCGATTAGTCTTTGCTAATCAGCCTGATAACATTTCATACTACGAATAGTTGGCAATACACATCATGATTTAGAGCTTAAAGTAATGACTGACCAAAAGTAGAAAAAATAATTGCCAGGTAATAATTACGTTAGGGAAGGCGATGTTTATTTGAACAATGTGTATTACTTTAGTAATCGGAAACAAAACCGATTCAAATGCTATTAACGAGCTAATACACTAAGTGACAGGCTGTTCATATCAAACAGCTGACTTCTCACTTATCATGATTATACTCGACATTTAGGGAGGGGAAAAAAGGAGGAGTGCTTGTTAAAATGTGGAGAGCATTGTTACACAAGTATGAGGAGGTTACGCAATACTGTGGAGATACAGAAGAATGAGGTTACTTGCAAGTCATCACTTTCCTATTCCTCTCCCTTATTGTCAGTAGCAAAAATGATCAATATCAGAAATTTGTTGTGCTGTAAATTAGATTTTAAATGGATGTTTCGTATTGCAGTTTTCCCTGAAGATCAATGTGAAAGGCCCATTATAACAAAGTGGAAGCTTTTGTTAAGAAATCTACTTAACAAGTTTACTTTATATTCTTTACTTTAAAGCTGAACTCTTTTATGAAACTATATTATCTTTGCTTTGACGCTTGTTGCACTGTCAGTGTGGTGAACCCTGTTTATGCTACAGTCACGCTAATGGTTGGAAGCCACGGCACAATCAAAACTGTGCGATTAACTTTTGAGTTTGTTGCCTTTGAAATGGTTGCTTCTAAGATGGGGATGAAGTCTGTGACCATTTGCAGTTAGTTTCTTGTCAACGTTCAGGAAAAAATGCAGCTGAATGTGGAACTAAGGCAGGAAGCCAAACTCCACAAGGTGCAAAAATCCTTAACAGAAAACAAGTTGAATCCAAGAAATTCCAAAACATGACCTAAGAGACACAAGAGAGGTTGTACAGACATCCAGACAAAGACCAAGACTATAAATACATATTTTCCTGGATTTGTGACTATAGAAACAAACTTTGTAACTGATCACAAATATCCTTGGTCTGTGAGGTAAACAAGGACCCAACAGTTTAACCAACAGGATTTATGTTCTGGCTAACACCATTCCTTGGATGCAGCATTGGGCTGGCAGCATTGAGATGCTCTACTTCTCCACAGAAGGCTTAGAGAGGCTGACAGCATAGAATGAATTGAGTAAAATGGAGTACTTAAAGAAAACTCCAAGTTCTCTTATCATAACACTGTTGTGAAACTTACAACCAAAGCCCAGACTTACACAGCACTGCACATCTGTAAAGAAACCTGAAGATAGAAGCTCACTGATGCTCTCTGTTAAATCGAACAATGATCGAGGTTTGTAAATCTTGGAAAAGACTTGAAATTATAACTGCAGCCAAAAGGGGGTCTACGAACTTCTTGGTTAAGGTTCCTAATATTTTTGTAAATGAATACAGCTAGTTTTCATGTCTCGTGTACCCAGAACAGACAGATTAGTGTGCCATCAGCAATGATGTGGTGAAAAACGAGCTCTAGCTGAAAGTGAAGCTGTCAGTATCTGGATCGATATACGTTCCCACGCTCACCTATATTTACAAGCTTTAAAGTAGTGAGTGAAAGGATGAGAATGCAGATACAAGTGGCAGAAATGAGCTGCCGCCATAGAGAGACTGGGCTCAGCCTTAGAGATAGCATGAGGAGCTTGGTCCTTCGGGAGGGCTTCAGAATAGAAGAGCTATTTGACTATTGTATGGACGTATGCCAAGGGTCTGGAGGAAGATGCAATGTAACACTTTATATTCAGCCACATATTTTAAAATGTGTCCATTAGTTGTTGTTTTTTTAATCTGATGATTCTTTGAAATTAAGTCCACATGATGTGACAGTGCATTCTTTTTTTTAGATAAAGCTAAAAAAAAACTTTCCTTTTGCGAGGAACGTGAAGTTGCATGTTTTATAATTCAGGTCATAAACTTAGCATTTATACAGCAATTAACTGTAGACTGCCTGTTTATGATTCGACAGCTTTTAATTTAAAGCAACCCGCAATGCTTGTGTCAGTGTTGTAGTCCGTCCATCCCCCTGTTACATAAAGCACTACGTAACTAGAGTAAACAACTACAGATCAAGAAAAGCAAAATGACAACAGATCCAATTATGAATGTATTTGTGACAATTTGTGTTCTACAAACAAAGTTATAATTTGACAGATGCCAGATTTCTCGGTAACATTGTTAAACATTGTTTCTCATAGCCGGCCAACAGCACTTAAATTCTGTTTGACCTTTCCTTTCATTTGTGCTCTTGTAAAACGTTTTTCTCCAAGACAGCGACAGGATGATTTTTTTAATCACACATTTTTAACACTGTGCAAATTTGAGGCAAATTTTAGACAGGCATCAGGACTTCATACGTACTGCTGGAGAAGATCAAACCCCACTCAAGTTAACTTGTTACTCCTGCTGTGCTTCCTTTTCCTCTGCTCTCCAATACTCTCCAATACCAATAATTTATTAAAGTAAATAAAATAGTAGCTCCTACTAACAAAGCTACGGGATTCATTCAGCACCAGTGATTAGCTGGTTCTACTTTTTATTTATTTTCTTTACCACAAGAGCTTTTAATCACTGACCACAGGCTCACTGATTGTTCCTTCAGCTCTTGGACAGGCGTCTAAGAGACCTCTAACAAACATCCACGGCTCCTAATTCAAGGGCAATCGGAGATTTCCTGCAGCACAGCTTGAGAGAATGAGCTAAAGTAGAAGAGTAGAAGAGAAGAGGATGAAGGATAGAGAGAAAAATGTGCTTCTGATGTTTGATGAATCAAAGCTCAGATTTGGCGTTCCACTCTTGTGATTGAAATCGCTTTGTGTTATAAACATAAAAACATACTTCTTCTGTCACTTTATTCAAGCTTCCTTTTAATCTCTCCCAACCTGGAGACCCTGTAGCAGGAGCAAGTTCAGTTTGTCATAGAAATGACCCTGCAGCATTTTTCAAAGTATGACTACGACTATCATTACATGGTTATAAAGTTTGTTTCTGTTGAAAGGTTACACAAAATCAGCGTCTTTCTGATTGACATTTTTGATCAAGAAGAAGTAAAGTTTTGCTGGAGCTTTCGATTACACTCTGGCCTTGTGATAACAGTCAATACTGTGTTTCAAAATTCCTCGAAATGTCTCTAATGGCTTTAATAATACTAAAAAGGGAAAGAAAAAATCTGTTGTTGCTCTGTGACTACACTGAATCTGTTTGCATTTTTTGAGTGTGCAACACCCTCAACGTCTGGACGACCACTTTCCATTGCAAGGCAATTGTGCACATCCCCTGGTGGGAAACAACCTCTCTCTAAACATGTCTGACACAAACTGGCTGCAATCACTCTCAGACAGATTTGAAGGTTTGTAAATAACTGGCTTCCCATTTATAAGCACAGATTGCAAACATGTTGCAATTGATCTGAGTCAGTTTGCAAATCTATGAGGTTCTGCCCAGACTCTGAATGCAAGTAGTTCATGTGAATTTCTGTGTATGTAAAAGGTTACAGTTTAGTGCTTTTTAGGTCATTTCACTTTTCACAATAGATAGATAGATGGCTGCAATTGGCCGCAGACCTGGATCCCACCCATCTTCGAATCGTCATTCATTGCACACGGTCCCAATAATTTGGTTCTTGTCGAGGTCTGCACCACTATTTTCCCTACTGTGACAGTAACATTACCCACATTCTGACTAAATATCGCACTTTTTTCATTTTTAATTGTAAATTTTTAAAATGTCCAGTTTTCCTGACACACAACTAATGATGAGGCACGTATATTTGCATAATTTGGTTGATCTCTTCTTCAGTAGAAATTATTTTTTAGTTACAACATTTAAAAGCACATGCAATCCTGTATTTCAGTTTAAATCTTTCGTCTCGTTTTTTCCCTAACCAATCTCTCAGATTGCTTACCAGAAACTTCAACGAAATTCTTTCCATCACCCACTATGACTGGCTGGATGAAGGTACAATAGAGTAATTGGGCATAAACTAATGTTCCTTTATGAGCATTGTTGATGAACCTTTTTACCTTTTTACACGCTTCATTCATGTGTCAGAATCATGTCAGTGGAGTCTTGAATGTGGACCATGTAAAATCATTCAATAAACTGATAGCGCTGTGCCACCGACTCTAGTTTGATGACAAATGCCCACACAGATGCAATAAAAAAGTATTTACCTCCCACACGCTGTCAGACATACAGACAAACAAAGCACTCCGTGTCTATTGATCAAGTGTGAATAGGCATCAGACTGAAAGATAATGGCATGAACACGTGCTTTTGTAGTGCAGGTCAAACATCTCATTATTATGTGGAGAGCCTGGTCATTCTTTAACACACCTCTGTAGTGCATACTGACCAGGTAAAGCACTGACATCCGGGCCTATCCATTGCAATAAATCACCTCTACAAAACCTATAAAATATCATTTAAAACTAAGGTGCAAAAAAAGCACCTCAGCAATTTTTGAAAGGAAATGAAAAGCTTATCCCTGAATACTTGCATGCAAGTTTGCAAAGTCTTTGTTGCCATATAAATTCAGTATTTTTATTGTGGTTTTTAAACTGACAGACTGGCTGCTGGACTGATTCAATACTAAGGTGGAAAAAGGCACCTTAGCTCTATCTGATGAATAAAGAAAACCTAGATTCATCAGAATTAATTGCGTCTGAAATCAAATGTATGCTATTTACATATTTATGCTGTAAAGTACTGTTGCTAACATTGTGGAAGTAGTGCCGAAATCATCTGTCGAGCCCGACCAATACAGGATTTTTGAGACAAATATCAATACAGATATCTGGTGATTTCCAAATCAAACATTCTGATATATCGGGACAATATTCTTTTCTTTCAGATGCACAAAACATAAACAGATTTCTCTAACATTTGTCATTTGTAGTTATTTATTTACTCCTTTAGGCTCTGCTCGGATCAGCTGTAGCAAACGGGCAAGTTGCAGAGTGCACTCTGGTGAACAGACAATGCAATGTAAGCGCTCATTACATGTTTGAAGGGTCTTTCTTCTTCTTTTCATTTATTAACCATTAAACATGTCAATACTGATAGAGTGGCAAGATAATATCGGCTGCCAATAAATCAGCTGGGTTCAAATCATCTGTACCAACATACCATGGTACACTGCCCAGGATTCTGATTTTCGTTGAAACAATAGCTTGCCTATTTTCAGTCTTTTTTAAAAATAAATAAATAAACTGAATGACGCCTTAGCTGCTGTTGAATGTAGGACTGGATGGAGAACAGAATAGAAGTTATGAGACCCTCATATTTTTAAAATAGTTTTGCATGCATCATCAGGTTTAAAATATGTGACAGTAATTGGCTGATGAATCTGCAGTGTGCAACACTACAGGCAATCCATTATGGAGACACAAAAGCAAGATTATTTTTGTCATTTGCATGGCGAAATGCATGAAATTCTGGAAAATTAATCTCATGAGCGTTGTGCAGATGTAGATTGACCTTGCAGGTGGGAATGTAAATAATAAAGCTTTTAAGTACTTTTGTGGTATAGGACACCATGTCTTGCTCTACTAAATTGGTTATTTCTGAAAAGGTCACGTAAAAAAAATAGAATCGGACCATTAACAGATTTTTGACAACATAATTTCTTCATACCCACATTAGAGGAAAAAAACTACAACCCTGATTTGATGAATAATTCATACACAGAGAAGAACAAATTAAGCATCACCAATTCTATGTGGATGTTTGAGCAACATGTTTCCTTGATTTACTTGCTTTCTGTGCGCTCTATACCTCGAACTAACAGATCTACAGAGTGCTGCTGTATCCAACCCTCCCTGCAAAGAGGCCCATGTATTTTTAATGTCAGCTTCATGAGATGAAATCAAAATTCTGCTCACTGGCATGACCTCTTTCAAATAGTATATACAAGTACTGTTACTGCTACGGATACTTTTACTGGTTAATATCTAGTTAGTATTTAATATTGCTGCCTAGCATTCGTTAACAGCTTTTCTGGTCAAGTGATAAGGAGGCCATGGAGAGATAGTTGTAATTTGCGCTGCTAGCTATTTAAGTCTGTGCATTCACTGCATTTCATTAAATGCTTTTGTTTCAACTTTGCCATAGTAGGAGGAATCTTATTCAAAATAAAACCCACAGAGGTTGCTTCCTGCTGTTGTCCTGATGCAGTCTCATTCTGAAATTTGCGGATTGCCACCGTAACTTATAGCAACCATAAGCCAATGGTCTCAAAGCAAGCAAGGGAAACCATGGCAATGGGCATTCAATTAGAGGAAGGAGCCACCAGCTTTCGTACTACACTTGAAATGCTTATGTTTTATAACAGGAGATTTAGAACTACAAAACAGCATGACTGCCACCAGCATGGCTCAGTGAAGCTCATACTGGCACATGCAGTAAGAAAGGAGACATAAAACATGCACATTTACACGTGAAGAACTTTCTCAGTGATTAAAAAAGTGGACATTAATAAATGTACAAATGTGAACGTGGCTCTATCTTTGATATGCACAGCAATCAAACTGGATCCAAACTGATCAGAGACAGCACTGAATCACATTATGGACAGTTGTGAAACAATATGAGATCATCAGAGGTTGATGCAGTTGACATTTTGGGATTGTTCTTTTTTGTTTGTTTGTTTTGGTGATTCTTCAACAACTCGCCACCTAAACTAAAAATTAAAAAAAAAAAAACCCTGCACAAAAAAAGAAAAAAAAACACATTACTGTATGCTTTTCTGTCATCATACCGGCTCGATGTTACTGTTAATCAGTCTGATCTCTGAACACCCGCTCAAATAATCACACATGCTTCAAAAGATGAACACTGTGCCCCCTCTGTGTGTTCTCAGGAATGTGGTACAGTACCTGTAGGGAATCCAGTCGGAGGAGTGCTTGGAGCTCATTCTGTATTTATGACTGTGCTGTCTAACTGCAAGGCTAACGGCCTGCAACAGCACCAGTGGAAGAGGCTATGGGGTCTGAGGACAGCGATCACAGCCAGCGAGCCCACACCGCCTGTTCATCCTCTGCACACAGCTCTATATTCCCAGCCTGCCTGTGTGCTTTTTGTACGTCCTCTAGTTGTGGGGCAGCAGATGACTAACAATCCAGTCAGACAGCCGCACTCTTCAGTCATGCACAGTGAACACATGAAATAGCCGTTTTCTTCTCTCTTCCATGTGTATGCTTCCAGTCAATGCCTCTCCTCTTCTCTTCTCCCATCCGCTGCCTCTGCTCCTTCTCTGCGCTGGCTCTCTTCCCTCGCACTTACTCTGTAGGCTCTATCTAAATCTCCCTCTGTTTCTTTCCCTTTAAATCCCCCCTCCCCTCCTTATTCTCGGTCCAAATCTCGATCTCTGCCACTTTGCCCAATCTATCGCTCATTATTGCTCGTGCAACATCACCTACGCTCGCAGTGAGTGCAAAGTCAAAGGTGCAAAAAGTAAGAAAGGTTATAGAGAATCCCTTTTGTCTTGCATCTTTGATGTTCCTTTAGCGCTATTTTTGTGCAGTGCCACCCCCTCGTTCTAATGCAGCCCTACACATACTGTCTCTCTCGCTCTCTCTTTACGCAGACTCCCTGTATCTTTCTTGCACACTATCTGTGTTGTATGAGGCATGATAAGCAGGCATTCAGATTTTTTTTTTTTCTGGCCCATAATTTATTTATTCTTTCAGAGTAAGAGGCATTAGCATATGACTGTGCAGACTAGTGTTAACAGCCTTTAATTCAACACTCTCTACGGGCAGACAAAGGCACCCTGTGATAGTGCCACAGCTCTGAACCTCTCTCACACACATCTGCTTCCGCCCTCCGTCTGCAGCCCCTCACTGTCAGCACACAAACACACATCACTGACTGTGCTCCCAGGGTTATTCAGGAGTCCATCGATAGACAGTTAAACCAAGTGGCTTCCTTGTTTCGAACCTGGTGCAGGAGTGAGTTTAGTATGAAAACGCAGAAATCTTCTTTTTAGACGCCATGTGGAAAATGACCTGCAGCTATCCTGAAAATTATTTTTTGGGGGGGAGAAAATCTATTTCCAGTGGGTACAAATGAAACCATTTTGCCTTCTGACTCCCTCCTAAATAGCCAGGAAGTGGGACGCACACAAACTTATGGCTGATGCAGGGCTCAGATCTTTGTTACATGCTCAAGCTCCAGTTCACTATTGTGCAAAGTGTTACTCAAAGACAGACAAAGAGCGCAGCTACTTTTAAAGGCTTTCAAGCATCGTCCCTCAATTATTCATTGCAAGTCTAAAAACAAACACCACACCGAATACTGGTAGGGAAAAAAAGCCAGCTGAGAAATAAGATGCGTTAAAAATAATCTTGACAGAATTTGGCTCCTTGAAAAATAAAAATGAATGACTTGGATTTAATATTCTTCAAACACAACACCCTGCTTGTTATTACAACATGAATTCTGCTTATGATTTCTCACTCTTTGTGTTTCTACATGTAAAGAAAAATTAGTTAGTGGGGTGACAGAAATCAGCATGTGTATTAACAGCATGCCCTTATATAACTAAAACTGACAGAAAGTCTGAAATACAACCGGTCAGTCAAATAAATGAATAAATACATATTTGATCCTCTTGTACAGCCAATAGCATTAAAGCACACTGCGGCTGCTTTACTGAAAGCACAATAAAAAGATTGATTATATTCTGTAACGGTATGGCCTTTCCAAAATGTCATGTTGCAAAGGTGGTTCACCTTGCCTGTTGTTTATGTTTCAGTAAACTAATTTTTTTTATATCAGCTTTCAGAAAATTCCACACATATCAATCCCTTATGTAGTCGTTTCCAACAGCGTCAGAAACCACAAACAATGTTTGAATAAATGGTAGACAAAACGTTTGTGTATGTTTTTTATGAAGGCCGAGAATATAAAGGAGAATTCTGGTTTCCTGTTGAACATGGAAGCTTGTTATTTGGCCCTGGAAAAGGAGTGACATGTTGCTATATCAAACCACCAGGTGAAACGTTGACTGTTTGAATTATATTGAATTGGGCAGTAAGGCTGCTGCTGTTTCTTCTGCAAATTACACAATCATCATTCCAAGGTCTTTTTCTTTTAAAGAGAAAAGAACGAGTGGTAGTAGTAGATTTTCCTCACAGCCCACAAGACGCTGGGTTTTGAGTTTTGCAATTCATTTGAAAATACAATTATTGTAATTGCATTGGTCCCCGGTTGCTCCCAGTTTCCTCTCTGCCTTCTCCTCTCCTCTTTTTCTTTCTTCTTCCTTCTCTCTTTCCATAACAGGTAGCTCAAGAAAGAAAGAAAATATCCAAGAATGCCAGCCTGCATTATCTTCCTGGTAACAGTATCTTGGTGGAAAGACAACACAGTAATGGAACAGCTCTGTCTGAGCCCACGAGCAAGGCACTGACTCACATACACCTCGGGTCCAAGAACGACAGCACAAGAGATTTATAATGTATGGCAAACCGGCATTGCATTGTAAGCCTTGGTAAGGAGGTAAATGTCAAAGACAGTCAATAAACTGAACTGTTAATTCACTCTGTGGTTAATGGTCTGCTCTCTGCAAGTCAGCTGGTGTGATAAAAGTGGAAGTAAATAAAACAAGTAACCCCACTAAGGAACAGGTGTAAGCACAGGACTGTGATAAATATTTGATGCTGAGAGGAAGACTTTGAAGTCTGGCGCTGGTCCTGAGAGGCCTGACTTTCCTAGTGACTACAGCAAACAGTCTTTCTTTCTTTCTTTCTTTCCTTCTTCCATCCATTCTTCCATCATGTTCCTCATCTTTTCCCCCTGGCTTTACAACCATTACCGCATTAAAAACCAAATGATAAGATCCTCTTTTTAAATTAAATTTTTTAAGTCCAGAATTTGTGCAGAGTTCTTCCCAGAGGCATTTTTCTGTTGGTAACAGGAGGCCAGACAGTATCAGTAATTATAATAATGGTCCTGGCATAGAAGGCACACTGATGTGAAAATGGATCTCTGGCCTGTATCTGCTTGCCTTCGTCAGACTGGCTGAAGCACAGCTGCGGAGTGCACAGCCTTAATAATATAGTAGCCTGATCATCAGCCGTGCAGGTCATAAGTTAACTGATGAGTGACAGAAACAATCAACCAAAAAGCACAGTGCTCAAATGCAACAGTTCCATGAACCACTGAATGCAGTGAAGACATCGCCGCTAACGTGCAAGAGAATCGGGCTGTTTTCAGCACTTTTGAGATTTAAGTCCTTGCGCTGGCGCCAAAGTACACAACCATAGCAGTTGCATTCCTATCCTCCCAAAAATACAAAGTGGTTAGTGCACTGTACAACTTCCAAAGTTGGAAATTTATGAGTTTATTTGGGAAGAATGTGTAGAATGTACAGCATAGGTGATAGTTAATTGCCAACAGTGGACAAGTATTTTGACAAATTTATGCTTTTAAAGTTTCACTGTGCAAATCATGTCTCCAAGGTGTTGCACAACAGCATGTTACAGAGGTCACGCCTGGTTTCCATTATTTATAAACTGACGTGGTTTTGTCCAGCTTTAGAGGCGATCCATTCCGGAGTGGTTCATAACCTTATCACAAAAATCTAGCCCAGGACCTGTTTGATGCACCATTAAAAACAAAACAAAAAAATGCTGTGCTGTGCAGCGTTTGTAGCCCTCCAGATTGTGACTAGAGAAAGCTATATTTTCCAGCAGCTTTTCGAGACTTTCATGACGTAGTCAGCCTTGAATCGAGGGCTCCGAAGGAGGTAATTAGGCCTCAGCTAAGGAGTGAGTCACTGAGTGGATCCACATTATGTCATCACACAAGGGAGCTGCCACATTTTTGAGAGCCAAGGGATTGTGTAGCCAATATGTTGGTGTAAACTTAAAAAAAAAACCCTGTATGCATCAGGATTAAGAGCTTTAATTATGCAAGATAAAACAGTAGAGTAACAAGCCTTCCATGGATGGTGCAACATCTTGTGAGTAAGTACAACTTGATGTTGCAGAGAAAGAAAGGGCTGCGGAAGCTCAGCCATGCTTGACTGTCAACCATTCTTTGTCAAGAGCTTCTGAATAATAGGACAATGCTGCATTTACACATGAAGGCATGACTGGCATAAGAAAAACAGCTCTACAACAAACTGATTTCTATTAGTGCATATAATAGAAAATCGCTCTAACAAAAGATTGCAAGAAAGCAAGCAGACAACCTTTTGTTCCCTCTTATCACTCATGGAAGAGGGCGGATAGCATAATCAAGCTACTTCCATGTACTTGAGAAAAAATCTCAGTCATAATCAGATAACATTTGATTGTTCAATTTTACAATAAACCCAGTAAAAAAGCGCTGGATAATTCCTGTGGAACACACTGTCGGAAAAGCTGACTACACGCGTTAACTAACTGAGAGAAAACTCCCACTTTGAGTCTGCAAGAGGCTGAGCGAGGCCTGATACGAATCAGCAGCAGTCTGACGCTTAGCTGCAATTCGCTGGATGATATAATTATTTATAGATGGATGTAGATGGAGACTCCTCAGGTTTTTCTTTTTTTTACTCCTACAGATATTCAAAGAAATCGAGAGCGACAGCAAGCGGCTAAAAACCAAAAAAGCTTGCCTCTGAAGGTTGCTGTGAGGCATTTTGTCTAAACAGTGGCATCTTTCTTTTAAGGGGTGTTGTAAATCTTTGAGGGAGAGAGGGGGAGAGAGAAACAGAGACTATGTGTGTGTTTGTGAGTGTGACTGAAAAGTAAATCTCACGGCTTCAGAAACACAGTGAGAAACTGTGTGTAAGCTTACACATGAAAAGAATAAAAAGTGAATGGGCACAACTGCTTGCGCCCAGCAGTGACTGAATCTAATATGCACCTTCAATTGATTCCCCAAAAGCAATAGAAGGGGAACAATGCAGTGTTTTTTTACTCGTAGATGTAAATGTAGGGGAATCTAAATTCACAATTTCATAATTTGGTTACATTTATAATAGCAACATTTTTAGTATTGGTTCTTCTGCGTCTTTAGAACTAGGGAAGTGTAAAACTGGGTACACACCGGGGAATCAGCATGTGGGACACACACACACACACAAACATACATAGTTCTTGTATCAACATAAGTCCTTCTATCTCATTGTTCAGTGGCCATCAGAGGGCATGCATAAAACATGATTTGGATTAGAAAATGTCATGCTGGATGAAACAGTGTCCCAGTGTCCCAGTGAGGGAACCAGATGGACTGCTTCAATACACTAAAGTTTTTTTCCATCCTCCAAACCACAGAAAAGCTTTATTTGTGCACTCGTAAACTGTAAATACATGCACACGTGCACATTGTGGATGCAAATGGACATTTTAGAAAGAAAGAAAAAGAAGTCCTAAATAGTAGCTTAATCTATTATGTACTAAAAGATGTCTGTCTGACTAAGCATGGGTGGAAGCTGCAAATTTGCATCAGTTAGATGCCCCGTCTACTGTGCTTTTATGGAGCGAGGTTTACCAGCATCACCGCTGTGAAAGAAACCAACAAGAAAAATGTAACAAAAATGTTTTTTAAAAGCTTTAAGCTCCAAAGCAAAACAGACAGGCATTTGAGATGTTTGCTAAAGATCACACAAACACTGCCTTAATAAACCCCAGACATCAAACAAATCCCTCACACTATATGTCTCCAGCTTTGCTAAACTGTGTTGTATCCAAGGGATACAGACAGAGATGCACAGCTTATAAGAGGCACGAAACCCAGTGTGGACAGATGAGTTATTTCCTACATTTTTCCTCTGTGTGATTTTCCAGCTCTTACACTTTCAGTGCAGTCATTGAATTTTTCCCAAGCTGAGAAAAGCGTACTCCCAGGTATGACTTTGCTGTGATTTTTCCTGTCTGAGGTTGAAGCCCTGCCCTTGGTTCAAACAGTGTGATAGGAATTACATCCCACACACAGACATTGATGTGCGCACATACCTCACACCCTGCTGACAGAAAGACAGCAGAGAGGCAGAGATGTTAAATGAGAGTGTCATTTTGTCAGGTGCTATACAGTGTGTGAGTCCTGTATCTATCTTTAGCGGATTAAATGTATGTGACTCACCGTTTCTAAGCGATTTTTTGCTCGCACTTCTCTGTCTTCTTTAGGGTTTATCTTTCACTCACAAATTAGTTTTTGCAGTGCCATCACTTCTAATTCAGACCCACCCCCACTCCCCAGTAATTAAATACAGCAAGCAGGAAATGGTGAGCTACATGATGCTGCAAATCAAATAAAAAAGCAACTGTAGCTTTAAATGGCAGTGCTTTTTTTGTCTTCTGCCCTTTGTTCTGCTCCTCATAAGCAACACGTGAACAAACAGTCAGCTGATTCACATTGAATTCGTGTTCAAACTGAAATGCCTTCCCATGGAAACTAAGGCTGACTGTGTCACTGTGACTCCTGGCAGTCCTTATGAATGATTTTAATCTGTGTATGTAAACCAAAAACTGGAGGGACTACTGTGAACACATCACATCCTAACAGCCTCTTTATGAGGAGGCATAAGATGCTCTTGTTCTCTATTTGTCACACTGCCTCCTGTGACACACACACACACACACACACCTCCACTGGTTCATTCCTGTGACCATGGCAACAGCTGAGACTAATTACCACTTAAAAGCTCACTGCTAGGCTATTTAACCACAATATCTACGTCAGGAAAAGACACACACGCACAAACTCAAATACAAATGCATTACCACCTCGCTAGTTGCCATAGCTATGATTAATTAAAATCTGGCTGAGCCTGCAGTGCACATTACTGAGATGCTGCAGTCAGTGGCAGGGTTTATTTTTCTTGGCCAACAGGGGGACTCGCCAAACTCAGACAGGAGGGTGTAGTGATGAATTGTGGACACATGGAGGTGCTGCAGAATAGCACAACTTTTTGAATTGCAGTTCCTGAAGAATCTGCAAATTTCCATATGGTTTTGACCAGCATCACATAAATTAAAAAAATTTATATACCCATTAGAAAAGTATTAGGGTGTCTTTAGAGTGCTGGAAAAGTGAAAATGTAATATCAACTATAGTCTGGAGTTGTGGAAAATTGTGGAAATGCAATAAAAGTCAGTGACATTAAATTTCAATCTAGGATTTCTATTTTATGAAGGTCATAAAAGTAA
This sequence comes from Copadichromis virginalis, assembly GCF_057382275.1. NCBI lineage: Eukaryota > Metazoa > Chordata > Actinopteri > Cichliformes > Cichlidae > Copadichromis > Copadichromis virginalis. Next base: position 21,864,200 of record NC_140618.1, read on the forward strand.
AAACAAAACAAAGGTCTTTCTCAACAGCATTTCAGTGGTATCGGTCGTTGATAATGCAACTCACCATATCAATTTTGGGTCTTTCCATTCATATATCTTCATTCATCTGCTGTAATTACTCAATTTTCCCTACTCTTTACCATTTACAGCAGTTATTACCACGCAGGGGTACAAGTACAGGAGTGCAAGTGAAGTAAGTGTGGGTACTAATAACTTGACTTACCTGATATATACAAATTACAGCTTTTCAGAATTAGATTAATCTACACAAGTTAAAACAGACAATAGGAATGCACTAGGGATTAAGATACAAACATAAATATGAGATTAAAATGAGCAGCAATTGCTAGTTTATGGACAGTAAGTTGGGATTTCTTGTTACATAATTAACAACTGTTAGGTCTAGTAACTAAAGTAGTGAAAATGCTATTCAAGAAATAATCAACCTTAAAGTTAAGCATTAACAGTTAAAGCTGCTTACAGTGATTGTTGAATGTTTAGGTACTGTAAACATATTCAAGAGAAAATGATGAGCTGACATCTGAAAAATATTAGATATGGTAAACAGCTAAAAGTAGCAAAAAGAAGTGTGGGTATGTTATGTGAAAAAAGGTTTGGAACTATATTGGTTTACGTGAAAAAAATTGTTTTTTAATTAGCTGTAATTACACAAAAAAAGATGTGCTGGAGACCGAGCAGTATGAAATGCTGACTGGTCTTGTTTTATCTAACCTAATCACGTCAGTGGACCCAACATTTTTACATCCCTTAATCATTACAGAACAAAAATCATTCTGTACTTTGGACTTCAGCTAATCAGTACAGTGAGAATCTCATTAAACATTAAAAACATCATCACACATTAAAAACCGGAGTGAAAAAAACAAATCACTTGGTCTACGCAACATTCTGTGCTTCCAAGCAAGTTTCCATCTGTGTGTGTCAGGCACACAGTTAAAGACAGCTTAATAAACAAAGTGAACAAAGCAGGGTTAATAGAAATAAATAAATATATATATATATATACATATTTTTAAAAAAGAATATAGTTTTCAGTCCACTCATTTCCACTTATCCAATTCAGCATCATGGGGGGCCGGAGCCTATCCCACCTGGCATACGTGGGGTACACCCTGAACAGATTGCCAGTCTTTCACAGGGCGACCACAGAGAGACAGACAACCTTTCACACTCGCATTCACGCCTATGGGCAATTTAGAATCACCAGTTAACCTAACCCCACTAGCTGAATGACTTTGGACTGTGGGAGGAAGCTGGACTACCCTGAACTCAGCTGGCACACATTATATAAGGACTGAACTCACTTCCAGTTCAGTCTTTTCATTCCCACATGGGGTGGCAGCTGAGGTGAGTTTGAGTTGGTCTTCTGAGTTAATCAGAAGACCAATAATTGCTATAAACAACTATATGTTGATGATGATGAAAGGACAGATCGAGATAAGACTGCGCGCTCACACTCGGTCTGCTCATGGATGAGGGTTGCATAATTACACAGTACCATGCCACCCATGTATGGACCTTTGTGGGCTTCAACCCATTCACCAGGAGCTCAGGATCACCCTGGAATTGCTATTACCAAGTGTTTGACCATGATTACCAGGGGCTGCCAGGGCTGCTGCCATCCTCATGATGTCATTTTGAATTTTTCTGACTCCACTAATGATGCTAATTTCTGGGTTCTTATCTTTACTGTTTTTAAATTGGCTCTTAAACCTTCATTGCAATAAAACAGTGGAGAGAAGACAGAAACACTAGGAGAAACTAAACGGCCTCAGGGTGGAGTCAAACCTGGACCTTATGCCACATGGGTTGTCCACTCAACCCAGTGATAAGCTATACTGGCTCTGAAAAGCCCTATGGCATGTTCAAGATACCTCAGAACTCTGGTGTTAGAACTCGAGTTAGCACATATCAGAAAAAGAACATTTGGCTCTTAGTAGAGCCATTCAAATATCAATAGCAATACTTTATAAAACCTTTTTTGTGCTTCGTCATGGATATAGACTATTCAGTGCCTTACATATCACTTATTTAGTGAATCAAAAATACACAACAGTGGCAGTACAGATTTAAAACTTTACAGTACTGTTTATTTTCAGTGCTGCCATCTTGGATTGCTAACTCGGTATGTTGATGTGGTCCAACTTTCTGAGTTCTCATTTATTTATGAATACATTACTATTTATCATATACTGGATCAACTGAATAAAGTCATCATAGTTCACCTCCCTTTCTGACTAGTTGTCCTTTGAAAACATTTGGTTGCAGCAGCATTTGGGTGGTGCTTCTGTGCACACAGCCACTGTGTGTTTGAAATCACCATATTAAGGACAACTGTCCCTTTTGAAGTCATACTGATCAAGGAGTATAAAAGCTGTGGGGTCAAGCATTAAAACAGTGAAATTTAACTTACAGGAATTATTTTCACATATATGACGTCGTTTTTTTATAAACTTGGAAAGAGATTAAATGAGAATATACACAGTATATGTATATGACAGTACGTATGGATATGGCCTTAAAACATGATTTATGATTACACTGCTGTTACACAAACACACAAGCTTGTTGCTCAAAAACTTCATATTTTACGCCATGGTTTTTTTCCATAGCAACCAGCTCCAGGGCATATCCCACACACATTCACCAGTGGTGGAAGTGAGGAAGCATAAATGAATAAAGAGACCAGCTAGAGAAAGCAGAATTACCATATTTTATCTTTTTGGGCCTTTTAAACCAATTTGCAGGAAAAACTGCAAAGAATACAGTTCAAATGCAAACGAGAAAAAAAAGGTGAAATCCACAGTGCAAATGTATCTTTCCAGATTTTTCTTTTCTTCCCCTCATGTAATCACTGTTCAGAGACTCCACAGTATTAGACGTCTCTTTTAGTGTTCTGCTGTAGTGTATGTATGTATCAACTTCCAGATCTGATCTATACTGAGAAAATGTACTATAACTACAAAAACAAACACGTATGTTTATGTAATACTTTCAGCATCACATTCATATCATAACATGTAAATGCAAATGATAAAACCCATTTTAAAACCACGTATTTAAAAAAAAAATGAATAAATGAATGAAAATAAAAAATGCTGCACCGGGGTGGAAAAACTGTTCTGCAATGCCAACTGTTCTGTAGTTAAAGGCAGTAAAGTTCACCAACTACACAGCTACAACTACCTTTATTTTCTAAACACTATAGCAGGCTTTGATTTTATCCACAGTGCCTCGTGCAGCTGGGTGAAAAAAAGCCAATTTACTTGCAAGATCAATATTATTGGGGGCCCTAAAATGATGAAAATAACCTCACAGAGGTGAATTACCGCTGCAACAAATTTCTACTGGGGCGATCTGGCATAACTGGGCAAAGCCTTCCCAGCTGGCAGCAGAAACAAGTAGCCCCTTTCAGGCAGCTGCTGATATCACATTGTTACCACTCCACAGTCTAAAGTCAATGGCTGGACAGAATCGTTTTGAAATTGTATCATAGCTGTTGCTGGCTGAAGAAGTGTGGTATTGTGTAAATGTTAAGTGTCCTCTATAATACTGCATGACAAGTGCAGTTGTGTTCATTCCCTTGCAGTTTGCAAAAGTAAAAGCAAACGCTATTGAAACAGTATGAGAAGAGGGGAAAAAGCCAGCAAACATCCAAATGCAAAAAGGTCACGTTTGTATAATTATGTGTTCAGAGTGGTTTTTAACACCAACATTTTTCACCTAAACACCCTTATCCCTTTCACAATGCATTGTGAATGCAGTTTTTTTTGTTGTTGTGTCTTTTGCAAATACAAAATGTGTGTCCTCCTTGGCACAATCTCCAAGACAATAGCATTCTGCAATTTTTTTCTTCTTCGTAGCAACCACCTTTTCACGCCCGGGGCACAGCTGGACTGTCATGCTGCTTCACATTCCTGCTCCAAAGCACACCTGCTGCTGAAAGGGTAATTCAACACAAATCCACTTTGATGTAAAGAAGTACCAGTAACGTCTCCTGTTATAATAAGACAGGAGGCATCAAAGTGAGGAGGCTACAAACAGACTGGTGCCACTTAACAGTGATTATGATTTATGAAAGGAAAGAATGCCGTTCATTTCAAGAATGTGATGCTGACAAAGCAAAAAATAACAACAACCTCGATTTACATCAGCAGATTTAAAAATGAAGAACTTACTCATACGTGCATTAATTCCCTTTGACAATAAAAGTTCACATATTTAAAGGGTTTTTTGTACAAAAGAAATATGATCATAATAATAACATAAAAGATAATTATGAAATGTGTTTAGATGCTTCTAAAGGTTCTTTGTTTTACATTAGGAACCTTAAAATTAGAGACAAATCCATTCAAAATCAGATGCTGCTTTAGAGTGTATGTCAAACTAAAGACCTGCAGGCCAAATCTAGCCCATTGGAACATCTGAATCTGACCTGTAACTCTTCATATTCTACATTTTGGCAGGAGTAGTTGTAGTAGGCTGTAGTCACACTTGAAACAGCAAAACAGAAGGGCGCACCAACACTGAACCTTCACACTAACAAGCCAGCACAAAACAGAACAGTTGATGCCAGAGGCAGCCAATTTCAAGAGAGATGTGAAGCTGAGGTAGTTCTTCACTGAGTGTAAGAGTCGTCTTGCCACAAGACACTCTCTGTTTTCAAGGAATATATTTCATTGTCGTCATTTTGACATGTGAATCCACCAGAGGAGATGTGGAGCAATGAAGAGGGAAAAGAGCCTTCGGAAAGTTGCTGAAATTAAAAGTCGCACACAGCCACAACAAATTTGCTTCTTCAATCAAAATTTCAACCAGATGGAGCCTTAAAGGAGAAACTGCAACTAGTATATGCAGTCTATGTAGGGCGTGCATTTTATGTAATGTAAACATTCCTATAAGCTGTATATGAATAAGACATTTGGCCTAAAGGCTGGGAACCAATCTAATATTTAAACATTAAATATAAAAATGATCAATTTCTTTTTACATTAAACATTACAGAGAAAATAATGAAACCTTGTCAAACATTCAGCAGACTCTTGCTCTTTTTCGATTGGCTTCTTAAACACTTCAGAGCAAAGATTATCATCAAGCAGCAGTGGGGGAGGTTTAAGATGTTATATCCATAGCTTATAGTGTTTTCTAGACACACACACACAGACTGTGGTAGGACAGCATAGCGGGCAGTAAATAGAAGCGAATAAAAACATTTCTGATAGCATCACATCTTTGTGAGCATTTCATAAATCTCCATCAAGAGCTATATTTAACTGCACATCACAAAATGTCACAGTCAGACCATAACTAATCTATAAGATCCAATAAAAATGTATCTGTTTGCTCTGCAGATTATCAATAGTCTTGACCTAAATAATTCCCAGGCAGGTGAGAGATAAGCAGGAGGTATAGCTGGTTTAACCCTTGGAGAGTGTTTCAAGGGTTACTTTGGTTTTTATTTATCGAGTTTTGGTTCCAGTTTTGATTTTTATTTATATAGTTTCATGTTATTTTTTGTTTTTTCCTTACTGTAAATACCTGCCTTTCGTGTTTAGTTGTTTAGTGCTTTTCTGACATCTTGTTTAGTATCTACAGCATAGATACGTCATAACTGCAGACCTTTCTGAAATGCTACACAGTAACTTTTAGCATAAACCGAGCTGGTAAATATGTTTACCCAAGGGGCCATGTAAGAAACTGGGACTGTCTTTGGCAGCTCAAAGAGAGAAACTCTGAGTGTTGACCACTTGCTTTAGTCTTTTAATTATTTCCTGCTTTGTATTTTTTCAAAGCTTTACTTTCTGCCAGGTAGCTCTCAGGCAAGAAACTAATGCCGCTGTGTTGCTTTCTTCAATGCTTCTGGTTGTATTTTAATGAAAAATGTTTAACTTCTAGTTTTTCAATTTTGGGTGTGTGCTCTAGAGCTGTTTGAACAATTCACCATCCACTCAGTCATCTTTCTGCATGTTTATATTGTATAACTGACCACATTTCCAATCAGATTAGCACCTCTTTGGGAATTACACAAGTTCCAGTAATTGCCAGATTGTCTCTGCCTCACATTAGGGCAATGTTTAAAGCTCCTAGCCTTGAAGCATCATCACCAGAGGACATGCTGACAGCTCTCCACATGTCAACAGCAAGCGAACACACAGAGGAAGATGTCAGTGGAAGAGCTTCTCCACCTTTGCACCCGGTGTCAGTCCTTACTTTAAGGTTGGTCAGCTGGCTTTACTATCACATTGGTCTGAGTTTCCTTTTTTACCTGCAGAGGAAGGAATAGGCTGGCTTTGTGCCATGCAGTCCTTATAAACACTCTCTGATCTCCACTGAGAAATTCTTTGATTTTCACTTCCACTAGAACTCTGTGTACTCAATTCACAATGTTATCTTTAAAATTAGTAAGACCTCAAAAACAGTTCACTTTTCAGCATATAGGCATGCACCAAGAAGTGCATAAATACCTTATAAATAAAGAATTTGATTGTATCACCCTGTCAGTACAAGTAGTAGGTATAAATCAATTCTGATATCAGCCCTAACCAGTGTTGGGCAAGTTACTTTGAAAAAGTAATTAATTATAGTTACTAGTTACTTCTTCAAAAAAGTAAATGAGTTAGTAACTGAGTTACAAGATTCTAAAAGTAATTAATTACTTGAAAGTAACTATTGTGTTACTTTAAAAAAATGTTTTAACCCTCTGGGGTCCAGGGCACTACTTTTGATTTTCCGTCTACATTTCACCTTTAAAAACTATTTACTTTGCCTTGTTTGGTATCATTCTTTTCAGCACAACCTCACGTGTCTGAATTTACAGTTATGTTTTCATTTTGACATACTGTCTTAACACAATTGATGTAAAATCAGACAAAAAACATAAAATCTGAGTAGAAAAAGTTATATTAAACATGTTTACTGAATCATATTTCATAACTTTAAATGCAAATATAAATTGTCAATTTTAAAAGTTTTGCAAACAAAGTTATTTGCAGCCATTTACCTTTTTTTTTTCTAACTATTTCAAACTATTTACATAACAATCAGGTGTTCTGCATTCAATAAGATGCCACACAAATTATTTGTGTAATAATTTCTGTCCACTATAAAGGAGAACATCACAGCCTGATGCCTGCAGGCCTGACAGCAGCAGGTGTATCACTCATCCTGTTTTTGACCTGGAGGCAGCAGTCGCCTCATTGTTCTGACACACAACACAAAACTATCCACAACACTACACACTAACTACACACATGCTAAACGTCACAAATCTCTCACATCTCAAAACTCGCTCACTCGCTTTTTCTGCCCCCTCTCTCTCTTTTGCCGTCTTCCCCCTCTTTCTAAACATCCAAATGTCATGTTGCCATATAATTTTTTGATTGGTCGACATGGTGCATTTTTCCACTAACATGAAAGGGCAGGGTTTTTTTGGTCATAAGCAGAGATCTTGCTAGTACTGTCCTTAGACACAGTAGCGGTTTTTGATACGGGCGACAGGGACGGTTGCCCGGGGCGGCATCGTGGTGGGGGGGCGGCATCACGGGCATCGGCAAAAAAAAAAATTTACTCGTACTCATGCTGCCCCGACATCATGCAAGCGTATATTAGGAATGGCACAGGCACCAATCGGTTTTCTATCGCCCATTTTCTGGGAGTAAGGGCGCCCTCTGTTTGCGAGGTGCGCCTGCTGCTTGCGGCACAGGGAGGAGAGGGCGGGGCGGCGGGGGATTTACTGGCTGGCTGGAGCGGCATCTAATAACCAACTCCCAAAATAAAACAAAATAAAAACAAACCAACAAACACCAGACATTATGATACAGACTTATAATTTGCATTGATGTTTTTTCGAAATTCTATATGCAAAAAGTGAGCGCGAGAGCCCTCAGTGCGCCTGCTTGCTGCTGAAGTCAAAGTAAACTTTATTGTCATCTCCGCTATATACAGTCCAGTATATAGAGACGAGACGACGAGGCTCCAGTTACAGCAGTGCAAGTAAACAAACAATATATATAAGAAGAGTAAGAAAATAAATGTACACTTTAGGACTCGGGGTAAAGGGATCAAAGACAATTTAAAATGTATAATTTACAGTTTAATGATTTAAAGTCTCACACACAACCTGTCGAAAGGGAAGGGGGCCCTGCTGCTTCTAAATAGAGCACATTTCATTCATAATGTTGTAAATCCAAGCCCATTATGTATTCATGATTTGAATCCTGGGTTGTGTGAAATCCCAGAAATAAACCCTAGACAAAGTGAATCTGTGAACTAAGGTGTAGGTCTATTAGGTTATGTTGTGGTGATCCTCGAGTTGGGGGATGGGTGTTCATACTGGAGTGCAAAATCAAAACCAATGGAAGATGGACAAGAAAAGTTCAAAGCCATCAGGTGCTCAGTTTAGAAAAAAGAGAAAAGAAGAGGAGGAGAAACGAGCAAAAGATACAGGTAAGCAGATGTGTCACTGGATAATGGCAGGTCATGTGTCCTGAAACAATCAGAATCAGAATCAGAATACTTTATTAATCCCTAAGGAAACTATGTGGGTTACAGTTGCTCCAAGAAGAAATGGTAAAAATAGTAACAGTAACAGACTAAACTCCAAACAATACATTATGTTACAGATTTTACACATTTAAGAAATAGCACTAATATATACAGATCACTCAATTATAAATATCAAGGATTAACAGAGGTGGTTATAAATAAATATCAAGAAAATTGACAAGAATATTCCAGAGTAGAAAAGAGTGTGTGTAAAAAGGGTGTAACTATTGCAAGGTTCACAGTGTGTTAGATGGAGGAGTTGTACAGGGAGATGGCCACAGGCAGTCAGTGTCGGTCGGTCAGTGGTGCTTTTTGGTAATCTCAGTCTCTCACTGAATGTGCTTATGTGACTAGCCAGCATGTCATGGAGTGGGTGGGAGGTATTATCCAACATTGTCTTTATCTTGGACAACATCTACCTCTCAGACAAAACCCTAACAGAGTCCAGCTCCATCCCCACAACATTGCTGGCCTTGTGGATCAACCTGCTGCCCCAGCATGCAACAGCATAGAGGATAGCACTGAGCAAAACAGAGATACAACAAGATAACATCAATTAGTAGGGACAGTGAAAACGTCTGTTAGTCTCTTGGCTATGATAGTAAACAGTAGACACTAATGTAGCTTACTGAATCTTTTGGACTGTGTTCAACACAATATTAATTAGTCATTGTCAATTCTTGATTTGTCCTATTCTCATTGTATGACGAATTATGATGGCTGTTTGGTAGCCGTTTGCATACTATGCATACTCTCTCTTCATATGTGTGTGTGTGTGTGTGTGTGTGTGTGTGTGTGTGTGTGTGTGTGTGTGTGTGTGCGCGCGCGCGTTTCTCTGCTGAAATTCAGTATGGTTCCGACAACAGTTTTATGTTAATGTACAATCCTTAATACGTTTATGTGTGCGTGTGTGTGTGTGTGTGTGGGGGGGGGGGGGGGGGGGGGGGGGCACAGGGAGTGTTCGCCCAGGGCGCCAAACAGGCTAGGACCACCTAGGACCACCACTCCTTAGACAGTAAATGCAACGAAACTTTTGAGGAAAAAACACGCGTATATATTGTTTATCGTGACTCTGGTTTTACGTGGCCTATCAACACAATTTAAAAGCTATATCACCTTGTTGCTTTGTCATCTTGAAGTGGTCATGTGATTGGCTTACGACGACTACTACATTCTTCCTCACTCAAACAACAGCAACATGCCATTGTTTTGCCCCCTTAGCTCCAGGTGTTGTGCTAGAAAGTGATCATCTGCAAGAAAGTGGTAGCCGTCCGCGGGAGAGCGCGGAGCTGCTAAAGCTGTAGCGCACTGATTACTTACAGTTACTTCCGTGCAACTGATATAAGATGCGGTAAGCTGAACACAGCTTCAACCGTCTGTTTGTTGAAAAATAGTAACGCCACCGCACAGCCTTTTCTTGTTAGTAACGGTAACGGCGTTGTAACGATAGAAATGGTAATTAGTTAGATTACTCGTTACTGAAAAAAGTAACGTCGTTAGTAAAGCTGTTACTTGTAACGCGGTTATTCCCATCACTGGTCCTGACAGTGCTAGTCTGGTTTTGAGTCTGGTGTCTTTAATTACTCTGCTCCACCTGGCTGGTGAAATATTGCAGAAAGTGTGCAACAGTAAACACAGTATTGGTCATATTTTTTGCCTTTGCCTAACAAGCATAAATTCCCTGGTTTGATCCCAGGAGGAGCAACAAATCCCTTTGGGGTTGTGTCAGGAAGGGCATCAGGTGTAAAAATCTGCCAAATCAAACATGTGGAGCTACCTGCTGTAACGATCTCTTGTGAACAAGGGAGCGTCTTAAGGACCTTATCCTAAATTTGGAAGTAGTGAGTTGGGATGATGGCAGCCATGACAATAACCTGCTATTATTCAGCAACATACGGATCACTGATTTGTAGTATTTTTAGTATTTGCTAAATAACAATACATTTTTTCTGTCTGTGTAATACTTTCGTTCACAGGAAAATATTTCAACAAACACTGATTAAGGTGTCATGACAACCACTTTCACATTTTTCTCAATGCACCCTCATTTCCCGAGTTTGTTATATTTCTTTTGGTTTTTGTTATTATTATTGCAGAAAAATTCAGCCTTCTCACATGGACACTGATGAATCAATCTCAATCCTTTTTGTTGGCTTATTCGCGGTTCCCATGTAAAATGCATGCTTCTTTTGTGACTCATTTTTAAAGCCACCCACAATGACCCAAGCACACAATAGATTCCCACTTCAGAAGCTCTCGGTATATTTCAAACCAGTGTCATCTGGCACTTATCACAGACTTTGATTGCGACGAAGTGAAATCCATTATTGTTTAGACACTAGAAATTCATGGCATGCTTTCTACACTAGTAGCTTAAAAAGAGAGCACACATAAACACCGAGTGTCAGCATTTACTGATATGGGCACTTCACACTCCTGGCCACAAATTGATCAACTGCGATCGAACCTAGAATGAGCTGTGAATCAGTTACATTGGGGGTGTCACTGCTTAAACAATGCATTTCACATGGGTCTGACGTAGTTGTTTTAGTTTTGTTTGTGTACACCTCTGATAAACGCACCAGATCGAATACGGGCACATGAATCGAAAACTTTCAAGAAATTCCATCACAGTATTACAATCTTTACAGTACTGTTCAACAATGCAACAAAGACTTCCAAAAAATACAGATTGATGGCACATTCGCGTAATATGCAACATGTTTTGCCAACAACTGCCAACAAAAAACAGAGAAACTTGAGGACAGCAGTTGCATGTCTGGTTGTGTTCTCAGAAAACAGCTGGTGGGATACTCATCAATATAAATAGAGCAGTGCTGCATGATCTGCATTTGTGATGAGTGATCAGAGATTAAAGGCAAAAGAAAGAGTCAACTTTACTCCTACGTGGCCCTCATCAACATTGTTTTTCAATGACACATACACGTTCATGCAGATGAAATAGGCTGCTGTGTCTGCTCTCATCTGTCCAACAGATAATCACCGGCTAGACTGCCGTCGTTACCAGCTTTCAGCAGTGTGTTGAGGAGTCTTTCAAACTACTAGGAAATAAAATATCTAAGGAGCATTTCAATGTTACAACCAATTTTACAGACAAAATTGAAGAAAAAGAACAAAACAAGATGAGGGAAGAGCCTCCATGGCTTTAAATGGTTAAATGGGGAAACTAAGAAGAAATCTACATACACAATATAAGCTATTTTCCCCAATTTTCTATACCTAACTATTCAGCTCTATATACACAAGGGAGCTGAAAGGAAACTGAGCTCTGGAGGCTCTGAGTTGCATCTTATCAGGCCATCTTGACCCTTCATCTCTATGATAATGTTCAGTGAGTAGGTGTGAGAACAAAATGTGTCCTCAGCATGTAGGTCCAAAATTGAACAGGCTCCACCATGAAATACCAGCAGAAGCACGTGCACACAACACGCCTATACACCTACAAAATGTAGGAGAGCTGTAAAAAGCAAATTCAAGTCAATTGGAGTAAACACCCAAGTTTCTCTTCATCACCACTTACTCCTTCAGCTTTCAGTAGAAACGACTTGTTTAAAATGTAGCTAGATTTTCCCCGGCATACTATTAAGAGCAACAGCTACAGCTACAGAAATGGCTCCAAGATCTGATCTTTTTTGTTTTGTTGTGTTTTTTTTCTCTCTTTCTCTCTTCCTGTAACCACAGGCAATAATTGCAATAATGAAACCTATAGACTAGAACATGCGCTTAACCCAATTAGAGGTGTATATGTACGTCCTTTTCTTTCTTTCTTCCTTTTTTTTCCAAAATATGTTCAACCAATCAGTGATGCAAAATGAAAACAGAAAATGCCCTGGGTAGCGTTATGGTGGTGTCCAAAAACACTGTGAGAAAGAAAGCTCTAGGAATGCTTTCTTTCATCTGCACAATTTGGACAAAATTAGGACCATCTCGTTTCAAAGAGATGCTGGAAAAAGTGGTCTAATTGATTAATTTTGAGGCTGAGCTTTTGAAATTCTTTATTTTGAAAATCTAAAAATCCTCCCATGGATGCAAAATTCGTTCAGCAATAGTTGTTCAACTGCTTGTTAATACAACAACAACAAAAAAGCTTAGTACAAAAAGTATGATTTCTTTATTATAACGACAGTTCTTGACAGTAGGTCTAATATCATTGAAATGCTTTTTATTTTCCTTTAAATGCTGCATTTGTAAGGAAAATGCATTCGTGGGTTGAACCGCAGAGCTGAGTATGTCGGTTGCGCCCATGAAAAACTTGCCAAATCTTCTCTGCCAATGCCAAACAGCTGATTCTGCTATTGACTTTTGTGTAGTATCATTTATTGGATTTAATGACTGAAGCCTGAAGAAACATGACATTTCGAAAGTTTAACAGTTTATTCCTTTAACAAACTGGGACTTCAGTTTTATGTGGAAGAACCATTACATGACCAGAACAGCCTGGCACCTCCTCCTCATGGTGGTCACCAGCTTGGTAATATACTGCTAGGGCATGGCATCCATTCTTCAACCAGTATTTGTCACAAGTCAGCCAATGTGATTGTGTTGGTCACTCTGGCATGAACAGCAGTTGCCAGCGATCAGCAAAGCTCTCTCTACACCTTCTCTGCACCTTACAATCCAACTGCTGTAAGGCAGAATGTGGATGAACATCCTCCTCCTCCCCATGTTCAGCTTCCAGTGCACGTGTTGCCAGCCAAAATGAGCCTGATGGAGAAGGAGAGCCTTGGCAGGCCGCCTGGCAGCCCCATTAAACCAGAGATTGGCTGCGTGCAGTGTGTTTCCAGATTGTCCGGGTAGAGACCTCTCGGTCATCTACAAATCCACAGAGGAACAAACCCGTTACGTCTCATAGTACCACAGTATTCCAAAAGAGCACTTTGCTCTCAATGTACAGGCTTACTTGTCATACATAACTGGAGAGGCACATTAGACACCTCTTCTACTATTAAAATTAGATTTGAAGGGTTCCTTTATGATAAAGTTTGGAGTAGGGGCTGTGTTACGTCAGCCAGAACCCAACCTCAGTAATGCTGCTATAGGCTCAGGCTACTGTAGGACCTCCCATTCATACAGCAATCAAAACTATTTTCCTCTCTGACCGTCCTTCCCTCTCTTGGCTTTTATATACAACCATTGCATGTCATTAGGTTTGTCCTTTCTCTCTCCTGCAATTTGTGCTTTGCACTCCGCGCAGGTATCACTGACTCCCATGATGCATCTTCTTGATCTCTGGATAATGGTCCCACCAACCTGCTGAGTGTTTTATATTAAAGATTGCGGCTTTTTTCTTTCCCCCTTTCTTTGATTTTTAACCAATTTTGAGAGATGGGCTTCCTGAACCTGGTTGGATGAAGGTTTCTTCCTGTTACCGTTACAGGGAGTATTTTTATTTTTCTCCTGACTCTCTTTCCAAAAAGAAACTGTTCAGTTGTGAGATCTTTTGGGAAATGCATGCTGTATAAATAAAAACTGAATAGAAATGATAGAACTGAATCATCTACACATCACCCAGTATTAAAGTAAAAACACAGCGAGAATTAATTTCTACGTATCAGCATCTTTGTCACCATAAAACAATCAAATAAGCCTCATGCTATTATGCAATGTTTATTTTTCTTGGCAGCTTCCAAAATGGTAGCCCATATCATCTCTGTAATAATAAAACATTTATGTTGATACTGAAATTCTTTGTGTACTTACTTTTCTTTTCTACACAAACAAATTGATCAGAAATCAGTCGGAGAATTAATAATCCATCCCTCTTTATTAGGGAGTCTGTTCATAACACAGGTGCATGTCTCTTCTATTTTTCTAGACTAATAACCAGAAAGAAAGGAGACTTGGGGTTTGGTGATTCAGCAATTATATTAGTGACCTAAATTTGACCCCTGATGCTGATGTCCTGCACTGGCAAGAAATATCCACATCACACAAGCAATCACTCTTAACTGGCTATATCTCCTCTAGGGTGAACGTCAGTCTATTGCAGCAGTTCATTAGCAGAGAGGCTTCTCATTTGGGCACGCCCAAAACAATGCATTTGTATAATGAAGTAATGGCTTCAGGGCAGAAACACATGAGATGAAATTGCTGCAAACACACACAAAAAACCCCAAAACACATCCTTTAAAGCACAGACTCTGGCACATCTTATAAACCAATGATTTTAAAACACTATAAATATAATTTTACAGAACAAACTGTAGCAGGCTGAGGGACCAGTGGCTCTGACAACAGATTCTTGGGAGATCCAAGCACAGATTTAGAATACTAATTTCACTGTCTGAGCCCTACTGCTGTCACAGTATGACCTCGTCTGTGCCGCTTGTGATCAATGATACAGCAATGGTACCATTGATTTTGTATTTTAGATTGCTGGCTGAGTTGAACTAAAGAGGAATTGCTTCATTAACGAACAGCATAGAGATTTTATGTCAAATCACTTTTTTTTTTTAATCGAACTTTTAAAAACAACAGCAGTGCTTTCTTCCACGTGACAGACTGACGACCAGTCCGGGGTGAACCCCACCTCTCACCCTCCAGCTGGGATCGGCTTCAAGCTCCATCTGAATTGGATAAGTGTAAGAAAATCAGATGGATAGATGAATAGAGGGATGGATCATCTGCCTTGGCTGGATTAACAGTCCAACTATAGGAAATATACAGAACAGGTAGTGCCAACATTCAGCAGGCAGGACTCAGTTGTAGGACGCGTGCCAGGGACTATTACTGAAGATATGTGTAATAACTGTGCTTGTAGCTGATACACACTAAAAACTGCTGGGTTAAAAATAACTGAATTTGTAGCCCAGTGGGTCAAATTTTGGCCGAGCCACCCCTCGGTTGCTTCAACTCAACAGGGTTGGATTATTGGTTTGATCCAGCATACTGGGTTAGGATAACTATCCAAAAATTGGGTTAAATTGACCAATGTTTAAAGCTGAGGTTACAAAAAATCATAACCCATCACAAAGGTTATAATACAATTATTATTTGGGTAAAATCTAAAGATTTGTACCTACTTTAAATTCAGCATATAAAAAAATGAATTTAAGATAATTCAAGATAAAAAGTACTTTTATTGCCATATGACACATAGAATATAAACAGCAAAATTCATACAAAATATATCAAACAATAAAAGTAAAATACAAGTAAAACTTTTTACATGTAAAAACCTCAATCATTAAAAAAGTGGTGACTTTGGTTTTTTAAGAACATAAAAAAATCAACTCAACACTTTGGAAAAATGGCAACAGGTAAACTCCCTCTCAGATTATTTCATGTACCTTTATGAACACTGGTTATACTTACCACTGTAACGTAAATGTCACTGAGGAAACTGCTGATTTTCTCCAAAATGATGTAATTAGAATTCTATTATTGAATTTGAAAAAAAGTAGCTTTTGTTCATAGATCAAGACAAACACAAAAAGTTTTTGTAAAACCATTTACGCAAAATAATTTCCAATGTTTAAAAAATTCTACATCTTAAAGAAATGCAAAACTCATTGCTATTCTCCTTTCGCCGTTTCACAGCATGGAGGGGGTGATGGTCATCAATGGATTCAGTGTCCAGTGCCACAAATTCGGAAATAGGACACACTGAAGGCAAAGAAATGCCTTTCAAATCCTTTTAATTTTTTACAATAGTTTGGAGTTTACTGTCACAATGCTCTTAACGGTTCCGAACAGGGGCTCCCCATCTTCAGAGTGAGACAACAATAGTGTCATTCCTGATCTGTAGTTTGTACCCTTGCACTCAATCCAAGATGGCAAAAACCCTTCTGTGAAAACAGAAATTCCCTCAAATCCACTTGTCAGTTTTTCAAAATCATCTACAGCACCAAGCAGTCTGGTGCTTCCTGGCTCAACTTCAAGGCGATGAGCGAGCATCTGGCCGGAAAGAAGAGTGTAGCACATCATTATTTGATGTCTGTAAGCTTGGGTTTTATAAATCTTCGGAAAGTTGCAGTACACATGACTAATTAGCAGAAATGAACTACGCGCTCCAATTTTCTGATGGCTCCAGAATAAGGTAGCATGAAATGGTGACTGGGTTTCAAGTGTCTAAGAGGAAAGAGCTCCAAATAAAGACAGTGGTGTTCCTGAATAAGATGTCTCAAAAAGATTACTGTTCCTTGCGTTAATGAAGGAGAAAGAAATCAACTCCATACGGCTAAGCAATAAAATGAGTAACTCCCAGTATTGGTTTCCCTCTGGAAATCCCCAATAATGAGAGTTAGCAGTCTGAGTAAGCACCATGTCTATATCGCTGTTTGCCTATATGCAGAATCATATATTAAGCCATTGAGTTTGATAGCTGATGGCTTGTTGCGACTATCACAACCCCCATAGTCAAAACTGGTCAATCTATAGTTAAGTTGCTCAATAGTCAGGACTTCTTGGTCCATCAATGCATTTAGCACTAGCTTAATTTCCCAATCCCCAACTCCTTCAAGGATATCATGCATAATATTGGGAGCAACATTGTCAGTGACATGATAGAACAGCAACTTATTAAGAGAACAATCTCTTTTAATACCAGTTTGAAATTGGTGACGTAGAAGAGAGACTGAGATGTAGTTTTCTTTATCACACACTGCTGAAGGATCTTCAATTGTCTGTACCTTCAGAACATCTCTGTGTATCCGACACCATCTACACACACTGTTGCCAGCAAAACTTTCTGTGTAGCCAAGTATGCTGTTGAGTCCGACGCTGTACCCACAGATCTGTGCCATTCTAGCATTTACACTCCCTTCGAATTGTGGGATTTCCACCTGAAAGCCATTAATTTCCAGATATGTAATTTCATTCACAATTGCCTCCAATACAGCATTTATTCCATGGGTTTTTACATCATCAGTCTTGCTTACTGCCAATAAGAAGTGAGATTTTTAGACTAGCAAGAAACTCTTTTGGCATGCACTTATTGATATAGTGATATATGATACAACCCTAGTTTATGGACTGATAGTTTTGATCCAAGTGGATTTACCATCTCACAATCATCATTGTAAAGTGCTAATAGAAAAGACAAATTCTCAGAAAGAAGAAGAGTATTTGCAAAGAATGTTTCATCTGTAAAATCTTCAAGGGCTGTTTTTTTTTTAAATTTTCTCCATTGTTCCTGGACTTTCAAGAATGACTTTCAAAATAGATTTCAGAGGAACATACTAGAAGGTGTCTCACACTGCTACTTGTTTCACTGTCCCTGTCTCTCCATCGATTTCCTGCATATAGGAAAACCCAGGGAAAGGAACTGCTTCTGGCTGTATGAAGTATCCAGACTGGGTGAAATACTTCATTTGTCTATATTGTGATTCAAATCCTTAAAATGGTTCAGAGGCTAATGCAAACTCCTCTAAAAGTTTATCTGCGTTTGGAGTTTCAGACTGGCCAGTCTCTCTTAAGAAGATGCCCCCGCCCCCAATTGTTTATTATCCCATAGAAACAGCACTTTGTAGGATTATGCAAGGCAGCTTACAGACTAAAGTTTCTGCAGATATGTTTTTCAAAGGTCGGGCTGCTTTATGCTTAGTTTAAATCTTGTCTCAGCTTTACGGTGGTAGCGTATCTTTAGTGACAAAAACTCCTTTAACGTTCTGTTTATCTTTTGCTCACTGCAAATTTAGACTGAGCCATGCTTGAATATTGTGGAGAGAGGTATGCTTGTAAGTGTGCTGTCTCGCTACAATAACTGACATTAACAGGTGTTGTGCTAATATCAAATGTAATTACATAGACGTCCTATTCGACTTAATTGTTATCATTCTATTATAAATTCTATTATAAACCAATAAACTGTAATTATCAAAAATAACCCTATCACTTTTAAACTGTAAGAATTCACCTTTTACTTACCATGTTTTATTTCATGGAAGAGGAGAAGTCCAGTGATATATTATCAGGTTGATAAGATAAGATAAGATAAGATAAGATAAGATAAGATAAGATAAGATAAGATAAGATCTAGTTGAAAATGATGGTTTGTGAAGAAAGATGTGCCTTCTTCTGATGCTTGTCTTCAACCCAACCAATTGGGTAAAATTTAACCCAATATTTGATCAAAGCTACCGAGTCTATGACCCAACAGAATTAGTCAAGCTGTAGAGTTAATTAAAGAACCCGGCACATCGCCAACCCAACTCCTGAGTCATGACTTTTTAACCGATATTTGGCCATACTAACCCAACCTACAACCCTTCGACTTCCCAGAAATTGAGTTGTGAAAATAACCCAGCATTTTTTAGCGTATATAGATAAACATGTAACAGAGTGACACACTCAAAGCATGCTATGTTGGAGTCATTTTCATTGGGCAAGGCCATTCAGAAGGACTGACTCATTCACACTTACCACTGACATTATGGCAATGCCATCCCACACACACCAAATGAATGTTTTTGTTATTATGGCATGCAAATGTGTCATGAATCGCACACTTTCAAGCACATTTCATCTTCTTATTTGAGCATCTTATTAAAAACTGCTACGGTGAAGCTGAGAGGAACAGTGGCTGTACAGGGTGGGTGTATCTTTTATGCTTTCTGTGTTCATACTCCACATGCCTGTTTTAATTTTTAACAAAATGTGAGGTTTTGATCACAGTCACCCCTACTGGGACCCAGTCTGCCAACTTCCTGCCTAATTAAGTGAAGCTCTGGGATCACTGTAATGAACGAACACAGTCACGTTTCCAGCATAGCTAGATAGATAGGTGGACAGAAACAGCCTTAAGCATAAACACTTCAGCCGTTCCCAGGGGAATGTTTTGGTAATGGTGGGCTGCCTGGGAAGGTAGGACATTTCTGAATACATCATGACAACACAGAGTGAAGCAAACATCCGGTGTAGCAGACAGCAAACACACTACGATGCTCAGGCTACTGATGTACTCTTATCACATTTCTCATTTCCTGCTCGGTTTCACCTGCCAACTAACCTAATTCCGCAGGGGAGGGGGGTCCCCCAAAGATGTACAGCCTAAACCTTAAGAATATCGCCCTTGAGTGACAGTACATGCGAAACGCATCACACCTCATACTGGTTTAAACATACAATTGGCATTATGGGAAAGCTCGCTTACCTGTCATAACTCCATCTACTGTAAGACATACTCCTGTTGCTGCTGACTCCCTCCATGGCAGGGATTGGACTGGATGGTGAGACGGCAAAAAATAAAAAAATAAATAATAAAAGAAAGGAAAAAAATCAAAGCGCAAACGCTGCCCTCCTCTTCGTTGCCACGGCAAAGACGAACTAATGGAATCGCCGTTTAGTGAATGAGCAGGATGGCTCCGCGCAGCCAGACGCTATCCTATGGACTATACCACTACAGAGAGGGGAGCGAGCGCGAGCGCTGTCAGCTCCAGTGCACGCGCATCTACCAATTTCAGTCGTTTACGGCGCCGATTAGTTATACAGACTGACTGCGCCCTACATACACTTCACCCTAATTAACGAGTCCGCACCGATGTATGGCACTACGCTTTCTTTTGATTGCTGGCATGCAAGGACATGAACGCATAAGCATTTTTTTACTCATTTGCTGACAGCTGCACAGTAAAAGATACTTGTATGTATCAGCTCACTGCTGACTGATGCTTTTTTGTTTTAAATAAATGAATACCTGGTCACACACGTGGACATGCTCATTTGGCAAACTAATCCACGGAGTAAAGGTGCCAATTGGGGTGAAAGACAAGCAGGAAATCCTCTTGAGCTTCACCTGTAATAGCCTTCCATTTATGCCAACAAATAAAAATACAAACTCCTTCAAATTTCTCATTTTCTCGTATTTAATCTCAGGAGGAACGCGCCTGAGATTGCACTAATGAGCAACTTTCATTTTCCAGTTTCTGCTATTTTGCAGGCGCAAATATCACATATGCTCGAATTTTGACATTGCTGTTACTCTCTAGAACCTATTGCACAAATAGTGGCATAGTGTGTGTGATTATAAAATCAAAATATCATTAAATTATAGTAAACGAATGATGTAAATTCTTTCAGTTGACAAGGAATTATGCCAAGGAGCTGTTAAGATGTTTATGATAGCCCGTTATTTTTGCTAAAACTTATTAAGAGCTAAGTCCTTCCATCAATTTGTCATCGAGCTTTATGTCTCTGTATTATGTGCTCTCTATATAAACCCAGTGGTTCTCAAACAGTGTAGGCAGACCTCCCTTGGAGGCACAGAGCTACTATATGTAAGACTTTACTGATCCTATCTTACTGACCTTTATTTCAATAATTTACTTGGGTCATTTTTTTCTATCGGCGAAAAAAAAAACTGTGGGTTGGGTGGTGTTTTGTATCATCTGATGTAAGGTATGAGAGAAAAATGAGAACCATTGCCTTGACCATGTTCTGGTACATGTACTTAATAGCATTTCCCTTTAGTCAAACAGTTACCCTGTGGTTCAAATACATGCATGTAGCTGTTTATGGAGGTTTGCTTTTGCACAGTTGTGTGAATTTAACTGGGTTCGGGGAGCTTATTAAATCATTGTCAGTAACATGTTTTGGTCTCAAAGACTCAAAATGAGAAGAAAGTATGAAAAGGCGACTGATCTGTCTGAATCTGGCCTTTTTTGGTCTGTTTTAGGTCTAGACTACACGTTTATTTCAACACTTATAGAATAAACATGTGTATTATTATGTAAGGTGTCTGGAAATTTATATGCCTCGGTTAAAG
The DNA here is from genome assembly GCF_057382275.1 of Copadichromis virginalis. NCBI lineage: Eukaryota > Metazoa > Chordata > Actinopteri > Cichliformes > Cichlidae > Copadichromis > Copadichromis virginalis. The sequence continues at coordinate 21,885,489 of NC_140618.1, forward strand.
CATGCCAAAATGAAGTCCCCTGCAGATTAAAGGACAGTAATGCAGATCTGCAGTAAATAGTGAATTTTCAGTTCAATCTCATTTTTTAAAGCTAAAAAAAGATTCTCTACCCCCTCAGGCTCAATGACAGACTTTATTTTAGCACCAAAAGCTAGACACAGGGCAAAGGACACTGATGTTGAAGAGAAAAAACAAACAGTATGATTGGGGTTCACACTAGGTTTTGCAATAAGATGGGAGATTTCAGCAATTATAATAATCATTTGTATAATTTAAAGCTCCTCTGTAAAGTTTCCCAAACTCTCCTCCACTTGAACCGGCATTATTATACTCTGTGCTGGTAATGAACACCTCATAATAAATATACTCTCCATAACTAAGCCACATAAGATTTTTTTGAAAAAGCAACTAAAGAAAAAAAGCAAAAAAACCCTTCCTGGTCACATGTTTGTGACAAATCCAATTTTGCAATTTTGGGCCAACAGTCATCTTCAGTTTAAAATAATTGAGAGAATTAAATATTCTTCTTTACATATATACACAGCTGTGCTGTGAACATGTATTCACTTATAAACATATAAAAATACTTGTCAACTAGTCTGATAAGAAAATAATGTATAAAAGTAGAGTAGAAACATTTAATCAAGTCCGTTACTTCAATCGTCTAATTTTTGTGGTTTATATTACAAGATGATGAGTGAAAAACAAACTGCAGTACTCTGTTTGAATGCCTGAACAGAAGTACACAAGTGGGAGGGGAAGGCAGAACATTATACTGGGTATGTGGCGATGGCTGCTCCACAGGTGGCAGGTCCGTTGAGTTCATGTCCCACTGGAGATGGGTTGTCTTATGATGTGCATCTCAAAGCTTCCATTTGTCCTAATTTTCCAACTGGCAGACCATCGGGATGGGGGGGGGGGGGGAGGAAGCCGTGTTACAGAATAATTCAAAGACAAAGGGAACAAACACATTGCCACTGTGTTATTGGAATGGTGAAACAGTTATTTGATCTACATCATGGACTAAATGTTTGACAGAAAAGATGCTTTGCACTGGAATGATCTAGATTGAATGGAGCTCTGAAAGCTTGATTTGCAACAAAGGGATTTGCTAGCATTGCTCGTCAAAGGCTGAGTATAGAATGTAGTTTTCAGTGTTTTGAGCTGAAATCGGGTTAGTTTTCAAGGCTACACAAAGCGCTACCAGTTATTTTATTTCTACTGCTTCTTAGAAATGTGAAAAAAATATGTAGTATGTCCAATGCTGACCTAACCGCCACCTTCGAGGAAAGAAATTCAGACAGATTTGCTACTTTTTGACAAGTGTAGGATTTTTAACAATCCTTCAATCTGTAAGACTTAAAAAAAAAATACAGTAGACACTTCATTTTTGACTAAAATGAAAGCAGAAACCACAAAAAAGATCAAGAATTCACTGCAAAATGCCAGAAACCTCTAATCTCATAATAGCTTTAAGGGCTATCATTATATTTATATACATACTTATATATTCAGTTCATATATGTAAAACCAAACTCAATCTCACACACTGTACTGTGGTGATTTAATAGGTCATTAGAAATACAAAATCACAACAAATGTCACATATGTACAGTAGCAGATTAGCACATGGGAGTAAAGGTGGATATGGCACAACATACACAAAGCTTCATAAGATAATCTCTCTGCTCTGGTCAGACACTGGAAACTAAAGAAAGTCATTAACATTCTGGATACATAGTTTTCATTCAATCTCGGTAGCAAGTACAAATGTCACTACAAGGCAAGAGAAGTCCTTCAGAGTACGAAACATTAATTTGTCAGGCTGATTTAGAAGGCAATGTTTAGTGTTGGGACTCTCGTGTGAATTAAGATTACTGCTGAAGGTAGAGTGGTGTTAAATTTTGGCATTGTCAGTTGTCCATAGCGATGTCCTGGGGACAGCAGTTCCTGGTCAAAGTATTTCAGAAAAGGCTGTCTGAAGTCATGCACGTGGAGAAGGCAGCGGTCAGTCATCCACTTAGGATGTGATGTCAGGCAGAGTGGGTGGGGTGGTAGAGTAGCTGCATGAGTTACAGTGATAAGGCCAACTCAGACAATCACACAGTGGCAGCCGCTCTTGTCTTTTTCTTTCCTTGTAGGTTCTGGCGACGGTGGACATTCCTGTTCTTGGAATTTCCTGGGAGTTGGAAGAGATAGAGCATAGCTATAAGGACCCAGTGTGTACTTTTCCCCCTGTAATTATGGCCAGAGATACTTAATCGGTCTTTAAACTATCATCTATAACATGTTATCCACCAAAAGCACCTTATATCCCTTTAAATCTCCTTCCTTTTAACTCAGGGCATTTTAATAATAATAATAATAATGGATTGGATTTATATAGCGCTTTTCAAGGCACCCAAAGCGCTTTACAATACCACTATTAATTCACTCTCGCATTCACACACTGGTGGAAGCAAGCTACGGTTGTAGCCACAGCTGCCCTGGGGCAGACTGACAGAAGCGAGGCTGCCATAACGCAGCCTCGATATATGAACGATATTTTCACACATATCGTTCATTTTTTCTGGTCCGAATCTGTTGATGAGTTTGTAAACTTGTAGCTTTTTCACATGATTCACTTTCTTTTTACACAGAGAAAAAAAACAAGCAAACCCAAGCACATCACTACAAACCACGTGAGAATGTTCAGTCCGCTTATTGTCCAGATGTGTTTGGGGTGGGAACATTAAAAGTAAATACAGGAAGAAGGTGCTGTGTTCTGAACTACTGGAGCATTTACGTTCATGTCACGGGTTGCTGGAAGTTGCTTGCTGTCACTTGGTTAAATTGAAAACCTCCTCAAGGGTGCTAACAGATTACCAGAGTCACCCACTGTTTCTAGTCAAGGAACCGGGCAGTTAGTTAGTTTGTAACTGATTTCACCTAGCGACAGCCAACAACCTCTAGCAACCACTTTCTAACTGGTTGTGGAATACATATGTGGACTGGTCTCTTGGCCTCTGTTACTGAGTACATATGGAAACTGTTTACATTAAATTTAAATTAACCTTGACTGTGACACTTCCATGACCACATACATTGAAATGTGACCTAATTAATAATTAATTTCTTCATCTTTACCACAATTAATGGTGAGCCAAAGTTTAAATTCCTTTGAGTTTTATCTAATATGATTTTTTCTTTTACACAGCCAGAGATTGTGTGCTTAGTTTTAGCACTCCTTGTCAATAAATGAAGGAAATACTGTCCTATTGCTCCCTGCAGAATGCAGATACAGTTGTTTTATGCTAAAGCCTTCTGGAATATTTTCTAGGACTTTATACTTGAGTGGTGGGGAATTTATATTTTAAAATTCAAAGAATATAGACAGAAACAAAGAAATGTAACTCATCTGTTACAGCAACTGTTGACATAGCTTGTCCCTGTTTTTATAGTAATTTGCTAGGCAGGAAACAAAAGAGCTTAAGAAAAAAAAAATGTTGCTCCTGTAAACATTCACCCTGAGATCCTGCAGTGTGTTTAACAGGGCACTCTGAGGATTAGACATATTATTTTTAAGCAATATGTGCAACATGCCTCAACACTAAAGCTTCCACACTGTTTACAGATACAACACAAAAGACTGACATGTGGACGATATGTAAAACAACACACTTTTACAAAGCACCTACCTGATTACTCTAACCAGCTCGTGGAAAGCCTGGTCTACGTTCATTCGTATTTTAGCTGAAGCCTCCATGTATGTGACCTTTAATTGTCTGGCCAGCTGCTGGCCCTCTTCCTGGGTTACCTGAGGCAAAAAGAAAGATGGTAATGATGACGTGAACCTTCAATGTAAACTGAAGTCCAGGAAGGATCATGCTCTACAATCCATCAACGCAATCACTGTGTTTATAAAAACAATGTTATTACTTACTGAAAAGCTACAAATGTCATAATATTGTAAAATATCAAATATGTCTGTCACATACTTGCCTTTATTCTATGAGTATAGTGTGCAACATCGACCAGTTCCTTTTGCTGCTCTATCTGTATTAATCAAAGTTGCATTCACAGAGGACAATACCTGCTTTAACCGTGACTCCCTTTGGAGTCAAAAAGGAGTCACAGGTCAGCGATCAAGATTCTTGATTTATATCAAGATTCAAGATTCTTTTTCACCATTAGGGGGCGGTGTGGATTTACCGAAGGGAGCGAGGCCTGACTGCACACCAGCGGCTGAAAATTCATCATTTCATCACACTCCTGTTTCCATCCATCCTCCCCTCGACACCAGCCTTTCTGCAGCTTCTTTTATTCTTTCACTCACATCCTGTTGTATCTCAGCAGCTACGCTGCAGCTGCTGCGCTACCACTTTCAAGTATGCAAATGCAAAATCCTCCCGACTGGTTCGTATTATCTCTTCAGCTGATCAAACCGGGTACATGTGAGCCTGTCAGTGCAATCTGTTGGACTTACTTGTCTCTGTAGTTCCAGATCTGCTTTGTTTCCTACAAGGATCATAGGGAATTCGTCTCTGTCTTTCACTCGGAGAATCTGTCTTTGGAATTTGTAGATTTCTTCAAAGCTGTAAATCATAGTATGTGGTGTTAGGTCGTGTTCCCTAAACAAACAGGTTGTGCAATATCTTCTCACATATCGATGAATGCATTCATCTAAAAATGTACATGAGACAGACTTCAAAGCAAAAGGAATGTAGCTACAAATGCCCACCATTACCACACCCACGCGAACAGAACGATCACCCAGAGATAAGGGTCATCGGCAGCGTGCATGAGACAGAAAGGCTAAAACATGTCAGAATATAAAAAATGTCGAATGCATTTATTTAAGGCTCTCTTCTGCATGCTGACTTGACTGCTGAGCCACTACAATAAAGATAGCATGTGAGGGCTACATTTTTATTTTCTGTTGGGTTGAAACTAGCCCTAGTTTCAACCCAACAGAAAATAAAAATGTTAAAAAAAATAAGTAAAAAAAAGGAGGAGGTGGGGGGCCAGAATGGAACAGTGCACCCAGGGCGGCGTTCCAGCATCGGGCCCACAGACAGCTTGGTGAGCACATAGTAAATCTGGAAGGACTTCACTAATATAAATGGAGGAAGGAAAGGCTGTTTACAACATAAACATTGGGAGGAGGCTGTGGGGGCAAGGGGAATGCAGCTCACTGCACTGCTGGGCAGGGACGCAGGCATGAAGAAGATGAGTAGAAACACAGAGATCACAGCATAAACTCTATAAAGTTTCACATAAAACACTATTTTATGTGGCGTAAGCTGCGACACATACTGAGAGACATAGAGACATACAGAGACATACTGATGTATCTGCATATTTTTATTACTTTTTTGCTTCTATTCAATAGTATTAGTGAAGAGAGGAAGCCTAGATGCTGCTATATGGCGTCAGTTGGCTTTTACTGAAACTGGTGGAGCCTGCCGTTTCTGAGATTATCTACATAAACAGGAGGAACACCCTTTATTCTTTTTAGTTTCACTATTGCAGTAGCCTGTCTTCATTTTCAAAAGATGAATTTGCTTGGCGCTGGCTTAAAAGTGATTTATGACACTTGTTTTTACCAAGGTGACCAAATAAATCTGGCATCCTTTAAATGTTGTTTAAAATCAGAACCAATTAGAAAGTGTGGACTAAAGTTTAAATTAAAGGTCCGTGACAGTGTTACTTTGACTCAGGGTGCTATGCACCGGGGTTTAACAAGTTAAAGGACTCTCTGTGCCTCAGAGTGTTGTTAGTACATACATACGTGCATGTTTCTACTGTATACATGATGGAATTCAGCAGGGATTGCTACGGGATTCTTGTCAACTCCCTTAAGCGTCAACTTGTATAATGCTCTCTGAGCCCATGCGCTATTGTTTCAGCAGGCTTTAAATAGAAAGCTAAGGTGAAGTCAAGAGAACAGGATAAGGGGGTAAGTGCGAAGAACAAAAGAATATGACAACAAGAGCAACAACAAGGTCCGGAAGTAAGAGCAACAAGTGAGAGTATCGGTGCAAGATTTATGGTTTTACTTTAGAGTCGGAGATAGAGGAGGAGCAGCGCACAAGCGTATGTTACTGTAAACAGAAATGTGCAAGGCGTGTGTGCGTGTGTGTGTTTGCACATGATGAAAACTGTCACTTACCTTCCTCTGTCAGTGACTGAGAAGACGAGCAGGAAGCCCTCCCCTGTCCTCATGTATTGTTCTCTCATGGCTCCAAACTCTTCCTGTCCAGCCGTGTCGAGGACTAGAGAGCATGAACATGTGCGTTGACAAAAAAAAAAAGTACACACACACACACACACACACAGGGTAGCTCACAGCAAAATAAACTTCTGAAATCAGTTCCTCAAGTGCAATAGACTTCAGGACAAAGGAGCTACGTGTGCGTCTTTGTACTTGCGTATTTGCACTGGTCGTGTTTATTCAGCAAAGTGCACTTACTGTCGAGCCTGGCCGGCCTTTCGTCGATCACACACTGCTTGGTATAAGAGTCTTCAATTGTCGGGTCATAGTCAGTGACAAAGTACGACTGTAGGAGGCAAAGAAAACGACAATAAAGGTGGATAATATTTTCTTTCTGCCTACTTCTTGTAACAAATGAAATAATGAATTTGTGAATGCATCCGAGGCCTGGAACTGCGTCGGGTTAGACATATCAACATTACATCCAACCTACAGTGCATTTACTTTGTTTCTCCATCTTTGTAGATTTCACATTAAAAACAAACATAAAATGAAATGAAGTGACGTTATTAGATGTTTTTTTGTGTACGTCTTTATACAAAAATGTGTTTATATTTCAACACCATTCATAAAGCATGTCCACAGCACGTTTAAAAATATAAAGTCTGAGTTAACTTTTTACCCTTTTGTTCCCTCCACTGTGTGCTTAAACGCTGCTGAAAAACGACTGTGTGCATTGATCAGGCGGCTTCAAAACTGCCCCTTCTGTTTGTCCTTTTGTTTGAGGTTTAAACACACTACAGTTCCACTGACCTCTACCTTTACTAGCATGCTGCACGCAGGAGGTAAGCACACTCTGTGCGGACACCTGCACGAAAAAAAAAGCCGCTTAGGCTCTGACAGCAGCCTGCTTTTCACGCTAATATCTCATTTACAAGATGTTTCCTCCGTTACCGCTGTAGGCTTTGATTCTTTCACTCCGAGGCCAAAATCTGGTCTCTTAGTAACCTCAGCTGGAAGGGTGGGGCCAGGGCGGTGTTGGAGGTGGGGTGAGGCGGGGGGGTCGTGCATTTTTTACATTTTTCCCATGTTTTGTTGTTCTCGCTCTCCTCTGGGACTAGTTAAGCGGTGACAGCTGAGGGGAGTGCTCGGGGAATGTCAAACCAACACCCTAAAACGCAGCGCGATCACGAGGACATAAAAATCCAGACAAGTTTCCCTGTCATTCTAACAATAGGCCAAATTAAACTTTTACAGTTGCAGTGGCGTTGTTTGTGCCTGAAACTGTATGTTATTTTATGACTCACACACAATCCCACTTATTTTGGGGTTAGCTAGCAGCTGAGGAGACAGAGAGCTCTTGCTCTATGTGCTGTCAGTAGCACATCTCTGAGTAATACGGAGGCGGTTAACGCAACGTAATTTTCATTTGAGAGGGACTGAAACATTTTAGTCAATAAATATTAAGTGATGGTGGCACTGAAACTGCAAAAGCACATCACCACTTAAAGCTACGAGAAGCTCATATATGCTATCAAAACTCTTTTTAGCCTGTTGGATCATTTCTGCAGCTCCATCGCGGATGATCCATGAATATTGTATCTTGGGATGCTCAAATATATTCATGGGATCAAAATGTTTATGCCTTTAAGTCTCTGGTTGATACTGCATATAATCAGATTTCGTGCCTTCTATAGAGCCTTTCTTAGTCCTTAGTCAAGCTCTGTTTCAGTTATAGGGTACTTTATTTTTGTATTTATATATTTTTTGTCTCTTGCAGCTTTTTGCACATGCAGGTAATTTCTCCATCGCACGCTCCTGTCGTTGTGTAGCGTGGAAGCAAGACTGGCCTGTGTCACATCCGTTCACCGCTGTTCAATAATTCATCAGTATTACTGTGCATCCTAGAACTCGCTGCACACTGCAAACCTGCACTGACAGTGTGCCTTCAGACGACGAGACAGACAGAAAGCGAGAGAGAGAGAGAGGGAGAGGAAGGGGGTTAAGAAAAAAACCCCAACAACAAAAAAAAATGCTGCTTATGTTTCTTGTCCCTGCCCACCACCACCTCTAGCACTCTCCCAGCTGTAGCTTCAGCATGTGACCTCGGCCTCACGTCAATCTCTTATTCCTATTCTGTCAACCTCGGGCTACGATGAGCATCGCTCTGCCCTGGCTGCTCCTCCCTTCTCCCTCCTCTGCGCGAGCAGGCGATGGAGATGCTGCACTCCACTCTGGCCGATTGTCTCATTGCCATTTCCCGTGATAGATGAGGCTGTTCTGCAGTGCCAGCAGCACCAGAGCCAGCACTAACAGGGCTGTAGCCCAGCCTGGCTGGCTTTCAGCTCGGCCACAGCAAAGCGATGGGCTAGGTGAGAAAGTGCAACATGACAGGAGGGCTACCAATAACTATATGACATGTGCCAGCATGAATCATGGGTAGTAATATGGCCTATAAATCCACAACTTCATCAGCTGAAACAGGCTCCTTATAACGAAATGAATCTGCTGCATGTCGAGTACGAGAACAGCTGCAGGTTTTGGGAAACAGTAGCTCCCAGACGCTCACCACACACCACAAAGGTAGTATCCTTAAGGTGCTGATCGCCTCTCGGCTCTCTTTTACTTTTGTGTTTTAGCTGTCATATTGTATTTCATCTAAAAATGTTAAACCTACAGCTATGAGCACAACGCACAATTAATAAATTAACTGATAAGCAAAATACTTTTTCAAGAATGTAGGCAGATTATGACTTGACTAGACAGAAATGAAAAGACTAGACGGATTCAGATGAGGTCAAAAGCTTTGACATTAAAGATTTTCTGCAGCAACATTGCAAACCTGAGATAAAATACAGTATACCAGCTTGTGTAATAAATCTTTAATAAACCAGAACAGGACGTGTGTGTTTGCAAGATATGTATTAGGGAAGATAAGGCTGCTGGAGGCGGGCTACAAGACCATCGACAAGAAACTTGGTGAGAAGGTGACAACTGTTGCTGTGATTATTCAGAAATGGAAGAAATATAAAAATTCCATCAACTGATCTTGCCTCATGGGGGGAGGATGATCATGAGAAAGCTGGTGGATCAGCCCATAACTGATACATGTGAGGAAGTGGTAATGATCTGAAAGCAGCTGGGACCACAATCCCAAAGAACACCATTCGTGATACACTACAGCGCAACGGATGGAAATCTTTCTGCACCAGCAGGATATTTAGTTTGCTAGTGACCCAAAGAAAACCATCCCAAAGTCAAGCACAGAGGTGGAAACATTATGTTTTGGACTGTTTTTCTTTCTTTTGCTAAAGATACAGGACGACTGCAGCGCACTGAGGGGCTAATGGACGAGGCCATGCCGTGTAAAATCGCCCCCCCCCTCAGTCAGAACACTGAAGATGGACCATCACTGAGTCCTCCAGTATGACAATAACCCAAACCATACTGCCAAGGCAAAAAAAAGCAGCGGCTAAAGAATAAGCACACCAGGATTCATGGAGTAGCCTCGCCAGTCTTCAAAGATCTCAGTCTTTTAGACAATTTGTGGAAGGAACTGAAGCTTCGAGCTGAGAAGCAGCAGCCAAGAAACCTAAAGGAACCTACTCAGTTTCTAACTTCTATGTAATCCTGTCTTTTGGGGGGTTTTTCTCTTTAGGATTTTTGGTTTATATTCTGTCTCTCCCCACTACAATGACATAAAAATTAGAGACTGCTCATTTCTTCGTAAGTGAGTAAACAAACAAATTCAGCAGAAGAACAAATAATTATTTCTCACATTATTAGCAGCATGGTTTGGTTTCACCTCCACTCAGCAGCAGGACAAAATTTTGGTTTATTTGACACAAATTATCAAATAAAGGTGCTAAAGCTTAACAATATGAAAGAAAACCAGCACAACAGTGAGCACACAACAACACACTGTATGACGAAAAAATAAATCCAGTCTAGTTTAGCTGTCGGTGGTAAGGTGGGTCAAGCCACACTCAGCCCTGGTCAGCTCCACAGGAAGGAAACTCCACCTCTGCAGCACGGAGCTGGCCCGGTCGAGCTTTCGAGTGGTGGTGATGTCACAGATGACATCTTACCCTACCCCGCCTTTCCAGCAAAGTCTGATCCTGTGGCTCAGTCCTCCTCCAGCATTCTAGCTATACATCCCAGCCACACACACAAAGCACATGTACGCTCACACCAGGAAATCATTAAAGGCCACGAGTGGAGGCCCAGTTGATGAGGCTCAGCAGCAGTGCGGCTTTGTGTGCTGAGGCCGTTCTGTATCTAGATGATTGTGAAACAAAGACAGATTGTTTTCTGGGCTGAAACTAAGAAGCTGTCATATAAAGGAGAAAGTCAAGGAAAGGGTTAAAAAAAAATAGGCTACAACAAGGGATTGATTTCTGATCTGCTTATTTTATGATCAATTTCTTTTGTTTGGGTGCCGGTGATGAATGGTTTTCAATGTTCTTAAAATGCCTTTTTCTACCATTTCATATTATATTTTTTCAAAACAATACATAATGTATAAAAAATGTTCAAACAAAGCAGGAAGAAGAGAATCAACAGATTCTTAAAAAGAAGAGGGTTTTTTTTGTTGTTGTTTTTTGCATAATTGACAAAAAAGAGAGAAAAAGAATCCAAGTCTTTGCGCAAATTCCTGTAGATTAATTATCCTTTCAGAAATCCAAGAAATGCAAAAAAACAGAAAAACATGATGCACTGATTCATTTAGACGCACGTCTTCCCCCCCCTCTTTGCTACACGAGCCACGCACAAAAAAAAGCGCTAATTCAGCGTGTAGGTGCTTTGTCGTCTAAGCCACTTCATTGCTCAACACAGGAATAAAACACCAAAGCACCTGGTGAAGTTTGTGCTCTGTAACAAGTGAAGAAATAAAGCAATTAATCCCGACTGTTACGACTGCTGGCTGCCAGCGACGCAAGAATGGGTGATATGTGTAGGCGTGTAATCAGCATAGTGCTTGCATTATGCACCCACTTCCTCCCCACACAAACAGCTATGCTAACACTAAATATAGACCCTTTTCCATCTCACTCAGTTATCCTGCTTGTTTGGTTGTTTGGTTAGAGACGCCGATTTGACTGTTACCATCATTATCTACGCGGAACATAAAACCACTGATTCAGCAGCAGCAGAGATGAAACTGAGATTTTCTTTTTACTACATAATAAAAAACTTCATTAAAAAACAAAAACAAAAAAAACACCCACCCAATGTAGGTTACATGGTGCACCCGCTCACAAGACTGTCATAATGAGAGGGAATGCTGAGTTAAAACAAATAGTCATCAACACAGTTGGGAGTTAATTACCTTCTGCATATGGCTTAATGCCCAATGAGAATTCCCAGACCTCAGCTTTGAGAATCATCAGCCGTAGATATTCTTTAATTAAAGAAAAAAAATGTAGATTAAATACCATTAAATCTTGTTATTCTAGTCAGCATATGCAGATTTGCACTATTCCCCAAACTGCTCATTCCCCGCTCCAGCACACCGCAAGCCTACCACAAAATGTTCCCCAACTAAACATTTTACATTTTATAAGAAAACTATCTCTTGTGATATGTCTGGAATTGCGACCTCGCATGTAACAAACTGTTTATATCTTGAGCACGCCATTCTGTTTTTTTTTTTTTTTTTGTCAACGTAGCTGGTTTTGAGTTCTTAATGCTCACTAGATCGTCACCCAAACGCCTGTTTTGTGCTCAATGAACGAAAAAGTAAAAAAAGAAAAGAAAAAAAAGAAAGAAAAAGAAAAATAGCTCTGCACGAAGAGGTGGGCGTGAAAATGAGCCGCTTGTGGTTTTTGTGCATTTTGCAGAATGAGCTGAAGGTGAGCAGCAAACCTCAGGACTTGTGCAAATCCAATTGAGCAAGCTTTGTCGATTCAGAGCATTTGTGACCACAATTTGAGTGAATGAAAACAGTTCTTACTCACACTGCAGGACTTTTGCCAAATGTATCAAAAGTGCTTGGCCCAGAAAAGCTATATGGCACGGTCAAGGGAAAGCTATAGCTCTCTTTACAGTGAGCGTTCAGCTTACTTCACAAAACTGACCCATGCTCTTTGTTTTGCTGACAGAGCAAGCACAAACTGCTAGATGGACTGAAATATCAGCAGCGAGGAGTAGAACAGGAGTGGTCGCTACATGAAGCGGGGGCGTGCCCCCCAGCTGACAGGTGAGACATGCCATTTGTAAGACTTGTTCGGTGGGCCGGAGCCAAGTTCAGCAATTTTGATTAAGAACACAAACCCCACGCCAGACAGACTGGAGCCTGCCAAGTTACAGTCTGAGACAGAATGTGTAGATCCGTTTCTGACAGCACATCATAGCCAGACATGGTAAATTCATACACTGTACATGCTAATGAAAGGCTTCAAAAAGGCAAAACAGCATAAATATTGGGGGGACTCAATCTGACGGTAAGCAAATACTTGATCAAGCAAGTCTCGATTACCTCAAACCGGCAGGGCAACACTGCCGTCTAAGAAAAGAGAAATTTGACTGTGGGCATCACTTCCTGTCCGAAAAACCATGCAGGTTTAACCTTCTGTGGACCCTCCGGGGCTGCGAGCAGCTGTCTGCAATCAAATAGCCGCCATCAGTGTTTAATGTTAAACAGATGGAAATGAAGACCAATTCCTCTGCAATCTCTGCCCTGCCTGTCCCCCTCCGTTATCGCCTTTCTTTTCATGGTTCACAAAGTTTCACACAAGTGATACAAGAATTGCCGCGAGGAGCATTGTTCTGTCGAGTACCTGGGAGCGCCTGAAAAATAGGGTGGGAGGTGGGGGGGCGTTCAGAGCGAATGAAGAGGTTTGAGGGGGAGTAAGACTGTAAGCTACATGGAGAGGGAGAGCGAGAGAAAAAAGAGGGGGAGGGAAAGGCATTAACTTCCTGTGGAAACACCCACTTTTCCCATGAGCTCATACAAACCAGAAAGGTCACTTATTCAATACCTAATACACATGGAGAGAAAGAAAGCACACAATGTGTCCACTGGCTTAAAGGGCCACGGGGGAGCATTCTGTTATAGCTGGGAAAGCTTTAAGACCGTAAACAATGCTGCAGAGAAATACTCGAACATTAAAAAAAAAACAAAAAACCCAGTGCTGGTCATTTCCAAAAAGCCCTACACCCCTGCTATAAAGTAAGCCAAATAAGCATCCATAGTAATGTGACTTCCATTGAATGTTTACAGTTGGAGAATGCGGTCTGGGTACAGGCGCCAAACGTTGGCATGATGCCGAATTAAATGAACCCCTGCACATCACTCCTACAAGCGCTCTTCCTCCTAATGCGCAACAGATCAATAGTCTTTTTCCTTTAATCATTGCCTTGTCCTTAAATGCCAGCAGGCTAGTGAAGCCCCACCCCAACAGGCAAACCCTCGACATAACACACACATCTATCCAGCACTGTGACCTTACTGGAAATTCAGATTCACTTCACTTCAATTTTATTTATTTTATTTATACAAATCACGACAACAGTCGCCTGAAATTGTAAGGTAGACCCTACAATAATACATACAGAGAAAACCCAACAATTATATGAGCCCCTATGAGCAAGCACTTTGGCGAAAGTGGGAAGGAAAAACTCCCTTTTAACAGGAAGAAACCTCCGGCAGAACCAGGCTCAGGTTCTGCCAGAGTTCCCCATAGGCAACTGAAATGATGGCAAGAACGATAAAACGTAAGGTCAAAATAAAGCATATAACATTGATTTTGTCTTTAATGGTGGTTCTTTTATAATTAGATCAGAAATATTCTAAGAGAGAAACATTACACAACATAGAAATTTACAGGTGACTCACGCTACAGTTGTCTAATGGCAAAAGTGGTGACTGTCCTGACCCATGACCTTAAACAATCATCACTCGAGCTGGGAAAGCTAGTAATGTCGTTGCGCTGATGTATGACAGTCTTATATGGGTGGTGGCAGACTCATGCACTTATTATTTTAGTAAAGATGTAGGTGAGTGTATCTCTTGTTCTTCTTTTTCAAAACTCCAAACAAGTTCCTCTTTAATCTTTTTCATGTACTGTAAAGTCTTTTATAGCCTTGGTTCTGTGGCCCTCCTATAATATTTGATTACTATTATTATTATTCCTATATTTGAGCGTGTGTGTTCGCCTCAAGGCACTTTATATTTAAAGGTAAAGACCCTACGATAATACAGAGAAAACCCCAACAGTTAGACGACCCCTATCAGCAAGCACTTGACAAGAGTAGGAAGGAAAAACTTCCTTTTAACTGAAGGAAACTTTTGGCAGAAGCATTCATTTCGAACTATAATTTAATTATTTCATGAAAATGCCTTTATTAATTCCGTACTGTGATATTGAAGTCCCAACTTTCCCACAAACGTACAATAGTAGTGTTGGAATGATCACTAGTCTGAAACTTATTTAACGAGGTCAAAACAGTCCCTTGCAAATATTAACTTTACAACCTCTATGTGCAACTTAATACCTATTATAATTTCCCAATGGCCACACACTCCACAGCAAAGATATCCACAAAGTCTTCACAATTAAGGAGCACACATAAGAAAGTAAAATAAAACATAAAACACTGATTTTATTTTCAGAGAACTAGTTGAAGTCACTACAACCCAACATTTTGGTTCGACCTCCTACATTTTCAATAAGTACAACTATTTTTACTTTGACATGTTCATTGATTTTTATGTAGGTTTCTTTCCCTGCTTGGGTTATTCGCACTGTTTGACTCCTTCTTAACTAATTCTTGTTGTCATCGCCCAACAATGACTATTTTCATCCAAGTAGCCATTAATGAGGCATAAATGAACGCTACATTGATTTATTACAACTATTCTGGACGCATTGTTAGGATAAAACAAGTCAAGTAGGCTATGCGAGCTGAATGACCAGCCTGCACTCATGGCTTTAGATATGGGGACAGCACCCATGCAGAGAATAAAGCACAGGATAAATGTCCCACCAAGTAGGCCAACTCCTGGTGCAGTCAACCCCCTGCTCTCCTCTAACCTCTCTGGCATTAAGACTTCAATCACTCTGCTAAATATCAATGCGTGCCGGACTGAACACTTTTGAACCCGCTCAAAGACGCAGAATCAAAGCGGTGCCATTTAAAGGCCTTTTTTCTACCAGATCACTTGGCACAAAGCCACCTACTTGCTCTATAGTGGCTACACAGCACACTGTTTCTTTATCTCAGTTTCATAAGCCAATTCTCTTGAATAAGCAGGCGCGTGGCAGACGCATGTGTCGTTCAGAGACGTTCTAGGTGATCGTGCGATCTCACTAATGTTCCTTCTCCCTCTGCATTAAGCCAACCCTAAACCCTAAAGTCACTGTTCATCGACGCCGGTTTTCTCTTTTCGGCTTTTTGCTGTTTTGCTGGAGGGAACACAAAATAAAAGGCTCAACCGAAAAATATCTAAAAAAGACACAGTGAGCCCCTTTGACTGTTTTGACATTTCTTCCGTAATGTCTTCTTTTGTGGAGGCTGGGGAAAAAACTAGACCCATGCGAGGTTGCCTCAAAACTTACAAACGAAATTGGAAAGATCTGATCATTTACAGGTGAAAGGTGCTGACATAAATGTGCTTGACATCATGCATTAAATGACAAAAGAGAATCCAAAAAAATCCTTTTTTTACGACTTAAAACAGTAATGAAGGTTATGATCTGTTTAGGCACAGACCCTCCTAGTTTAGGTACACACAAGCTATGTAATGATACACTGAGCGTGAGCCTTGCTGGTTACCCGACATGTAATACAGCTCCATGTTTACATATGTTCTTGCTTCACTCTGGGCTTTATTCAATTCTTCTTCCTCTGCTTGTGTTTGTGCAGAAGTAGCGCTGCACGCGTGCTCATCGACAAAGCGGCACTGTGACAACTCAGCGAGAGGACACCAGCTACCGCAGTGGCTACGAGGACAGAGAAACTACTGTGTGACTTTCAGAAACCCCACACAAAGTCATTCAGTGGAGTGCGTCTCGCAGTCTATGGTTCTCGGGAAAACCGTATGACTGACCAAATAATGGTAACGCTGATCAGTGATGTAAAATACACAGGCCGTAGTTTTATTTATAACTGAATGCTTATAGCTGACACACGATGCTACAATAAACATTTGTCTCTTATTATCTGCTTTAAAACAAGGCAGATACCTCTAAAACCCTTAACTGTACTGCATCTGAGTGTGTGTGTTATCATCTTCTCCCTTTTCTCCCTACTGGGACAAGCGCTCAGTGTGTATTTCTGCAATGGTGTGCTCTGCTGCAGACCATAATTCCTAGCATGGGGTGATATGTCACAGGAAATGGGTCCACTGACTGGCATCATGTCAGACGCCGCAGCATTAGTGCCGTGTGCTTTTAAACCAGCAGCCCTACATCACAGGCAGCAGAAAAGTTATTACTCCAACAGGCGCCTTCTTATAAATAAGTCCTAATGGATCTGCGCTTCACCTTCTCCCGGTTCCTCTCTGTTGATCTTGTCACCCTGTTGTTGATTCTGACAAACACCATGTCAGAATCAACAATTGTGTATCTGACAATAACTTGTTATTTATATATATATATATATATATATATATATATATATATATATATATATATATATAAAAGGGTGCAAAATGTCAGGCAGTGTGACCACGATATATGCATGCACCTTTTTAGTCATTTATGTTGGTAACTCCTCCCACAGTGATTTTTTTCTTCTTTTTTTGTTCAACTGACACTGTATATATTCAAAGTGCCATCATTAAAATCGAAACGGCGGTTGTCTTTTTTGTGTGCAGGGGGCAGAGTGTCACATTCGTTAACTAGTCCCCCAAAGTCCAAAGAGGCTTGCCTGTGAGACAACAATGTTTTGGTTAGACATACTAAGCACGCTGTTTTTTACACAGCTGTTGACTTTGTGCGCACTGGTGTGTGCCAAATAAAAATTCGGGTTAGTCGACACCAACTGGTGTCACGCACACGGTCGCATACAGTTGCTGTGTGTCAGATCAGCGCAGCAGTCACACAACAGCTGCGTTGCAAACCAAATTCAGATATTCCTGAGTGTATCTACGCGCTTACCTGACGCTCTTGCATTTTATCAGTGGCAGAAAGAACACGAGGCCCAATTGGCCATTGTCGCAGACACATTTGGACAGTGAGTAGTGCTATACCGTCACCTGTTGAGGGGTTGTCTCATTCCGTGCCTCACCTCCCCCTGATGGACAGCAGGTGCCCCACAGGCTTCTGGACACTGTCTGCTCGAGATGTGCCAAATGTCCACCAGCTGCCTGGCAGGCAGTTCAGAGCACGGCATCAGCGACAAGCACACGGACATAAAAAGAACCATTCAGAGCGCTCTGTTGACTAAGGTTCAGAAAAATGTCCCCCTCACTTTTGGCAAACAACAAAAGACGCTTCAATTAGCCGTGTAACTAGTCACGCCAATAATGAAATCAACACTGCCTACTATTTTAAAAGTCAGCAGAATTATCTGTCGCACCATTAATAAATATAAGCTTATCATAAAAAAGATGACTTACCTTTGAAATGCTAAATGTTAAAAGGTGTGGTGGAGTGGGATGCTAAAATAAGCAGCCTGCATGTTGGTTTCCCATAGCCAGAGCTGTTGTTATATGACTCTGAGATGTGAGACCTGATACTGTGAGTAGTTATTCTGAAACAGACAGATGTGTGAATACAGAACAATAGCCAAAAACAACACGGATGAACCCGCCGTCCTCTCTGTCTGTCTGACTATGTGAGGGGCTTCGACTAGAAAACAAGGGAGTATATTTCAATTTTTTTCCGCTATTAGAAGGACATCCAACAAAATATACATGGGTAACTGCATGTTCTGTAGAAAATTTAGGCTTGGACCAAACTGAAAAAGGAAAACTGCGATTTCTAGTTCCACATCATATCCGTCACTTGTTGGCTTTATACAATGATATTAAATTGCATGAAAAATAAGGAAAAATTCCGTTAACATCTTATGATATAAAGTTAAGAATGAATGTTGTCTTAATGATCTTCAGTACTGTAGAAATAAAACCTGGAAACGATGCAGCTTTTCAATCAATATGACAAACGCAAATGCAATTTTAAAAATGGTAATAAATCAAGGAAGTAAACAACTGAATTAGGGCTGTTCAATATAACGATTTATATCGGATGACAATTTTTTTTGTTTTGATGGTCACTGTAGTGGCTATATTAATTTCCTAAAGTTCTCTCTTTCTCTTATATTTAATATAACCACATAACAGACGGACAAGCACCTGTTTTTATGCGTTGTTAGCAAAAACGACGATAAAACCATCCCGTATCCGCTTATTTTCCACATAAACCTTTCACAATAAAGCTCAAGATCCTGTTGAGACTTTTCAAAATAAACGGAACCCCGTGAAATAGTATGCAGAGTATTTACGGATGAGAAGCAAAAAAGAGCCGTCAGGTGCTAAAAAATAAACCTTAGACTCAAACATTAGAACAGGCTTTTTCCTGCAGCACACCATATAATAAATACTTACAAAGAAAAAGGCGGCCGTTGAAACTTATATCTAAAAATATATAGTTTCACGCATCGGTTAAAACACTCGACTCCAGGTACACGACGCCCAGCTGGAAACACTAGATTCACAGAATTTACAGAAAATGTTAAATTTTTGTAATTTATATTGTTATCGGGCGATAGATATCTTATATCGGGATATGAGATTTTGGTCATATCGCACAGCCCTAAACTGAATACAGTTTGTAAATGAACAAAACTAGAATCACACCTTAGACGCACGAGCCTTTTTGTCATCATTACAAACTTGACATAAGGCTGCTGGTGGGTTCTGTTTGCTCAGATCTCTCAGCGTTAAAACTGTAAGCCTAACAAAGGAAACTAGCTTTGAGGTGAAATCTGAGACAATGTTCCGAGCGTTTACTCGCAAAGTCCATGGGGGTGGACATGGTTGCCAACATACCAACATTAGCTGTTTTTAAATGACTGTCATTTATGGCACTGCTGACGGTGATGATGTGTGAATGGCTCGTTGCACACGTCCTACGCCAGCTTGATGCCCGGCCTACAGACAGTGGAAATACTAATAATGTATTCTGCATGGAGAAGTTACTTTGTTCAGCCAAACTTTGCTCTGATTTCATATTTACACCCTGCAAATTACGCTGACGTGTTTTCTAACTCCTACTTGCTTTCATTATTAGTAATGATTAGTCAACAGTAATCATAGCTGTCACCTGCTTCATCCTACCCTCCTTGACTTTTTTGAACATTAAGCTGCATTTTCGGACTATTTGTCACTATATAGTGTAATTATCACCATTCAAAACAGCAAATTATCCTTTTTTTAACCATGAAATCATCATGCACTTGAAAGCTGGTTTGTCGTCCAGTACTTTTTAAATTCTTGAAGATATTCATAATAGATGTTGCCCTGACTGTAGTGGTGGAGTTAACAGACTAGACATCAGGACAGTGGCGCAAACTCAAGTGTGTCTTTATGGTAAGAGACTAGTCAGCGACCCCCTGGCAACCTCTAACTGCTAGAGAAAAATATGAAGTCCACAACTGGTTGGCAATTGGTCACCTGTAGTTTGCATGGAAACCAGCAATTTGTTTGGAAACACTTGGCAACTAACCACTGAGCATAAGTAAAACCTTGGAAGAGTGTGACACAAACCGGAATGTTTGCCTTCAAAGGAAAAGCTTCAGGCAACACATTTCAAACAGCACAACTTTTACTTTGAAGTTGAACACTGTTTTCCACAGTTATGCCACCAGCAGATAAGTCACAAACTATGGAAAACCTTGGCAATCTGCTAGCAACAAAAGCAGTAGCAAGGTGGTTTTTGGTCCAGCATCATAAATCCTTTTTTTAGCTGGCCACTACCAGCAACCAACCAAGTGGTCAGCAACTTTTCCCTAGCGACCTGTGGTGACCAGGTGTCACTAATTGTTCTCTAAGTCTGTGTGACATGGCAGTAACATCCTTGTGAGTAGGAAAAATTGGTTGCTCAGTGATTGCATTCAGTTTTTCATATTCGGCAACCAGCTGCAAGTAGTTACAGTGGCAAACTGGTTGCCCAGAGGTCAGATTGGCAAAATGTTTCCAAACAATCATGGTTCCTCTTGGATTGACAGCAACCATTATCAAACTTGCCAACAATTTGCAACGAGTCTGAATCAGTCTGTGCTGATGAGTGAAACTCATCTGCAATGCATCTCTTTGCAACTGGGGACTCGACTCAGGTGGTGGCAACCTGGTTGCATTCTATCTGCATGCCCATACCTAAATCAAGGTTTCTGGGTGCCTATGTCATTTTATAGTTAAACTGCCATTCTTAAATCACTTCCAGTCAAGGAATTTCTGTTTCAAATTTATAAGGTTCTGGCTGGACTCTGAATGGAAGTAGTTACTTTTAATGTAGCTTTCTCTGCACGCAGATGGCAACAAATTTGCGACTTTTGCATTTTTATCACAATCATTCACAGTTAGTTGCAGCTTTGTCCTGTCTTTCTCCCCTCAACCCAAATCTGTCGTGTCAGATGGCTGCCCTTCCCTGAACTTGTTTCTGACAGAAGTTTCTTCCTAGTTTTTCCTTCCCACTGTCGCACCAAGTGGTTGCTCATAGGGTTTGTCTAATTGTTGGGGTTTACCTTACAATATAAAGCAAACTGAGGCGTCTGTTGTTGTGATTTTGCATATAAAAAAAAACTGAATTCAATCAAATTGACGTTAATCTTTATATTTTCACAAAAAGACTGCATATAATTGTCAACTTGACCTCATTCAATCACAAAATGAGAGAAGACTGAGTCCATCTTATTACCTTTTTATTGAAAAGGTAATAAGATGGACTTCAGAGTTGTGCAGTTACCATCTTATTACCTTTTTATTGAAAAGGTAATAAGATGGTAACTGCACAACTCTGAAGTGACCATTTCAGAGGCAGCATCCACTGCGTACGGTAACAATAACTTTGGTCATGCTGCAGTCTCCAACCGCTGGTTTTCCTAATGTGACCATAACAGTAATTGCATGCTATTTTATGAATTACATTGTTGGAGTTTATGACTAATTCCCCCATAATTTCTCTTTTCCAATATGCATGTATGTATGCATGTATGTATGCATGTATGTATGCATGTATGTATGTATGTATGTATGTATGTATGTATGTATGTATGTATGTATGTATGTATAGCTCTTTTGTTAGTTTCTACATTAATGGGATTTATGGTTTGGTTCTTGCTTGTTGCTGCTACAGAGAGACAGACATACTGAGGGAGACGGAAAGAAGAACTGTGTTATCTGATCTCAAATCTGTGTTGCCTTTTGTAGAACATTTTAAATCACACCTTTGCCTCCAACTAAAAAATGTGTGCAAAACAGGTACTTCCAAATAGATACATTGAGCCGTTTAATACAAATTCGATCACTGACGCAACGTTTTTTCCCACGTTATCGGCACAATGTAATATATTCTGTTGATTTCGTTTTACTGAGACCTTCAGCAGTGCTTCTTACGCAGATTTGCTCCGTTACTCTGACATTCAAGGCAACAAATGACTCAGGGTGTGACTGATCTCGGTTAGGTAAGAGAATGCTAGCATTTTTCTTGAACTCGCATCATATGTGCGGCCCTGAGACAAAGTTCTTCTTTGACTGAGCAGTAATTCGATGTCACACAATCAACGAGAACAGAGAAGCACTTTATAACAAACACATACTATATACAGAAGAAGCATGCAGAATGAGGAAGCGCACTTTCCATTGAAGATAAGTGATGCCCATTGTTCGGGGATATCGATGTGTGGAACATGAGGACGTGGATTCCAGCCAGCATGTGTTAAAAAGATAAAGGCCACAAAAACCTGAGCTAGAGAAAACTGTAAACTATGTGTGTGACCCATGTATGTAAATGTACTCCTGTTATTGTTATTGTAACTGACAACAGATCTTTCCTGACAATAAAACAAAAGTGTATAAGTGCAAAAATAGAGGTTACTCCTATTGCTTTGCGCAATGCATTAATGACTGTGATGCCCATTTAATTTTTGCTGATTAACAGTGGTCTTCCTCCCTGGATAGTCATTAGGTTCTCATTAGCGTGGAGCAAAGGGAATGACCTACTAGTCTCTTGAGCTTTCCCAGATGGGTGGGAGTGTCTTTATGGATCCTGAACTTCTTCTCGTGTACATTCCTTTGGTGTGTTGCTAGGCATTTTGCCAGATACAGCTAAATTACCTCAGCAATGGGATTGCGTTCATCCCCTGCATTTAAAGTCTTACTTAGGGGATCTTGATGTTGAAATACTCATAGCAGCCTACGACACAAAGACAAATCGGACAGCACAAATCTGCAGCTTGACACTCAGCCATCGGTGAGCATCAGTAAAGATACAACAGTGCACTGCAACAACAACTGATGTTTCTCTGTGTCAAAGAACCTCTGGCATTCATGTGTACAGTTATGTTTTCTCTATACATTACAACATTTGTTCTTGCAGCGCTACAAAGGCACAAATGACATGATTTCCTGAATTCATACTTGGCTGGTCACATTAAAAAAAGCATTTATGAATTAACTGTATGCCTTACAGGTTATATCTGGATAGAGTTTAATATTCACTGAAGTGAGATACATTAAGAAGTATAATTAAGTATGTAGACTTGCATATTGTTTTCACATGAGTGAAGGAGAGCGGCAGTGCAGAATACAAATTGACCGCTTAAGATCAGCAAGGGATAGTGGATGAAGTTACACTGGAAGAACCTGAGCACATCTGGCTATGGTGCCATATTAGAATTGGTCCACTGTCCTTAAAAAACATGAAATCTGCCATCTTTACAGAACGACCCCAAGCAAGTGGAAAGTGTTAACAGAGAATTTGAGTGGAAAAGTGATAAAGACTGAGAATAACATAGCACCAAAAGATTCAAATACGGCAGAGAAGGTGGAAAGGAAACTGTTGCTTTAAACCCAGCAGTCTAAATCTTACTGGAACTCATAAACATGAAACAGGTATTGATGTGAGTGTAGCACTGAGCGCTTATAGTAATCTGACTCTCAGTAAGCCACCAGAATGACAACTACCCACTATTAATTTTTTTCTTTCCAGCCAGCTATGATATAGAGTGCACACCGCCTGCTGTTTACACAACACAAATATTGTCTGTTTGATTGATGATTCATAGACAAACAGGCTGTGAAACCGCTCGCAAAAACAGTAGGTCTATGGCAATTGTTTACAATTAAACTTCTGAGGGATAGTGCTGCGTGAAATTTGAAGTCCATAATTTTCTGATAAATTTTCTTTTGCTAATATTTTATACACATTTCTATTTTGTTTTAAAAATAAGAGGCATCATCCGGAGGCTGGAGAAACAATTCCAACTTGTAGTGACTAAACGGTTGCCCAGACCTTCTGCGTGTTGGACACTCATGACTACTTTTGATCGCAAGGAGACTGAACAGGTTGCAACATTCTTATGGCAGGTTTTAGTAATTCCCACCTCTAGCTTTGCTAACCAAGCTAGCAAGTTATCACAATCTTCTTCTGTTAATATGTCCACTTCAAGCTCCGAAATGGAGACTCCAGCAGCCAAAATGCCATCTCAAACCAGTGGGTGACATAAGATGACTCAATATTGAGTCTATGGTGAAAGTTACTGAGGGGCTTATTTGCTCTCACTGAGGCTCCACTCTGAGAGAAGCCAAGGTGTGACCACTCAATAGTGTTAAACAAACAGTTATTCTCCTCACCTACCCCCACACACACACATCTGCCACATCCTACACTTAAAATGAGTTTACTGTTATACTGGTCAGTTTTAGGAGAATGTTATACTTTCCCTGTATAAAGCACTTTTTTTTTTTACTTTAATTAAGCAGTCAAAGAACTTTTTACCACAGCCAATGCAATCATGCACACATACAGCACTTTATTGCCTATAGATACTTCAATGTCTAGACTGGAGCAGCCGGGTATCAAACCGCTGACCTATCGATTTTTCAATTGATAAATGACCGCCTCTGCCTATGGAGGCATCCCAAAGTTCATAAAAGCAAAGCCGAGTGGAGTTTATTAGGAAAATTTCAAGCGGTCTTTGAAAAAGCAGACAGAAATAACTACTTGTCTGGTGTCTGCAGGTGTCCGTGTCTGCATCTGAAAGCAAATATAATCCTCAGCTTGCACGAGACATAACAAAAAGACATAAACTTCCTTATAAAAGAAAAAACACCAGTCAGAATATCCAGTGAATGGAGCTGTTTGCACTCATTGGTATGGTATTTGGCATATGACTAAGCCCTACAAAAAGCTACAAACCGCCCGTATTTAAAAATGGGCTGAGAGCATGCACTGTGTGGAAATACATAAAACAATCTCTCAAAACACACATTCACCAAAACATTGTTGCAAAGCCCAGACACCTGTGGCTGTTTCTGAAATGGCACCCTCCACATTTCTACTCAAACACTACTATTACAGCCATATCCTGCCTCCACATGCTCAACCAGGGCTGCTGCCCTCATAATCCAGCCTTTTTTCCCCCTACTGAGCTGCTACTTTTGGCAACATGTCTCTTGAAAGTTTTCATATCTGACTAATCAAATCCATTTTAGAAGTTATGAGAGATGCATGTAATGAGGGTGTGTATTAAAGAAACTGGAGAACACGTGCTTTAGCTGTAAATCCAGCTGAGGTCTACATAAATCCTCAGCTAATCTGTCTGGACTTGATCAGTCAGGATGTTTTGCTCTCATTTATGAATCTCCATGGCCAGGGGCTGCCATCATGCTAATATTAGCAAGCATGTGAGAAAACAACACCACGCTTCACCTCAACATTTCTAGAGCTGTCTCATGCTGGCGGCTTCTCTGGTAACCCAGAGTAAATTGAGAAGGGTTTCTAATATACCATTATTTCAGGCACAAAAAAGGCACAGACGCAACCCACATGCAGTGCTCACATGGCTAATGTGAGTCATCTTTTCCCTTACTTGGGATGCTTCCTGCCCCGCAGACGTCACATTAAACAACACGCAGTGTTCAACAACTTTTGTCAGATGACTCAATGTTATGTCATC
The DNA here is from genome assembly GCF_057382275.1 of Copadichromis virginalis. NCBI lineage: Eukaryota > Metazoa > Chordata > Actinopteri > Cichliformes > Cichlidae > Copadichromis > Copadichromis virginalis. The sequence goes on from NC_140618.1 coordinate 21,910,807, forward strand.
CTAACGCTATTTGAACTTGAGTCTAATGCTTGGCATTAGGGTGGCCAGCAGCCAGGGACCTGCCACTCTTTGTTATTGCTAGCGACATCATCTTTCATGTTCTGACTCCCCAAAAAGTCTTTTATTTGAGCTGCTCGGGAACCTCAAGATCAACATTAGCTAATACACCTTAGGACTAGCAAGTGATTAAAATGTGCTCGCGGAATAAATATAAAAGCTGACATCAGATGATTGGCCACATTGACGAAGTGCTTTTAAAAATGCTACTGTGCTGGTGCATTGTGGTCACCCACAGCCACCCCAACACACGAACAACAACGATAAACATTTCAGCACACAAACAAAATTCTAAACTGTGATGCCACAAGAGGATGATCTAAATATATGGATCCAATGGAAGTAGATAACATAATACCATAAATATCTCATTGTTACTGGTTTATTAGAAGTAGATCTTCACAGTCTTAATCTGTCATGATCCCCAATCCTAACCATAACCCACCGCACTTTTCTAAAGAAATCCAAACTTTTTTTTTGTTCCCCAATTCCAAACACTTGAGGGAACAATTGTTTTTTGAAACCGTAGAACAACAAGTTCTGATAGTACAGGATGTGGGTCAGGGTTAGGGTTGGAGTTGTCACTGATGACGACTCTGACCTCAGAGGGTTACTGACAAGATAATAAATGACGTTAACCTGTTTCACCAGCAGCTGAGGCTAAAACTATGAGCAATATTTCATACCATGAAGGTGATTAAAAGCACATTAATGAGCAATGTAGGAAAAATCTATTAGTTGAAAAAGAGCGTTTGCTAAAGAGAAATCTAACCAAAGAAGGGTATTTGGGATATATTGAGACTTGAGACACTTGCAGTCACTTCATCAAGTATTTTATGTTTTTGGTAAAACACATAAAACTAAAATTAGTGCTAGTCAAAGTGACAACTAACACACACACACACACACACACACACACACACAAACGCACACGTGCACAGAATTCCAGTGATTCAGGAAGCAGGTCATGTTTTTCCATACAGAACTAGGAGGCCCTAAGAGCAGCAGTAGAGGGACTTCCTCTGCCAAAGGGCCAAATTCCACATGGTCCGTGACCATTAACCCATCCAGGCTGACTCAGACACCCTCCGACCCCTCCACCCCCACCCCACCACCACACACACACACACCCTCAAACTCACAACACTCAGCATAGTTCTGAGTATCGCCTCGACTTCACAATCAGCTGTCAGGTCCACCCCAACACAGCACAGCAGGCGACTTCTTGAAACCTCTGAAGAGTTTGTCAGTTCTCCCCTAACCCTACTATTTCTATCACCATCACGGCACAAGACATGCAAGCCGGCAGTAAGAAAAACACACACGGTGATTAACTGAAAAGGGGACATCCAAGCAAAATCCTCAGTCAGCAGTCAGTTAGCTGATTTGAAAATGAGTCTGTGAGACCTTAGAGAAAACTTTATTACTAAATCCAGGCCCACCTCGTGCATATATGAAGCACGTTTTAAACGATTATTACATATGACAAGCAAAACTACAAATGAGAAAATTCACAATGACATTATCAGCGTTATTCCAGTGGTGTTACCATAACATCTCAAGTGTTTCCACCCAGTTCAGGTCTATCTGATCCCTTCCTACTTGGTATGCAGTTAATGAGCTTTTTGAACCCTCATTAGGATACAACTCTCCCCCACCCACCCAACACACACATTTGCTCACAAGCTTCACAATCCACCCCCCCAACTATTGTCTGTCAGTGTGGAGACACACAGCTGCCTGCCTGTCTTGTCTCCTGCAATCCAGAGCAAGCATCAGTAACACAGTGACACCATGGTGGGACACACACACACACAAGGCAAAGGGCAAAGAATGTCATCTCTTTCTTACAGTGTGTGTGTGTGTGTGTGTGTGTGTGTGTGTGTGTGTGTGTGTGTGTGTTTGGGCCCTCTCCTAAATGGCGATTATGAAAGCCTGGAAGGTCAGAGCAGTGTCTGCACTGTGCTGGAATGCAACCAGGCATTACAGGGAGGTAAACTGTTTACACGCCTTTTATATGTGACACCCAGCAAGTTTTCTTCAAGCAGGCTGCTGTAAAACTGATTAAGAGTGGTGGAAGCAACCTTTCATTTCTATAGATTATCTATATTAGTGCGCTTGCTTGCCTTTGGTTTCAGCTTGAAACGAGGTTAACCAGCAGACCTGGTGAGACTCTGCATCAGAGCACAAAAGTTAATCATCTCTCACTGGACATTTTGTGCAGCTGCTGCTTATTTTACAGTCACCCAACCTGAACGGATTTTCTCTGTCTAGTTCACATATTTCCAGTGAGATCTGGAGGATCCGTTTTGGTGGCACTTAAAAAGAACTCAAACGCACTTTTTCCTCTTGAGAGTGACACAGAGAGACACCAATGTACCAACGTTGTACAGCTTTTGCATCCTTCTATTTGAAGTATTACATTGTGTGGCTTGGTGGGCCAGTGCACCCCCTCTCAAAGAAAATCACAGGACTTCTAACAACTTAGCACGAACTCTAAATCCGCTGCTTTACTTTGTAGGGAAACTTAGGTACAAGAAAATAGGACAACTCTTTAAGCTCCAAAGACCCACTTTCCTTTCTCTTATGACTAGCGGCTGTACAAACTGCAAAGTGGAAGTGGTCCTCTCGGAAATCGTCGCGTTAAAGTGACAGACGTTTAATTCTCCAAAACCTCCCCATCCGTCCGACAGTCGCAGGCCTCGGCAAAGTAGTGAGGAAAAACAGACCCCGGTGTCCGTTTACGGACGGAACCCGTGTCCGGCCTCTCCCTCCTTGTTTGGCCGTGTTTTTTCGGGCGAGCGTGGAAATCAGAGCGAGGCTTACATTCGCTTCAACTGCAAGGTTTACCGCTACTGACCTGAATAAACTGGATAGTCAGGGCTGATTTCCCGACGCCACCTCCTCCGACCACAACCAGGCGATACTTCTCCTGCACCGAGCCGTCCTTCCAGCCTGCCATCGAGGACACCACCGCCGCTGCCGCTGCCGAAACACCAGTGAAGCAGCAAACACCCACTTTTCCCCCTGTAAACTGAAGAGGCCCTCGTAGTTGGAGGCACCGGAACGCAGATACAGAGGCCAGCTACGTGCCGAAACAGTCTCGCCTGTGCAGCAGCCCCCCTTTCTCTTTTTATTTAGTTGTAGGGATGTAAACGAAGAGGGATCCCGATCGGAGCTACCACCGACTGTCCATACGCCTGACCGCGTTTCGGGCTCGCCAACACTGCACCGTTCAAGATGCTGATCCGATAGTTAAGAGTAATCAGCCAGGCTAATACTGATGTCTGACGCTAGGGGCTGTTTCTAGAGGCAGTCTGCAAACTGCTTCAACACCCTCCTGCACGCACACACACCGACGCAAGTAGACCTCAACCCACTCTGCAGCTCTGCCCTGACACTAATATCATGCACCCTGCAGTCACATTCCTGTCCTCAAATGGCTCTGCGCTGTCTGCTCGCTGTAATTACAGCCAATTACGCAGCGATAACGCGCCCCGTGGCCGTCGTCGTCGCAACGTAAATATGGTTTAAACATGCTGGAAGTTACTAGTTTCTTTACTTTTCAGTCCAATGAATAAAAAAATAAAAACTGTAAAAAAAACAAACAAACTCAGGGTGACGTTTCTTGATATGTTATCTACAATATTTCCACAGCTTAGTCGGATTTAAACATTTTATTTGTGCTGTGCGCGACATCCAATTTTAGATAGATTTAATTAGAAAAAAATCACTTATTTTAATATTCAATTATTTAAAAAAAAACAAAAAAACAACCTTTTCCAGCACAGTGGGGAAAAATAGGTTTTGTGGACAGATAAAGCAAACGGAGGAAATGCAGTAAAAGTGATGTTTGCAGGAGTATTTCTGCACGCTGCACACACGCCTGCTGCTGCCCCGCAATTTACTATAAAATGCGCACATGTGTGCACTTTATATGCGGCGTCATAACTCATCACGCAGGTGGAAATTGAAAGTGGTGGACTGTGATTTGTGTTTTCTTTTTGTTTTTTCCCTTGTTGAAACGGACTCGTACCAGTTCGTCTAAATTACAACCTTTTATTTCATTGCGCAAAAGTCCCTACTTGTGTTGTCAGCGCGTAAATCGTGTCTCACTTCGTGCTAAATCCAATGTTTAACTGCATTAAAACAACAACAACAACAAAACATAAAACACCACATGGCTTTGGGACCCGTGGCGCCACCCGGTGTCAGAAAAGAGAAAACGCGGGGCCTTAAAAAAAACTCCCTCCAAATCTCCAAAAGTTGATTCTGTTCATCTGGACGTAGCGTTTTGTGGGAGAAACGTTTCGTCACTCATCCAAGTGACTTCTTCAGTCTCAGCTGACTGCAGGTTTCCCCAATCTTATAAACAGTACATTTGCAGAATGACTGAAACTACCCACTGGATGATTGAGCATGCATCAAGACTCCCTCCAAATGGTTTACATGGTGAGTGCTGTCAGTTTCAGTCGTACCAGAGTGGTTTTAAAATATAATACAAAATATTATATCACCCAAACCTTCTTAAAATTTGGAGGAATTGTGACAGTGATCCTGTGTTTAGCATGAACACTTTGTGTCTACATATTGATGTGGCAAAGCAAGAAAATCACCCAAAAGCACAATGCCAAAGTCATGCCTTGTGTTAGAAGGTGTAGCTGTGATTCTCATAATAACTATACCCGAACCAGACAGTCTGTGCTGTGCACACGGCAGTTGGAGTTGGCTGTTTATTTTCACAGTTGAAGGTCTGACCTCAACGCCACCTTTCAGCCTTTATCTAAAAACCCTGGGGGGAGATTTTTACAGATACTGTAAATGTATGACTGGGGTGGTGACCCTTTAATCTGGCCTACTGCCAGAAATATCCCTTTACTCATAAATAATAAACTGGAGGACGAGTGGAATATGGAGGCCTGTGCCAGCACTAATCTATCTCCATCTCATTATCACGCTGACAGTGAAACTTGCAGATGACTCAGAGTTCAATTCAAATCTTGGCAATATATTACCTGAGGTTAAAAGAATTTATGTTCTTGCCCAGGTTATGCATGTAGACAGACATTTTCAAGGTGATGTCGTCAGTTTAGAGGTACTGGCAGTACAAATTCCAATCAGTTACCCCACTGTGGGAGATATTGTGGAAGGAATCTGAGGAATTCTAATTAGATCCCAGAGCTACCATCACAAGCTAGACACTCTCTTCACTTTGGGGCACAACGTCCTTTAGGTAATTGTAACAGCTTCTTTAAAGATTATTACTAAACATCTACTGTCATGCACATTAAGGCAGGTACAGCACAACTTTCCATATTTTCCAAAAGAAGGCATACAGTCCAACTACATTTCTGGGTTACCGTTGTGCTGGAGATGCTCCCAGCTGTCACAGTGGGTGGGGTGCACCCTGCACAGGTTGCTAATCTGTCACAGGGATAACACAGGGACAAGCAGACAACCGGTCACACTCACACCTATGCCCAATTTAGAATCTTTACAATGAAAGGCTCCAGCCAGCTGATTCAAACCTATTACTAACCACTGCTCCTCCCTGCCATCTCCAAAATTCAATTCAATTTTATTTATAAAGCACCAAATCTCATCAACAGTCACCCCAGGAAGCCTTATACTGACCCTATAAAAAGGGTACACACTTATTTAAAGATCATTGTTTTAGTTTGGATGTTTTTCCGTCTTATGCCTTTAAGAATATCAAATTCAATATGAACCTTAGTGGTTCTGGGAGGTACTAGAGAATTTTTTTACCCTTTTCTTACTGAATTGAACTGGAATTCCCTATCTTTTGCATATACTGTCTTAAGTTTCATTTGTAAATTGCACTATTTTGAAAAAAAATAAAAATAAAAAAAATAAAAATAATGAGGTTTTAATAAGAAAAAAAGGCTCTTAACTCAATGAAAACACCACAGAGCATCTTTTGGACATTATTTCAATACATTTATTGAAAATGAAACAGGACAGCGAAAGCACATTGCTGAGATGTAGTTTTCAGAAAGAGGTGATGTTAAAAAATATAGAGCACAGAAGTAACTGACCATATAATAGTTCATATCTGCTATGACGATTATCAAACAGTAAGTTAGGTGACACAGAACAGCAGCTGTTTCAGACATTTGCCTTTTTTTGGGAGAGGTTGATCTTGTCACCCAGACTCAGGGCCATCCCCTGTGGAACAAAGGAAAGAGGGTTAGCTGCGACACATGCTACATATTAGCATATTTAAAATACAGTGAAATCCATCAGCATTTGGAGATTAATAAATGCAAATTTTTTGTTAACTGCGTGCATTTAAGGATGAAAGTCCACACTTGGGGTACTTTAGAGAGGCAAAAACTGTGTCACTGTGCAAATACTTGCAGAACTGATCAATTATTTCAAATCAAATCAGTCATGTGATATTTTTACAAATGGATGCATTGCTTTACTGAGGGGAAATAAAGTCCACCTAGCCTTTACCTCTCAGATTCTTAAGAGTTCACGGTGTGGCAGCTGTGACCTACCTGACTTTTAGCTCTAATGCGTATGTGTCCATTGACAGGTGCATCGGGCCCCAGGTGGAAAGGCTTCTCAATGCTGACATTAGCCAGGGCATCTTCTCCAAAGATAGAACGAGCATAAAGGTTGGCCGCCATGAAGCCACAGAAGCCAGACAGAGCCTTGTTTATGAGAGAAGAACGTTGGTTAAGAACAACAAACAACATCACAGTATCTGCACATTCATCTTATAAGGAAGCACTGGCATGTCTTATGTTTACATATATTCTTTATATAGTCAGCACAAGAAACTATCCTGCTATACGGCCGCTAATGATTCTTTCCGATGTGCACTGGTGCCAAAAATTTTAATTACCCTTGTTATTTGTATTTGGGAAAGCTGCCAAGATTTAAAAGGTTGTTTACTTTCCTTAGTCTGTGGTTTACAAAATGTTCTCATACCAACCTTTTCAGGAGTCAAACACTTCATGTTGGTGGACTTGAGGATATGCTGGAGATACTCGTTCAGCTCAGTGATGTTGGTGTTCACTGTCACCTACAATAAAGAAAGGACAATCAGTGCTCAATGTTAGTTGAATGTGCATCAACTAAACCCATTTAAAAAAAAAAAAAAAAAAAAGAGAGAGAGAGAGAGAGAGAGAGAGAGAGAGAGAGAGAGCGAGAGAGAGAGAGAGAGAGAGAGAGAACTTTTAACATGTCCCACTTTTTGCAAAACGAGTCAGCTTTCAGGAATGTGTTTTAACCCCTTAAGTTTACCTTGTTTTCCCACTCAAACTCTGCCCACATCTGTCTGAATTCTGCATCAGTGCAGGAGGCTGGCTGGATGTAGTCCATGATGTCAATATGGATGTCGCTGAGGACAACGCAGTTTCTGTCGCTAGCAGCTCCTGACACATCGTAGACTGAAAAGAAGAATCCAGACATCCCCACAATTAATTTAAAAAATGCATTTAGAGAAAAAAAAGAAAGAAAAAAAGGTGTGACTTGAGATGTGATGCTAAAAATAGTCAAAAATTCTTTTACCGATGTTTCCAAATATAATGCCATTCTCTGTTGATGCCACCTTCACATTGGCCTTGATGTTAGCAAAATCATGAGGTGCCAGAGTTAAAGGTGAAGGCTTCTCAACCAACTTAAGATCGCCTGCAGGACAGAAAGTTGAATTACATTATAGTAGAAACCCAAATGTGTACAGCTTAAATGAGAGAAAAAAAAACATATTTTCACAGAAGTTGAAAAAACTACACTAACCTAAAGTGGCCAGCTCAAGTGTACAGTTCTGAAGAGTATCACTGGTCTGATTGACCACCAGCACATCCAGCACAATGTCATACTGGTTCACATGAACGTAGGCTTCAGCATAGACTGGATCTGAGAAGCCCGTCAGCTGGGTCACCTAAGTTGGACAAAATGCATTCATTTAATGATTAATAAACAACCTAGTACAAGCACTCCCTAAACACTAGTTTATTATCTTTTAATAACCTATTAAAAGCAAAGCATGTGCACAAGAAGGGCTTCAGCAGCGGTTGCTGCCATGTTGCCAATAATATGAAATAATATGAACAGTAAATAAGTTAGACTAAGCCGTAAACTTGAAATGCACGCAAACAGCAATAATCAGTCCCTTTCCCTCTTTTTCTGTTCAAAAGCACTACTCCAACATTATCTCTCACATTAATTTCCAGTTTCCTTTTATGGAAAGGCTTTTAGGGGTTAAGTATGGTGCACCTTGTTGAGTTTCGATGCCAGAGGATCGGCGGCCTCCTTCCTCTGAGTGTTGCCCATAGCAGCCAGCAGGCTGAGCTGGAACTGGTCCTCCTTGGAAGTCATCTCATTTTTGGCCGTGAGCTGCATGAAGGATATTGGATCGTCGGCCTGGACCGTTACATTGCGTTTCTCAGACTCTTTCTGTAGTCAGAAGAAGAAACACATGTGGTTATTTTTGGAGGAAATAACAACCCCAATGGAACAACAACAAAAGTATCTATAATGTAGTCTAGTATAGTGAAAATAACACAGCATAGCAAGTTACAAAAAAGACATAAGAAACAGTTGTTCAACAGAAAGAGAATAAAAACAGATGTTATTGTGCAGAACTAAGAGAAACTGGAAAGACAGAGACAATGCTGCTGTCAAGAGAAACTGGTGCACTATAAAAAAAAAAGTTTTCCATCAGTCCCAAAAGTCTTATGTGTATACACATCAGGTTTAAATGATCATCTAGGGGTGTGATATTACTACACTCCTCCTTAGAACTATCAGGGTGCAGGCTCTTGAAAACAAAAGTTGGCTTATAAACATATCACAGGTTTCGTATTAAATTTGGCACCAAAAATTTGCTCATTTTCTGTGTAACGAGGTTGGTGAGTTTTAGGTCAACTTTCATTACCTTCTGTGACAGCTTCTCTTCCTCCAGCCTGACAGCCAGCATGTGTGACAGGGATCTGCGACACTCCTTGTTGAAAATGTCATTCATAAGTGGTGAACACTCTGACAGGACCTTCAGGCACAGTGAGATGCGATCCACATCGTCGTCTGTAATTGGCTTCTTGGGCAGAGAGCACTTACCCAGGTGCAGCACAGTGACCATGATCAACATGGCCTCTGCAACAAAAGACTGCAAGGGGGGGCACCAAGACAGCAGGGGTCAGAAGAAGCAAAGGTAGGGCAAATTATTAAAAGTGCTTTTATTGAAATGAAGGAAGAATAACTTACATTTTGCTTCTTTTTATCTTGAACAAGAGCAACATAGCGCAAAGCCACTTTGGTCAGCGTTGTGGCCAAAGAAGCTGCCACATAGAAGTCTCCATCCATTAGGAAGCCTCTGAGTGGAGGTCTGGAACAACAAATTCTTAATGAGCGAGGTGGATGGAAAATTCAGCACAATGAAGGGTATACAGTGTTAGCAAAATGCTTTTCCTCCATGATGTCCAGTGTTTACCTGTCTTCCTCCTTCTTTGAAGGCCTGGAGGAGCTGAGGGCACTCTGTGTCACATAAGTGCCCATTTCTGTCACAAGTTTCTGAGCTGGAGCTGCGCTCACTTCATCTTCTGGCTTCACCTCACCGGTCTCCTTCTTAATCTCATTCTCCACAATTGGGATCTGTCCCGGGGAGAGACAATTATAAACGTTTTAATCAAAATAGCGTGCGTTACTTGTAATTCTGACAACAATGAACAAACATACCTCTCCCAAGGACCTGCGAACTTCTGTCATCACACTCTGGATGTCTTCCTTGGTGCTGCAGTATTCTCCTAAGATCCACAGTGCCCCCCTGTAAATCCTGAAACAGGACAATTGTGATGAACTTTATAAACAATCACAGTGCTACACAATCAAAGAGTAAGTAGTGACTTCCCTTTAGCAAGCACAGCCTATACAATGGTTTCTTAACCACGAATTGACTTTCATCTGCTCTTTAGACTCATCAGGATTACTTACTTGACAGTTCTGATGGCATGAAAGACTTCCAGCATCTTCTCGATGATCAGGGGTCTCAAGTTGTCAAACCTCTGAATGGCTTCCCGCACAAACTCCAGCACATCGGCAGCAGCTGCCTCATTAGTGTCACTCAAGAATTCCATCAGCTGTAAAACATCAACATATAGAAAATGTTTAGAAAATGTTTTATTTTAAAGACCATTTATGATAAAAATGTATATTTAGAAATCTAAAGATATCACGAGAATCTTAAAAGGAAATAAGAGGAAACTCACCACAGGTATGACATTGGCTGCCATGTCAGGAAAACGCACGCTACACGAGTGGAGGGTGCGCACCAAGAGCTGCCTGTACTTATCAGTGTCTTCATGCTCTGTTACGTTGTTTGTTTTGATCACCTCTTTCTTCAAAACAATCACCAACTAGCAGCCAGACAGAAGTCACTACTTTAACACTGTATTCCAGTTTTTCTAGGTGTCAATGCAAAAACAAAAAAAGCAACAACAAAAATACACAAAAGCTGCAAATGTCAACAGACCTCTTCTACATTACGGGATGAAACAAGGTCCAGCGCCAGCTGTAAGGTCTTCTTTCTGACTTCCAGGTCAGGAGTGCTTAGAACACGCAGGATGTCCATCACAAGGTCCTGAATGAAAACGTATTAGTGAGACCCAATTTTTAACACAGTTGGTACTGACACATAACAATTTTTGTATATTTTCTAATAAATTTTATGATCTCAAAAAGACTTCTTTTGGGTACCATTCCTTTCCTTTTATGGTTTCTGTAGTGAAAGAGCCACTAACAACTTTATTTCTTAAGTGCTAGAAAAACTAATAAAAGCCATTATGAGACGTACCTGGAGCACACGCTCATGAGTGGGATGCTCCTTCAGTTCGATGAGACGATCAAGAACGATCAGTTTCACATTATTGTCACTCTCCTTGATGATCAAATCAATGTAGCACTGGGCAGCAGCCTAGAGTCCAACAAAGCACAGAATGCATACAGGCTTTAATAAAGCAAAGATACCAATCTATCTAAACGTAATACAATGTATAAAGCACTGTATAAATGATACAAGACATACACACAACCACTGAAACACTGATGACGTACCTTAATGGCTGTGGGAGCGCTGGAGAGTGTTACAAGGGTGCCAGCAGCCTCATACTTAACCGCCGGGCTGGAAGACTGCAGCAGGTTGTAAATGCAACGGATAAAACGGGCACGCTCAGAAGGGTTAGCATGGCAAACCTAACAGAGGGGGAAAAAAGAAAAACAACAAGAACTTGGATGTGAAATCATCCATTGTGCTAAAAGGTTTAGATATGACCACCACAAGCTGTGACTCACTTTGTAAATCAGCTCCACAATAACCAGCTGGAGGATGTCTCCAAAAGTGTGAACTTGGTCAATACATGTGCTGAGGTAGTCCAGAGCTCGATCCTGCAACATATAAATGCATGAATGACAAGGTGTGAGATAGACCTTTGGCATATTTACTGTATGACTAAAAGTAAAAGTAGAAACAGTAAGAAAAGAACAGACAATATGCTACAGACCTGGTCTGCATGAATCAGCATCATGAAAGCATTTCTCTTACAGCTGGCATCTTTCTCATTGACCAGGAAATCATGGATCAGCTCTGGAGCATCTGGGATGAGATGTTCAAAGTTCCTACAAAACAAACAGAGCTGGTTGTTGTTCATGATGAATACAGTTCAAAATTTATACGTTATAATATTTAGCAGCTAGTACCTGTAGATTGTGTAAATGGCCAGGACAGCGTTACGGCGCACATAACTGTGGCGGTGCTCCAGGCAGGCCCGGATCGCTGGCATGAGAGGCTCAAGCAACTCAGACTCCTTCAGCTTGCACAGGAAACGCAGAGTGGAGCCACGGATGAACTCATTGGGATGCTGCAGGTCCTGAAATAGAAGAAATATTTAAAATTAGAATTGCTGAACTGATTTTTTTTAACCTTTAGTTTTCCCCCATTGCTATAGTTATGCAGTAATAAATAGTGTAACCTGATGTGTATATTTAAAAATGCACTGTTTATAGCAGCTGATAGTATATCACTTAGATTACCTTCCTGTAGGCATCACAGACCAGGATCATCTCCTGAAGGAGTTTGCCATCAGGAGTTGTTTTGGGAACAATCTCCCAGAAAACCAGCAGAAGCTTCTTGATGGTGTGGTCTTGAAGCGGCAGCACAAAACGGATTATAGTCATCAGCAGTCCCGGCAACTTCTCGCCATTCAGGATCATGATGATGACCTTCTTCAAGGCTTCAGTTTTGGCCTTGATCTCTCCCTTTTCTAAAGAAAGATTATTATATTTAGCATAGCAATCAGTTATTATTTAAACTAGTCTTCATCGAATTAAATTCATCTGATACTAAACTTCACCAAAAACTCTCAAAGGACGTTGTGAGGTTTTACCCCCCAAAGGACACTGACTTATTTGCACGTTAATGCAAAAAAAGTTAAACCAATCCTGATCAAAGCTTGATGTCATACATCAACAATACTTCTTTGAATCAAAATTAATCTATAAAAAAAAGATTTGAACTGTTTTTCCCCTAAACCAGACATTATATAATGGCCTATAAAAATAACACTCATACATCACAAATGCATTAAGATGTAGAAAAAAGTGGAGAAAGGCTATTTTTCCCTTTGTACTGTATATTGAGGTAAGTTATTAAACTTTACAGCAAATGGTTACCTAGATCTGCCTTTAGGCTGACTTCAGAAGGGGGCTCTGAGTCTGAGGCAACATTGATCAGAGTGTAACAAACGTTCTCTGCAGCCGTCATTTTGCTGCTGTGCTTGTATCAGATTAGAAGAATCCAAATGTATGTTGCTCACTGGATAATACCTATGAAAACAGAAAAAGAACAGATTTCGTCAGTGATGGAGAAAACATTTACACTGGTGAAAAAATCTCAGTGAAGTCAAAACTAACCTAATCTCATGGAATACGTTTGCCAGTTCTTCCTCTTTGTTTATGCTACTATGATCATCAACATGTTTCCACACAAGATAAAAGCACATAGATTTTATACACACAATTTGATAAAGTCCTATACTTATAATTGATCTATATCTGAAATAAAAGCTGTGGTAGTTTGAGTTAGTCAGATCAAGTTGTTGCCTTTTTGTACACATTTTTTTCTGTTTCCAAATAGCATTTCCCTGGTAATCTGTGGTAGGATAAATTTGTCCTAGAATTTCTCTTGTAGATATTCAGAAACTACAGCACATCAGTCCACTCCCTTAATAGCTCAGCTGCACTGGGTACAGTTTTGGATAAATGTTAAACTTATATTACACATTCTTAAGGCCTTCTGTGGATTTGGTTGCACTATATATCGAAATCTTTTAAATCTGTGATATTTTGCCTTCAAGTCATTGAGGTCATCCTCCCAACAACTGCTCAAAGTGCCATCTTCTCACCTAAAAACTTAAGGTGACTGGACCATCGTTATTGCCCCTAGTCGATGAAGCAGTCTGGCTTCCCGGACAAGAACCTCTAAGGTATACCCAATTTCAGCTGCTTTTAGTAGAGTTCATCATGATTTGGCCAAACGTATTGCAAATGTTTTCCATTGCTTTTTGTGCGTGTGTGGATGTTTTTACCAATATTGAAATCTAATTATGTTTTTATTCTTAGTTTCTCGCTTCTCCTTAACTGCAGTTTTATTTTGCCGTCTGTTTTTGTGAGTTCCATGTTTTTAGTTGGGTTCTAGGAGACCTGTATTACAAATGAGTGTGTCAGTAAAGCACTTTGTGCTAACTTCTGTTGCTTTAGAATTTAGCTATAGAGCTACAACTGAATTGCAAAACATACTACTAGCTGAAACCTGGAGAACCAGGTGATTGGTGTTCAGTCTACGTCTGGATTAAACCTGAAAACGACAATTACTTCTCAAAATTAAAGTCAGATCAAAGTTTTCAGCTGCTTTTTACGGAAAATCTTGGTTGCCTTCATCACAAAACAGCATAAGCTAACAAGTCAAAAAATAGTGACACGTAGCTAATAAGCTTTCTAACAGGTTAAATGGCGATACATGCGTAAAGACAAAAATGCTAAAATAGCAAGGTTTTGCTCATTTTTATTAGTTAGTTGTCCCCAAAGCTGGTTTTTCTAGGTTAAAACACAGAACCAACTGCTGACTATCAAGAATTAGCTGACAGGAGTTTAGCTTTTGCTTCGGTTAGCAATGAAATGGAGGACAGTAACGTTAGCTAACGAGCTTATGAGTTACCACCAGACAGCGAAACAAATGTCACTCATGTTGGTTAAAAATAAGTCCCAAAACCTACCTATCTGCAGGACTATTATCCTCCCAGGTGACCTTCGATGTGCAGTTTGAGATATTTACATCTGTAAAATTTCTCAAAAGCTCCCGCAGGCGAGCTCTCACTCCCTCGGCTCTGCACTACTTCCTAGTGACGTGGAAGATTACTTTACCGAGAGCCACATCACTGCTACCGTGCGCCACAAGGCTCAAACCGAACGCCTGTGCAACACAAACGCAAAAAAATGAAACAATAAAATAAAATAAAATAAAATAAAATCAATCAGTAAACAAAAAGAAAATCTAACAAGCTGGTCCTCTCTTTCTGCTTAACAATAACACGAGAAAGGCCGTTAATCTTATACTGCCAACTTTAAATGAATATATTGTTATGTATGTTGTCTGTCACCTTGTTTCTATGGTTGAGATACGTTTACTTTTTTAAGCTGTTTTGTAAGTAAGTAAGGCATTATAGTTAACTAAAATTAAACTAAAACAACACAATGAATAAATAATTCTTGCCCTCATAAACATGAAGCAATAATGTTGAGTGAAATGCAAATGAAATATATAAAATCAACAGTTTATGTATCCAAATAATGAATCATTAAGAAAAAAGTAATGGGTATAAACTGAATGCATACCAATCAAGTACATTTAATTAGACCATATTCCATAAAATTTTACATTTTACATTTTACAGTTATGTAAGAAATTACGCGGAACACATACTTAAAATCAAATTATTAAAGTTAGCATTTTGGGGATAAATATTTTTTGACAGTAGATTTGTCAACGAATTTAAAAAAATAAAAACTATAGTTTAGATTTTTTTTTTTTAAATTACAATTATTTTGTCAACTTGGAAAGCTAACTAAAAATTTGGTTAAAAAGAAAAAAGAAAAAAAAGAAAAAGTGATGATGATGGCTTTGATAGACATGCTAATTGAGACTTTGGGTATCTACAGGTCTCCTTTCAAAAACATATGTGTTTTTTAATAGTAATACCCACCTGCTGAAGTCTGCCTAATCTCACCTTGATAAACCACCTACACACTACACCTACAAGAGCTGCTCAGGCATAGATAATGCGTGTATGGATGGACCCCGAATTAAAACACGAGTACCTTAACAATAACAGTATGCAGCACCCTCCAGTGGAAGGTTTTAGTGTTTACTTTAGTAACACATTGGATGGGCAGAGACTTGAGTGAATCATATGAGTGCCTCAGAATCTTCCATCCACCCATTATTATCACTTTTCAGTCATGCATCAATCAATGGCCAACAGCACCAAAGCAAAGAGACTATTAGGATATATTTTTAAAAATCTGAATACTTAATTATTTAATTATTAATAATTTCCATGACTGAAAGTGATTTTATACGCACAGATGGTGAATAGACAAGTCCCATTAAAAGTCTGTTAAACAGCAGTTATTTGGTCAGTAGGTTTATGGCAGAATAACGCCCAGTAAAAGAATAATGCTCCCATGTACAGTAACGTGGCACTGTTATTGTTACTTTTTGAGGTGTCAGGTTCTATGTGTTTATACACCACTTATTATTTATCTCTGGCTCTCTTCCACAGCATGTCTTTATGCTGTCTTCCTCCCCTCACCCCCAACCAGTATGGCAGATGGCTGCCTATCCATCAGCCTGGTTCTGCTGGAGGTTTCTTTCATTTAAAAGGGAGTTTTTCCTTCCCACTGTTGCCAAAGCACTTGCTCATAGGCGGTCATCTGATTGTTGGAGTTTTCTCTGTTTCCTCTGTATTCTCTAAGCCCTTTACCTTACATTATAAAATGCCTTGAGACAACTATTGTTGTGATTTAGCACTATATGAATATAATTGAATTGAATTAAATTGTCATATCAGGCTTTCACAACGCTGTTTTGCAAACTATCTGTTGTAGACGCCACAGTAGGCAAAATTGATCCCAACACTGATTAATTCCCACTTCCACAGACCCGTTTATTGCGCTAATTCAAACTGAAGCTGATAAAGAAGATTTATGGCTCAAGTTAAGAGCAAAGTACACTTATCACAAAGAGCCCTGCCAGCCAGGGAACAAAATACATGTTTGCTTCATACAGATGGATGATGAGCCTTTTGGAAATGATAAGTAATCATAGGATTGGCATTTAACACATATCCTGTTCAACGGGCATGCTTACTTTTGGGGCAGTAACGTCATATTGTGCCAGACCATTCAGATTAGCTTAAGAAGGAATATAAAAGGTCATTGTTACTTATATTTCACATAATCGTAGTTGCCAGTATAAGCGCTGACTTTCATTCATTTTGCTTGTGTGTATTTTCATGCAAAGCACAGTTTATTAAATTAAACAAACTCTGTCTGCACCTTGCCCTTCCACTGAGCTCCGCTGCAGAGACAAAGATGTAACCAATCAGGGCTACATTACAAATGCCTTCATTTTAAGGGGAAACACTTTAAGGGCTCTGTGACTGACTAAAGGAAACTGCAGTCATTATTAATATTATTAATGAAATGTGATTTTCTACTGTGTCGGTGGAAAAATGACAGAAATAGCAGCTCTAAGAATAGTCTGTTATGGCGTCAACATACTTTCTTCTGCATGATTAAGGTAACCTGAGACTGTCAGTTTAATTCATGGGACTTCAGCAATGCTTAGCAGTGGAAAGGAGTTTTTTAAAGGCCAATTTCTTGGTTTCTGCCATTCTTTGCACATTTGGCATATTAATGAAAATGGGGAAATGCCTTCTGTGCAGTTCAGTGCAGGTGATCTCTACACAGTAATAGTAATTTAACCACAGCTCGCTCGAACCAGGAAGTCATTTTTTTTTTAACTCAAAGAGATGTCTAAGCCTATCATCAGCTAAAAAGAAACAACAAAGCTCACAAGCTGGCTACAAAAAACAACCATCAGTATGGTTTTGTAACAAATGCTAAAACAGTTGAATTAAAACGTGAAAGGTTTTTAAGACCTAATCTTTTATAAATACCAGCGATCCTTGTCCCTAGTGAGACTTACAATTGTAATAACATAAAAAATAACATTAAAATAACATTTTTAAAAAACTACATTCAGCAGATTTTTGTAATTTTTAAGAATCTATATATGAATATAGATCTGTTTTCATCACTTGTACACAGCAAATCCAGCATGTCCAAATTAACACTGTCAGATTTGATTTCAACACTATTAAAGTGTCTATATGGGTCCACACCAGAGAGTGTTAATTTAACTCTTTTTGGAGAGTTGGTACGTTAACTCTGATTTAGTGTTAAACACCAAATCTGTCTGGAGTTGATAATTTAACACTCGGTGTTAAGAGTTTATATATTAACTCTCAAAGAGTATTTTAGTTTAACTACGTAAGAGTTATCTTCTAATTCATTCCAAAAAGCGGGAATTTTACTGTTCTGAACTTCTAGAAATTTCTTTTGGAAATAAACATTTGCTAAAAAGATGCAATGGTTTTTGAAAAACTTTTATTCTGAACTGTGCACCACAATTTCAAAACATTTTCTGAAAGATGTAACAGTGTACATGTTCTCACTTTCATTAGAATTTTGTTTATCAAAAGGTCTGACATGGTAAATGCAAATAACAGCATTCTCATCACTTATTTCTTCAATACAATATGCATGTCCTTCATTCATCACTTTGTGGAACTTCAACGCACTTCTGCTCTCCCCCATATTCCATCTTCACAAGCATATCCTGTGCGGAGATTGAATAAAAATTAGTTGACACTAATTAATGGCACAAATAATCCAGTAAACAATTGCAGCACAGTAAAAAAAAAAAGGAATCCTCTTTGAGCCATTACTTGTGTAAAGTATTTTCCTTTTTCATTTTTACCTAAACCGTGTGCACAAAACTCTGGAGGGATCTAAATGCTACCGTAGAATCCAGTCAGGATGTCAGCTACTGCTGTTTGCTCGTTTTTTTTTTTTTTTTTATGGGCGATCGTTTTCAGGCTTCAAGTAGCACCATTATACCAACATTTCACATTCTAGACATTGTTTTAGGTGTATTTGACCAAAAGTTTGACTGAAAATTCACATGCAAGCTTTTTTCAAGGCTGTGGTATTTGCCCGCAAACAATACCTTTCAGCTAGCTAAAACAGAATATTATGCTATCACCGAGCAACATGGCTAATGCCTTTCACACAGCTTTGTCTCAACTCCAAAGAGCCACAGAAGTAAAAGCTCATAATAATAATTGAAACAATCTTTGAAAAAATGACTTACCAAGCATGGCAAACAACTCAAATATGTAGAGCAAAATGTTCTGAAACGGCTTCACTTCAGCTTCGATTGGAGCCGTGCTGGGGGCGGAGTCTGTGAATTTACTCTGTTGGTGTCATAGCCCCTCTAGGAGTTCAGAGTTAAGAGGTCAAGAGTTAATGTTTCCATTGTAACACCTCCAGATTTGACAGAGAAACACTCATTTTTAACACTCGATTTTAACTACTATCATTTTACACCTCAGAGTTACATTAAAAAAATGTGACTCTGCTTAGAGTAAAATTAACTCTACTTTTGCAAGGAGACTATTAACACCAAAAAATTTAACACTTTTGAATTTGCTGTGTAGTTTAAATCAGACATTATTTAAAATATATACAGTGAAATAAAGTACACTTGTATAAGCTGCACTTTGGAATTTGCAGTTAGGATTTTAACCTGTTTTGACTTTATTCACCATGCAGTAAAGGAGAAATTTACTGTGCAAAATTATGGTGAAAAAATTATTTGCCCTTGTTCTGATATCAGTCTGGAACACTGACTAATGTCAAAGAACCCAGAACAACATCTAAAGAACTGCAGGCCTCGCTTGCCTCAGTTAAGGTCAGAGTAAGAAAGTAAGAAAGAGGCTGTGCAAAAATGGCATCTGTGGGAGAGCTCCAAGGGGAAAACCACTGTTGAGCAAAAAGAACACAAAGGCTTGTCTCACACTTCCCAAAAAACATTTCGATGATCCCCAGCACTTTGGGGATTTTTTTTTCTTTAGGAGTGACTAGGTCAAAGTCTAGACTCCAATCTAATCAGGATGCTTTGGCATGACCTTAAACAGACCATTCATACTTGAAAACCCTCCAGTGTGGCTGAATTATAACAATCCTACAAATAAAAGTGAGCCAAAATTCCTCCACAGCAAACGCTTGATTGAGAGTGGATGTATCCACAGCTAAATAAATAAATAAATAAAAAATTAAGGGAGTACTTAAATCACACATAAATCATAATGATTTAAATGTTCAAGATAAAAAAAATTTTTTTAACAAACGCTGTGTAATTTGTAAAAAATAAAATAAATAAATACATAATAAATGTTAAAAATGGTCCGAGTGCCCCTTAAATGTTTTAGCGGCATAATTTTGTATATGTCTACATTACGTCCGTGGATAATGGGTGATATTCACTGTTGTTTGGTTTAGCCTGATCAGATCGATAAAATCGAGAATCGATTGAGCTAAAGACAGGCAAACCAAACGATCACAGTGCAAGTCGATGGATCCAACGACTGCGAAAAGCAGCGATGACATTTTAACCAGAAGACCAAAACAATTTCGGCGTCGTGCAGTATCATTTTATTTAAATTAAATTACATTTATTTGTATCTAATAATAAGCGAGAGAGGAGAAAGAGTCAACACTACAAGAAACTCTGCGTTAGTGGGTTTATTTATGAAGCGAAGACTTCCATGAAGCCTTTGCCACACATATAAGATGAATAGTGAACTAACAAAGACTTCCCGTGCACACAAGGGATGCAGACAAAACAAGTAAACTGCATTGTGGGACATCCTGCGATGGAAATTTAACAGTTTTCCTCGCTATATTATATTCTAATGAGCTTCTTCTGTCTAATCGTACACTGCTAATATTGGGTTATAAAGTCTCAGGATTGGTTCGGTCTGTGGGCTCAGCGCTCCACATCGCAAAAATAAGCCATGCAGTGTGAGTTGTGGCCTATAGCCGGCGACAGAGAGCCCCATTTCTGTAAAAACAACATCTCACCTTCTTTCTTTAGTCCAAGTGCTGGAGCACGTTTGAGTGACCATGGAGTGCGTTTGCTGTCATGTAGTTGAGCGTTAATACGGCGTGAATAGCAGGAGAGGGGGACTTTCGCGTGGATACGAGGAGCCACAGTCGAGCCATGGCTGCACGGGAGGAAGGAGAGGTTTTGCACAGTAAAACAAGGCACCACGACGGAGCTGGAAGTGTAAACAGCTCAGAAGGCTTCAGGAACGGCTATGTGAAGAGCTGCGTCACCCCCCTGAAACAGGACCATCAGAGGGGATTTTTGTTTAGCGTGTGCAGGTTTTGCAACGAAGACATTCTCAGCTCCAAACTGTTAAAGGTCTCTGCCCTGTACGTGGGCGCTTTTGTGATTTTCGCGGTCTCCTTTCTAATTTCCAGGAGCTTGCAAAGTGACTCGCTTTGGGATTTGCGGACTTTTTTGTCGGGCTTCTCCCAGTCCATCAGTCCTTTATTCAGCATAGGATGTGCTTTCTTCTTCCTGACACTTTACCTGAGGAGGAAAAAGAAGGAGAGCACCAAATGCTGGCTGGTGTCACTGCCAGCATCGTGTTACCTCGGGGATTTTTTGGTCTTGCGGTTTTTACAATGGGGAGAGGACCAGCACCAGATGCAAATGGTGGGCAGGTTGTTATTCGTGTTGGGATGTGTGGGTCTGCTCACGCTGATCCCAACGCTAAAACTCAAACACAGTGTTCTCATACTGGTTTTTGCCAGCGTTGTGTGGCTTGTTTCTTTCACAAGTTTGAGCGGTCTGCCCGCACTGCTCAGACCGCTCTTTGCCTGCTTTGCGGGGGTTTCTGGCTCCCTGTTGGGGCTCTGCTTTGACCGCTACTACCCGTCGAGGGAAGCACCGAGTGGGATTTCCAGCGCGGAGGAAAAGGTCCCTGTGATCAGACCTAGGAGAAGGTCCAGTTGCGTGTCGCTGGGGGAGACGTCGACCAGCTATTATGGCAGTTGTAAAATGCCTCGCAGACCTTCGTTGCCCTGTATATCCAGAGAGCAGGTAGGTCTCCCCCCTGCAGGACCACGTCTGTTGCTGCTGCTGTTGTTGTTGTTGTTGCAAAAGTAGGCCCACTGTTCATCCACAGCTACTCTGAGTGCACATGTGCACAAGTTGAAAGCACAATACTGTATCACTAAAGCCCACACAGAGCATTTACAAAAGTCACTTTGGTAGAATTTGTTTTCCAAATTCAATATGGTTGCTGCAGGTTGCTTCTAACACGTATATAATATTCTTATATTAATGCTAATAATCTGTGATCGATAATGTCAAGCAAATGGCCAAAACCCCGATTTTAACCCTGAAACACAATGCTACCATTGGTTTGAAGTGCACTCGGATACAAAACTTAGGCAGTGCTGTCTCTCCACATTTTCGTGGGAATGTCCTCACCGAAGAGCTCGTGTGGCACACAAGCCATAAAATGCAAGTGCACGTCAACATCCTCCTGGCAGCATAACAGCACAGCCAGCAACAAAGCAAGTGATGTGGGCTCAGTCCCACATGACAAACAGTCAACAACACAAAATGATGGCGAGCGCGCACTGGCATCTTTCAGTGTCCACAATCCCACAGCAGAGCCTGCGGTGCTCCTTTCCACTTTGCAGCACTTCTGAAAACTGATACACCCACATGGAGTGATATGCGTACAAAATGAAGACTATCAGGTTGCATGCAATATGTTGGGAGCAAACAGCTTACGCCGCCCGTCGCCTTAATTTAAGTGTAGGCAGTGTAGACAAATGCCAGCATTATTGTTGCCAGTGCTATTCTTTAGTGGATGCCAAGCCATCAGTTCACACACATTGTTTTGTGTCCTTCGAGGTTTGTTACAAATGATAAGAGAACTAAAAATATATGTCCAGTTTGTCTCAGTTGTGCTATTTCCAGTAGTTGTTTTTAACCTCATTGTGTTGTGTGCCGTTAGAAGCCTGATAGTCACATTGCACTAGGCCTCAAACAGAGCACCGAAAAGTTGAATGCACCTTGTGTGTTGCTGAAAATGATGGAGAAGTGAATAGTTACATGGTAGGTTGTAATATCTGTGAATTAGGCTTTGGGATTAAGGCCTCAGCTCCAGCATTTGTCAGCTTCTCATTATTATTATTTATAAGAACTGACCTTAAATATTTTTGGGAAAAATATTTGAATAGAAGTGGAAATTTGCAAAGTCAACCCAACAAAAGCAAAGAACTGTTGCCTCGCTGTGTGCCTGCAGTTAGTTTTTAGGCTTTTTGCTGATAGGAATTTAATTTAAAATTACTGGGCAATACTGCTTTCAGCTAAAAAGTAAAAACGGGACACTGATTGCAAATTAACAAATTAATAATAAACTTTAGTTCCCACATGTTATCATCACAGTATCCTGGCCTCTCTTCCAGTGAACACTAAAGCAAAGAGTTTTTCTTTGTGACTAGAAGAGACAAACAGCTTAAGTGCTCTCCATCTGCTGCGTGGACACATGCCAGTCAGGTGAATTAAAGCCTGGATTGCCCGTTAGTTGTCAATGTGTGAGTGAGTGTGTAGTGAAGAGCTATCAGGGATGTTTGTGTCTGTTTTATATTGCACATAAGTAATAATTAATGATTTAAAGACCTGACCGTTTCTGTGTCAGATGCAGATTAAAAAAAAATAAAATACAGAGACAGATAAAAACACTCAGGGTTCATTGGTAATGTCAAACACGTTATTTATTTTCACATAACAGTTCAGTTCATAACAGTTCTGCATTTCTGACTAGGGTACTGGTTTCTGTCTTTCAGTTGCAAAGACAGGAGGTTGTTTTTCTGTTTGCAGCAACATGTGGTTTTCAATATAAAATGTCTATCGCCTTGGGAAAACCAATTTAAAGTTCAACCCCAATGCAGACACAAGTCAAGATGCTCTGGATCAGAACTACAGACATGAGTGTGCGACTAGAGTCAGACTAAAGATATTCAAATTGTGCTTTCAAATCTCAAAACAGAACATTAGAATCATTGTCAGATCACAGTTGCATGCTATCATGCTCCCTCATCGCACGCAAAACTGCATGTTGATTTGAACTATTATGTACTTTATTAGCGCTAACTTCAGCATCAGTGCTTTTTGCACCATCATGTATAACAGTTCCATTAATGAAATGGGGCTCGTCAGGGCTTAAACCCACGGCCAACAACCTTTAACAAAACAGATAATGATGTAAACACAGCTTCCCTTTTTTTAATCTCTGATAAAAGACCGTTTTATAACTGTGGCAGTGCAGAAAATAATGGAGCAGATAGAGGACATTCCAGTTGATGCGTCACATTTCTCCGTATGTTTTTTTTATTTGTATTTTTACATTATGATACTCCTTGTGTAAAAAAAAGAAAGAAAAGGATGTAGCGCACAACAGTGGCTGTTTTTTGTCATCAAGTGGAATTTTGCAAAGTTGAGACTCATCTATATCCTGTGTTTGGTGACTTTAGCGGGTTCTGTCAGAAAAATCAAAAACAGCCTTTAGTCTTTCTACAATACATCTATTCACAATAGTAGGAAGCTTTTTTTAAAGTCATGATTGAACTAGCAGATATGCTCTCAATAACGCGCCATTGTTATTAGTCTTGTTCCATCATGAATACCCTTAAAAAAGGCAGCTTCAGACAGTGCAACTCCTAAGAGACACCACAGTCAGATATATATTTATACCTTTTTAGGCGCATGTTTCTAACAACAATAAGTAGCAGATAATGAATAATGTTTAATTGGTGCTTACAATAAATGTAAGTAAATCAAGGACATTTTCCATGTTTCTTTTCCACTGAGCTAATGTCACTGATGACAGACTTCCTAATTTGAAATGTGAATCTATTGAAACAAGATCCCAGCCGCTGTGGCATTATATTGCAATAGTAATGAGACAAGATTATATCCAGTGACGAAACATAGAATTAGAAGAATTTTCCCTGGAAATTTGAATTAAATGCATAAAATAACAACTTTAGTGCTTTTAAGTTAACAATAATTAAAATAACTTAACATTGTAACTTGTAGGAAGTCTGCACGATAATGTCACATAATACCACTGAAAAATGTATATCACTATGTAACCATATTAGTTATTTCCATCCACTCTTGGCTCTTCCTGTCACATGGAGCGCCACTAGCGAGCGCTCCGGCAGCGCTCGATGGGGTAATTTGTTTACATATTTCAGTTGCACGTCACCAGCGGATAGTATCTGCCTCTTCAAAGCCTGTTTGTAGTCAACGGTGTGGTTTTTCCTCAAGTGGGGGAAAAAGTGTGTCTTCACCCAGCAAAATTCCCGTGCTTTGTTAAAGTAGCTCCCTTTTTTGGTCCTAAATCATCATCGGAAGCTGACTCACAGCTCTTACGCTCAGATGTGCCTGGGCCTAAAAAGATAAAATATTAAAAAACAATTTGTGCAGTTTCCCTTTTCACCTTCTCCTTTTTGAGGAGTGCTGGATCTCCTCTAGTATGTAAAAAAAGCCAACCTTTAACTTGATTTTCATGGTATTGAGGTTCACAGAGAAGTGAATCTGGCAACTATGGCAACACGTCTGTTGATGCGGCCAAAAATCATACTTTAGTCAGCACCGTGTGTTTCCCTTTGCTTGAGATCGTTACTGCTGGATGTTCTGTCTTAGACACGTGAGGACCTCACAGTAGAAGGTATATGATTATAATCTGCCTCTGGGAGACAAATTCATGTACTACCTGATGAATGTTGAAAACAAAATGCTACACAGCACATGCTTGTGGCTACACGCCAGGTCCAGTGTGTTCCTTTTATCATTTGACTAGATATCCAGCTCTTATCACCAGATGTCGGGCGTGTTTATATAAAATTTCTTTCTTTGCTGTGTGTCCTTTCCAAGAGGTCCATGATGAGGTTGCAGAGTGCACAATGAAATAGAGTGTAATTGGACTTCCAGGAAGCAATAAAAAAAAAAGCAAACGTTTCTAAAGTGAGAGATGTACGACGAGATGGTGTTGACATGGATCATTGGTCATATTAGAGTTATGTATGGTTTTTGACTTTTATGGGCTCGTTCCCAAAACTTTTTGATCACGCCTCATGAGAGGAGAGACATAATTTTGTGCTAAATCATTTTTTAAGTGTCTTTCTAGAACGTCTCTGATTTTGTTAAAGTTACACCACAACATATTTTCGTCAGACAGTAATAACTTCTTAACTTCTTTCAAATCACTGTTTATGAGCGAGAAAAATCATTTTTCTTTATGTTAGGGCATTTTTTACTGCCTTCTTTGCCTGTCTTCTCTTTCTTTAAGTTTTATTTTCAATTGCAAAGTAGTCAAATTACAAAAGTCTGTTTTTAAAAGTACCCTACTATTTAATCATTGATCTTTCTTTTTGGTATTTTTGGTATCACTAAGATAGAACTATAATGATGGTTTACAGGTGCCACAGATATATACTTCTATATCCATTTGGTTCATTATGCAAAGCCTTATTTTAATTTTACACCTCAAATGTATGTACATAACAAGTACTGTCTGTAATATGCACATTCTAGCAGATTTTCCTTAAATTGTGTAAAACAGTGTACATAGTTTTTTGGTGTGCAGATATTGTTTATGTAGCTGGCTCCCAAAATTTTATTTGTCTTGCTTTGCATTGTGTTTCCACCGTGGGCCTTACACTGGTGGAGGTGGAACAGTATGAGTAAAAACATGGTAATAAAAGCAGTTTTAACCTAGTTTTTCCCCCCCTAAAATCTCGTTTACAAATCACTTCTGTGAGTTAAATGTGAGGATACATTTATGAACATACTGTTTTAACCTTAAAGCTTTAAGATGTTTTTCTTTTAAAGTGTTATGTCAGCCACCAAGTATTGCTCACAAAGTCCCCAGTCACTTGAAGGTATTATTCCAATTTCTGGTACATTACAGTACCAGAAATTGGTTAACAATTGTGTAGAACTAGTATTTCTTTGATGTTTAGACAAAAGCCATCACCGTTGTTTCTTAAAGGTAAAGTTAGGAATTTTGGACTCCAGAGTTGCTGTAGAATAACTTGAATTGAACTTAGGGTATGCACTGCTATTACACTCCGTTGCAGTCCTGACAGAACCAAAGGCCGAGGAGTTATTCCTGTTCCTGTTATAGTTTTTTGAAGTCCGGTGCCTGGGGCGCATGCTTAATTGGTCCATTGCAATGTAAATTCTCTAGGAAAAGCCCCTAAAAAACCAGCAGGCATATCTGAAAGGAGTTTTGCCCTCACTGTCTGATGACAGAATCTATGTCGCTCTGACCGAAGCGGACCCTAGTGGACTGGGAGACATGGGTTTATTAGATAGCAAAAATCAGGATTTACAATTGTGTTCCCAATTAAATTTGGAATTAAAAATTCAATCATTCAGTCCCTAATTTCAGTTACCAAAAGTTGGCATTTGAAAATTAATGAAAAGGTTTGTAGTCATAAAAAATATTTGATGGAATACAATACAACAGCAAGTCAAGTATCATGACTGGCTAAAAAAGGAGCATCCTGGTTCGACAAATTGTTTAAGAATTGAAAAATCATGTTTGTGAATGGAAAATTGAATGTCCAGTCAAATATTATTACCTTTTAGAAAATCCGATCACCTGATGTCTGAATGTGTAATCTGAATCAGTTTATACATTTCAATACTGCATCTAAAATGCAAAGTAAAGCTTTCTAAATAAAATCAGGAAAAGCTGAAGCCTTCTCTGACTCGGTGTCCATTTATGTGGAGTGGCAAAGTGTCCTGTACCACGGAGTTATACAAAGAAAATGAAGGAAGCATTTTGTTTTAGTAAACTACTGATTTGTAATTACTGGTTCATTGCCATAAGTGACAGGCTTTGGAAGAGCTTTATTTTGAAAAGACTGAACCTCCAAACAGGTGTAATATGTTAGCTACGTAACACCTCCGACTCTGAAGACATTTAAGCACATTCACGGTTCCACTCGTGTCCACTCAAATCATGAACTTTTTATTTTAACTGTATACTGTTTACTACCTTTGTAAATTTTATCTGTCATTTTTTAAATACTCTCAGGTAGTGGGCAAGCATAAAAATGAAATAGACTTTGCCGTTACAGCCTTACTTAATCTTTTGTCAACCGCAACTCTACAATTTAAATAGAATTGTACCAACTGCACTAGTGTCAGCGCTTCTTTGGGCAAGAAGCAAATGCAAAAATGAGAGGACATCATCAGGATTTCACCTTGAGTCAAAAAACTACTTTACTATTCTTGAAAGCCAATTTCTCAGCTCTCGCTGCTTGTGACTGTATGGGAACAGTTTCTGTTGTTAGTTGAGAACACGATTTTTTGTAATGTGTGATCCTTGAATGTGTCAGATTGACAAGATAGGAAAACCCTTTGTGGTTGCTGTCACCTTAAATTCAGGCTATGAATTTTAGACTTAGTTTTAGTTTCAGTTAATGTTAACTTGTGCTCTCAGTTTTACGTTTTGTCACTCAAAATCTGCACAGCCAAAGCATTGTGGGTTAACTGCAATCGCAGAATCTTTGATTTACTATGTTAACTGTGTGTGTTAAATTCTTATTTAATAGATATTTTAAACAGATCAATGATTTCAATCTGACTTAGTAAAAACTATATTTCGCTAATTTCATTGTGGGATCAGTCTTGCACTTTGAGACTGTCTAATAGTCATAAGGGTCACCGGATGGAAAAAACAAACAAACCCAAGAACCCACAAACCAAGTGAAAATTTATATTAACCGCTCCATATTTGGTTATGGGCCTTTAGAATAATTTATCTCCAATGACTGTTTTTCCAAAACAGTGATTTTATTGTCCAACCCTCTCTGTCAGCGTGCGTCTGTGAGATCAACTGAGGTATTTTGAGACGGAGAGAGTAAAGTAGACTTAATTTTTTTTTAAAGTAGGATTAATGTATTTGGGCTTTCATGGCAGAAATCTAAAAGCTCTGCTTCATGACTAAGACCTCAGAGGCTGTATTAGCAGGCCAGTGTTGAATTCAGGGAGACAGCCCTTTTATGTGTGGTTACCACTTCACGGGGGCAAGAAGAAGTAAATAATACACTTAACTAACCCCCCCTCCCATCAGCGCAACCCCCACCATGCAGACAGGAACAGAGAAGCAGGCGGTAGAGAGAAAGGTTGGAGGGAGAGCAGCGAAAACGCAGAGCAGCTCTCAGCTGTCACGTTAGCTTGCTGTAAAGCCATGTGGAATGATATAACATTGACGTCACAACCAAGTGACGTACAACAGGGTTATTGCAGAGAAGGGGGGGGGGGGGGGGGATTACAAGTCTTATTAATTGCCTGGTAGTATATAATGTCTGCCTCCAGCAGCGATGAGAAAGAGCGAAGCACTCAGTCTTTAGGCAGTGTGCAGTATGAAGTGTGTTTTGGTGGAAAAAAGGTGCCACAAAAAAAAAAGAGTCTACTTCATATCAACTTATTCATTCAGAAAATCACATAAAGGTCCAAAATATATAGAAATTATATATTTATCTGTAATTATACTTTGCTTTGATATATGCATATATTTTGCTGGCAGTTTATTTAATTCTGTAAGCACTGTGTAAGTTAATGTTTACTTTGAGCAAATCCTGCCTTATCAGTATTTTCAGAAAAGCAGTCACGTATGTGTTGGAGAATCAGTGCTTGTAATCTGCTCGGGCCTAAATGCAGTTGATCTACAGATCAAATCGTGGTGAAAAACGTACGTTTTTACTGTTATGCGTCTTTAGCCTCTTCATGTGTTGTTTGTGGAGATGTAAACCCTTGATGCACGTTTAGTTTTCCCCCCCTTTGATTTGCTGTTATATCAAAACTGAAACACTGTCTGAGCAATGTATATTAAATTCAGGAGTAGTGTGTGTGTGTGTGTGTGTGGACTGCATGCTGAAACAAGCACTGTTTTGTGTTCCAATACACATTTAATCCTGGTCATTGCATCTTTTTCAATTTGGTATTAAGTATGAAAAAAGCATATATATCTCATATTTTAATTGTATAAAAGATAATCAAATCAAGTCTGATTGGCTGAGATTGGGCCACTCGGGGCCTGATATTTACAGAGGATGCATCGTGAACACTTAAGACAGCACTGATATGTAGTTTTATGTTGTTGTTGTTTTTTTTAACTTAGAAAATAATTTAAAATAAAATAGTAGACGTGTTTGTGTAGTATAAAAAAAATTTAATCATTGTTTTTTTTCCCTCTCAGTCCAAGTCAGACAAGAATAGTTTTCAAATATAGGAATTGTGTTTTTCTTGGTTTCTAAATTGAAATGGAAATAGCCATTTTTAGCGAAAGTGATAATTCTCTGGGACAAATTGTGAGCCAAGCTGAGCCTCTGTTGAACTGAAGGAGAGTGATACATGAGGGGTAAACTGTGTGTTTAGGAGGTTGTGTAACAGTTGCGATATCAAGACCAAGATGTCCCAATTCTCAACGTAGCAACTTTTCACTGATTCCACAGGTAGCTTTCATAATATAGGTAACAATTTTATAAATATTAAATTAATCAGTAATATTGTCTGTATGAGTGATGGAAATTCTTCAGGTGTTTCTGTTTGAAAAGTGTATAATTTGCAAGCCCCAGTTGGGAATTGCACTGGTTAAAACTCTTGCTTTTTGGGATTGGATCCAGATGGGCTGCCGTGATAGCTTCTGTGAATTCTGCTCCCAGCCCGCTTTCTTTAAAGTCAAAACTAGTTTGCGTAGCTGCTTTTAATTTCTCATCGCAGCGGCAGAAGTGTTAGAAAGGGTTAACTTGTGCGAGGCGCAGAGTGAAACAGGATGCAGCGACTGCATTGTCAGCCTGCTGGTGTGAGTGCAAACAGATGAGGAAATGCTGGAGCGGGTACTCCAAAACTCGGGTTGCCCTGGAAACGGTTTGCGTCATGATCACCAGCAATTAGCTTGCAGCTCTTTAGTTTTCATGATAGGTCTACCAGAGCTTAGCCTAATGACTCTGGTGTCTGAGGAGTCACTGTCTAAAAGGGGGCTGAAAAAAAATTATGAATTTATAGTTTTATTTTCTTTGGTTTTTGTTGTTGTTGTTGTATTTTTTTTTAACATTTTGTTTACAAGACTAACAATAAATTACAGTTATTTGAGGGATTAGTTATGGCAGCATGTCCCCTGTTTCTTATTTGTCTCTAATGAGCCTTAATGTGCTGTCCCGACTTTGTCTCAGCCTGTATTATTATCTATACAAAGCTTATTTGTGCTGAGTTTGTGTGTTGTTGAGGCCCAGAATGTTGGACTGGTCAGAGCGATGCGGAGCCATTGCCATCAGATAAATCTGGGCCATTAAAAAAAAAAAAAAAAAAAAAAAAATCTGCAACTGTTGTGCCAGCCTCCCATACTTTGCATATCTTGGCTTCTGCTCAGGTTTTCTTAAATACACCACGAGATTCCCCACAATTCAAACATTTTAGGTGGCGTTGCTTTTTAAGTTCAGGCTGAGGTAGCTGAACTTTTCACGTGCTGGCTGTTTGCTCAGTCCAGTGATGGTGTGTGAGCAGCGTGGTAGGGTTAAATTTGACTGCTGTGACATAGATGGTGGGAGCCCCCTGTGAGAATTTAAGTGTGGAGAAGGAGAGGTTAAGGATGTAATAAATTTCAGTCTAACGTAAAAGAGCACATGCCATGGGTTTTACTGACTGTTAATAGTCTCCAGACAACTTTATTGACATAACCTAATCTTTTCCTCCAATGTTCTTAAAGTGTTTTCAGCTTTTGCTGGTGATTCGTTCTTACAATTATCATTTTTTGCCTTGCAATCTTTCTCCCTCGTCTTTTCTCTCGCTCAGTATCTGTTTCTCATTCTCTCTGAGTTTCTTTCTGTCTCTCTGTGTGCGCCTCTTTTGAAAACGGTGTCAGCACTGCTGCTTTTACACCAAAAGGCTGTTGCTAAGTGACGGTTGACGTCAGCCGCAGCTACAGAGGAGGGCTTGTGTGTGTTTAGCAGCTGAGGGCAGATCCTACTGAAAAGGGCAAAACTGTGAAGCGCTATTAGTCACTGCAATGAAAACCCTAACTCCAACCAACAAGATCGTCATTTGCACTAACTGTGCACGAATTATTCAGAGCAACTCATGTTTAAAAGTAAATATTTTAAAGTGGAATGATGAGGTTTAGACTCATATATATTCTTTTGTAAGGGGGGGGGGGGACTGCACCCGACCAATCCCCACCCCCTTTTCTTCACTTTTTCTTCAGTCTGTCACTGTCTCACTTTTTTTCTCACTTTAACCCCCACTCCTCCATCTACCCTTCCCCCAACACGCAAACACACACTCACACAGACACACACGCACGCACGCACACTGAAATGTCAGATCCCCCTTCCTCTCAAGTCAGATTTTGTAGGTAGATTTAGTGTCGGACAGAGGTCTCTAACTCGGAGCTTCAGGGTGATATCTCCCCCATCCTGTCAAGGCTGCTCTTGATCTACTGGCAGTTGTTCAAGGTAATCAATTCCTAGGGAACCTGTATCATTGTTTACATCAATGCAATCTGCTCTCCCTCCTGTGACAGCAAATTTTCAAATTTGAAATAAAAAGTGCAAACTACACTGCTAATATTTTTTTTTTTTTTTACAACCCCAATTCCAAAAAAGTCATGGTGCTGTTTAAAATTTAAATAAAAAACAGAATGATTTTCTAATCTTATAAACCCAGAGTTTATCCACAATAGAACATAGAAAACATATCAGATCTGGCACATTTCACTATTTTGTTAAAAAAAAAAAAAAATCTAATTTTGAATTTGATGGCAACAACTCGTCTCAAAAAAGTTGAGATGGGATGGAACAAAAGCCTGGAAAAGTAAGTGGTACTGAAAGGAAACAGCTGAAGGAACGTTTTGCAACTAATTACGTCAACTGGCAGCAGACAAATAACACGACTGG
The DNA here is from genome assembly GCF_057382275.1 of Copadichromis virginalis. Lineage (NCBI taxonomy): Eukaryota > Metazoa > Chordata > Actinopteri > Cichliformes > Cichlidae > Copadichromis > Copadichromis virginalis. The sequence goes on from NC_140618.1 coordinate 21,943,069, forward strand.
GTATAAAAAGAGCATCTTTTAATCAAGAGGCAGAGTATATAAGAACTAAAGATGGGCAAAGGGTCACCAATTTGAAAAAAAAAATGAAAGAAAAAAAAGAAATACATTCACAATTTCCCTTAACATAAAATTACAGACACTCTGGGTACGTCATCACTTACAGGGCATGATATCAGCCAATTATTTAGAGAATCTGGAGAAATCTCTGTGCGCAAGCGACAGTGGCAAAACTTTGTATTGAATCCCTGTGATCTTCAGGCCCTGCATCTCTGCACCTTAATTTTAACAAAGGAGTAATATAGCTGACATTGTTTTAATCAGTAAATATCCCTGGACCCTCATTTTGAAGATAACTAATTTTTTTTAGAACTGTCCCTAAAGTTGCGTTGTTTAACAACTACAACACCCAGACGAAGCGCCGTCACTGTAGTGTGCTCTGTTTTGCTCTTACTGTTGTCTCGTTTGATCTCCTTGATGAAATCTTGTGTTTTACCCGGGAAGCTGATGTGGCTTCACTCTTTGCATATTACCACTAGTCTTGCAGGTGCAGTCAGTTTGTGTCATATCCCCAGGGTCCACAGCAGCTGGCGAACCAAATAACACTTTTGATGCATTGTATAACCTCACTTGTTTTTTTCCTCTACAAAATGTCTTTTGTTTGCCCAGGCACCATTGCCTGTTGTTTCCCCCTTTGGTTAAGGTTTCACTATCAAACCTAAGTATTTTATGTAAGTAAGTATTGCCTGAGTTTGTTCACTCATTATCTTATCTCCATATCTAAGAGTTTATCTTCCAAAGTTTTGTTTTTCATCTGTGATGCATGTACCTCCGTCTGCCGTGGAAGCGCATCATCCTTGGCCGTCAATATTCATAGTTTGTGACATCCGTCCAGAAGGAAGCATAGATACTATAAGTGCTACTATGATTATTTTGCAACATGTTTCCATCTCACAGTCTGTTTACTGTTTACAGTTTTTGCAGAACCATATTTTCTCAGTCGAAATTATCAGAAGTTTCAGCAGATCAGTGCAAGGAACATCTTAGTAGGTGGCCTCTAATCTAAAAAGCTTGTGCTTTCGTGATGCTCACTGGGGAAAAATATTTGTGAGAAACATTACAGAGTAATGGCACAGGAGTTCATGAGTCTGTATACAGCAAAAGATGCAAAATGATTATGGCTAATAGAGGCTGCTGCAGGTGGAACAAGCACAACACAGAAGATCCATGGACAGGGTTATGGGGTTTAGCAGTCATATGGAGCTGACTGATGGCAGAATGAGTAAGCGTAGCGCACATGGTTTAATTACTGCAGCTAAGAGGTGGGGAGTTAGAGCTGGGATCTGCCCCAAATTATTACTGATCCTTCAGATGGTCTCGTCATGATATGTCCATAGGATTTTTTGGAGAGTGATATACAGGGATCAAGGCATGATGGAAGAGGAATTACTGTCAAAATTTTAATGTGTTTATTTAGTTAGTTTACTTTAGCAATGTGTAGGTCCCCTTGAATAACTCCTAAACTGCTCTGTTCTGTCTGTGCGTGGACCTCTGGGGTTGTCCGCTTGTTTCTCTTGCAGTCCGACTCTCCTTCTTTGTCCTTATCTGTCTCAACTGTATCAAAGGATCAACCGGATCAGCAGTGGACTTGATGCCACATATCAACAGCAGGCTCCCTGGCACGACTCTACAGACATGGAGCATTAGGCACGGCAGTAGTTGGCTGGATTTAGGCACGGATTAAAGATGAAATATGTGCAACATAAGCTTAACTGTACTCAGAACAGATCATATAGAAAGTTTTGTGGCTCTAAACACAGACACATCAGGTTGGTGTTTATACATTTAGCAAAAAACACAGGCATAAATTCAATTTAAAAATAGAGGTAAATACACTTGGCAGTTTTCAAAACTCGCTAGATGGCTGTAAGAGTTGTTTCCATTCTCTTTTGGTTTGTCTTTTTCATATACAATGACTTGGGACCAGGTTCAGAGCGCCGGCATGTCCACAAATTTACCAAAGGCTAGTAAATCATCAGCCATATGTAAAATATTTAAGGTATTTATTATAGGCATCAAGGCAAAGGGTTGAAGAGGCAAACAGGAGGGTAAAGATAGAAATGCGAGAGTCTCTCTCACCAACTCTGCTTAGACGACACCATCAGGAACGATGACAAGGACGGTAGTAAAAAAACTAGTAGGGGATGTTGGGTTGTTTGAAAGGAGTTATCAGGTCGTTAAGATAATGTTTAGAGACATAAACAAATCCACAGCACAGGTTTCTGAGAAATAAAAGGTATTTAAAAGTAGAATTTAATAGGATTTTTTAGTATAGTATAGCTATAGCTATGTTGTATGAAAGAGTTATATATGTCTTGAGCAAAAAAGGAAATAAATCCAATTTTCTGCTATATTGATGTATTTATTATTTTTCTTTAGAAGCGTTTTATACAACTTGACTCTTCCTTTTCATCAGCACCACAGTTTAATACCTAGAAAGAGTGTGTTCTACACATGTTGGTGAAATGGGTACACAAAGATCTTACCTTTGTTCTTCTTATCTCTGTTTAGTAAACCTACTTCAGGTTTGTTTGTGTTACTCTGACTCATCTGACAGTCCGTCAGAGTTCATGCTATGTTGCATCTGTTTCAGGTGACGTAGGCAATGCTCGCCAAGGTCTAATTTTATACTTTTCGATTTCGACTCATCTGGCCACAGAGCAGTATTCCACTTTGCCTCAGTCCATTTTAAATGAGCTTTGGCGTAGAGAAGACAGTGGCATTTCTGGATCATGTTCACATGCGGCTTCTTCATCGCACGATAGAGCTTTAATCTGCATTGTGACCTGCATTCACAAGTAATGATTTCTGGAAGTGTTCTCGAGTCCATGCGGTGATTTCCTAAATCGCTAAATCATGTCTGTTATTAATGCAGAATCACCCGAGGGCCAGAAGATCACAGGCGTGCAATAATTATTTTTTAAACTTGTCCCTTGTGCACGGAGATTTCACCAAATTCTCTTTTCATAATATTACGTACTATAGATGATGAGATATTTAAAGCCTTTGCATTTATTCTTAAATTGTTCCGCAACTCGTAGCTGCATTTTTCTGCAGATGAGTGAACCTCTGCTCATACCTAATTGTGTTACTACCCTGCTGCTAATTAACCTAATCAACGACAAAATGTCCTTTTATCGATACTTACTTTTTGAGCCTTTTCTTGCCCCCGTTCAAACGCTTTGAGACGTGTCATTAAGCTGAATTTCAGTTTAAAATGAGTCAGTGATTTTTAATTAAAAGGTAAAATTCCAGAAGTATTTATTTTAATTAAATCGAAATAAAGTTAATAGAAACATTTGTAAAGGTGGAAACTATATTTACTGGCAAAGATTTAACATTTTTGTTTTGTCACTGTGGGGATATAATATATGTTTAATAATATATAATATATATATAATATATATATAATATATGTTTAATACAATATATATAGTCTAAATACAGCCTATTCAGAATCATTTCACCTTAAACTTTAGTGAACACATTTACTTTGACTTCTGCTGGTTTTCTTTTGATTCACAAAAGTTCTCTGTTTTCCCTCCAGCAGTTTCTCCACGTTTTGTCGTAGATAGCGTACCGGTGTCGTGACAGTTTCACTTCATTATGTGTGTACTAAACACCAGAGACTCCACACTGTGAAAGACGCTGCAATCACGTATGAAGCCAGGGTAGATTATTCTCATGCTTTTGGACAATGTAACAAAAGTAATCTTGAAGCCTTTTGCACTGCTGTAGGATTTAGTCCCTGACCTGCTACCCATTGTTCAGGCATACCAAGAAGTTGGGGGGTGGGTACATGGAAATTTTGAATGTGAGGATATAATAAAAATAGAGGTGCATATATCTTGGACTTGATCACAAGTAGAGAAAAAGCTTACACCCAGCTCACAGGCACACCGTTAACCATTACTAGGCCCTATAAAATTCTAATGGTTAAAATTTGAACATTTATCTAAACATAGAGAAGCACCCTCTCTCATTTGAGTCATATATTCTGAGGAATATATATTTCCAGTAGTCACTGTTCAGCTTTTATCTCTGCAGGGTTTCTGCCAGTGTATTGCAAGCCTGGCGTCCGGCTGCTGAGTCCAAGCATTTTTTAGAAAATGTAATTTTAAGATTTTTTTAACATGTAAGAAATACATTTAAAGTTGGCTAATTTATGTTTTAATTATCATGCTCACAATTTTTATTAAAGCAGCTCAGAAGTGCTGCTAAAACTCTAAAAATGTATTAAAAAGTGAAAAAGAAACCAATGTGTAATATTGTGTAAGGCTCAGCTGCTACACGTATGGCAGGTATGGTTCAGCTGATCCCTTGCTGCTATAGCATGCTTTGCTTTGCAAGTGGGGGATAAACTGTCCTGTGTCTCTGTCATCAGCTCCGGTGTGTCTGCACTGCAGCTCCACGTGTTACAGTGAGTGGATAGCGCTACATTAACCGAGCGCTACGTCAATTGCAAACAAGACGAGAGGAGTGAACCGAACAGACCGAAACATATAGTAAAAATATGTAGCTGTAAAACCACACAGGGGTGCTACGGGAGGCTTAGAGAAATTCTCAGGGTATTAAAGAGTTTAGTGTATTGATGAATTCAGCTGTTAATGTTTAATGGCAAGTTTTCTATTGTAGCTCCTAGCTGGAGTTGACAAACTCACAGAGTGCTGTGAGGCATTTTGAAAAGAACATGTACAAGCCCTGTATGATGCTGACCTTTACTTCTGTGATCCAACCCAGACCTTCACACCACGATCAACAGAGTAAGAAAGAACAGGATGAAACATGCTCTTTGTTGCTATGGAGCAGCCGAACAGCCTCTCACTATGGATTTGCTTAGATGGATGAACTGAGTTTGGTCAAATTGTGCTCATACTGTACAGCTATTGAGTTATTTAACTGTGTTCCCAAAAAACTTTAACACCAACTTGCCTGCCCGATGTTGAGGTGCTTCATCGTGGCCCAAACTGTACTGATTTGAACTTCCCATAAGCTCCTCTTTTTGACATTTAACCTCCCTGTCGCCTGAATGTTAATGGCAGCTTTGTGACTGTGATACGTAAAGGAGAAATAAGACGCTTCCTAGAGCCAGTGTTGGTCACTTGCTTGTAAATGATTTACTTAATCGCAGTTGTGCTCTTGTCTCTCTGTTCTTCTTGCTCTGTCTCTGCTTCCCTGGGAACTCCTCCTACCACTGCTCAGCTCTGATGGATGGCGTTTGTGTTCACATGCTTGTTATTGGCCAGAGCTCTGGGGCTCAGGCGTTAGGTTGTGTTTATGAGAGGAGCCTGCACTGATTCCATGATAAAACCAGATGTTCCCTTACAAGGCTTCGAGCCTCCCTCATCTAGTTCTCATGTCCATATCAGGTATAACCTTCCTGTTCTGTACTCGGGCCTCCCAGCCTCGAAACTATAGCTTGCTCTTGGGCTCCGCAGTGGTCAAAAAAGGTTGTGTGTGAAGGGCATGGATCATATGTTTGCACTTTGATAGAGAGAAACAGTCCTTAATAGAAAATGCAAGGAATATGGACTAGTTGTTGTCAACACGGAAGTGTAAAAATATTAGAGTAACAGCTTTGCTTCCATGTTTTCTCGCAGTGCATCCAGTATTGTGGGCTTGTAATTTGCAATGAGGAGAGGGTAGCTAATTCTCCCACTGGAGACAGATTGATAAATGACTTAACTAGTTAATCAATTATCAGAACTGTTGCCTACTTCAGCACTAAATTATACCGTTAAACCAAAACACATGGCGCAGCTGCAGATGTTGCACGTAATGTTTTGCAGGGTTAGGACATACATGAAGGGAAATGGCACACGGATTAGCTGTTGTATTTAAGAGATTGTTACCTCACTGCTATCTCATCTGTTCATTGTTAGCATACGTAAGCCCTGTTAGATGCCAAAACACCGGACAGCAGGTTACAGTAAAATGAGGCAGGATTTTACAGCTCTATAAAGTTACCACAGTGGCATTATTCAGTCCTCTGTTTAGATAATTGTGACATACACACTGGAACTATGTAGTAATCCACCTGGAATGTGAATTTGCCCGTATTTGATTTTCCAATTTGCCGTACAGCATTGTTGTAAAAGTTCACACTGTTACCATTTCAAGAGTTTATGTGTCTAAAAAAGCGAAATAAAAAGCAGACGGTCAGGATACTGTGCAGTCAAATGGATCTGCCAGCACGGAAGCTCTGCGAGTACTGTCAGGTTAATTTGTTTATTCTACCTACAGGGCTTTCATTTTTTTTATACCTCTATGCTGGCATATGCAAAACAAGCATGTAACATTAAGCAGTAAAATATGCAAAATATATACTGCATGACTGTGTGTGCAGGATGGAAGCTTGTTGCCTTGGACAACAAGCCTACCTTTGTCCCTGGCATACATCGAGCCTTTGATAATGCAAAGTTTCAAACGGCGTGTTGTAAATCAAACATTGGACTGATATAGGGATATACAGCTGTAAGGTCTGAAAAACAAAGTGGCGCTGCTTATTGTGCCCCGATAAATAACTGCTGAATAGGTTTCATTTTTTTCACGACTTTAAGTGGCCATGACACTTTGATTAAACATTCTGTGTGTCAGAAGGTCATTTGCCTTTTCAGTAATTATGTGCGGTACTATTTGGTAAATCTAGTATTTTTGTATGAACCTGCAGATCAGAAAATCAATGCCAGCAGAAAGGACTTTGAGAAGCACTGTTTAGAGTATTTACACCTGGGCTCTCTGCCACCGCTCTTCAAAGGTCATACATGCCTATATTCTTGCCAATCTCTCGTGATAACGATGAATTGCAGCGTACCAGGTCAACAGAAAATTTAAGCTCAGATAAAATGTAACCTGGATACATATCGTCTACTAGAGACTACCTTCAGCTATTTATAGGGGCATGATTTACAGAGTGGTTTCCAGTAAACGTGGAGCCAAAGTCACGCATGAATTAAGTCCCTTTTGAGGAATATGTTGTGTAGAGTTAAAAGCTGTAAGACATTTTGTTCCCCTTTCATTTGACTTTTACTTGAAGCTCATCTTAACTTTAATCTTAACCAAGGTATAAGTTAGTACAGTGTGTTTTTTTTTTTTTACAAGCTAAACTCTGCTTAGTTTCAGTGTAGTAGAGCACAGTCAAAAGGTTGAGGGCCGTTGGAGCATGAAACATACCATTGTGGGAAAAAGTTCATCATTGACGTAGCAGGGTTGACCTTACTCATATTGTGGCATTTATGTTGTTCCTGCATGTTGTGGTTGTCATTGTGCAAGCTCCATTTTGTCTGCTGTGCAGGCCACTGAACTGAATTGTCTGTGTCTTACCTTTTCTCACTTTGCAAAATAGAATTCAGAACGTTTTGAAATTATATACATTAAAACCTAAAGCCATATGGCTTAACAAAAATTGGATTATGTTGTATTTTTTGTGTATTTAAAATATTTGGATATTGAAAAATAACTCAGCAGAATTTTTATTTTATGCTTGACATTTTTTTCTTGGTGGTGCATTCGCTGCATGTTGAAGAATATATGGATAGACATTATCGTTATTATTAGTGCTACTAATAAGTAGTAATAAGAAATAATCCAATCTAAGCTTTCATGCTCTTTACACCGAGACTCATCAGACCAGACAACATTTTTTTCAGCCTTTTATTGACCTGTTTTGGTATCCAGTGTGGTCTTCTGCTGCTGCTCTGTTGTACTCTCAGAGATGCTCTTCTGCATACCTTGAGTGTAACAAGTGGTCATTTGTATGGAAGCCCGTTTCCGCCACACACAAAAAAAGTATCCATAACTCAAAATTTCAAGTTAATAACTTGAAATTTTGAGAAAAGTAACTTAAAATTGTGACTTACTTTTCTCGAAATTTCAAGTTAGCGCTGCCAATCAGTAATCTACGTGAATTACGTCATATTCTTGTTGCCCAGAAGGATATTCCACAGAGGGATACGCAACAAACTGGCGCTTTCGAGAGTATGTTTGCCATAGTAACGCCATGTGATTCAGCTAACAACACAAGGATTCATCATTTGTGAAGCCACGCTGAAAATACTCAGCAATTTGTGCATCATGACTGGCTGTAATACTGGTAGTTTAGCTGTAGTATTTGGAGCTGAGGGCTTCAGCTTACAGGTAAAAAGGAAATAATAAATAATAAGGAAGTAATTCACGTAGATTACTGATTGGCAGCGCTAACTTGAAATTTTGTGTTACTTTTCTCTAAATTAAAAAAAAACAAAACTCAAAATTTCGAGTTATGGATACTTTTTTTTCAGTGGCAGAAACGGGCTTTCATACATTTGAGTTACTGTTGCATAAGTAACAACAAAAGGCATTTTCGCTCAGAAAATTTGATATTTTCTATTTTTGGAGTCTTTATCTCTAAATACTAGAGATGGTTGTGACTCAAAAAAATTGTTAACTAACAAACTTTAACCACTAGTTAATTCTGTTTTCAGCTCCTGTCTTATTGCTTATACACTTTTACACATAGCCTTGGACACTACACACCTTGTGAAGTACTTGTGTGTACTTTTTTTGTCTACATCCCCACAGTGTGAATTGATTTTATGCAGAAAAGTGGGGGGGGGGGGGGTTCCTTCTGTGGATGTTCATCTCGAAGTTCATAGCCAATAAGATCGTGTTGTTGACAGAAACCAGGTCGATCCAGGATGAGTTCACAGATCCTTTTAAATAGCTGGATTCATAACCATCTTGCAGTATGTCCCAACTAAAACGTTTCATTATGGAACTTCTTTCACTTTTACATTTGTCAGTGCTTTGCTTTTTAACAGCTGAGTTAGAAGGTGTTGACAGTCCTATCAATCAGTATTGTCGCTTGTGTGAGTTGATGCTTAAAGTATTTTTTGGAGGCCTGTGCAGCCAAGCGAAGCTAAAATACAATGCTGTGGTAGCAATCAGCCTGTAACTGAAAGTGACTACAATAAGTTAAGCAAAAACATTAAATGAAGATAAATGGCTTGTTTCCTGTGCAACTATGAAATGCTTATATTGTCAAACTATGCTATAAAGCAGGAAGTACAGTTTTCATTGGAAAAACAATATGTGACCACGTTGGGTGCAAAAAAGTGACACTAGTAATTTTCTTCTGATTTTATTTGGTATTTGTAAAATTCTGGGCTAATGTAAATGCCAGGATTTAAAACAAGCTGCAGTCTCTGGGGTTGTTGAAGTGCCCTAAACGTAATATCCTTGAATGACCACTTGAGGCTGGTCCAAAGGTGAATCATTTCTTATGGAACCATAAAGACTAGTTTTATAGGAGAAATAAACATGTTTACGTGACTCACCTGTTAAATTGTACTAATGCTTATGCAGGTCTTACAGGGTCTGAGTGACCACTCCAGTCACAATAACAGTTTCTTCAAGGCACTTTATATTGTGAGGTAAAGATTCTACAAAAATACAGGGAAATCAGATGACCCCCTATAAACTAGAGATGGCACGATACCACTTTTTTTATGTCCGATACCGATATCATAAATTTGGATATCGGCTGATACCGATATGAATCCGATATAGTGTGTTTTTTAATCAATAAAACGGTTTTTTTAAATATCTTGCTGCATTTTGTATAAGTTCAAATTCAATTTTAAAAATCAAACAAACACTAAAGCTATTTTGTTATACCTGTATGTAAAAAATACACTGCACCCAAAACATTTCATAGTTCAGCAACACTAATCAATCTAATAAACTTAAACCTACTCAATCCTTCCTATTCTGGTATTTTAAAGAGTAAGCAACCTAACCAATACGGTTCTAAAACTCCCAGCAAAAAAAAAAAAAAAAATAGGGAACCACCCCCCACCTCATGATGCTTAATTGACGTAATCAACTTTAATTTGATGCAGTGTGAAAAAAATGCACAGAAATCCATTATTTTTCAAGAATAATTAAATAGATTCAACATCTTTCTTCAACAGAATTGCAGACTGCACAGATGGTATCTTCCCAAAGGAAAAAGTACTATAGCTTACTAGGGTATATTAGACTTAATAGTTACTATATACAGTAATGGACTTCTATACATTTTACATCAGATTAAAACTTTGGGTGTAAGATTCAGAAAATGATTTATTAAAAGCTAGACATTTTAAATGAGAATAAGAAAGAAAAGTATGTCTTTGTGCCCCCTTTTCCCTGTTCATGCCCTATCGGCCCCCCTGGCTAAACTTTGGTAGATCCGCCCCTGCACAGTTACCAGCCGTCAGCTACGTAGAAAAGGATCCTGGTGTAGAAAGTAATATTAAATAAATTCTAACAACAGATTATCAAGCTTAAACGTGCTGCTGTTGTTCAGCTGCTGGTTTCCTCTTTCTGGCACGAAGTGGGCGATAAATAAACATGAGAGACCGACTCGTGACAGAAAAGCCGATCAGCTGATCATTGATCAGTTTCACGATTGAAGTAGCAGCAGGAGAGGGAGGGAGAGAGAAGAGGCAGTCGCTCCATATATCGGTTGTTAAGCGTAACGCTAGAATGCTTTACAAACATTCAGAGATGAACTTACACATAGGGCTGGGCCATATTATACCGTTCACGGTAATACCGGTATAATGTTAGGCAACGATAGGAAGATGAAATATTGCCATAGAATATGAGTAAAACGCGCATGCGCAGTGCCTTTGTTTTCATACGCACATGGCCGATTGTTGAGTGAAACAGATGAACCAGAATTGGTTTGTAAAAATGGTGCAACTTCAGTGATGTGGAACTGGTTTGGCGTTTGTCCGTCAGATACACGACAAAGCACATTTTTTGCAGAACATGCAAGCGGCCGTCGTTATTGTCGTATTTGTCGGACTAAGATGCTCTTAAATCTGGGAGTAATCTGGGTCCTAAACTCCGTCTCTTCAGGTCAAACGAACACTGCAGCATCACCGAGAGTTAAAAACTGTCTAAATTCTTTCATCTTTAATAAAATGATCAGCATTGCTGCTTTATCAGGTGTAACTATGAAGTTTAACTTCCAGGCATCCATGAAAACAAAATGTATTACATTTAACGGAGTTAGAAGTTAGCAGGAAGCCAGCAGAAGTTAGCAGGAAGCTAGCAGAAGTTAGCTCGCTAGTTTCGCTAGTTACCTAAGCATGATATTGCATGTTCTGACTGAGAGATTTCTGAAAAAAATCAAACGTACAGCTCTGCTATCACTTCCAACATAAATGAAGACAGGAAACTAAACAGCAGTGACGTTTGTAGGGTTACTGAAGTTGGCCTAGCTGGTATATAATTATGTGCTACGTGCTCGCTAGCGACACAGCTATGTTAGCATAACATAAACAGTGAAGCTGGAGGACGAACACTAACACTTTTCCACTTATAAAAGTTAACGTGAAGGTTCCTCATGGTTAGAGACAAATGCAATCGCATGGCAGGATGCTGTAAACGGACCAAACTTCAGTCAGGAGACTGAGATAATCCATCCACAATACGAGGTTAGTCATTAATATACTGCAACAACATGGGAATAGAACAGCTGCCAGAGAATTCAACATTAATGAATCAATGGTACAGAAGTGGAGGAAGCAAGAAGAATGAGTTTAATAAAGTTTGATTTATCTGACTGCTTTGTTTCGCTTAATGTGCCTTATAATCCCGTGCACCTTATGGTCCGAAAATACGTACTGCACACTGCAGTTTAATGTTGCAAAGCACCTCTTTTTAACTTCAGTGGATATTATACATGGTTATGCTCAGGATATGTCAGCCCATTTCTACTGAAAATGCCTTTTGGTTAAACTTTCAGCAAGGAATTTGCATTTGCACTGTTAAATTTTTATAAAGCTTTAATGTACATAAAAACCAGCTTCTTGTTTAAGTGAAAATAAATGGAAGGTTGTCTTTTTGCGCTAGTAATGTTGTGGAGTTGTATTTTGTCTCGCATCAATTATATCGTCAGTTATATCGTTATCGCAAATTTTCAAATATATATCGTGATAAATATTTTTGGCCATATCGCCCTGCTCTACTTACACACTTTCTTTACTTCTCTCTGGGATAACTTTCTCGGAGATGAAATGCCGGTTTGGTAGCGAGGCTCCAAATGCTGAACCAGACAACAGATCTCGCACGCCACAGCCGCTCTATCACGTGATGCATACTGCTCCGACGCGCTACGGTTATGAGCCGAGTTATGCCATGTTGCAAGTTTTGTGAGGTGCTTTTTTGATATTTAATGGATCGGATTACATTTTTTATTTCTCTCCGATATCCGATCCAGTAATTTACGTCAGTATCGGACCGATACCGATACTTAATATCAGATTGGTCCATCTCTACTATAAACAAGCACTTTGGCAACAGTGGGAAGATTAAACTCACTTTTAACAGGAAGAAACCTTTAGCAGAACCAGGCTGAAGGAGGGGCAGCCATCTAGCATGACTTGTTGGGAGTGAGGAAGGAAAACAATGGAAGACAGCATGAAATTAATAACTAATAATTAAATGCAGAGTGGTGTGCAAGCACATAGTGAGCGAAGAAGGTGAGTGAACACGAAACATTTGGTGCACTGTGGGAAGCCCCAAGCAGCATTACTGAAGGAGGATTCAGGGTCACCTGATCCAGCCCTAACTATATGCTTTGTCAAAGCGGAAAGCCTAATGGTCTAGACAAAACACTCATCTCTGGTGAATGCAGATGGTGTCTGCATATGAATATAATGCCCACTTCAAAGTTATGCTCAATTAAGTGCATAACCACTTTGAGTAAAACTTGGGTGGTGACACAGATGGCTTGCTGTGTGGTTATTTGTACCAGCAGAAAAGTAGTTAGCTTTCGGTGACAACTTTTCATTCCACCCTCTCCTGCAAATATGGTTACCCCAAAACCCTGGGTGCTCATAGGCAAAATGGCATATTCAAGGCTTTAAAATGGTAGTCTAGCAAACAATGTGGTAGATATGTTGGCTTTAACCATATTTTACGTGCAGTGTGTTTTATTTATTCCGCCTTGTGTGACAGGCAAACAAAAGCTGAAGCGTTCTAATGTCTTTCTGGTCTTTGATCAAATTATTTTAGAGCAATTACTCAAAATAAAACTGATGACATACAAAAAACAAAAGCCCCCCAAAAAGCCAGCAAAGACATAAGAAGTACTCGCTGTTTACTGACACTTCTTGCAGCAGCAGCAACACTCACACAAAGAGACTTCCTGTATCTTTTCTTGGGAGATCCAAGAGTGATCTTAGGTCAACTGTGTTGTACTGTAAATCAACAAAGTGGAAAGTCTGCCGGGACACTTAAGTATCCTCTACCGCCACTTTCTCTTGAATTGAGGACACACCTGCAGAAACAGAGCTGCCTGAGTGATTTCTGCTCTTGCCTTTGCTTCCTTAGGCAGCCACGTGTTTTTACTGTAGACTCCTCCAATGTGTTCTGCATGCTTTTGCTTGTAAGGCCTCTGTGTCTTTTGCTAAAACTTTATTTGATCAGCAGTTTCTTTGGCATCGACCATGTTGAACACAAAGTAACTTCTTAGTGTCGGCTCATAGCCATTTCCTTCACCACACAGGGGTGTAAATGGGTCAGTTTAGTACCTCAGATTGTGCCACATAAAGTTAAAAAAAAGTCATCTAATATTTTGAGTTGAACTATCTGACAAAAAACACCCTTTCCACATGCCTCAGGCTTGTCCAGTCTCTACGCCTTGACAGCAGTATCCAACTTGGCACGCATAATTTTCCTTCTACATTCCAAAAGTCAAGTTGAGCTTAGTTATAACTCTTCCATTCTCTTTCTCTGTTAGCCTCTGTCCAGCCCATCTGCTTTTTGTGGGGACACAGACAGCAGCAACAATTTTCCCCTGTGGAATTAGCGCCTGCGTGTGCACAGGCTGTGTGCCGCACATCTACAAACTCATGTAAACAAAGTGCCATAGTAAAATCACATGCTAGGCCTCAATGATAGAAGATGAGAAGATCAGTCTGCAGCTGCAAGGAGCGACCATAAGTGTCTTTAGCCTTAGTCTTTGATTAAACAAAGCTTTGTTGATGTACGCCAGACATGCTTGGATGTTGGATTAGTGTTGAAGCTGATCAATCACTTGGTCTTGTCCAAATTCCTCTGGTTTCCTGTTTTTCCTATTTTTGCTGCTATTTTTAGATGTAGTTTTAGTTGTATTTATTTAACTTTATAAAAACTCATTTTCCATTACATCTCCGAGGACAAATTCACATTCCACATTTAATTCACAACATACAGTAAAGTCTTGCTCTGCTGCTTCATCCCACATGTGATTTTTGCAGGACAAAATTTTATTAGTCTCATTTGTAACATAATCTTGACAAATGGGCACATGTGGTCACATCACATTTGGGACCACTTACGCTTGTTATTAAAACTATTATTATCTATAGGGCACGGAAATCTGGAAATGCTGCTTTTTAGGTGAAAAATGTGTAACACACCCAAAGAAAGATTCTAGGTCTGACCAACCGTCTCTGTCGTGGGCAAAAAGATGACAGTCAATAAAATTCTAAAAGATAATTTATTGACAAAAAAATATATCAAGAGATAAAAGATAAAACAGTCCAGTGTCCCATTTATGAATTGTATAAAAAACACACAGTCCCAAGGCCAGAGCCAGCTATGCCACACGGCCAGTTGCACTCCACGTGTTGCCTGTAACAGGGTTAGAAGTTGTCCTTGGAGACCCACCACCCTGCAAGCATATAGCCAGTGGTCACTCCAGCCTCTGCAACTCTGCTGCCTTTAGGCTGTGGCATATAATAGGCCCTGGCCTGCACAGAGAGACAAAACGACACTTTCACTATAGAATTCATAGCACAAAATCCATCCATCCCAAACATATCTGATTTCATCACATTACATACCTGCACAGAGAGACAAAACGACACAGCAGTGTTTGTAGTGTGGGCTATAAGTAGACCAGTGTATCAGTGCAATCAAGTACACCTGCCTCTAATTAGTCCAACCCCATTCCAGCCATTGGCTCACCAAAAATGTGACACACACACACACACACACACACACAAAACCACTCCCAACCCAGTGCAACTTCACACAATAATATGGAGCTGAATTAACACAGGCACATTGGTCTACCATGTTACAAATGGCCTGCAAACTGCAAAAAGCTCCACAAAGATATTCTAAATAGTTGTTACACATATACATTAAAAATAAACAAGCCCAGCACAAAACATGGCTGAACATGGTTTTGCATGCACATCTGTGGATACTTGCTCTTGCTTGTTGTTCACTTAAGTACACTCTGGAGCTGGTGGGGTCCCATGAAAAGGCATCTGTAACTTATCAAGGAAACTAGAGTAAACGAATTATACTCCTCTGAGAACAAACAACAATGTTTTTCTAGAAGGAGACAAATAAAAAGGAGGATTTGGAACTTTTCACGGTATCTTGGTCTGTGATAAAGGTCACGCGAGTGTAAAAGCTTTCTGTAGAACTGGTTTGAATGGAGTATATAGTTCACAAGATGGTAGCAACACCCATATGGAAATAGAAAAGAGCTATAGTAAATGTTTATGTTGTACATGACTTATCTCATGCTATGATTTACTCATATAAGTGTCCCCTTTAGGATTTTCTTAAACTATATGACTATAAAAATGAAGAAATAATTAAAGAAAACATTATGCAGCATGAGAAAAATGTGAAAGGACCTACTCTCATAATAGTGTGAGACAAAGAAATATTATTGGACTTATAAATGATCTTTTTTAGATCAGCTTTCAGTAATGACTCTAAATAGAGAGAAATAGCTACAATAACAATTATCCTCATCTGCCCTCCTCATTCTTCTATTTACGACACTTTTTAGGAGGTTATTTGTGTACTTGCCATTAGTTCCGGGCTGCTCCTTTATTAGCCTCCTAAAATATTGTGGATAATTATTTAATGGGGCTTATCTTATCGTATCATGTAGCATGTACCAGTTGTTGTAGTTTACACAACCAGTTCTTATAGTGTTAGTGCTAAAGACCAACTGTTTAGGCTTATCTTCATTAGAGATTGTTAAAGCCTTAACCTCATAAGATGGATGTTACATTAAGGATGGACCAGTGGATTGCCTTTACAGTTCCCAGTAGTTTAAAAGGTGTAATCACACAGTTAGATTTGCAGTGTACAGTTCCCAATAGGGTGGGAAGTGGAGTCTGTAGTAAATGTAACCAACCATATGGTGATGTAATTGGGAAGAGCAAAAACAAATTCATAAAAACTCACTGGTTACCACATGGCCATTAGTTGCATGGTACTAAAACTGGGTTGGACCCTTTTTGCCGGAATTCATCATGGAAACATTCCTCGTGGATTTTGATCCGTATTGAAGTGATAGCATCACACAGTTGTTGCAGATTTGTTGGTTGCGCATCCTTGATGGGACTCTCCAGTTTCACCACATCCTGTATGCTGTATTGGATTGAGATCTGGTGACTGTGGCGGCCACAGTGAACTCATTGTTAAATGTTCAAGAAACCAGGCTGATGAGCTTTATGATACGGCTGATTATCCTGCTGGAAGTAACCATCAGAAGATGGGTAGATTGTGGACATAAAAGGATAGACAATGGTCAGCAATCGTACTCATGTAGGCTCTGGTTTTTAAATGGTACTCAAGTGGTACTGAGCCAAGTGTGCCAAGAAAATATCCACACCATTACACCACAGATAGATGGTAGGATGGATCCATGCCCTCACGATGTTATCAGCAGAAATCGAGACTCATCAGACCAGGCAATGTTTCCTCCCCCCAATCTTCTCTTGTCCAATTTCGACAAGGCCATGCAAACTCTTGCCTCAGTTTCCTGTTCTTAGCTAACAGGAGTGTTGTTTTCAAAGATGCTCTATGAACACATCACATGATACGTCAGATGATACGGAGGAAATCAGAAATCTCTCTTTGAAAGTCTGCCAATTTAAATTTTGCCATATCAAGGGGAAACCTGATAGAGAAATTAAAAAAAAAACCACTTTCAATTTCTTTTTGCATTTTAGAATATTGTATTCAAATGCTTTCTTGTGGTGTAGTTTGTTAAACTCCAGATAAAAAAGTGCAAGTACACTCTTGAGGATCAGACGATAGTAGATGTTAGATGTTTTTATTGTGGAAAATGCATAGAGATAATGATGGTGAGGTGAAGTGAGACATTGAATTAACAGCTGCTGTCTTCTGTGTGTTTCTCTCAAATGTCTAGAGAGCATTTTTCAAATTTTGCACAGAGGTTTACTTGGATTCAAGTTCAGTCTGATTGGAATCAGTTGGTCAAAGATCAAGGTCGCTGTGAATTAACAAAAGCCATAGCTCAAGAAGTGATGACATTTGATATGCACAAGGTCAAGGGTCAAATTCACTTGCCTTCATAGCAATCTGCTGCAAAAACACACTCGCCATTATTTAAAGCTGCAGCTCAGGAACACAAGAGGGAATTGTAAAGTGTGCGTGTTAGTCCCCATAGGGAAATAGTTCCTCTGCATTTAACCCATTCACCCAGTGAAGCAGTGGGCAGCCGCCAGTGCAGCGCCCGGGGAGCAGTGTGTAGGGACGGTACCTTGCTCAGGGGTACCTCAGGGTAGCCGTTCAGTGGAGTCGAACCCCCGACCTTCCGATCATGGGGCCACCACTCTACCTACTGAGCTATCCCTGCCCTGAATTTTGACCATATTTCATCTTTGGTCAGACACTGAATTGGTGACGTCTGTTTACCAATTTAATTCTTTTAAAGTCTTTTCTGCATATAAAATATGAGTCTAAGATATGTGGATGCAGCAACTCTACTTGTATTCTTTGTAGTAGAATACAGTTTGTCTGATATATACAAATACCAAGAAACCGGGTTTTATAGTATTTAAAAATACTCCAAAGGACACTTGCAGATGTTTGCTTGCGCAAGGCACGCGCTGAACAATTCCAGGTCCAGTGAAGTAGTAGATGAGTGTGAAAGAGAGGAATGACATTTTGAACGAGCTCCTTTCCACAGTCAAAGAATTTTCCATGGCCTTGCCAGGTCGCCCTGACAACACTGGTGACAGCCATAGGCGGCCTGGCCATCTGGAGGCCCCTGATTTTTCCCATTGGACTTGCTGATCTATGGGGCTGCTGTTGAGACCAGCAAAAGTCTTTGGCCCTGTGGGCTGTCCAGCTGAGTTTTTACAAAGTGCAATTAGAAAATCCGTCCTTGTGATGTAATGCATGCTAAATTTGAAGAATTTTAGTAAAGCAAAATATTTTATCACACAGGTTTCCAGTTTATCTGCGGTTGAATGTAGGATAAAGCCTTGTAGCAAGTCTGTCAAGGTCAGAAGTTCAGAGACAATTTTTAATCCCAGTCTGCTTCTTCCTTAGCCTGCCTGAGCTCTTACACTAAGCTACAGGCACACTTCTGTCAGTTCAGGATGTGCCTCCACCCCCCACCCCTATTGCACTTTTTTCCTGAATATAGTCTTAAAAACAATCAGGCTGTATCATCTTGTCCCCCTCTGCAGGTCTTGACAGCCAGAGCTTAGCCCTCATTATCAGCAAGTGCATGTGCAGAGGGCTGCTGACGCTGTGTGTGTCGCTGCACACTGACGTCAGCAGTGCCCCGCTCCTCTACATGCAAATGCCCTTCCTGTCTGGCTGCCATTGATACCGTTTCTCTGCCCTCCCCACGCACTCTTATTAGCATGTTTTTATCAGTTCTAGCACCTCTCGCGCCACACAGCCCAGCTAATATGACACACAGGTGTAACCAGCCGGAGGCCTAATGGCCCGCACAGTTTTATTGACTCCTGTTAGGAAATATTTATGACCTGTGAGAGGAGTTATTTTCACATTTCATGTTATGCCATGTTTATCAGTATTTGCCAGTGTGTTTTGATGTGTGTTCTTATCTGTACAGCTCGCTTTCTAGCCATCTTCAAACATGCAGAGAAGCTCAAAAACTCTGGAGACGTCAGTTGGCAGCTCCCTAGTACAAACTCCATGTGAGAACAATGCAAGATTATCCGGATAATTCACAGCGAGCAAGTGGACGTCATATGTCCTGCATTGCCCGTAGTTGACTGTTAAAAATGCGTGCGTCTGATAATTTCCGTCCTGGAGATAAAATAATCCTCATATAGGCGATATGTTCAGTTGTTAATGTGTCACTGCTCCTACGTAAAAAATGTGTTGATTAATTAAATTAATCAGATAAGCAGGTGGTCTGACATAATCGGCATCATGTCAGAAAAAGTCAAATTAAGCTGCAAGCATGTTTAGTTTAGTTTGATTCAAATCTAGTTTTTAATTAGTTTGAGTAAAAACAAAACAAAACTCTACCACAATGTGAAAAACTGTCATAGCACGTTTAAGTATAAGTTGTATCAAAATGTACTTAAAATTAGAAGGGAAAGTTGCATATTACCTATATTAACTATGTTTATTATCGGTGTATTACTGTTTCATAAGGATAAACATGTACGTGTTATATCCATGCTGCACAATACTTTTGACGAGTATAGCTGCAATGCTTGCACGATGGTGAAAGAGGTGAATGGCATTTCACTTGTGTTTTGCTGTGCCTGTGCGGCTGCTTGCGTAAAGGTGTCTACGTGTGCTGAATTGTGCTTCTTTCCCCATGCTATGATTTCGTGACGTCGCTGGAGACAATATTTCGTGCTCATTGAAAGATTTTTATCACGTCACGTGCACAAGGAGCACGTGCCTCTTGACACAAGCTTTACCGGTTGTGGCACTAGCAGTGATTCATCCAGCTATTCCTGTTTCTGAGCTTAGCGAGAATCACGGAGGAGCCCGTGCTCTTGTGCGTTATGCGCTCAGGTAAGGCAGAGGAGAAGGAGAGAAGTGAAGAGACTAGTGTAACTGTGAGGTTTTGGCAGCTTTTGTACACATGTTTTGTTTTTTTTTTTGTCTCTCTCGCTGTAGGTCTCAGCCCTTTACTCTCCATCCCGGCTTTAATGGCATCCGCTCCTTCAGCTTTTACCCATCTCCCTCTCTGTTTCGGCCCTTCTATTTCTCTCTGTAAACAAGCAGAAGGCCAACAACTCTGTCCTCAGGCTGTCTCCCGCCATCTCGTTGCCATGGTGTATGGAGCATTGTTTGCTGGCCTCTATGTCGGGTTGCCATGGCAGGGCTTATTTGCCATATTAAATGTTTGGCAGCACTGTACAGATGCTGATGACAAACACCCATCATCCCACTTTGATCAGTGAAACAGTCAGTGATTAGAGGAGATGGCATGGATCTACTGATCTATTTATCAAGCTTAGTAATAGATTACTGTATGGACATAATCAACAAATGATGCTGCAGCTGGTAAAAAATATAGTGTAAAATAGCTAGTTTTGGCATTTAAGTGCCAAAACGCAAACTTTTTGCTTTTCAGTGTTCCTCTGCTCAGTCCCGTGTAACAGTAATATTTCAGAATGATAAAAATTTGCTTTTGATTTTGCTGATTGTGACCTAATTATGTCTGATGGTATCATGGCTGCATGCGTGTTTACATGATCAGATGAGACTTGTGCTGCTTCTGTGTGAGGCATACTCCCCTGCGGTTCTCCCTCTTGTGGAGCGGGGTGAGACTGCATGCTGGTGCTGCAAAAGAAATGTTTAATGTCTGGATTTTTACACATGAAAGTTCACTTTTTGGCACACATTTATCCAGTTCGTAAGCTTCACGTTGTGATTTGTTATGCTACCCAGAAATGCATATGCATATATTTTATAAAGTGCATGGCTGAAATGTTAGGAAAACAGAAAATGTGCAAGAGGATAACTAAATTCAAATACTTACAAATTGCTACATTTGTATATGCTGTCATAAAGCTTTAGGCTATTTCTGAAACATACTGTTAAACAACTTGCACAGCACTTTGACTGTGCAGCTCTGTAATATGTGAGAGCTCCTTTGTAGTTACCAACAGATAGCGCTTCTAATTGACGTAGTTGAGGCTTGATAAGATCTCATAGCTCTATTGTAGACGCACCTTGGTGGTTTTCGTGGTTTGCTTTTCTGCTTTTGCTTTCAGTGAGAGGCCTCTGTCTGCCGTCACTCAGGCAGACTGCATTAGCATACCTGTAGTAAAATTTGTATTTTGTGGCACGGGGAATCCCTAATGTAATCTGCGACTACACTGTTGTGTTTAATGTTTAGATAACATGAAGAACAGACGAGCAGAAGCTGTCTGTTTGTGGCCCACCGGCGCCTGCTCTATAAGGTCATAAAGCATTGTGCTCAAAGTGGAGCATAGGTCAGAGCCCGAGCTCCATCTGTGTAGATACATTTCATATTCTCTTTTATAAATAAACACACAACATACAAAGATGACATTTGACTGACGTTTCCTTTGTTTCTTCTTTTCAGATGATCTTATGGGACTGGGATCTGAAACACTGGTACAAACCACAGTATCAGGTCAGTGCTGTGCTTTGTTTAGCTCGCATGTTTATGAGGGTTTAAGGTTGTGGGTAATTCAGGAAACACACTGCCTATATAGTTTCTTTTAGATAGTCAGTCTGTAGTCCACCCACAGAGAGTAATTCAGGTTTAGTGCGTTAAGTTAAAACACGCATTTTGTTCATACAGCAACCTTTTCGTCAGGTTTTGCTCTTGTGTCTCACAAACAACAGCATTTCATATGAAATCTGCTCTAAAAAAAAGAAGGGATAAAACCCTGTAACAGATTGCGCTCACAATTTTGGGGATTTCACTTTAGACAATAGCATGTCACTTCAATAATCCAAATTTCTGGTCTAGACAGTGTGTTTTCATCCACGTACACTATTTTTATTATCTTGCTGTGCAAAAGGCTAGAGGAAGAGAAGAGGGATAAGGAGACAAGAAAATAGAAATCATGTGGAAGAAGAAGTTGGAAACAATACATAGTGTTTAGAAACAATTAGGGAACACTTAAATTACACATCAGATCTGCAGTTCTGTGAAAAACTAAGTACACCCTTAGTCCATCCATAGGAACTAAGAGGGTAAGTAGCAGTCAGGTGCTGCTTATCAAATGTACTTGATTAAATGTAAACGCAAGTGTGAGCGGCACCAGAAACGCAGAAGTTTCTAGAAGAAGTTAGTTTCTAGTCTGGAGCATTCAAGTGTGTGTTACAAAATGCCACAAGATTTCCAGGAGTGGACATCCCAGGAAATTCAACCCAAGGTCAGAGCGTGAAATGCTTGAAGAAACTGCAAAAAACCCAGTAGCTACATCTCAGACTTAACAGGCCACAGTTAGCATGTTAAATGCTAAAGTTCAAAAAGACTGAACAAGTACGGCTTCGTTGGAAGGGTTGCAAGAACAAAGCATCTTCTCTCTAAGAAGAAAATTGCTTAGGTTTGCAAAACTGCATCCGAACAAACCACAGATGAGACCGAGGTAGAGATGTTTGGCTGTAATACATTTCACCACATCTGGGGAAAACCAAACACAAACACATCAACACAAACACTACACAAGCAACTGTCAAGCATGGTGGTGGAGGGTTGATGATTTAGCAGCCACATTATTATGGCACCTTGCAGTTATTGGGTTGACAATGAATTATCAGTGAATGTGAGACCATTTAACTGAGAGCTAAAGCTCAGCCTAAAATAGGCCAAACAGCAGAACAATAATCCCAAACAGAGCAGCAGCAGAATGGCTGAAGAGACAAGCATCAAGGTGTCCAAAATCAACCTGGTTGAAACGGTGTGACTTTGAAGGAGCTGTGGGTGCACAAATGCCCAAAATTCATTGAACTGAAGCAATGCTGTAAAGGAAGTGGGTAAAAAAAACAATGATGTAAGAGATGGATAAAGTCATAAAGAAAACGATAACTTCAAGTTATTGCTGTTAAAAGTAGACCTATGAGTGGCTGAGTCATGGGTTGTTAGTTTTTTACAGTGATGAATAGAGTCCTGTGAAAACGTTATCTTTATCTATCACGTGACTGTATATAAAGTTGATGTACATTGTGCAATTTACACAAAGACATAACAGTCAGTGGAAACCAAAATCGTCAAGGACCGGATTCAGAATCATTTAAAATGCCTTCTTCATGTTTTTGCACAGTTTATGTGTAATTTATGGGAAAGTGGAATTTATAAAAGAGAGCGTGAAGAAATAAAGAACGCGATTATAAACCTCATACTATTCCTGGCCACCTATCTGCCATAAACCAGTACTCACACTCCAGCAGGAGTCTACTAGACACCACAAACCATAAACTTTTAACTGTCATTTTATGTCTGCCTTTGCAGCTCTGCTCCCTAACCTGTGCAGTGTATGTGCATTTACAACAGGGTGCAGTGAGCGGCAACGGTGTGGACCTTTCAGTCATCAACGAGGCCAGGAATCTGGTGTCAGACCTGCTCATGGACTCGTCGCTGCCTCCACACACTATCTCAGTTCTGCGCAGCATCTCCAGCCTCATGGGGACGTTTTCAGGCTCATGCCGCCCCAGGGTCAACCCTTTTACCCCCTTTCCAGGTTTCTACTCCTGCGATGAGGTGGAGGACTCTGTAGAGAGGAGTGATAGGAAACCTATTAAGGTGGGAACAAGTGTTACTACTGCACAAAACTAGTCCCTTATCAGTTATTAATAGTTTTAACCAGCACTGGTTTGTGATGGGAAATAGTTCTGAAGCCATAAAACTGATTACTAGTTTCAAATAGTCAGCCAAGTTAACTTATGATGTTAATGTTACTGTATAAAACATATATTTATCACTGGATCTTTCTTCACCAATCAGGGTTTGAACAGCAGAAACAGCCTCCCCACCCCTCAGCCAAGGCGTAGCTCCACCTCATCTGCATCCTCCACACTCCCTTCTCTTGACTGCGCCTCTTTACGGTGGGAACGTAACAACGGCAAGAGACCCCACCCTGACCTCAACTTGATCAGGTACTCATCACAAACTCAGCCGTCTACCTTACCACCTTGCAGAAACACAAGAGTATCTGTAGAGCTGCTAGCGCACGTTATTTATCTCTTACTTGAATCTCTCCTGTTTTGGAGCAGATAAAATTGCTTTTCTTGCAGGATCTAACGTGTTCCTTTTATTGCCAGAAAGTCATAATGAAAGTTATCATGAAAAGTAAGTGCAGTGATAGTTTTACCCAAATGTAAATAAATCACTGTACTTTTAGTACAGTTGTCACTTCTTTAACTAAGGCTACCTCGATGAACCAAGGACTAGCAAATCTATTCTTTGATGCACAATCAAGAAATGGACTTATTAATTATAGCATAACACTTCAGTGTTAAAAATGGGTTTAGAAGCTTTAAATAAATTCATTTCAAAATTGGTTTGAATTACCATAGTGACGGTGGGGTGCAGTGCCTGTTACCGTGTGTCTCCACTGGATGGCAGGAGAGGATTGGCTATGTTGGCACCTTTTTTTGTCTTTGTTTCTGTAGTGTAACGTGATTGGCTTGCCAGAGTAGCCTTGAACTGTTGTTCTTTGTCTGGATAATGCATAACATCTGATAAAAAGAAACCCTTTTTATATTTTCTTGATAAATCCCGTGTTTAATATATGTGTTTTTGTCCTGCAGCTCAGGTTTGTCCAATGGGCCTAATGCAAACCTGCTCACCATTCCCAAGCAGAGATCTTCCTCTGTCACCCTCACATACCATGCGGGGCCCAGGAGAGCAGGTGAGACTTAAATATAAAGCTCCTCGGACTCACTGCACGTCTGTTTATTACTCATGTTTGACTCTGTTTTTGTCTTTTCCTGCACTCCCTTTATTCTCTCTAGGCACATCACCGAGCCTGAGCCCCGTCACCTCTCCAAGCCACAGTCCTCCCACTGTAGGCACAGGTTCTTCATCATCCCTTGTTCCTCGATTGCCTGTGGAGTTCCCAGACACGGCTGACTTCTTGACGAAGCCTAGTGTAAATCTGAACCTGCATAAACCCTTGGGCTACACAGTAAACTCCCCTGATTTCCGTAGCTCCGCCTTACCTCTCTGCACCAGGTGAGACCTGCAGAACTGAAGAGACACGCCACACTGTCATCTTTTATCCAGTCTATCAGCGATTGCCGTTAAGATATATGATGGATTGCATTTGGTTATGTCTGTGATTATTAGCTGTGGTCGTCAGATGCTCAAGGGCAACAGTGATACAGGGGAATCCCATCAACCGTACACCACTGAGGCTCAGCGGAGACGCTCAGGTACATATAGTTAGATGTTATGGAACAATGGCACAGTTTCGAGTCTTAGGGTTGAAAATATAAAACTTCTATAAGCTGCGTAAGGTGCTAATGTTTTTCTCTGCATGTGATGCATTACTGGGTGGTTTTACATTGTGTTTTTATACATAGCAGGGGAAGGACCAGAGTTCATAGGAGAACCTCTGATCAGGGAGGAGAGTTCGGAGATGGATGTGTCTGAAGATGGGTGCCCAGACGATGGGGGGAACCAGAGGCTGACAGAGGAGGAGAAGGAGAAGAGCACGAGCACAGACCAGCAGACTCAGGAATCAGAGGTGAGCTTAATCAGAGGGCTTTTACTCACAGTGTGATTATCGACCGGAGAACAACCTGTGAAAAAAACACAAGTGCACTGTTCCCGTAGAAGTTAAGAGGGTGATTAGCAGCCAGATACTGCTAATCAAATGCACTTGAAGAACTGATCATCAACAAGTGTGAGACGTTTGGGGAGTTTTTTGGTCTGGAGCAGTCAGACCAAAAAACTGGTCTTATTGCTCAGGCTTTCGAGGATCAGATATCTCAGCAAATTCCTCCCAAGGTCAGACCATGCAATGCCCAAAGAAGCTGTAAAAAGCCTTCAATGACAACTTCCTGGGAGTTTATCGGAGATACGAAGCAAGGTGTTTAGCACCGTTTTAATACGCCATGCGAGGTCCTGCTATCAGCAGAAGGGTACATTAGCGGTGACCAGCAAACAAAATATTTGCAAATCTCTGATCAAACTGTCAGCAGGCTAGCTGCAGAATCAGAAGGAAAATACTGCATTGTTTTGTTGTTTGTTTGTCTATAGTGAGCCTAATGATCTTGTGTCATCAGGATGAACAGGAGTTTATGCTAGATCCTATGCTTGAGGAACACGAGACCCTCATGGAGAGGATGAACACCTGGAACTTCCAGATTTTTGACCTGGTGGACAAAACAGGAGGGAAGACCGGAAGGATCCTAAGCTATGTTAGTAACAACTCCAAACCCAATATGTACATATCTGATAAGCAGTTCTGTTAGTAGCATATAATGACCATTGTTTTCCCTGTTGGATAGACTTTAAACCTTTTAGTCTGAAGTGAATATGTCCAGTTTTTTCGTAAACTTTGATTACCAGAATTAGCAGAGGTGCTCCAGAGGCACAGCTTCATACATTTTCAGCAGTCTAGTGGAGCCTGGATGCTCCGGTACCTCCTCCCTAAGTTATGACTGATTATGATTATGAGTATGATTCAGTTTGAGCCAACTGTGGACTTTATTACTTGTGGAATCTACTTTGTTTTACTGTAGCACTAAACTGATGTGATGTCGCTGGCTTTCCTGTTTTCGGATGGGTGTTTTAGTAAAGTTGCCTTTTCTTTCCCCAGGTGACATACACCCTTTTCCAGGATATGTGTCTCTTTGAGATCTTCAAGATCCCTGTGAGGGAGTTCATGACATACTTCTGTGCTCTGGAAAATGGATACAGAGACATTCCTTGTGAGTGTTGCGCTGTGCAGTGTTTAAGACTTAAAAAAAAATCTTATACATGGTTATGTTTATTTTTGCAATAATCAAGCACAATAATTTTTAAGTTAAACTGTTATGGTTAAAAACACACAGATCATAATCGGGTACATGCTACTGATGTGCTGCACGCTGTTTGGTACCTGACCACTCGACCAATCCCTGGGTTCCAGCAGATCCACAGTGAGCATGTGACTGGGAGTGACACAGGTAAACAACAGTTTGTACTATTACATTATAATCTTATAAATCACTTTTCTCATGCATACCAGTTTCCTCCACTGGAAATACTGCCATTTGGTTTAGACAGAGGGAGGCACCGGGGTAGAGTGTGCAGGTGACAGGACACAGGGCCTGGATTTGCGCTCAGTCGGATATTATCCGACCTTTGTACTAATAGGTCTCGGGGTAAAGTCAGCGATTGATCTGCCTGAATTGAACATTTACATTCATTTACATTCACTCCGTGTCTTGAAAAGTTCAGGGCCGTAGTGCATGTGCGAAAGCTGCTCTAGACAATGCTGTTTGCAGTCCAAACACATGGTCGCACAACATTGACTCCCAGTGATTCCCTCACACTGCAAAAAAATTTCAAATGTCATTAGCATGCAGAAACACTTTGGTCTTCTAAGTTTCATTTTTTTCTGTTCTGGTAAAAAAAAATACAGCCAACTAAACATAATTAGCCTTGTTGTGTTAACTTAGCTAAAGTGTGCATGCTTTGGAAGTGCCCGCACTGTTACTGCTGCTTGATGCTTTTAAGAGTTTCTTCCTCACGGGTTGGTTTAAAGAAAGCAGATGGTTTGGCTCAAATGGCAGAGATTCCCAGGCTCGTTTCTGCAGATGATATTTAAGCTCTATTAGAAATTATCTGAGGCTTATCCACTGACGTGCACCCACTGCTGCCAGAGCAGCTGTCATTTGATAAGGAGAGGGGGAGTGAGAAAATGGAAGTGATCTGGGAAATGAAATCTAAAACAGCGAATACGCTGGCATAGAACGCTGTGTGTGTGTGTGTGTGTGTGTGTGTGTGTGTGTGTGTGTGTGTGTGTGTGCGTGTGCATGTAGGTGTATGGAGACCTTTACATTAGCTCCAGTTTAGTTTTGCTTAATTACAAAAGAGCTAAAAGTGTAATCTGTCTGATTTTTTTTATTGCTGAGACTCATCAGTCTTGTTTGTTATGTTCCAGATTCAGACAGTGGAATCTCTCCAGGCAGGATATCCTACGCCTCGTCCAAGAGCTCCTCAATTTCAGATGACAGCTATGGCTGCCTGTCCTGGAACATCCCTGCCCTGGAGCTCATGGCCCTTTATGTAGCAGCTGCAATGCACGACTATGACCACCCTGGTCGCACAAATGCCTTTCTAGTAGCCACTAATGCACCTCAGGTAGCGTACAGTTTCTGCTTGTACTTCAGAGGGTTGCAGACATAACAGAAACAGAGGATAACAATATGAATTCAAAATATGGGTTAAGGCAAAGTGCCATTTTCATGGATTGCTAAAAATGGAGTGGTGAAGACAGAGTATACAAAATGTTGTTATTAGTTATACTTACTCAGCTTACACCCCTATTTAGGCGGATAAATCACTTAGTATTTGTCCTGCGCTTTGTTTGCTAGTACAGCAGTGTTAGATATGGTGTCTCACACTCAGAGTTGGTGGCCAGTCTATATAGTCCTCTAGGCTTCCTGTGGAAATTAACAGTATCTTCCATAAAACAAAGTACAAAATACATTTATGTCAAAGTCTGCAGGGTGAATTACTCACTGGCTGTTGATGGTCATTGCCTGAAAGGCGCTGGAACCTGTTTTCCCTGAAGACCAACAGCCCAAGAGCAAATATCAACACTTGGCCTGAGACAAGCCTCGTGTACATACAGAAACTCACATGGCTGTCTGTGCAGCATTGATTGGGCTTCCCTGAAGTGTCACCCGACGGATATTGTGTGGCTTTACTTTTACATTCCTCCGATTCCACCCCAAGGAATACTTACTGCCACTGGACATAAGATGTATGATTTATTATATTAACATTACTAGCAATATAGTAACATCAGATACATTAGGTTCCTACACTAGAGATAGCATTACAGCTAATGCAGCAATGTAAGCATAATGTTAAATTTTAACTTGCATGCACCTCGGTATCAGATTGCCTCACGTGGTATTTTTTGTGGTTTGTCTTTATGTAGTTAGTGTCCGGTTTTTCAGTTAATCTTTAACTTTTCTTTACATCACCGCTGCGTGACACACGAGCCACACTTGTGCTTGTCTGACAGGCTATTTTACGCTGAGGTGTTATTTGATTTCCTGAGACTTCCTTAGTTATCTCTACAAATGAAGATCATGTGCAAGATTAGCTTGTCACCACATGGCCAGTTAATGCTCCCTCATTGGTGGTGAGTTATGTAAATGAGCGATGAAACAGTTAACCACTTGCCCCAGTTTAAATATTGTATTTTGACGACATGTCCAGCGATAGCGCTCACTCTGTCTGGGTTTCGTGCTAGGAAAGTGAGTTAAAAGAAAAGGAGAAAAGAACCTTGGACCTATTGATTGCTAACGATGTTGACGACCACTATGTCTGTTGAAAGGATCTTAAGTATTTTGTGGTATCAAATGTTTTAACATTTGTTATCATTTGATACCTTTCAACCAGTAGATGTTTTCAGCTGTGTCTGCGCCTTTGCTTGTCACAGTAAAAGTTTTACATACTAAGATTGATCTAAGATGAAAATGACATATTACACTGTCTCATTATTTACTTAACAGACACTAGGCTAAAATGCAGAACCAGAATGTGAAAACCTAAGGTGACCCCACGATTCAGTAGCTGATAGAACCACCTCTGAATCATTGAATTTTGTCTCTTCTTTGCAGCATTGTGTCAGTTCATTGAGGTTTGCATTCATTTATGCACAGCTCTCTCAAAGGTCCTGCCACTGCATTTCAGTCAGGTTGATTCTAGACGTTGACTGCTCCATTAAACGCCTTGATTCTTTTCTTTTTCTTGCTCGTAACATTGTCCTGCTGCATGATCCGGTTTAGGCCAGGTTTTAGCTGCTTGAGAATGATGGCCTCACATTTGCCTCTACAATACTTTGTTATACGGACGACTTTATGGACGATTCATTGACTGCCAAGTGCACAAGTACTGTGGCTGCAGAACAAGGCAAAATGATCACTTCTCCATCACCTGACTTGACAGTTTGTCGACAGTTTGATGCAATAGGTGAATCTACTAAGAGTCTGGATTAGTTTGAATAACAATGACCTTTGACCTTGAGATCTAAGGACTTTGTTATTAAACAGTGAACACGATAACTCAAGAACGATCACCCGGGATTTAAAAATCAATACCTTTGCGATTTTATACACAATACAAGTTATGCAGCTCATACGCACAACACGAGCAACCCTATTATTAACCTTTTAGAACTTTTTAGGAATCATTTTAGTGTGCCACTTTGACACCTTGTGCTTTTGTCCTCCTGGGCGCTGTAGGCTGTGCTGTACAATGACCGCTCAGTGCTGGAGAACCACCATGCAGCATCTGCCTGGAGCCTCTACCTTTCCCAACCTGAGTTCAACTTCCTCGTCAACCTGGATCACATGGAATTCAAGCGTTTTCGTTTCCTCGTCATCGAGGCTATACTGGCCACAGACCTCAAGAAGCACTTTGATTTCCTGGCTGAATTCAATTCCAAGGTCTGAGATGAATTATTTTGAACAGACAGCTTACAAAAAGTATAATTTTCTGCAAAACATTGATTTAAGCATTGAGAGGTTGTTAAGTTAAAAAACAAAATCAGTTGAGCAATACATGGCATAATGAGTCTACGATACAAGTTGTACTAAGGCATCCATCTTTGTAAACAGGTGAACGATGTGAACAGTCCAGGAATTGATTGGACCAACGAGAACGATAGACTGCTGGTGTGCCAAGTGTGCATAAAGTTGGCAGATATCAATGGACCAGCCAAAGTCCGTGACTTGCACCTCAAATGGACAGAAGGAATCGTCAATGAGTTCTACGAACAGGTACAGACTGCGTGCTAATGCTGCAGAGAGTTTTTAGTTATCATAGATCATAGATTTTTATCTCTGTATTAAACTTTAAGCATTTCCTTCTAGAAGATTTGAACTTTTTTGTAAAATGAGAGTGCACCCTCTTGTAAAACTGATCCTGAAACCAGGAAAGAAGAAATATCAAGAAATATCAACACTCAAAAAACCTTTCAAATTTGTGTCAAATCTGCTTTTGTGTGCGCATGGTCATACGAGGAAAAAAGTCAGAGCTGCGCAACGCTTTCTGTTCCTCTGATTGTGATATAGTTTGTATCAAATATCAAATCTCATCTCTAAATGTCTGTAATCTGCGGTTTTAATCTGCAGGGAGATGAAGAATCCAGGTTGGGATTACCCATCAGCCCCTTCATGGACCGCTCCTCCCCTCAGTTGGCCAAGCTGCAGGAGTCCTTCATCACACACATTGTAGGACCGCTTTGTAACTCCTACGATGCTGCTGGCTTACTTCCTGGCCACTGGATCACTGAAGAGGGGTCGGATGATGATGACGAAGAGGGCCAGGTGGACATCGAAACAGACGAAGATGAAGATGAGGAAGATGAGCTAGAAGAAGAGCTGGCACCAAGTAAGATGTGGTACCCACAAATTTTAAATAAAGCCACTTCAGGTGTCGTTATGAGACAGGTATTCTTAGTATTTTGGGTTTTGTGGTCATGTGACTGTTAACGGCATGACATTGACTCGTCTGACATTTTGATATTTACCTCTCCCTGTTTTTAAGCTAATTGGTTAATTTAGTGTAACAGTCTAAAGTATTTAGCACTTTTGTACTATTTTGTACTCCTTGTGTAGCTTTGAGAAAACCTCAGTAAAAGTTATATCAAAGTGACTGTGTCGAGAATAGCACGCTATAACTCCTGGTACCGATTTGTTTGATAGTTTTCCTGAAATTCGCATAGAACTGTGTCCAAAAAAACCCCCTCCACATTGAAGAACAATCAACTCATTCAGTCTCCGTTGTCACTTTGTTATATATACAGACAGAAAATTACATGCTTCCATGATAGTTGTTACAGTTGAGAGCGATTTTGTTTGTTTTGGTCAAATTTAACTGCTTCCAACTTCCTCTGTCTGCTCAGTGTTTTGCACTAGAAGATTCCTCTTGCTGCCAATGCGTTTTGTTAGGCTGACAGTCCTTGTATGATAAGGCAATGATTTTTTTCTTTATTTTCAACGTCTTTACCAACCTAAACCGTCCCTTTACGCTAACCAGTGCTAAAACTTTTGCTGTACTTGGAGTTTATACCTACACCAAACTATACCAGCACTTCCACTTTGTCTGTCTTTCTGTTCTAAGCTGTTAAGCTGTTAACAGTATTGGCTGCTACTAACTCAAATCGTAATTATATAATTATTATATCAGTAATTATTATCTAATAATTATTATCTAATTGCACACTCAAAATTTTTTCAGAAATGTTCCTAGTTGACATTGATTGTTGCATTTATTTCTATTCCTGGTTGCACAGTCAGTTTCATACACTGTATATATATCAACAAAGCCTGCAGGTCTGAAAAGTTAAAGCAATGCAAAATATCTCATTCGTCCTGATAGCCAGCAGGGGCCAACTCTCTTAAAGACCATCTGTATGAAAGTAAAATGTAATTTATAGCACTTGTGAAACTTTTACAGTCTCAGTCCCAGGTTTCAAGTCATACGGCATGTTGATGTTTATTTAGTACATAATTTTATAATTAGTTGATCAAACATTGTTTTTATTTATGTAATTTGTTTGTTGTGATTTTAAAAAATCATAAGAGTGGCCAGTGTTTCTTGTTTCTTAGTTGGATCCACCTCCACCTGTGATGTCTGGTGAAATTTTAAAAATAAATAATCAAGGCTTATAAATGGGACTTTACAAACTAATGAGTGATGTCACTGTGTGTCCATCCTTTAATTACAGTCTATGATCAGGGCACCAAACTCTGACTATTTCCCACCCTGGTCAGACGGGGAGTCGGTTGATGTGTTGAGAAAATAAAGAATCATTTATGTTTACGTTACAGTTACACCAGTGTGGAATTCCCTAAACACATTTATTTTTTTATTTTTGGTGTTGTTGTAGGAAGGAGGAAAAAACGGCGCAGGTTGTTCTGCAGCATCATGCAGCACCTGACAGAGAACCACAAGGTGTGGAAGAAGGTCATCGATGAGGAGGATAAGAGCAAAGAGCTTGCCAAACAGCAGCAGCCAGACAGTTTGCCCACCTCTCCGTCAGATGACATCCAGGTCATCCAAGAGGAGGAAGAAGGGGAGGAGCGTCAGTAGCAGCAAGAGGAGCAGACGCGTGGACAAGAAAAGGAGAGGCAGTACAAGGGCACGAGGCCCTCAACCACCTGCCTTTCACCGACTTTAACATTTGACAAATGCACATAAAACACACGTTCCCTCTCTCTTACACACGCCCACACAAACATATTGAAAGATTCACTGTGCTGACACTCAAATGCTTAAGCAGTCACGTGGTTTTTGGAGAAACAAAAAGGCCTTACTACTGTGAGCGGATCCTTACTGCAACGGTGGGGGCCCAACTCCTATGCACTTTCACCCCATGGAGAGTCAAGTGCACCCAGAGAAACGCACCAGGACTGAGGAGGCAGAAGGTGCAGAAAAAGAAGAGCGTGGACTGACGTCCAGGATGAACTTGTCCTCCATGGTAACTTGGCTGTGATGCTGCCTTGAATGCAAAGCGCTTAACACTTACCACCTCCCTTAGGTACAAAAACAGTTTCTGTGTATTTCAAAAGGAAAGGTAGAGGAAACATACTGAAGCAAATGACATCATGAAGTGGTAGATACCCTTTACCAAAGGAAAGACAAGAGACTGAAACTGTTTCAGCTTCAATGTCAGGTATATTTTTGAATTATATATATGTAAATATATATATATATATATATACATATATATAGCAAATGTGCCTGTCTGAACCTTTACTAAGTCCATATTGGCCCAGAGCCTAGGCTTGTGTAGTTCTCTCCTTGCTGGTGACACGAAACACTGTATCAGACTCAGTCACAGAGACAGTATTGAAATGTTGACTGATTAATAGCATTATATATGCATCATTTTTGATGCTTTTACTCATGCGTACCACCTGTCTTCTTGGATTTTGTTTTGTTTTTTTTCTCTCTCTCTGTCCTTTGTTTCGTTTGAATGTGTGAACATTTTTGTCCGGAATGTGACGGAGAGAATGAGCAGGGAGAAAGAGATCGCATTTTTAATTATTTTATTATGTAATTTGTATGTATGTTTGTTTGTCCTGTTAGCAACAGTTGATTTCTAATCAGTGAAATGTCGTCTGGTTGGTGTTTAACATGTCGCATTCAGATCAGGAGTGCCGATTCAATGAATGGATTCTTCATTTTCCTTTTTTTTTGATTCTAAGTATTTTTTTAAAGGTTACTCAGGATTCACGCAAAGTTGAATAATTATTTTGCAAGAGTTTATGTCATTAATATGAAATACACTTTCAAACGTAAGAAGATTAAAAATCTGGGTGACTGAAGTAGTTTGTAATCTCTCAATGAACAACTCGACTACAAACAAATTCAAGCAATCCTCGAGAAATCCTCTGTGACAGAGGGACATGCGGTTTGCGCCGTCTCTTGGCCATCCATACACTGTTTGCGTAACCTTTTTACAATCTCACTGGAGAAAGGCCTTTCTTGGTTGTCAGCAGACTGCAAATGTGTCTTCTGTAGCAGCAGCACATCATGCACACATGCTATAACAGTGTGTTTGGGTTTTTTTAGGGTTTTTTTTAATTGAATTTTAAAATGATTTAAAATTCAAACTCTCATTTTAACAGAACAGTATCTAAATGCAGACCTTAGATAGACAAACTTTTCTCTTTTGTTCACACTTATGACTTGGCCAGTTTGCAAAGAAGGGATCCAAAGTTTCATGTCACTTTGGTTTTGTTTCTATATATATACATATAAATATATATTCTAACCTACCATGAGGAAGGTTAAAGAACTCTTGGCATTCCACTAGAATAAGACATTATATCAAAGGGAAGTTAGAACTGTCACCTAGCTCCTTTCTCACCTTATTGAATCATATTGTTTGGAGAAAATGTTAAGTAAGCAGTGCAAACTGAGATAGTAATATTTAAAGACACAAAATAGATACAGATGTGCACATTTTAATACCAAACAAGTGTTTAGCCGCTGTACAAAAGAGTATGTGCATATAAAGATATATTTTTAAAATAATCAAATGAATGCATCTGTTTTCTACACACAGCTGACATATTGTACATTGCGATCCTGTAATTAGGGCCCGAGCACCGAGAGTGCGAAGGCCCTATTGTATCTGCTCCGTTTCTTATTATTATTATTATTATTATTATTATTATTATTATTATTATTATTATTATTATTATTATTCAGGCAAAACAAGGGCCTTTTTGAGGGCCTAAACATGCTCAAAAACTCATGAAATTTTGCACACATGCCAGGTCTGGTGAAAAATTTTGTATTTTAATGGTTTTACATATGAGCACTGGGAAATGGCTCTACAGCGCCACCTATGCCTTGTAAAATGCAGCCCTACGACCACATCGTTTGTGCTACATGTATGAAATTTGGCACACATGTGTATCATGCCAAGACGAACAAAAAAGTCAGTGGGCCCATTGACGCAAACCCAACAGGAAGTCCGCCATTTGGAAGAGAAGGTGACATTTTGGCTCTAATTTTGCCGTTTCCATGCCTCGAACTTTTTCGAACTCCTCCTTGGGATTTGGTCGTATAAGCTTCATCTTTGGTCAGTGTCAACTACACACCTGGGCCATGTTAAATTGCGGAGCTTTTGAGTTTTCACAATACCATGAGGCCGTGGCGCCACGGCGAATTTCGATGACTCGCCATGAAAATCTTATTGCCTCTCATTTTGTCATACATTTTCTGACCTTGACCAAAGTGAACACATATGATAAGGCTCCACCCCTGAACATATTTCAACTGCCATATTTGACACCAGGGACAGCGCCACCTAGTGGGAACAGGAAATGTCATGTTTTACACTTTGGGGTACAGTATAGTGATGGGTGACATCTGCAGCCTCAAATTTCTCCAGGAAAGCCTTAAGGAGTTGGTCTTGGGTTACAGTGAAAACTGTGAGTTTTCGCGAAAGGGTGTGACCCCAGCAGCATGGCGAACTTTGATGTCACGCCATGAAGAAACAAATTAGTATAACTCAATGAAATCCAGTCTGATCAGTACCAGACTTTACAGGCATGATGTCAGACCCGCCCTGAACAGATTGATGTGCCCATTGTCGGAAATACGGACAGCGCCACCTAGTGGCAACAGGACATGTCATGGCTTTAATTTTGTTGTACTGATTTTCACAGGCTCATCGTGGCCACCTCAAAAGCGGTGAATATCATCATCAGTCCCTCGTGATGCTTCAGTGCAAACATTGTGACTTTAAACTGAACGGCGCACCCTGGTGGCAACGCTGTTCACCATGAAAGATGAAGTGGCTCTTGAGGGTCTTGGCAAGTTTATAGAGGCTTGAAATTTGGCACACACCTCCAATGTGATGAAGGCTTTGTTGTCATGTGATCATTTTCATTGAATATCCCAAAATGGCTCCACAGCGCCCCCTACAAAATTTCAAAACCACAGCCCCAGCTCTGTGTTTTATGTATGAATCTGAAACCTGGTAGGCTTATAGGAGATATCAAGATGTACAAAAAAGTCTCTTGGAGCAATATCCCAAATCCAACAGGAAGTCAGCCATTTTAAAATTAATGTGCAATTTTGGCAACATTTTCCCCTCTTTTCAGGCCTCGTACTTTGACGAACTCCTCCAAGGGATTTCATCATATTGAAGCATTCTTCAGTGTGTAGAATCTAAAGACCTTTGTGATGTTAAATTGCGAAGCTTTTTCCGTTCAGGGAAACGGGGTGGTCATGGCGGCACGTAGAGTTTCAATCACTCGCAAAAAGCAGTAATCTGCTGTCACTAAAAAACACAATGTCCAATCTCTCCCAAAGGTCGCAGGTGTGATGAGACTCGAGCTTGGAAATGTTTGTTATGCTATTTGTCAATAATGGTTAGAGCGCCACCTAGTGGCATGACTATAATCCTGGTTGAATAAGATGAAATGTTAGCTGGTGATTAAAAGCATGAAATCCATCAATGTGACATCACATCGGACGTGCCGGTTTGAGGTGTTGGCAGTGGCTCGACGTGCCGGGGGTGCGAGGGCCCTCATAACGCTGCTTGCAGCTTTAATTACCTTTGTGTTTCCAAAGTTTTTATCTACTTCTATTTCCAGGTGTGGAACTGTGGGGCTTGGTGTTTTGATTTAGCTTTTTTCATTTTTCCAACTTCAGCGTCTGTCTGTTCTGTATCATAACCACTCTTATATTCTTCATCGTCTCTCTCTGTCCCTGTCTTTATCACCTGACCCAGCTAGTGCCAAACGTTACCTACATGGATTCATTTGTGTGCCGTGATGAGCTGATTGGCAAAACGCGCACACACACAAAAAAATTGCTCCGGTACCATTTGTGAAAAGAGAAGCAGCTCGTGTCAAATACTCCACTGGGATCAAAGTGGCAGTGACAGTGTTAAGAATAGCGGGTGGACTCAGAGCCATAAACAATATGACAAACGTGTCATAATTTTATTTTCTTCTTTTTTTCACATGGACCCGTGCTGGACTATAAAGCATCGGTAGCCCCTGATCTGACGTATTCCAGCTCATTAAGTTGTAAAAGTTTGTTGGCTTCTCGCTGTGCAGTCCTTCAAACCACAGTGTCCTCTGATGATTGTGCCATAAATACATCAATGAATGGTTGTTACCCTTATGTAGCATCAATATACGTACGTTTGTCTAATGTAACCATTCACCCTTATCTACACTGTGGAGGCAACAGATTTTTGTTGTTATTTATAGCTGTCATAAAACACCATCCCTCAAGTATCAGCAGTTCTCATTGATTTTTATTGGTGTCTGTGTTTGTCTGTGTGAGCCCAAAATATATACGCCTTTCTTTTCTTTTTTTTAATTTTCTTTTTTATTTTTTGTCCATGCCACCCCATAAAAACAGGAGAATAACCTTAAAGACATTAGATATACCAACTGTGTATTCACTTCCTCTTATGGAACAGTACATGTACAAACTATGCTTGATTTACGAAGGATCAGGTCACTTCAATTCCACACAAGATCAGTACACAAAATGTGAGCGTCTCTCAATGTATTGGTTTGATCTTAGTAGTTTGATTTATAATCATTTGACTCATGAGTGGATTGTCTCCATGGTTTCAATGTCTACACCTTTAACAAAGGGGGCATACTGTGCCTGTTTAGTTTTTCTACCTATGAGTAGAATTATAGGTAGAAAAACATTTTTAAAGGAGCTGGTTTCAGCTCTTGGAGGTTTATTCCTGTTAAAAGGGAGTTTTTCCTTCCCACTGTCACCAAGTGCTTGCTTATATATTCATGGTGGGGGTCGTCTGATTTTGCAGGTTTTCTCTCTATTTTTTTAGGGTCTTTTCCTACAATTTAGAGTGACTCGAGGGGACTGTTGTGATTTTTTGCTACATAAATAAAATTGAACTGAATTTAACTGCTCCCTTGTCACAAGGGGTAGTTGCAGCAAGTAGCTGTGCGTGTGTGATTAGGCAGATTTTTTACACTTGGCACCATGTTTATGTTCAGGTTCCTTTTTCACTCTCATGAACATGATTTATAGATTTGAAATGAATAATGTTGGGTCTTTTAATTTTTTAGAAAATACTTTATTAATGTGCATAAAGCTCCTTCAAAAACACCAGCATTACAAAACAAATAAAGTACAAACAAATGTTAACATTCCACTTAAATTCAGTACATACTGAGAAGCACCATTTAACAGAAACCAACGTTGCAACGTCAGTTTCTAGAAAAAAACAGGGTTGCATTTGCTTTCTAAGAGAAAGATTTTCCACAGACCGTTATGCCTGGAGAAGGGGTCAGTGTCAGTCAACATGATGTGAATCTTGGCCCACGTCTATCTTCAGCACACAGTGTTACGAACTGTTCATCCCATTTTGTGTGACCCACATAAATTGCTGGTGTCTTCTGTCTGACCCAGTGCTATCCTGAACCGCCACAGGTGCACATACTGTAAGTCATTGACTGGCATATAAGCTACTCATTGCTACTGTCCCAGGGTTCACAGATATTTCAGTCTCTGAGCTCAGAGAACTGAATCAATATGACACTCATGTTCCCAGGATGTTCTTTCATCACTTGCTGCCTCACCAGTTGTTTCCAAAAAGAGCATTGTGCAAACATGCATATTGCTCATTTTAAAAAAAGAGAAGCAATAGTAATTAGATAAAGTGGATTAAATAATCAGATGTACAGCCGTATTTGCCATAAATGATGCTTTGGAAAAATGCAATGCATTGAAACTTCAGAGTGATTAAGTTATCACGCAATTGCATTGTTGTGCAAAGTAGTGTAACACATAATGGCTAAACAAGCCATTGAAAATGTTCACCTGACTACTTGTAAAAAGGAGTGTATCCAGAGCAGGGAACTTTCTGCTGCCTGCGGATCGCACAGATGTAGTAAGTTTTGGGCTGTAAGGTCATGCCCAGCTTGGGAGTGACAGTTGGGACAGTTCCTGGAGGGAACTGAAGATGAAACCTCTGCAACAAAGTTGTGAAAAAGAGGAACATCTCCATTCTAGCCAGCTGTTCACCCAGGCACCCACGCCTCCCTGAAAAAAAAACAAAAAACTGTTAGTTTTTCACACACACACACACACACACACACTGCATCTGGCTAATTATCTCAAGTCTGCAAATAAACAGGAAAGTCTTTGAGGAATAACTTGGTTTAACCAATCATAGCTAATGCTGGTTTTGAGAAACGAAGCCTTACCCAAGGAGAATGGAAGGAAAGCCTCGCGCCTCACAAAATTGCCGCTGCTGTCCAGAAACCTCTCCGGTGAGAAAACACCAGGATCGTTCCAGTACTTCTCATCGAAGTGCACCGAGTAGAGGTTTGTGATCACCATGGTCCCTTTGGGGATTGTGTACCCATTGACTTTTGCATCTTGGGACGTGGCACGGAAAATCCCAAGTGGTACAATATTGCAGAAGCGTAGAATCTCATGCAGCACAGCCTCTATGTATGGCATCCTCTGTTTGTCCTCCAAAGTGGGCGCCCTCCCATTGGACAGCACGCTGTCGATCTCCTTGTGCACCCTCTCTTTGTAGGTAAAAACACAGATTATTAGGTGAGATTATATAACCATTAAATTTAGAGCAAACTCAGACTAAATAATTAGAAGTAAAAACATTTTTGGGGGTTTCTACTACAACTGACCTTGTATGTTGGGATACAGAGCCATGTAGAGCATGGCCCAGCGCAGAGTGTTAGTTGTAGTCTCTGTACCAGCAATAATGAGCTCACCCACTGAATAGATGAGATTCTCATAAGAAAAGGAAGACCCCTGAATGCCTGCATTCTGCTCCAACTCATCCAAGTAGGCATCAACATAATGGCGTGGTGCATGGGGCACTCTGCCCTGTGAGAAACCGTTTATAACCTCCTGTAGAAAGTTGTAAACCTCAGCAGCATTGCGGAAGAGCTTCTGGTGTTTCCCAAAGGGCACATACTCAATGTAAGGGAAGGCATTATAGAGGAGGGCCCAGCCACTCACTGCTAGTTCCACATTCTCACTGAATATCTCAATCATGTGCTGGAAGTTGCGATCATCGTAGGTAAAACGCTGGCCAAAAATGATCAGATTGGTGATGTTGGACACTGCGTTGGTCACAAGATGTTTGGGGTTGAAGGGCTTTCCCTTGTGTTCATCGATGGCATCAACAAAAAACATGCACTCCTCCGAGATCTTCTTCTCAAAGAGTTTCTGGCCGCTGCCGAAGTAACGAAAAGAGCTGCATGCCAGTTTGCGGTGTTCGTTCCAGCCTTTGCCATATTTGCAATTAAGAAGCCCTTTGGACATTGGAAGAGAAAAACAGAATTTAATCATTTTGAATCAAAATAACATTTTTTTAGATTGCAAAAAACGGCATTCACTGTTATATCAAAGCATCTTACCGCCCATTTTGGTCATTTTCTTGAACAAAGGTAGTGATGGCCGATCAGCAAACACCTCACCCTGATGGTAAAGGCACTCTCTGACACAGTCGTATCCATTTAACACCACAGTCAAGATGCCTCCCAGGTCAAGGCTGAAAATCTGAAAGGTGTGAATTCCATTATTAGCAGTCACTGCAGTCATTTAGATCTTCACACACATTTCTATCCACATTAAAGCCTCTGTTAGAGGAATGTACTATTTTTAGACAAATGTATTTGCATTTGCAAGTCTTTGCTGGTCTGTTCTTTCCAAAGTGGCTGTCTGAACTAGAGAAGGAGTTCCCTGGTATTCAATAGAGAGACAAACGGTTTTATAATACACACACTCAGTGGGCACTTTTTTGGTAAACCTTGCCAATAACATGATAGCATCACACAGTTGCTTCTGATTTTTTGTTTGCACATTCCTAATGTCAATCTCTTGTTCCACCAAAGGAGCTCTATTGAATTGAGATCTGGTGGCTGTTAAGTATGGGGCGCGAGTACACTGAACGCACTGTCATGTCCAAGAAACCAGTTTGAGATGATCTGAGCTTTGTGACATGGTTTGTGTTCTGAAATAAACTGACGTACAAACTACCAGGTTGCCATTATGAGTTTTATTCACCTTTCCAAGAGAGTCATATAAGGTCGGTAGAAATAGCGCTATATATATTTATATACATACATATGTGTGTGTGTGTTTTGGGGGAGGCCCTGACTTGTACGCTTTCCAGCTGTTCCCAGGCCATTAAGGCGAGTCTCTTTTGTTCTCTTGGTGTGTGGGTGTGGGTGTACACGCTGCAAACTAGTAAAAGCGTTAGATTCATAAAGTGCGCGTAAGGGCATTACCTGTCCATGAACTTCACTCTGCTTCTTGAGAAAGACGTGCGGCTCGGTGGCTAAAGAAAAAATGTTGCCTATCACAGGGATGGGAGATGGACCGGGAGGAAAACCAGGAGGTCTTCTCTGCTTGACGAGCTGGCGAACCAGCATGAACGCGAGGAGGGCGAAAGCCAAACAGCCCACACCGAGCAGAGCCTGCGCGCAGGGCACCGGCGTCAGAGACGGCGATTTTATTGAAATCATCTTTTTTTTTTTTTTTTTTAAACCAAACAAACTCTGCTGACTTCGGCTTCGTCTCTGAGCAACCGAAGCGCACATGTATCTTCTTTCACGTTTCTATCCCCCGCCTCTAAGGCTAAGATTGGTCAGAAAATCAGTGTGACTTTGGCTGAACTTTGTTCAACTATCGATCAATGATCCGAAGAATTTCGGTGGCTATTACACGGAGTTTTGGCAACTATACATTCACTTCCAGGGGAGGTAGCGCAACATACAACTGCAATTCATCCTCTCGTTACTGGTTGTGAACATGCTTTAGAGCTTATGGTTGTGAAATGCATTTGTAAATGTATTCGATTAGACGAAGATGTGAATAAAAGAGGATGTAAAACAGTCACACACTAATTTCATCTAAATTCATTTCAAATCTATGACGTTACAGTAGAAGAGACTAGTGAACATATGGACACATGCAACTGAATAGCTTGCAGATGTCTCTCAGTTATCGATATAGAATATGCTATAGAGCACGAGTATGATGTATCAAAATAAGACTTCTTGGTAATTTTCACCCAAATTACAATGAAGCAGATGTACGTGCTCTTTGTCAGCTTTTATTTGAAGTTCAGCATGTACTTTTTTGCGCCACGGACCGGTTTATGCCCGACAATATTTTCACGGACCGGCCTTTAAAGTGTGGCGGATAAATACAACAAAATAAAACTAGTACCGGTACCGAAAAAAAGAAGATTTATTCATAACACACGTGAAAAGACCCAGGAAAACCGAGTTAATGATAAAAAACGATAACAAAATAACGCTAAAAACCGATAAAAACCCTGAAAACCATACATTTCACACTCGAGCCTCAACTCTCGCGGCCCGGTACCAAACGACTCACGGACCGGTACCGGTTCAGGCTCTGTGCAAGTTTCTGGGTATTCATAGCTGGGGACTGTGGCTATGGCCGCTTCCTTTAAATGTTGGGAGTACTTTAAAACACAAGGTTTTGGTTAAAAAGGCATTTCTAGGTGTAGCACTCTCGTGTGATGCGACGAGCCAATAATCACTCTCGATGTTAGTCCGCTGTAAAACTTTAATGGTACTCCAGCACACGACAAAACACACAGACCGCACCGGAAGAACAAAACTCCCCCCACCATACTATTCCGGTTGGACTAGTCCCCCACAGTTATGGCAGGTCTGCACAAACAAATATTGCTTGGTGATCAAAATGATCTACATCCTCCCCATTTAGCTGGTAGCACCTAACAAAACTAATTCACTCACAAGTTTCTAAACAGTGCTTCTAACACAACTTTAACTTAACAATGTTTTTTTGCTCGGAGTAACCCCACACCTTAACATAACAGCAGTTATGAAAAATGCAAATAGCAAGCATCATATTTCAACATACTGATAACAAACTGATTACACCTAAGGCATCCTAGTGTTTTCCATTTACATGTATCTTGGGTTGGGTCTGCAGATGCGACCTGCACGTGTAGTGTATGGTGTCTGGTTCACAATGTTCTGTCCGGGCACCTGCACAGCAGGTTGGGGCTGAGGAGAGGATGTGTTTTGTGAATCTTCGTTTGAGCGTGTGTGTGATTGTGGTGTGAGTGTGGAACTGTCCATTGTAGAATGGTTAGTGTCCTGGCACTCAGGGTCATAGTCATGGAGTGGTGGCGGAGGCGGTTCTGCCACTGGGAGGATGTGGCAGCGATTCCTCCTGTAGGTTCTTCCATCGACCTGAATGATGTAGGATCGTAGCTCCTTGCTCTTCCTTTCCACAATTCCCAGCTTGTCGTAGCCTTTCTCTGTCTGCACGCGGACCACTTGTCCGTCTTGCAACGGCTGTAGCGTGCGACTGGACTTATCATAGTGACGCTTCAGTCTGAGTCTTTTGTTGCGAAGTCGGTCACAGATCTGTCCTGTGTCTTTTGCAATGGGTGCCAACAGCTTGCTGCACACAGGAATGCCCGCGCGTGTCTGACGAGACGAGGCGTTCAGCAGGGGAGCCTAGTTGTGTGTCACGGGGAATGTTTCTAAGGTTTAGGAGGTCAAGAAACACGTCGGTCCCATCTCGGTGAGATTTTTCCATGAGCTGTTTTGCACTGCGCACCACTCTCTCAGCAAGACCGTTTGACTGTGGAAACTCTGGGCTGCTGGTTGAATGGGTGAAGTCCCACTGTTTTGCGAAATCAATAAACTGTTGACTAGTGTATTGTCTGCCATTGTCAGTGAGGAGCGTGTGCGGTGTGCCATGAACTGAAAAGTGTCTCTTTAGCTTGGAGATGACCGCTGCTGTGGTCAAGTCACGGAGAAGGTCAATCTCAATCCATCCTGAATAGGAATCTACAAGGACCTGGTATTGTTTTCCATGCCAGGTAAAAATGTCAGCAGCCACCGTTGACCTTGGGAAGGCTGGAACAGGGTGCAGTTGTAGCGGTTCTCTCTGCTGATGTGTCTTAGTGCTGTTACACACAGTGCAAGAGATCAGCTCTTCTGCGATGTCTTTTGACATTGCTGGCCAAAAAATGACACTCCTAGCTCTGCGCTTGGTTGCTTCGGTACCTGGATGGCCTTTGTGTACGATGTTGATGTACTCTTTGTGCAGGGACTGGGGAATGACAGTTTTGTGGCTTTTCATGATGATCCCATCCTCCATGCTGAGCTCATCTCTATATGGAAAAAACGGAGCC
This sequence comes from Copadichromis virginalis, assembly GCF_057382275.1. NCBI lineage: Eukaryota > Metazoa > Chordata > Actinopteri > Cichliformes > Cichlidae > Copadichromis > Copadichromis virginalis. The sequence goes on from NC_140618.1 coordinate 21,987,777, forward strand.
AGAGCGGGCTGTACTTGGCTCTCTCTGCTGGGCCACCCTCGCTGAATGACTGTGCTGAGCGCTTGTAGCACATCATCTTGTGCTGTGTGCTGTGTTAGCTCCTCCAGGCAAGCAGTGGAGATGTAGCTCACTGTCATCACTTCATAATCAGTGTGTTCAACCGGGCAGCGTGACAGCGGGGCGAGCGGGGCTCTTGAAAGGGTGTCGGCTAGATACATGTATTTCCCCTTTTTGTAGACCAGACTGATGTCGTAACTCTGTAGTCGCAGTAACATCCTCTGGAGCCGGGCAGGGGCGGCATGGATTGGCTTTTTCATTATGGTCACCAGGGGCTGGTGGTCGGTTTCAATGATTGTTGCTTTGCCATAGACATAATCTTTGAACTTCGTGCAGGCAAACACCACAGTGAGGAGCTCCTTCTCTATTTGAGCATATCGCGTCTCTGTGTCAGTGAGAGCACGCGAGGCGAAGGCCACCGGTCTGCCATTTTGCAAACACACGGCACCCAGCCCATAGCATGATGCATCATATGTCAGTGTGACTGGCTCCTTGACGTTGTAATACGCCAATACTGGCGGGCTGGAGAGGCATGATTTGAGGTGGTCGAAAGCCTCTTGGTGCTGTGGGAACCAGCACCACGCAGTCTCCTTGTGGGTTAGTTTCCTTAGGGGTGCGGCAATCTCACCAAGGTTCGGTATGTATTTCCAAAGGTAATTAACCATACCGAGGAAGCGCTGTAGCGACGTGACATCCGTGGGCACCGGGATTGCTCCTATTGCTGTGGTTTTGGAGGGGTCTTCTTTTAGACCGTCCCTTGTGAAGATGTGGCCCACATATGACACTTGATCTAGGGGAAATTTGCACTTGTCAGGGTTTAGCCTGAGTTTGATCTCTCGAGCACGTGTCAGCACTTTTTTCAGGTTGGCATCATGTTCGGCCACTCCGTGTCCTCCGATGATGATGTCATCCACGATGACAGAGCACGGGTAACCGGCAAACAGCTGTCCCATGGAGCGCTGGAACACCTCACTGGCTGAGTTGATACCAAAGGGCATCCGCAGAAACTTGTATCGCCCAAATGGGGTGCTGAATGTGGTCAGCATTGAGGATTTCTCGTCAAGCCGTATTTGCCAGAAGGAGTTTTTTGCATCTAGCACTGAGAACACTGTCGCTCCTGACATCTGTGCTGCCACTTCCTCAACGCTGCGCATTGGGTGATGGGGTCTTTTCAGTGGTGTGTTGAGGTCTTTTGGATTTATGCACAGTCTGATCTCATGCTTGTTTTTCTTGTGTGCTGCCACCATTGAGGACACCCAGTCAGTAGGCTCGGTGACTGGTGTTACAACGCCGATGCGTTGCATGCGTTCAAGTTCAGCTTTGACTCTTTCTTGCATCGCGACGGGGATGCGGTGAGCTGGACGGACCACAGGCTGTACATCAGGGTCTAGCATCATTGAGTATGTGACTGGAAGTTTGTTGTAGATAACAGGAGTATTCCTTTATCTGAATGAGGGGGTACTCCTTAACCATAAACACATAGTACAGAGACATTATCAATAGCTTGATAGAGTGACTTTATCAGCAAGAAATATAAGCAAGGAAGTCAGCATTGATATTTTAAATCAATTGTAATGGCAACACTGGAATCCACATTCAACAAAGTGAAAGGAGCAGAAGAGGTAGGCTACTCGTGCGTTATTAAAAAGCATGAGAACAAATGATTGAAGTTGGAGTGTAAAACTTTAGTAATAATAAGTGCCATGATACAGAAATGTAATTTCCTGACACCACCAACTACTCATAACTATTAATAATAGTTATGATTATTATTATTATTCATTATGTTTTAGTTTGTATTTTTTGTTTTGGTATTATTTTTTTTTTATATTTTGGTTGTTACCCATGTCCTCTTTTGTGCTAAAGCAGGGGTGGGGAACTCCAGGTCTCAATGGCCAGTGTTCTGCAGGTTTTAGATGTGTGCTTGGTCCAACCCATCTGATTTAAATGGATAAATTACCTCCTCAACATGTCTTGAAGTTCTCCAGAGGCCTGGTAATGAACTAAAGGAACAAAAAAACAAACAAAAACAAGAACAACAAAAAACCCATAAGGAAATGAGCAACTTCAAGTTTTAGGTTCAAGTGTCAACCTATTTGCCCATATTAGTACAAAAAATCATTTTGTTTTCAAAAATAAGAATAATCTTTAATCTTTTAATATTTTGATGGATTATTTAGCTAATTGTCTTAATGATAGCTGCTGTACTAGCATTCTTTACATTTTCATTTTTACTTGTGTAATCATAACTCACTGATAGTAAAATTAACGGCTCACAGAGTGCTTCTGGATTCATCAAACTTACTGAGGAGTCCAGGTACGTTACCAGGTTTTAAAGCAAATAAACGTTGACACCCGTAATCTGTTGCAGGTTCTTTTACCTCAACCCATTAAAGGTTAGGTCATGGACTAATTCAAGAGGGTAAAGTTGAAGGCACGTGCCACTTTCCAAACTTGTGAAGTTATGTGTGATCTTTTCAGGATTACTGGATGTGTATGTTTTAGGACAGGACAATAAAACAATGATTGATGAAATTATATTTAATAAAACAAAGCCCTAAGTGGGAACAAACAACAATAACCTACCTGGTAAAGTACATAGGTCTCACATTATGTCATTATAGCTTTTATAGACACAAAATTTGCTGGCCACACCGCTAGACAAGTTTGTCCTGATTGACTCCTCATTACACATGAAGTTGTTTACCCTGCCATTGCTTCCTGCTAAGACAGCTGGTATTTTTTTCTTTTATTAAAAAAAAATCCTTTTTCTGCAGAGCTCTCTGATTCAGATCTGTTAGAACTACTACATAATAAGGAGAATCTTGCATTTTGTCTTTGCTTCCTGCCATCTCCCTGAATCAAAGACTAGTCTGGGTGTGTTAAACATCTGTCAAATCTAATCAAAACTCATGTTCTCTTACTGTACCTTGTTAGTGGATTAATCAAAACAGAAGAGACAAGAGTGGCCAGATGTTTAATACGGACACTCAAAAAGCCTACACTGGATTCAGACAAAGCAGACTCAGTTTTATTTCAAAGATATTTGTCTGAAATTCGAATGTTATTAGTAGAAAATGTAGAAAACAACAAATGCCACAAGCATACAAGCATTACAGGGTGCCAGTAAATATCTGAGAAGGAGACGAAAAGAAAAATGTCATAATTAGTATAGCTGCCCGTGTATAAACAGCCCCAAAATGACCACCAGAGGGCATAAAAATGGTTAGGTCTGGTTCAACAGTTACTTTCTCACACAGACTTGTAACAATGTAACAATACATTTTCTCACATCACCAGTTTTATAAAATAAATTAACTTTACTTGATATGTGAAGTCCCACAAAATCTTGGCAGAACCTCATATGAGTTAAGAAAAAAAGAGTTTATGGCACATTACCCAAGATCCTAATACTGTGAAAAGTTTTTAAAGAGGTAGCCACCACTATATATACATATATATAAATATAGCCCTATCCTGGAGAGATTTTAGTCATGTCTAGTATACAGGATATCAATGCAGTTACCATATGTGCTGTAGGAAACATCAGTTTGCATATTATGAGGCTATTTGTGGAGTGCTCTTCCTGCTTTGCTATACTGTGTGCATGCATGCTAGTTTAATTGGGTGGGACTCTTGACTACTCTGGTTCTACAGTAAATTATTTACCATCTGGATGACCGGAATTATCAAGTGCATGTGGAAAATCTAATAACTGGCCTTCTCTGTTAATGCTAATACTGTCCAGAACCTCGTCTTTCTAACAACATAATGACGCTGGCAGGAACATCAAGAGCTCTTGTAATCCCTCTGCAACTTCTGGGCAGGTGTTTAAATGTTAAATTGAGTTTGGTTAGCTTTCTAATGGAGAGCAGCAGGTGGAAGTACCTCTGCTGAAGCATACTTCACTTCTTTGTGTTTATAATTCCATGAAGTTGAATTTTATGTTCCATTTGAAGATACGGAGCAATCTGTAAATGTCCTCCTCGGGCTGCTCTTTTCCCAGGACTTTGCATAACACCATTTCTACAGTTATATTTCTTTTATCCACTGTTTGTTTTTTGTTTTTTCACTTTTGAGCTCTTACAGGATAGGTTGACATTTGATTTCTGACCATGGGTTTAAAACATATTTAAACATGTTATACTCACGGCCTATTTAGTTGTGCTCAATGCTTCAGTGCAGCTTTACTTTTTGCATATAAGCCTATTATTAAAAAAAAAAGAGAGAGAGAAACCATCTCTTTAACAAAATGCATACATTCAAATTCACTTAATTTTTGTTCAGCAATTTTTGTTCATTATGTGGTCATTTCCTCATGGTGCCTGCACAAATAATGATATAAGCAAACATTAGGAGTTTGGAAAGAATAATTCTTGTGAAGACTAGAGTTACTTCTGTTTCCGAGCAGTTACATTCACAGTGACTCTGCTGAGACTGTCAGTGATGAGCACCGCGCCGAGCCTAATGTTGCCCTAGCTGTCATGAACATTCTCCTGTGTTTCAATTAATCTTCCAGGCCAAATCATGCTTAACGTTAGCGAACGTGAATATTGTGAGCTAATTGCAATCTTGACAATGCACTTTTCCCTTTGGAATGTAATTTCTCTGCCTCATTTGGTGTCCCTGGTCAACCAGATAGTGGCCAGTTGGGGCTCTAAGCGTCAGTCCAAAACAGTGTGAATGATACTTAATTATACACATGCTAATACAATATGTATTTGATCTGTTTGGCTTATTAGAGGGGGCACCTTACATCCTTTTCTGAGTTGGGAATGATTCAGTGTAGATTTACATCATTATTACAAAACTCTTGGCTTCGGTATTAACTGTCATCTTTTGAGAAAACCAAGACGTAGCATCGAATTCCAGATTCTTGTATTTTCATGCCCTTCAATTTTCAATTATGTGCTCTACTTGGCTAACGCTGCACTTAAACTTGGGGATGAGCAGTTACCTAAAAGATAAATATATATATAATTAAAATGTCTTGGCAGAGAACAAGATAATTAACATTAGTCATTGTGAATGGGATTGCTTGCTTTAAAGTCTTTCGTTTTCATAAGCTTCAGCCTTTCAGGAGTAGTTTCTGACAGCATGTGGAGCTGGGGGAAACTAATTTAGTGCTTCTGGTATAAGAGGCTGCAGGTCTGCACAATAGTACTAAAAGGCTCATCTACTCTAATGAGTTTCCATGTGACGCAAAAAATAACTAGGAGGCAGGATGGTTTATGATACCTCATCCAATATCATTACATAAGAGGAATTAGAAGATGGCCAGAGACCAACAGCCCAGTAATTAGCTCGGAGAAACAGGATGGATACCAGGAAATAGGAGGTTTAGCTGATCGATGTATCTCACTGTGATGCTATTTCCATGTATTAAACAACTGCCTAACTAGCTAACACAACTAAGAAATTAACTCCAGATTCACTGATTTACAGCATTACATTTAAATTGTTGTCAAATGGGACATCATTGTGTTCAGTATTTCTCTACACCTCATGATGCCAGGTCAATCGTAAGATCAGCTAGAAGAAGATAACCTGATTGGCAGTTCAGGAGGTAGAAAAATAAATTACCGTGATAATAAATCAATTTAGACGCATATTATGCATTCTTACGAGTCTTAGATTTTCTTGCTATCAGTACTAATGTGTGAGGTTTTAACTGAACGTAAATTGTTTAGAATGTTTAATCAGCTGTGTTGTTAAGTCATAGATAATCAAGATGTCTTTTTTAGAGGTATTTTAGCATTTTTCTGCAGATGGCATTCAAACCTGTTCACATTCAGTAACCAACAGTACGGGGGATCTATGAACACCACATTATCATACATTTGTGTCATGCACAGCCTGTTTCCTGTTTGTTTTCACTGTCAGTCTTCTGTTTGTAAGTGTCAGGGTTAGCTTTTCTCCTGAACAATGTCCAGTACCTAAAGTCGGAGTTCTTAGTGCCACAAAGGTCACTCTCCTTTGTCTTAGCTAATTCACAATAACAACTAGTACTAATCATATGTTGAACCTGATCTGGAGCGGTTTATAATTAGAGTTTTAGTTTAAAATTGGCTTCAAGAGCCATATTTTTGCTTTGATAATGTCTCTGATTGGCATAAGAAGCACTCAGTTGATGAATTTTATGCAGAAGAGTCACATTTCTTTTGGTTAAAGGTTGACTACACTGCAAATTCCACCACCAACAAAAAACAAATACTTGACAGCACAGTAAATTTGACTGTGTAGTGATGTCATTTGCACAGAGGCACTTTTGTTGGCTTACTTTAAGAGACAAAGGACTTCTGATTGGCTGGTAGTTTGAGGTAAAGCATTTGATTGGCCAATAAGCTACCGTTGAGTGCTCACTCACTTGATGCTGAAACCCATAGGGAACATATATAAAAGCGTGTACTGTGGGAGTGCTCAGCAGATCCACGAGTAGGTCCATCACTTGAACCTTCAACAGCTGAAAAATCTTGTACGGTAAGTAGAGAAAAGATTGCTTACTTTGGTTTTACTGAAAAATGTGCTGTCAGTCTTAGAAACAGCAGATTTTAAGAAGGTGGGTAAATCGGATAGTAGCTGGCACCCACTGGTGTGATGTTGTTAGGATGTCTCTGGTTTGCTGCTGTTAATTTTGCTAACACGGAAAGCTGGTGGTATAGTTTCTGGGGGAACATGCAGTTACTAATAACTCTCCTGCTTTCCTCCGCAACTTCAAGGACTTCAAGCAGAAAGGCAGTGAGTGTGTGAGAGAGAAAGGGGATTCATACAGCTGTGGATGTATGGAATAGAGAAAATCTTGTGAGCATATGTGGAAAACCCTCCAAAACAAATCACAAAACCTTTTCCTGATCATATTTAATTACCTTGTTTTGTATTGTATGTGTCTTCCACAGTGAATAATGATAATGTTCAAGCTGTGGACGCTTTTTCTTGCTTATGCCTTGATCATTTGCCAGATGTATGTCTCAGAGGCAGCTCCAACTAGGTGAGAACTGTGTTATTATTCCTATGAAAATAAAATATTGACCTTTAAAAAGTACGATAATCATCTGTATTTACATACATTATTACATGTTGCAAGCTGAATGAAATATTGCTACTTTAGTGTACTCCAGTAAAAAAACAAACAAACAATCACTTCACATAGTTTTTGGTTTACTTTGTGCGCTATTGTATTTACGCTGGACAACACCTATAATTTATGAGCAAGTGCATTGGCAGAGCCTGAGAGATCAATGCACTGTACAGTAATTGAATGTGTATTTTCAGAACCAGTAAGGAATCCATGTCAGATGGAGTCACACTATCAAATGATGACGCCCAAAGGTTGCTCAGAGCTATGAAGGAGTTCATGCAGATAACTTCAGAGGACCAAGCCCAACAAACAGCTGATGGGAACAAGTATGACTCTTTTTAATCTATCTATCTATCTATCTATCTATCTATCTATCTGTCTGTCTGTCTGTCTGTCTGTCTGTCTGTCTGTCTGTCTGTCTGTCTGTCTGTCTGTCTGTCTGTCTGTCTGTCTGTCTGTCTGTCTGTCTGTCTGTCTATCTATCTATCTATCTATCTATCTATCTATCTATCTATCTGTCTGTCTGTCTGTCTGTCTGTCTGTCTGTCTGTCTGTCTGTCTATCTATCTATCTATCTATCTATCTATCTATCTATCTATCTATCTGTCTGTCTGTCTGTCTGTCTGTCTGTCTGTCTGTCTATCTATCTATCTATCTATCTATCATATTGTTACACTACACTTTTGGATAAGCCCAACAGCTCCAACTTTGTGTTTATTACTTAATAAGGTATAGAGTGAGATCTGTAAACATTTTCATTATCTGTTAATGCATGGACAGCAATTATTCATTCATCCATTCATTTCTTGAATGTTAAATGACATGCCTGGAACAGGAATAGGCCTGGAATAGGCGCAACACTGGAAAAGCATGATGTCATACATACAGGAACATGCATGATAGCCAGCCTTAGAGCAGATTATACCAATAGCATGAAAACATGCATAAGCTATTTTGGTTAATAAGATATCATTATATGCATTCAAAACCGTTAGCATGCCTTTGAAATATTAATTGAAGCTTTTCTGCTGGTGCATGACATTTCAGGAAAAAAAAAACCATATGTCTGCATGTAAATAGTAATAATTATCTGCATGTTACTGTAAGCCTGTTTTTGCATGTTTGTCTCCATCTCTAACAGCTTGGATAGACCCATGTCTAAGCGCTGCACAGGCTTAAGCACTTGTGTGCTGGGAAAACTCTCCCAGGATATTCACAAACTACAAACCCATCCTCGCACTGACGTGGGAGCAGAAACACCCGGCAAGAAGAGAAGTCTATTTGAGAAATATGAAAACTACAGCAACTCTTACAATTGAAGCTCTCAGCGCTAGCCCATTTATGTTACATTTATCTGAGTCAACATTTTCTTGCAGATATATACGTTTACATGTATAGGATTGTATGTATTGTATGACCACCTTAAAACAAAGGGACAAAAAAAGCTTAAAGAGCTTAATGGCAGTGCTTACACTAGTTTTAGACAGCAAACTGAAGATTTCATCACCTATAAAGTTGTAGTAATTCTACAAAAAAATTTTCTTATGTAAATTTTTTTCCTGGCATTTTTCTCTTATAATAAATTCATATTTTACTTCAAAGCAGTTTTTCAGTGCCTTTAATTTGGTGTTCACAATTCCAGACTGTATTGTTTGCTTAATGTCTGTCACATACGTTTCCAGTCTTATCTTGAATACCATAATTTGCTGTCTTGTTTCTATTCCTTACAAGCAATGCAACAGCACAAAAGCGGGCATGCAACACAGCCACCTGTGTAACCCACCGCCTAGCAGACTATTTGAGTCGGTCTGGGGGACTTGGATACAGCAACTTTGTTCCCACCAACGTTGGTGCCCAGGCTTTTGGCAGACGGAAGCGGTTCATCTCTGTGTGAGCACATTGCCAGATAAACGGTATGTAGTCACTGGATACAATCGACTGCAGGTAAAAGATGGATAAAGCTTGCTGATCTGAAAAATGAAGTCAATAAAAAGTTCTTTAAAATCTGCATTCTTTCTAATTGCAAGCAGGGTGCAACTCTTTTGACTCCACAAAAGATATACAGTATGCATTATAAAGTCTATGTTAAAAACATTCAGTTCACCCGATGTACCATCTGATTGGTTTAAGGTCTTACTTGCAGATACACGTCTGAAATTTGGGACTTCACTGACCAGTGAGAGGCTATGTCCGTCTTTACATGGACTCCATGCTCTGTACTTCTTTTACGGCTGAACTCATCGGAGATTGAGCTGAAAATAAAGTATAAGAGAGGGAGTATGTCTGTGAAGGTTCTCAGTCATCCAGGTCATCGTAGTCTAAGGAGCTTGGAAAGGAAGGCGTCTGGACCTCTTTGAGTTGCTTGAAGACGTTTCACCTCTCATCTGAGAAGCTTCTTCAATTAGAACTGAAGAAGCTTCTCGGATGAGAGGTGAAACGTCTTCAAGCAACTCAAAGAAGTCCAGACGCTTTTCTTTCCAAGCTCCTTAGACTAAGAGAGGGAGTAAACAAATTTAGTGTGTCAGAATAATCGTATTAAAACTCATTAATGTATTAATTCCTCCAGAAGATTAACTTTTGGTGTAATCTACTTCTGTAATCTAGTCATATTTTATTTTATTTTGCACTCTATTGTTAAAGTCTGATATAAAATCCTAAATTCACCGCAAAAATCTGGATCTTATACATCGTGTTGTGATTCACTGCAAGTTCAGAAAAGATAAACTTTTTTGTTTTGTCTTCTCTTTTTTTTTTTAGGACAAAGTGCCTCTTTCCTTGGGTGACATCAACTTCATCATCAATCCATTTACACACTTCATAAACACTGACTGATGTCTTGTTTTCAGGCTAACAAACATTTCCATAGTATTGATGATTAATCTGTGCTTAAAACCAGAGAAATAACTACAGTTACAGAAAGGTAACTCAATAGGATAAAATAGAGTGGATTTCTTTCTGTCTCAGCCTGTGGCTCAGCTGCGCTTCTATTTTGTGCTGATGTATCCATCTACATTAAAACCACCTTCACCTTCTTGTGGATTGCTGTAAAACACTTTAATTAAATTATCGTGAAAAATACAAATGTAAAATGCAGGAATAAATTGTATTTTAGCTACATTAGACTCTACTGTCTTACTGTGTTGTTGATCGACTCATGGACAAAGAAATGTACAAAGAAATGTTGATTTGTTTTTAAAAAGGTGCAATTTAAGTTGTATTAAAAATATGAAGTTGGTTTCTTTCGGAAGCTGCTCCCTGTGGTCGCCACAGCGAATGAATCTGCATGTTGAGAAAACGAAACTATGCTCTTGATTCTTAATTAAAGAGTAAGTATTGAATTATGAGTTATACATTATTATTTCATTTTATCTTGTCATGTGACACAAAAGCAAGCACAACACTTGTGTTATTTCTTTCCTGTTGGCGGTTCACATTTTATTCTGGTGAGAAATAACTTACATAACTACATTAGCATCATTTGCCAACCAATCAATTGCCTTTGAAAATGGCATCATCTGGCAAACGTCCACAATAAAACCGATTGGCCTTTCCTGATCATATAGATCTAATCCTCTGAGACTTCTGCCTTTTTCTTTTCAGACTTTAGCTGCAGCAACCTTTTAAAGTTTTAGTCTAATTGAGCTATATTACTAAATTCACAGATAAAGTTGTTGTAATATAATGACAGCGCTTTAAGAATAAGGAGATGTACTTTTAGTGAAGAGGGCGTTTCTGTCAGACCAAACCATCCAAAAAAAAAATTTATGCTTTTCCCTTAACAGTTAAACGGGTTGAGTAGGTCTAAGTGGAACGTTAGAAATTAAGTAAACATGCTTATAAAAATAAAGCTCTACATAAGTTGACAGACTTTGAGAAAAAAGAAAGAACTAGCTAACTGTGTGGCAATAAATTGCAGAAAAGCTTTTGTTTGTGTTGATACACACTGACTGGCCACCTCATTAGGCACACCTATTTAACCATTACTATCTAATCAGCCAAACACATGGTAGGGACTCAATCAATACATGTAGGCAAGTAGGCTTGGTCAAGATGACCTGCCAAAGTGGAAACTGAGCATTGAATGAGGAAAAAGTTGATTTAAGTTACTTTAAACAGAGTATGACTTTTGGTGCCAAATGGGCTGGTCTTAGTATTTAAGAAACTGAAACAGTGTACTGAAAAAGAGAACATATCCAGTGAGCAGTGGTTCTCTGGGTAAAAAGTCAGGAAAAAGAAATGACTGCTTCGAGCTGATAGCAAGGCAGTAGAATTCAGAAAACCACCAGTTGAAACCAAGATCTACAGAAAAGTATCAGCAAGAACCACAGTGACCATGTTCACTGAAAGCCTTCATTTTATATTATTTCACTTTCAATATGATAATTGTTACAAAAACCTTGAAGTTAACATGTGTAGTACACCCTATTACATATGTGCTTGCAGGAAATACTGTCTTAGAGGCCAAAAACACCTTGTCTTTAGCTCTACCTGAGCTCACCGTCTCTGTGTGTGTCTGTACATACTAGCCTTCTTGTAAACTGTGCCAGCGTCATCATCACTGCTGCTTTTGTGTTATCAGTCGGTTTGCTGAAAAAAATGGGAGTTGGGTAGGTTTATTGTTGTCAGACTTTTTATTCACATGCTACTCCTATCATCAAATTAATACTGGTCCACTGTTTTGAAGTCTTGGCTTTAAAATACGTGTTTATAAAAAAAAAACCCTCTTCTCTAGAATACACATTAAATTTGCTGTTAGCCAAATTTTGATTACTCATGCTGGTTTACTTGTGAGTTTTAATAGCATTAGCTAACATCTCGGCTAATGCTAACTGAATGCTCAGACAACATGACTGGTCAGGTGCAATGTTGATCCTTGACCTGGTATGAAGATATCAGAGCTGCCATCAGAGCCTATACTTATGAAGATGTTAGCATGATGCTACTGCTAAAGAATTAAGCTAGCTGCAGCAGGCTATGAAGTTTGGACCAAACTTCTGTTTGGTTTAGAGAAGTGTATTTTCCCCAGACAAAGTAAAAAAGTCTTAAGGTGAATATATATATATATATATATATATATATATATATAAGCTCAAGCTCAGCTAAGTTAACATATATAGTTCATGGCTCTGTAGAGTAAACATACACATTTTTCTCCCAAAAAGTGTGTATGTGAAAATGTAGGACATATAAACTTAAAGGAACGTTTTGGAACATTTTTCTTGACTCACATGTGCAAGTTTGACAAATACAGTATAACATCAATAAAGAATCAAAGTGAAGTTCTGTCCAGTTCAAGGCAACAGCTTCATAGTGCTTTGTGAAGCTGATATAAGGTGGCAATAATCTCCAGTAAATTAATGTGGCTAAACATTTATGTACTTCTCTTCAAAGATTTAAATTCATTTCTTCAACATAGCATGTGTATATAGACCCAAATTCCAGTTGTGCTATTCTGTGTCATGGTACTTGATGGGCAGGCTTTCATTAAAGAGTCGACTAGACAGCTGCAAGAGAAAAGAGTGCATTTTTGAGTCAATATCAATCCAACTTTGAAGGAAAACAGTAACAGTGAAGTGTAGATCTACTGAAAACAAACAAAAAAATTGACATGGAAAATTGTAAATGTTTAACAAGAAGTAAAAAAAATAGTGTTTTAACTACTGGTGTTAGCTGTTTTTTTCTTATACATAATTCAATCAAAACTAAATAAAACAGAAATATTGAACTACTAAATCAATTTTAGCAGTAAATAAAACTCACAAAAAATAAACAAAAAGCAAATACCAATATATGCAATTTGAGTATAATAAAAAAATACACATACATATGGTTATAAAACAAACAAAAGCACATATTTTAATATTTATAGCTTGACAATGTGCATAAGTGGATCCATATATAATTTTCTACTAACTTGTGGCAACATCAAATATACTGTTGAGTTCTACTGTAAACTTAAATAACACAAATGTGGCTTCATGGATCTGGTGTAAATATTGATTTACCATCATTTGACCCAGTTTTAGGTGAACAGGGCTTTCGATTAATATATAATGTTCCTTGTTATAAAGGCTATCATAAACATAAAGATGTGGGGTTAGGCATGGGCCAAAAACCCAGTTTCCTGAATTCTGGAAGGACAGTGAAGTCTTCAAATGCTCAGGGCCGCTGCTGATTGGTCAGATGCAATAATGTTACTATTTGTCATGTAACCTGATCGTTTTTTTTATTGGCTGAGATAAATCTATGTGGTACCACAACCTCACAGAGAGGGATGGGGAGGCCAGTTTTAATGTCCTTGAAGTTACCAAATTCCTTACCCAATAAAGAGTAGAATACATAAAAAAAATTAGAACTATTCTATGGCGGTTGGTGGTACATGTTGATATGCATTCTTGTAAAGGAAGTTCAACATTGCCAGGCTCTCTTAATTGGTTTGACAAAACCTGAAACCTTGTTAAGCACACTTATCAACTTTTCTGTTAACCCAGGCTTTCTACTTCAGCCTGTGTGCATGCTTATGCAAAAAAGGGGGCGTTTGACAGTCATTTCTTCTTTCTTCTGCATAGAATTGATCTATTGAACCCTGCCTGCTTCAGTCAGACGTTATAAGGGAGCGGCTGATAGAGATCTATAAAGATTACAAAAAAATTTGTAGTTGCAAAATGCAACAGTGATGCTGTAAATAAGAGAGTAATGCTACGGATAGTGGTGTTAATCTTATGAATTCATGATCATCACAAGCCACTGTGCATAATGTATTTATATTTTACCCCTGAGTGCGCTCTCTGCTGCTGTTTATTTTTAACGCGACAGCTCTACGTTAGAGCTCCGTAACTTTAAAATGGATGCAATTTACAACATTACAGGTTACTTAGTGTGTTCATTTTTGACTCTGTCCCATAGCTTACTAAAGGATTTGGGCACCTCAACAGTTTTTCACCACATCAAAGTGAAATTAATTTTATTGATGGAATATTCTTGGTGATTAAATAGCCTAAAAATGTAGTCGATCAATTTTCTGATCTGTGTTTCTAGCAGTTGCAATTCCAGCGCTGTGAAACAGACTTAGCAGCAGATTAGAGCCAGTCATAAAAAAAACAAACACTTGTACACTTCCTGCTTTTTCTTTATGGTAAATTATCTAAACTTGGAAAAAAATTATAGGACCATAAAAATTAGCCTAACCACATTAATATAAAAAGTGAGCTCACATACTTTTATAAAAAAAAGAAAGTAATGCTTTAATAATGTGGCATGAAGCGCAAATTATTATGGATAGAGACAGCTTGAAAGGTCTTCTGACATAGAAACACCTGGATTAAATGATGCAGATCATTATGTCAATGTGGAGTACACACTGAGAGAATTACACAAGAGGAGGATCTAGGAACTAAATATCAATTCACCTTTATCACTAGAGTGCTGCCCCATTGATATGAGCTTCAGTGAATGTCTTTCTCTGTAGCGTTGCTATGTTTGTCAAATCATCGTTGTCATGTTCAAAACAATAACAAAGCAAAAAAAATCATAAAAACAGAAACTCCCAAAAGCATGACTTGCTAAAAGCGGTATCTTGCTAAGTATTCTCAGTTTATCTCTCGCCGGCAAATATTGATTTCAAATTATGACACTCTTACATAATTGTTTACAAGATAGTGAAAATGTTTTCTGTCTTGTCAAGATATGAGTGTACTTTGTATGTTCTGATGTCAGGCTAAGGTTGTGATAGTGCAAGGCTAGTAGGAAGGTGACTTGCTCTGAACTTGGTTTCGCTTGCCCACATTTAACGATGATGTTTGCTCTTTCTTTGTTGGTATACGACTAGTGGCCGGTATGGTTGGAGCCGGGGCATGGATTACTGTGTCTTACTGTACCAGGATGATGCAAAGAAAACACTCCCAAAAAACAGTGCTTTGAATATCAAATATTGCCCTTTGGTTGTATAAGAGAATCCATGTAAAAAATATGCACAATATAGACGGATATATATGCGTGTGTATATCGCTATATCTAGAAAACAAACCGAAAACAAAATAAAGCCAATCCCTAAGCTTTTTCTATGGGAGAGGGTGGGACTGTGCCTCATGTACAGTAGGCATTGATTGGATAATTAACTCATTGGGTTTTTCTACTCGTTTGTTTTTGCTAAACCAAAACATAGGGTCAGTAATTTTTGGTGGATAAGTGTTATTTAAAAAAATGAAAGTGTTTTTTTCATTTAAATAGATCAGAATGACTAAAGTTTTAGCCACTTGAGCAACCTTGACAAAAAATCTTATTGTCTCACCATTAGCTCTGTTTCTGCAGCCCTTTGTTCCAGAGTAAGAAGCATGATGTTGATTCATCATTTACTTGTGTCCTCCTTCGAGGCTAAATTTAGCCATTTTGTAATTATTAGTGACAAACTCAATAAATCTGACTTTTGCTCTTTTAGTCACATTTGTCTGAGATTAGGCCCTTGACTTTTACGGTTACTGTGTTGTAGCAGTAGTTAGTCTGTCCTTTTACTTCATAATGAAGGATATCCCCTGGAACCTGCTGTTCCAGACCTAACAGCACCCTAGAGTACTGCCACATTTCTCAAGCGTTCTTGTGTAACAGACCCTTAACTTCATGGCTGCTAGTCTTGGCTAATTGACATGTTTGTTGTACAAGTTGTTTGACTTCTTGATTCTAGTGTCTCTTTTGGGAGAATGTGCTTTTCTAAACTTGGAATATCAACAACAGGAGATTATTATGTGAATATACAGTGGTGTACAGAGACACTAATATGCACCGTGTATGCTGTCTGGTTCTGAACATTGTGAAATTCTAACTGGGTGTTATACAAAATGGAGAAAAGGTGGGTAACTCAGCTGAATGAAACTCAACCTAATCTAAGTGTTACTCACTGTTGTCTATCTGCAATCCATATTAAATGTATTTATCAACATTAAAATAAATATTAATAGTGGAAAATGCGTGTTTATGGAGAATAGCTGACAAAATGTGTGCACATGTTTTTTCCCTCCTTGTCTAAATATATTCTGGCATCATGTCAAGGTATAACATTAAAATACAAATGTTGAACTGCTAACATAATGTTAGGCCTGGATATGTGGTGTTTGCTGATTGTGTAGAGTATATATGAACAACTCACTACTCAGTGTTAATAATGGGATCATTTATAGCCAGCCAAGTCAATATCATTCAGCTGGAGACTTGATACATACTTCTTACTGGGAAAAAAGTACTAGGCCACCAAAACATTACACGTAAAGGAGCTGTTTGGCCTTGGAAATCTGTGCCATTAAACTCCTGCTTCAACATTTTTGTCCATCCATCCATCCATTCTCTTCCACTCATCCTTATCAGGGTTGTGATGGGGCTGGGCCTGTCCCAACTGCCATTGGGTGAGAGGCGGGTTCACCCTGGTAAGGTTGGCAATCTGATAGAGGGCTAATGTGCTGATATTTTCAGAGATTTGGAGCACTGGTGACTTTTGTGCACTGCACCACAACAACTATGCTCATAAATTCTATCTTGCTTAATGAGAAGTTTCTTATTTAGAACAACCAACGCTTTCACAAATATTGTTTGCTGTGCTATATGGACATCCTTCTTCTTTTTCTGGATGGCTTCTTCAGGATAGGCAAGAAAACTTGTAGTCATAGCCCCACCATGACGAAAAAAGTACTGCCATGTTTTCAGAATTTTGTAATCGAAGATGTCTAAATCAGAGGTTTTGGTTAAAAACCCTAGTATCGAAGAAGCAGGAAACCATAATGTTTAAAAAAAAGAAAGAAAGAAAGAAAGAAAGAAAGAAAGAAAGAATTAACATAATATACATAGAAGAGGAGAATTTCAGAATTTCTACATTTATAGAACCATAAATCTGAACATGACCTTTCTTACATTTAGAGTTCTCCCCTGAGCATTTATGAATCATACATATCTTGGTTGATTAGACAGAGGAGAGTTGGTCTACTCATAAATGTGAGTGGCCATGTGTAAACTCCCAATCAAAGCTAATGAGGGAGATGAGGGTGGGTGTGCGAGTTGGTTCAAAGTCTCAGTGGAGCTGAGATGCCACAACTTTTGAGCATCTGGGGACAAGCATCTGCCACGTTTGTCTCAACACCATCTGGATACAAAACTGGCACTCAGTTTTAATGCTGAAACAGTCACATATTTTCTTGTGTGTGCCAGCCAGTTGTTAGGTATACAGAACTGTTACTGATATTTGTTGGTTGATGGAATTATGAAAGTGTAAACACATTAAAGTATCATGAGACTTCTGATTGACAATGGCTGTATTTTTCAGCATGACAATGATCCAAGACACACTGCCAAAGCATGAAGTAAAAGGATACCTGGACAGAAAAACACAGTGTAAGATTATCAATCATGGATTGGCCACCCCACAGCCCAGACCTCAACATTATTGAAGCAATGTGAGATCATTCTGACAGAGAACTGAACAAAAAGCAGCCAACATCCAAAGAAGAGCTTTGAATGTCCTTCAAGAAGCCTGGAGAACTATTCCTGAAAACGGGTTAAAGAAATTACAATAACACTTTCCTAAGAGACTTCAGGCTGTGTTGATAAAAGTGGTCACACCAATTATTGACATTCAAGCTCAGCAGAATTTTGAAAACTATTTCTTGTTTGCACATGTTCCAATAAACTGCTGCACCAATTCCCATTTTCATAGGGGGTTGCTCAAGACTATGAAAATGTGCCTTAACATTACTGTAACAATGGTTGATAGTAGGCACACTTAAACCAGATCCTCATTGAAGTTGAAGTTACAGCTTGTCTTTAACGAAGCACAATTTGTCCTATATGTAAAAAAAAAAAAAATCACTGATTTCACCACCTATCATATTCTTTTAGCAACTTTCCTTTGAAAGCACAGATTTGAATTGAACTGGCTAAGCAGTCACCAGTTTTTACTCTGCAAGGATAATATTCAAGGATGATCTTTTTCTCTCGCTGCAGGCTCGCCTCTTACTGTGTGTACTCTGTTCAGTGAGTGGTTGAGAGAAAATACAGAAAGCATCTGTGAATGTGTTGTTCTTGTACTTTGCACTCATATGAAGGCTTGGACTTCTGTGAAGGAAAGAAAATAGTGAGAAAATGATATACAGGACAGCTCTAGCACCTCGGCTCTTCAAGGGCTGTGTTGTGTTGACACATAATTTGCATACTCTGCCCTACTTTGCTGTGAGCAATTACACTTGACAGAAAATGTCTTTAGATTAGCAGTATTGCTATGTACTGGTCTAAATTGGCTGTAGGTGTGAATAGACACGTGTGTTAAGCTGGTGATTAACTAGTGACCAGGACGGGGTGTACATTAGATTTCGCCTCATTGATAGCTGTGATAGGCTCCAACTGGAATAACATAAGTGGAAGATAATGTAAAGATGATTGGATGGTATCACCGTATTTCTGTACTGGTTTTTAGAAAAACTTATGCTATAGTTTTTAATACTGTCAGAAAACCGCATTAACAGTATTGCCAGTCTTTTGCCAAAGTGAAATACAATGTTGTATTGAGGTCAAGTATTATAGTCCACATGCATGAAAACACCAGTCTGCTGTATCGGCAGCGAAATCCTTTCTGCTGTGTTGTGTCTTTGAAGCAACAACTAGAGGTTTCCCTAGTGACTAAATAGTCATTTTTACAAATAAATAACTGAATAAGCAATGAAGTAGTCTAAACTAAAACACTATAAGTGTGTATAATCTTAGCCTTAGTAGCACTGGCCTTCTTTCCTTATAGGTTATTGTCAACATGATTATAATTAATGTGGTTTTTACAGTGATCAGATCATCATACCATACCATACCACCATACCAGTTTACTCTGACATATCAATACTGAATATGATCCAATAGGAACAGTTCGTTTCTTATCTATGTTTTTTTATTTATAAACCTTTCTAGTAGTGTCCAGCCATCACTCACACTGCATCAGGATATTTGCGGACGTTGAGACGTTTCTTAACATTATGTTTTGTGAAACTCACTAGGATTATTGTCCTGGTTAAAAATTTAAAATTCTTGTGATGTATTTTGGCAGTGGAGGAATCAACCAGATTTGCCCTGGCTTCTAACTATATAGTTGCTGGAATACAGCTGCCGCCTACTGTAGTTAGAACTAGACATTATGACATGGCTAAACTTTTAAAAATGTTTTAATTTTCTTGCCACATATTTGTATTTATACATTTAGAAATGTAGCAAATTTAATAGATCTTTTAAAATTGTTCTTTTCTTGATTGTTATATCTTTCCATTGACTGATAAGCGGTCAGGGTTTAATTTGAGGCACATAGTTTAACAGGCACATTTTCCACATGGATCACTGCATATCAAAATACACATGGCAACAAAAATCAGAGGGAAAAACACTGTCTCCTTCTCTTTGCAGTACAATGCCACCATGTGGCTCAAAATGTGTGTTGGTGCATCCAAAGGGCTTCACAACAATGGAGATGGCTGCTGTAATGTACATTTAGGATTATTGATGCAGAATGATATTTTTGAGAGGTTTAGCTGCCAGGACCAAACCTCACATGTTTGATTTCCAATTTATTTTTAAAAATGCAGAACAATACTAATCCAGCCAAATAATCTGATAACCTATGTGCAAAAGTTTTAATCTTTACTCATGTTACGTTCCCCTGAGGGGTCTAGGCAAGGAGGGGGACGTAACAAAAGTGACCGGGTCAGAAAAAGGAGTCAAGGAGGCAAAAGGGTTAAATTAAAGAGTTTTATTAAAGTTTCAATTTATACTAACTAAAAGAGACGGACAAGCCGCTATCACCATTTAAGAAAACAAACAAAACTCAGGCGTTGGTCAATAAAGTAAAACGTAAGCCAAAAAGAAAGAGCAGCTCACTAGCTGAAAACCACCAAAAACACAGCTTACTAGCTGAAAACACAACAACAGCTCACAAGCTGTAACCACACTACTGGCACTCTGGCCCAGAGCTCACCTTTCCCTGGGCTTAAATCTCCTTGATTACTGACGAGAGTCAGCTGCACAAAAGGGAAAGGTGGCACCTCAGGCAGAAGAGGTAGTGTGACACGCCCACACAGGCACCTTCAGGAGGAGAGAGGCCCTGCTAGGGCCGTAACACTCAATTTGATTAAAATGCTTCGATTCTTCTCTGTTCAAGTCAAGATATTTCACATGCAAACACAACACAGGAGTAACGCAGTCAAATGGCATTGGTCAGGACAAATAATAATTAGACATACTGCAATTTTTCACATTTACAACAATAACTGTAAAACTGTTGGTAACCTGCACTTTGTTTCAGTCAAAGACTAAACGACCTTTATATGGAGTTGGCTAACCATCATCCTGTACACTTTATCATAAGCATATTTATCTTCATTTAAGGTTAATAGTGAGATTTTAGATTTCTACTAAACTCTTGTATTGTTAACTGCTGCTCCCACAGTGTGTCTTTTGGCTTGTCTCCCTCCCCTCACCCTCAACTGGTCAAGGTGGATGGCTGCCCCTCCCTGAGCCTGGTTCTCCTTTTTCTTTTTTCTTTCCAACTGTCTCCAAGTGCTTGCTCATAGGGCGTTTTGTCTTTATTTTGGTAGTATCTTTGCTTTACATATACTGTATAGTGCCTTGAGATGACTATTATTGTGAATTAGTGTGATATAAATACAATTAATCTGAATCTGTTACAGTGAGATAACAAATCTTTCTCATAAATTCTAAACTGCTCACGTAGACATGGACCACTGGGTCATCTGTGCATCAGTGTTACATGTGTGACACCTTGCGTTGGATTGAATTTGTCCTATCAGTGAGGTCTTGGTTTGCCAAATACACAGCTGTAAGTGTTCCCAGCTCCAAAAACATATTCTGCCAGCTTGAAGGGCCTTTTCAATAATACAACACTTTCATATTATATTCATAATGTGCTACAGTGAACAGTGAGCCCAAGTCTGCTGGGTTTAATTTAACGTAATTTTAGGGCCTAATTTGGCTTCCTACATGTCAGTGGTAATGAAACGTTTGTATTTGATCTAGATACCCTCCAGTTAGATTTTCAAGATTTCGAGATGAACTTTGTGCATAATATTAAATTCAAAGAGAAAAATAATCCCATGGCTTTTAATTGTGCAACAGAAAAATGAAAATTAGATATCAAAGAGGTGAAAAAAATACAGGGGAGCTATTGTAAGATTTATAATGGCCTACTATTATTTTTCTTACCTTAATAATATAGTCTTTTTATATATGAAACGCTAATAACGAGTGCCACTTACATGTGTACTGTAAATCCTTATGGTCATTAACTTAAGTAGTCAGTGCTGAGAGTTTCTCCAAAGACTGAACTAACTTCATAAAAACTTATTGCTATACGTTTGTAAAAAGCAAAGCTTTTATTTTAATAGTGTAATGTATCTTCATGTACACTAGATGGCAGCAAACAGCCATACTACCCCACTTTTCAACTCATCAGTTTTATGTTTATCAAAGAGAATGAAAACAGTATTCTGCCTTTTTTTTAATATCCTAATTTTGATCTTATTTCGTTTTTGGATTTATACTTTACAGAATGGATAAAATGATTTTCTCTTCCTGAAGTAAAACTGTCCAGTCAAATAACCTATTCAACCAGAAAGGAGTGTGGTAACTAAATCAAAATGACAAAACTGATAACTGACATCTCTGTGATGAGCAAAATTAACATCAAACGGCGGTGTGTTGTTTCATTCAGCTTTTTTCATACCTCGAGAGTCGAGTCTTCATGAGGTATAAATTAAAAGCATTTAGCCAGTTTCACAAGAAAATCAGAATGAAGTCAGTTTATCGGTATAGCATTGAATGAGCGTATTGTGGTACTGCTGTTTAGGATTATAATACCTCTGAATGCCTATGATTCTTAAGTATGATCTTAACACCGAAGTTATCAAATGCAAGCTAGCATAGCTCTTTTTAGGTTGATCTCAAATCATCAGTCATTCTTTCTGAAGGCCCCCTTTGTAAGCATAGGAATGCCCTGTGTATACTCTGAAAAGGAAAGCAGGCTTCCTGTTCTGATATGCACGCTCCTGCTGTTCATCTGTTTAATTGTAAGTGACAGAAGGATTTATAAAGAACTATGTCTGATAAAGATGCCTTTCTGATATTCCCTTAAAGAAGACACACACAACATGTAGTCCTAATTGTTAGACTTCTCATTAGGGCAGTGTCATGGGACCTCGCTGGATAATGAAATAGCTGTAATTCTTTGACAGTCGTCTTGTGTGTCTCCTGATCGTACGTGAATATTGAGCAGCTTGTGATAATTTTGCACCACAACTGGCTATATTGCCTCCAGCCTATATAAATATATTGACGACTTCTGCGCACCAGATTGTGTATAGAGATTCAGTGGTTGTCAAATATTTGGAGCAAACATCTGGAAAAATCTATCTTATATTGTGATATTTCAATAGTAATGATCAGTTTGTTATTAATTTTCATAGCGCTATACAAGTAAAATTATCATAAAATTAGGAACTGAAAAAGTTGAACTGCATGAATCTGCATGATCCTGAAATATAAATCTTTATAGCTCTTGCCATCTTACTCCTTAAAAGTAACAATATGTTTAAAGCCTGGATGGTTTAAAACACAACTGCTTTATAAATCAGCCATTGCAGATACATCCCTATTACCACGGTGTACTCACACTTCGCTCAATTGTACAGCAAGAACAACATCACTCGTCCCACCTTTGGCCTTAACATTACACAGCACACAGTACAGATAGATGTTCATATGCTGCTCATATTGTCTTCCAGCCACACTTTTAACTTCAAAGACTTGCTCACCCTTGTGTCTCAGGAGGAATGGAGGCACCATAGCAGCCAGCTTTCACTGCCTTGCCATGGTTAACTATGACTGCAGGCTGGAGCACCACCCCATGCCTTCTATACCAGAGTGGAGGTGGTGGAAGGGAGAGTTGGTGTCCTGTACCTCCACAGCACACTGGTTTGGGCCATACCACTGCAGAATCTGACCCCTGCATTATGCAACCTATTATAAGACTACCTCTCTGCTTGCAGCATAGGTAGTCTGCGTACTGAGTTGTTCTTGACGAGGATGGCTAAACATAGATTTTTAATGAGAATATCATCCACTGTCTAATCATAAAGAAGACTAGGTTTGCATATCAGATGGAGAGTTTTTAAAAAGAAGGTTTTAATTGCATAACTTTGAAAGGGAACATCACACGGTCTAAAATCGATGAAAATTAAACTTTCTCTCTTTCTTTTTAGATTTTTAAAAGATGTCAGCGCCTGTGATGTATTTGTAGACACATTCATGCTCTGCTCAGGTCGGGAAAGTGTCCTCCCGGTTGAAATGGTGATGTTCAGCTCAAAGGAACAATGTGGTGGATTTACTTTATTATGAACAAAGCCTTTGTCTGAGGTGCTCACATACTGAACAGGGGTCCAGAGTCCAGGAGCAGCTTTGAACTATCAGGTCAAAGACATCACAGAACTGACGCACTGTTTCGCATTCATCTTGTACCTCACACAGGAGGCCCGTCACATTTGTCCTTTTGATTGTTCTCCATTTCTTTAAAGGTCTGGCTGGAACCATAGGTCATCTGGAGGCTTTTATGTAGAGAAAAACAAACGCTGCGCTCTTACTTTTGCTCTACATTTTTTGGGGTAAGAACTGCACAGGGGTGGCGGCTTCCACGTGTTAGCATCGCTCCCCACGGCAGAAAAACACAATTGAAATTACAGCTTTAAACCAAAACAACAGATTATCATTTCAAATAAAAAAAGCCCACATTTTAATTGAAAAATAGAAAAGGCTTTGCTCTTATCAATAGAAAGGTGGGCTTAGATATGAAATCCTCCGCCATGAAATATGCAAAGCAAGCCCACCACAGAGAATAGCTGAAAACACAGGTTCTTTTGATGTTAAGTCCTTTGGTTGTGCATGTCTTCATTCAACTAGCCCGTGGATGTTTTAACCTTCTGTAAAACTTGCTCCAGCACCGCACTCTCCCTCTCTACATCAGAGTAATGTGGGTCTGCAGATCTGCCCATGATTTTTATTTCATGAACACTGTATTTCTCTTTGCTGAGGTTTATAAGTGCCCACCGTAGCATTTATTATTCTCAGTTCACTATCCCGGTTATGATTGTTGACACCAACAACCTGTTATGACTGCTGTTAACATTGCAGGCGCTTTTCCTGCTTTGGCTTTCTCGCACAATGTTTTGATGGCCTCATTTCTGTTTTATTGACTGGTTTAAGCTGGGCATGGTTCGCTAACTTAATTAATTCTTAAAATACAACAACAAAAAACCTATTGTGGACACTGAATTCTTATCAATAAAATAAGAAGTTAGTTTATCTGCAGCTAAAAATGTTTTCTACACGCAGACAGGCACATACGCATCCACTTGTCTCTCTGTCTCACATAAACAAAGTAATCCAAATGGGACTAATAATCAATCAGCCGTGGAACACGTATCCTTTGACTCCAGGCTATTATTGCTTGGGTGAGCCTATGTGTGTTGTGCAGTATTGACTGCTCGCGTTTTGATAATCCATTCTCAGATGAGAGGAAGCATATGAGGCCACTGAACATCATAAAGGGCTAGATGAAACACAATGCGTCACATGCTAGAGCAGATAATTACAGAAAACATCACCTTCACTCACTCTGTACAATTCCCTCCTCCTCCTCACTTCCCTTGTGATGTTACAGAGGTCTGCTTTGGGAACTGTAAGGACCAGACAAAGTCCCAGCATTGAACCAGACACTGCTGCTCTTACAGGCTTTCGACGCTCCCAAAGCAAAAACTCGGGATTAGTTAGTATTCACTGGACATAACAAGGCCTTTGATGTAGCCAGTATTCTCTTTACTCACCAGGAGCATCAACATTTAATGAGACCTGATATCAGCCTTTTTAGGAGCTGTGAATATTTCAGATAAAAGCAAATTGTATTCACCAATACAAACAGACTGTGAGGTGGTCAGAGGTTCATTGTCACCTGTGTGTTCCAAGTGATATACTGGAGCTATGCCTTTGTGTAATGGGATATGTTCATTAAAACAGACCCATTTCACTCCCTCTTAATCAGCACCACACATGTCATGGGAGCACAGTGCCTGGAGCTAAAAACTAGTGCATAATTTATAACTCCAGGTCAGGCTGTGCAATGAGTGCATATTATCTCAACAAAGATGCATTACTCTCCCATCATTTCATATTTACAATTATGTCTTGATGCAAAGTCAATTTAGCACACAATAGTTCAACAATCAGGCAGACTAGATTTCAGCATGTAAATATTAAATGGCACAGCGCACATTTCAGTACAGACTTAAATTAGATCCTGATAAAGGCACCTTTCCTTTCTCAAAGTCTTCAGCAGCTGCCTAACACAACTTATCTGTGTGTGTGTGTGTGTGTGTGTGTGTGTGTGTCTGTGTGAGAGAGACAGAGAGTGTGCAAGAAAGTGTCACAGTGAGCTGTGACACTGCAGGTGTTTAAACTGTGGTGATGTAATTGGTCACAAGGGGAATAGAAACAAGAGCTTCACAGTCCTTGATTTGATCCCTTGGTTATTGATTTCTCAGTCTGCTTCTAACAGAAATAATTGCCACATGTAATGTATTATTCAATTACAAGACACTGCTCTCAAGTTTGGGTTTGATGGTCCTTTTTGAATCGCTGAGACCTATAGATAATTCAACACTGTCAGCCTATTAAGCAGCGTGAATATTAATAGGTATGCGTTAATCCTGCCTATTTATTAGCAACCGTGACATTCACCAGCACTCAAAATTTCCCATTTTCAGCCTTTGTATAGTTGAAGGGAGCAGGGTTAACTTTCAGGCATACAGTTATCCTGGCTGTGGTTTATAGGAAGTGAACTTACTTTAACTGTCCTTTGAAGACAAATCAGAATAATTAACACCACCCTATTGTTCACACGATGCGTGTGTATGGGCAGCCTAACAGCAAGAAACATTTGCAGTTCTATTTTTCTATATTTATGTGGCAATATTTATGAGGTTGCTACTATTTCATGATGATGGGGTGGGGCCTCAGTATTTGTTTATGGTGGAGTTGGTTTACGTTTTTAGCTGTTTTTTATACCCTCAACAATGATGCAATAAATGATAGATTTAATAGGTGAGAGCAACCAGTGGTGTTGACCAGCTTCCCTTCTGGCTGAGGATAATACCGAGTGCTTCATTCAGCTCTGAAGAAAAATCAGTAATCGTGTTGAAATCACTAGCTCGCCAAAACTGTGCAGCACTGTGTGACACAGTTTTAATGATCAGCCATCCAGCACTTGTTTACAGCTTGGCTTCCCAGTTATGTTCTGTTAATACCCACTCCTGTTAATATTTATCGTCAGTCTTAATTGGTTTGATGTCACTACACTGGCGCTGTTGTCGGCTTGCTTGTTGAGCTGGCCTCGGTGTTGTTTCAAAGTCTTTATTATCTTGACAGTTGAGTCCTGTTCATTAAACTTTCACTTTCCATTTTCATCAGTGTGAGGCTGATTCTGTAAATGCAAGAGGGCTGTGGAAAAGTCAAACCCTGCAAGCGATCACAGGGGAGGTGCATAGTCTGTATAAATTATCAGGAATATGAACCCGATCGAAGATGTTAATTGCACGAATGCTTAGTTATGTGGGGAATTGCCGTGCATTTCATGCAGCGATAATAAAAATGAATTTTTGAACAAAGGGATCTTAAAATAATATCTAATCTACAGAGAATAACCACATCAAACGAATAATTCAAAGCTTTGAATTTTATCTTTGTGGTCCGAAATGTTAAGCACTAGCCTTGTGAATATTGTACTCGATTCAAGTTTGTCAAAGGGAAAAAACAAAACCAGAGTTAATTAACAGTTATTACGGGCCTTTTCAACTTTAATTTGACTTTCAAATATTAGTTCTTATATATAAACTATGCTTCTGGCGTCTGCAAATTAGCTTAGTGTATCTCCTCTAATTAGGCCTCATTGAACCCAAGCTAACCCACACACAATAACATAAATAATTCAGCAGCATAAGATGCATTTAAGAGTATTCATTAGCTTGCATTTCATTCACATTATAATAATTTGAAACACTTCACCTTTGCAGTTTATTAAAACAATAATCTTAGGTCAGAAGAAAATTCAATGATGAGGTGATCATGAATATTAAAATGAGAGTAAATTTAATGGATTTCATTGGGGTTTGGAGAAGTTCTCGTTATGAAACAAGATGACAAGTTTGAGTTCCGAAACTCAGTTTGTTTAAGTCGTGATAATATATAAATAAAATATATAAGCCATAATATTTAAACTGTAATAATTAATTCTAAAGGTCTGTATTATTACTATAAATTAGATTGAGCTTGATTGACCCACTATCTATCTATCTATCTATCTATCTATATATATATAGATATATATATGAGAGAGAGAGAGATGGATAGATATAACAGATCACTGTGACATGTAAAACAATGTTCACAATATTTAATCGATTAACTGACTCCTGTTGTTCTTGCCCAGTAAATAACCTCATATAAACGCCACTTTTTTTTTGTCAGTAATTTAAAAAAAAAAGGTTTAGAAAAACCTGCCCCTAAGCCAGCATGCTTTTGACTCCTCCACCCACTTGCCCTCCCATTTCCATCCTCCTGCCATCTTTTTCTGTCAACAGTGATTTTGCCTCTTGCCACTGATCAAACGCACCTGCCAAACCCTTCTAACATTCCCGAGCATGTTCACTAATTACCCACAAAGCCTTGCAGATTTATACTCCTAATGGGGAATTTGCCTCAAATCGGGGGCAGGGTTGTACTGCATTACAATGGTATTTATTTGCTCATCTGGGGGAGGGCCTCTAGGGATAATGTGATTATAAATGTTTTAAGGCAAATAAACTTGTTATTTTTTCATGACTATACTGTTCTGAATAAGTATCAACCCCTTTGTACTCTTCATTTTTCAAAGGCTAAAAACGACTACAGAACAAAAAAAAAGACATTGTTATAATTATGTCTTGATTTACATTGTTAAAGGACTTGAACCCTACAAAGGCATGGCAACATCATCAGGGAGATCAAGAACAAAGCTTAGCGCTTTTAGAGTCTTCTTGTTTCAGTGTAATTATAAAAAAGAGCCTTTTAACTGTACAGTTACAGGATACAAGATGGATTATGTATTTAGCAAATGGCTAATTACTTTTATGTTTAAAACACTGCAGTTGGTACAATGGATACCACACACACACACC
Organism: Copadichromis virginalis; assembly: GCF_057382275.1. Taxonomy (NCBI): domain Eukaryota; kingdom Metazoa; phylum Chordata; class Actinopteri; order Cichliformes; family Cichlidae; genus Copadichromis; species Copadichromis virginalis. The sequence continues at coordinate 22,016,199 of NC_140618.1, forward strand.
CTCAAATAAAAAATAGCATCAAACCCACAGCCATCAATTTTAATGCGTTTTGTAAGAATCTGAAAGTTGTTTATTTCCTTCCTCTGAGTTATTTAATGGTAATATGCTTCCAGATTAATTTAATAGTGTTAACAACAATAAACTCATATTTAGTTGTGCTTGAACTTGAATTGTGCTGATAAAGCAAATAGTCCCAGCAGTTTTAATGTGGGTTAGGTTTACAACAAATATAGATTATTGGATGATATTAACTATATGCTGATATATTAAATCTGCATTTATGATAGCTGCTAAATGACCATTTAAAATGTAAAGCAGATGTTGGCGAAACACTTGCTGTGGTAGAAGTGACTCATCTGTCAATCAGAAGGTCAAGGGTTCAATCCCTGACTATTTCTGCCTGCATGTCAAAGTATCCTTGGGCCAGATACTGAACCCTGGGCTTCCTATGGATGCATCCATGTGTGTGCACAAATGCTAGACAGCTTGTTTAGGTATAGATAAAAGGGCTGTATGTGTGATTGGATGAATGAAGCTTTCAGTGTTAAATTATAATCGAAAAGCACTATATAAGAACAAGCTGAGTCAAGCAGAGCTTTAAGTAATCCACAACTTGCAGTGACAATAAAACAAGTGTATTGTCATAATGTCTTTGTAAAGACCTTTAATAAAAAACTTCACATAACAAATGTTTTTCATGGCAAGTAAATGCAAGTAAATTTTTGTTTTTAAATCTGTCACCTGGTCACTGTCATTAACATTCAGCTGGGCTTAATCGTTGTCTTGCAAAGACATTCCTTTGCAGTACATTTTTATACAAACTCAGCCATACCTAGACAGTAAAAAATGTAGGTGAATATGTGCGTACGATATGAAAATACTATTTTCCAGGTGTGCTTACTCATGCAGTTTATAATTTACATACTTTAGTAAGCTAAATTGTGTAGCTTATTGAACATGAAAGACTTATTAATGTTTGCTCTGAAGGGGTTGAGGTCAGCTGAACTGTTGCTTCACATGTAAAAACATTTATTCATCTTGAAAAAAAGTCCAACTGAGCCCTGAGTCTGGCGGAGACCTCACTATTGAGGGCTTCATCTGGGTCTAGTCAGTTGGTATAAGCATCAAATATCATTTTGTCAGGAGAAAGCAGTCACTAGGGAGAGTGTTTACTGCCTATCCATTTAAAAGAGAAGCAAGTTTTCCTCAAGCCTGCTGCTTTCTGCATGGTTAGTTCCCCAATGCTGCTCTAATGGAAGGCAGCCCACTCTGCCAGTTCTCAGCAGCGGTAACAGCAGCATCGCGTGGGGAGAGCATGAACGTGTTTGGGAGAAGTGCTTGAATGCTCCTCAAAACAAACAAGCCTGACTTTCTGCTTCCATTGTTAGTAGAGAGGAAAAAGGAAACATGAGGGCATTAAGATACCCAATTTTAAGTCAGTATTTTTTTTATAGATTAATGTGCAGTTTGAGTCTATTCATCAGTCTGTTCCAATTATTACCAGATTTCCCAGTTTTAGCACAGTTTATTTTTTTTTTTACAAGAAGAGTAGAATCATAATAGATCTGAGGCCTCCTTTGCTAACTTTTATAAAAATTTTAAATCCAATCATAACGTTTTATTAGCATTTGTCCTCCTGTTCAAGCAGTTGTAAGACGTTCTTCTGTCTGTGGATGTCTGTAGCAGTTCCATCAAGACATTCAAAAAACACTTATTTTTTGTGAACTTTGCATGTTAAATTTTCACGACAGTCATTCAGACACTCATGTGAATGTACTCACGCTTTTACAGCATTGGACCAGCGTTTTTAATTTTATCCACATTGGCACTTGTGTCTAAAATGTTCATTGGATTTGGAGGAAATGGAAAGAAGAAGTGTGGACCAAAGGTGTTGAGCATGGGCACGTACTTACACATGAGGAATAGCAATAAATGGAGATATATATTTTCAAGACCAACCTATTAACATTGTGAGAGTGGAAGGGCCCAAAGTCAAGATTACAAACAGGTAATCAGTGTAAGGATCTCAGAACTATAGATTGAAAGTGGATGATCTTTAAAAATACATGATAAATTCCATTTATTTAATGCCTTCTTCAACCTCATGCTGTCCTTTTTTACAGCATGATTTTGTGTGATTTTCACAGAGCTCATATGCAGAAGTCTCTTTTTGGTTTCTATTTAAATGATGGAACATTATCAAAGTAATTGTGAATGTTTTTGAACAAAGTAAGTCACATAAAGTAATTACAAATTGTTGGTTAAAAATAAGAGAGCTGGGGTGTTAATTGTTAAATTTACTCAAAAAAGTGCCTCAACAAAAACGTAAAAAATAAAATAAAACCAACATACATACACCTACCTGTATATGGCACACATACAAGCAGATTATTTTTTTTTTTCAAAGGATGTTGTCAGTAGGTGAATAAGCAATGGAGACACCGCATCTGTAACCTGCCATGACTGATCCCCCCCCAGCCTGTCTTCAAAAGCAAATGAAGAGCCTTAATAACAGCTGCCATAACATGAGGTCTTTTTAAGTGAGACTCCCCCCTTCCTTTACCAGCCTACTCCCCGGTGAGGATAAACCCGCTCTTTACCAACCAGCAACCGAGCAACACCACAGCTTTGTCTCCCCCCTCCCCTGCAAAATACAAGCAAACATTACACTCTTATTCATACCAGAGATAATAAATGCTATGCTAAACAATATCCGGTAATAATTTATGTGCAATTCCTTTGACAGTGGAACTGACAGTTGCAGGGCATTTACTTCCTTTCCTGGCCATTTAGGTCATTACATCCAAGGTCTCCAAAAATATCTTCTTTTGCCTGATACAAAGTCAGAGTTAAACAATTAAGCAATTAATTCATCATTGAAATTATAACAGAATTTCTTCTTTCTTATGTATTTTTTTTCCATAAGCAAGAAGAAAATCTTCTCAGTTATTGTGTTATAAATGCAGCATAATAACATTCCTGAATATATTTGATGTATAAGCTGTAATGTTAATGAATAGTACAAGTGTTGGATCGAGAATTGTGTCAGCGTTGACCAGATGGTGGAGCCAAAAACTCAGAGGAGAACATGCCGGATTTCTAATTTGTCCTAATGCAAGTTTCTTGGATGGCTCTGTAGTTTGCAGCGACTTTGTGTGTGTGTGTTCGCGTGTGTGCGTAGGTATGTGTGAGTGCGCGTGTGTATAAAAGCAAGTGTATTTACCCTTGACTAAAAACACTCACTTGAGAAACAGAGAACAGGGCTCATTTTCTAACCAACCCCGTCGGCTGGTTCTGGGCTATGGATGAATAATGGCTGAATTCAACTGTACTGAAACAGAAACACATTCCACACACTCTGCAAAGCTAATAGCCAGAGCAAAACAACCACATGTGAACATTTACAATTAAGAAAGCTCAGTGATTGAATGTCCGGGTGACTGGTAAGTCACGCTTCGGAATGAAATAAAATGTTGCTCCTGAATATTGCTGAATGCTTCACAAAACCCTAACTATGTTTTAGATGTGCCTCAACATTGGGAAATGAGTCAATTTGACAAGGGAGCAGCATTTGTTTGTAGTGAGAGAGCACAGGGAACATAGGCATTGACATGTCAAGAACGAAAATTTCTGTGATGGTAGCACTTGGCTTAAAAATTGAAATTCAGACTGTATGTTACAATATTTCCTAAGATGCAACTCTAAATTTTGGAGTTTTATAAAATATATTCTTAAATTCATATTTACATATTTAGTTTTGCAACATCTGGACAATAACAGGTATTTTAATAGTGCTTTTTTAAAATTATTTTCCAGTTTATTGTACAACATTTGCTTTGGCTCCAGTTCATTTTTCCAGACTGCCCATATTATTGTCTGAAGCTGTTTGATGCACAAGACAGGCACAGAAAATGTTAAAATATTGAGGCGATGAGGGGCCAAAACCTCAAACTTGGCCTGCTTCCACTAGGGATGATATAGATATGTTATAATAGAACATATTTTACATTAAGACTCCCACCTGAAAGTTTTCACTTCATGGTGAAGAGGTTAAAAATATCCCTGAATGATAATGAATACCTTTAAATAAACTTCCTTTTAGGAAGGTGAAAGATATCCTTTCTGTGTATTTTAGCCTAAATGGTGACATGTATATATGCATATATACATTCTGATATCTAAAATAAGAGTTTCACATGGTAAACTGTTTTAAAACAGATAAGGACACTGTTTGTAGTGCATTTTCATTAAGTACTTATGCATAGTCTGTTTAGGTTTGTTTAAGAGGTTTGCAAACCCTCATGTAGTGCCATGGAGAGAGTGAGGAGAAAAATATTTGAGGCAACTGAAAAAGGCCGCACTGTTAACAAAAAAGTAATTTAACCTCAGAGAGCACAGGCATGGGACTTAAAACACCAAAGTTACACAGCAGATCAGCACCTCCTGTGTTCTGCGAGGTAAAATGACTGGCTTTGTCCAAAAAGTCTGATGGCTTTAAAGAGAGCAAGTTCTTTTTTTTCTGTGTTGTTTTTGAAAATCAGCTAATTTTTTCAGCTGCTGCCACACTCGCACCTCTAAACATCAAGATATTTATTGTTGGACTGACACTGAGATTTAAGTGGGGCCTAATACAGAGTGGGGGTTGTGTTAAAAAAAAGGATAAAGAGGTTTAATGCAACATTTAATTAGAGCAGCAGCAGCAGCAGCATTGTATTATCCTTTATCTTGTTCGACGAAATGTAAGTGTATGTAAAAAATCTGTATACTGCCCAGCTGTTAATTGTTTGCTGCACATTAGAAGGAAAACAAATGCATTTTATGGAAATCTGCCATTAATGAGTGTCTTGTCAAAGCTATAAATAATAACTTGTTGAGATCTATGGGCAGAAATCTATGCTATCAGAAACTGAATTTGAATAAGTTAAATTCGAATTTGAATTGCTCGGATTGAATCTGAATTGTAACTTGAATAAATGCTTTTACAAACTGAATTTGAATTAGCCTAATTTGAAATTCAATTTATTGGTTTGAAAATGATCATCACTAAATTGAAATTGAATTTTATATTTTGAAAATGAATTCATTTGCTTTGAAACTGCATTTTATCCTTTAAAAATTTAGCTCTCGAATAATTTCAGATTCACTTCTCACCATTCAGTTCAATTTCAGTTCCAAAATTCAGTTTTTATGGGACTTACATCCGGTTCCGGTTCAAGAGTAGTCGAGCACAGATTAATAGAACTACGTTTTACTAGCGGGCCGAAAGTGTTACTGACGGGAATCTACAGCGTCTTGAGCTGAATTAAGACTTCAGAAGTCATTCGTCATGTCGAATGACCAGCAGATAAACTCTCAGGTTGGTAATAAATGTATTACATGTATAAGAACAAGTGTCATGTTAACAAATCATGTTAACAAATTTCCCATGTGTAACAAATTTCCTACGTGTGGGACTAATAAAGGTTATCTTATCTTAAATGATAGCTGTACAGTAACTTTTATCCTTATTGTAGCTGTTAGCTAAAAATGCTAATTTAGCGTAGTTTGCACTGAATTCAGCTTTGACAAACAAATATGATCGACTGTTTCTAGTAGAATTCCAGAGTTGTCATCTTGTACCCTCTCAGAGCCCTGTATGCTTGCAGAGACCCCTACATTAGGGAAACATGCAAAACGGTGTCCAAACCTTTGTATTTTAGCTTTATTTATGTCTTACACAGCATCCCAACTCTTTAGCTAACTTAATAACTTTAGCTAAAGTGAATAGTTAGTCTAATTCATTAGTGCAGCATTACTGGATCACCTCTGTTTGAAGTGTTATAATATGATATACAACTATCACTGAAACAGCAAACTTTGTAAATAAACAAACAACACTTCTCATTCTCTAAACGTTTGGCCACAGCTGTAGATTACACTATCAGTGCTTGTTCACTCTTGACAATAATTACATTTCTAAATTCTCTTTGTGCATTTACAGGTAAACAATATCTAATATTTTATCTAAATGACTGCTTTGTCTTTGAAAAGGTGAAGAGCCTGAGGCCGGTGACAGTCCAGTTCTACTCTAAGTACATCCTTACAGTGGCTCACAGGACAAGGCCACATTCCTGTCCTGCCAGAAGAGAAGAGAAACTTCAGAGTCTTCATGCAGTTCAACCACACCTGTCATATTCCGTATGACAGGGGTCTCAAACTCCAGTCCTCGAGGGCCGGTGTCATGCAACTTTTCCATGTGTCCCTGGTGCAACACACCTGAATACAATTAGTAGGTCATTAGCAAGAGTATAGAACTTGACTGCATGCTGAGGTGGCAACCCCTAACCCTACCTACTCAAGTAATAATAATAATAATGGATTGGATTTACAGTGGTGCAAAAAAGTATTTAGTCAGCCACCGATTGTGCAAGTTCCCCCACTTAAAACGATGACAGAGGTCAGTAATTTGCACCAGAGGTACACTTCAACTGTGAGAGACAGAATGTGAAAAAAAAATCCATGAATCCACATGGTAGGATTTGTAAAGAATTTATTCGTAAATCAGGGTGGAAAATAAGTATTTGGTCAATAACAAAAATACAACTCAATACTTTGTAACATAACCTTTGTTGGCAATAACAGAGGTCAAACGTTTACTATAGGTCTTTACCAGGTTTGCACACACAGTAGCTGGTATTTTGGCCCATTCCTCCATGCAGATCTTCTCGAGAGCAGTGATGTTTTGGGGCTGTCGCCGAGCAACACGGACTTTCAACTCCCGCCACAGATTTTCTATGGGGTTGAGGTCTGGAGACTGGCTAGGCCACTCCAGGACTTTCAAATGCTTCTTACGGAGCCACTCCTTTGTTGCCTGGGCGGTGTGTTTTGGATCATTGTCATGTTGGAAGACCCAGCCTCGTTTCATCTTCAAAGTTCCCACTGATGGAAGGTGGTTTTGGCTCAAAATCTCACGATACATGGCCCCATTCATTCTGTCCTTAACACGGATCAGTCGTCCTGTCCCCTTGGCAGAAAAACAGCCCCATAGCATGATGTTTCCACCCCCATGCTTCACAGTAGGTATGGTGTTCTTGGGATGCAACTCAGTATTCTTCTTCCTCCAAACACGACGAGTTGAGTTTATACCAAAAAGTTCTACTTTGGTTTCATCTGACCACATGACATTCTCCCAATCCTCTGCTGTATCATCCATGTGCTCTCTGGCAAACTTCAGACGGGCCTGGACATGCACTGGCTTCAGCAGCGGAACACGTCTGGCACTGCGGGATTTGATTCCCTGCCGTTGTAGTGTGTTACTGATGGTGACCTTTGTTACTTTGGTCCCAGCTCTCTGCAGGTCATTCACCAGGTCCCCCCGTGTGGTTCTGGGATCTTTGCTCACCGTTCTCATGATCATTTTGACCCCACGGGATGAGATCTTGCGTGGAGCCCCAGATCGAGGGAGATTATCAGTGGTCTTGTATGTCTTCCATTTTCTGATGATTGCTCCCACAGTTGATTTTTTCACACCAAGCTGCTTGCCTATTGTAGATTCACTCTTCCCAGTCTGGTGCAGGTCTACAATACTTTTCCTGGTGTCCTTCGAAAGCTCTTTGGTCTTGGCCATGGCGGAGTTTGGAGTCTGACTGTTTGAGGCTGTGGACAGGTGTCTTTTATACAGATGATGAGTTCAAACAGGTGCCATTCATACAGGTAACGAGTGGGGGACAGAAAAGCTTCTTACAGAAGACGTTACAGGTCTGTGAGAGCCAGAGATTTTCCTTGTTTGAGGTGACCAAATACTTATTTTCCACCCTAATTTACGAATAAATTCTTTACAAATCCTACCATGTGGATTCATGGATTTTTTTTTTCACATTCTGTCTCTCACAGTTGAAGTGTACCTCTGGTGCAAATTACTGACCTCTGTCATCATTTTAAGTGGGGGAACTTGCACAATTGGTGGCTGACTAAATACTTTTTTGCCCCACTGTATATAGCGCTTTTCAAGGCACCCAAAGTGCTTTACAATGCCACTATTCATTCACTCTCGCATTCACACACTGGTGGAGGCAGCTACAGTTGTAGCCACAGCTGCCCTGGGGCAGGCTGACAGAAGCGAGGCTACCATATCGCGCCATCGGCCCCTCTGACCAACACCAGTACGACCAGGACTAGGACGACCACAACGACCAGGACAGAGAGCCCAAGGATCGAACCGGCGACCTTCCGGTTACAGATACGCTTCACAACCCCCTGAGCCACAGTCGCCCAAGTAAATTTAAGTAAATGTATGTAACACGAATCAAATGGCTGAATTGCCAACTCAGCATGCAGTCAAGTTGTATAGTCTTGCTAATGACCTACTAGATGTGTTGCACCAGGGACACATGGAAAAGTTGCAGGACAGCGGCCCTCGAGGACTGGAGTTTGAGACCCCTGCCGTATAGTGTTCATGCAGTTTTCTACCCCACAGTTACAGCATGTCTGACTGCCTGTTCAGCATATGCAAAAATATATGATGAGTTTAAGCATGTGATGACAAAGGCCTTCCATTATGGTGTTTGTCATCATATTTGTTTGTAAAAGCTGAATCCAGGGCAAACTACGCTAAATTATCATTTTTAGCTAACAGCTACAAAAAGCATAAAAGTTACTGTACGGCTATCATTTGTAAACATGACACTTGTTTTTATAAATGTAATACATTTATTACCAACCTGAGAGTTTATCCGCTGGTCATTCGACATGACGAATGACTTCTGAAGTCTTAATTCAGCTCAAGACGCTGTAGATTCCCGTCAGTAACACTTTCGGCCCGCTAGTAAAACGTAGTTCTATTAATCTGCGCTCGACTACTCTTGAACCGGAACCAGATGTAAGTCCCATAAAAACTGAATTTTGGAACTGAAATTGTAGACCTGAAACTGAATGGTGAAAAGTGAATCTGAAATTATTCGAGAGCTAAATTTTTAAAGGATAAAATACAGTTTCAAAGCAAATGAATTCATTTTCAAAATATAAAATTCAATTTCGATTTAGTGATGATCATTTTCAAACCAATAAATTGAATTTCAAATTAGGCTAATTCAAATTCAGTTTGTAAAAGCATTTATTCAAGTTACAATTCAGATTCAATCCGAGCAATTCAAATTCGAATTTAACTTATTCAAATTCAGTTTCTGATGGCACAGATTTCTGCCCATAGAGATTGTGATGTATCTTTGTGATTTATACTCATAGTGAAATGATTTAGAGATTAAGCGGAGGACATGAAGAACAAGATAAAATTTAAAAAATGCATGTAACATTTGCATAGTCTGTTTCAGATAACCTCTTTCCGTCCACATTTTATCTGTTCATTTTCTTTATATCTTTTGGATCTAAGGTACTCTTATCTCACAGGTAAACTAAGTAGCGCCTGGATCTTTACATTTAAAATTAACAGCGTAACAAAAGGCTCAGGGTTGATATCCAGGTCAGCGCACGAAGGATCACAAACAATCAACTTTGTGAAGAATGCTGAGAAACATCTGGGGATTCACTCACCCATGGCCTCTCAGATTGCCGTGGCTATCACAAGCTCTAATGGCTTTACCTGGTGGCACCTTCATTCACAGGACTGACATTTCATGTAGTTAGATTTGGCAGGTGTTCATTCCGCAGAGCATCGGTAGCTTACTTCTCCATTTTATCAGCCCCTGGTTAGAGAGCTGGCCAGAAAATAATTCTGCAGCAATTACCATATGTTGTGATTGTGGTCTTGGAGCAACACTACAACATCTGTGTTATACTGGCATCTGGGGCACCCTGAAAGAAACTTCCTCAGTCCACATTCCTTCCTTGTATCTACTGAACAGGTGCTCCCTGCGACACTGCTCTCCTATGGAGGGCTTTTTTAGCCAACCACATGGTTCCCTCCCTGTTAAAGCTTTTATGTACACACAGCATGTTTGTAAAAGGGTAATTACTGACTTGCAGAGTGTAAAAGAGTTGCACAAACAGCAGCTTCATGTTTTTATTGTTTAAACTGTTTTCATTGAAAGCACGACACAACAGAGCGCTAAGTATATCTTATTAACTATTACAGAAGTTTGGATTGGCAGGGGCTGATCAATGTGGAAAATAGATCGCTCAAAATAAAAGATGGAGGCCTGTCACGAACAGATAGACAAGAACCTACAAACACACATACACAGAATTAAAGGGCCAAATGGCAAATTGGCAAATGACAGTAACACGCCATAGGTAAATGAAGCCTGCGTATGGGGATTCCCTAGCTTAAACAATCAATTATCTCTATAAACTTGCAACATCTATCAACATTTGTCACAAACCATACAGCAGAGCAGGTGGTGACTGAACACTGGGGACCAGTGAGAGCAGCCAGCAGGCTCCTAGTCAGGGTGGTGTATATTCCAGTGCTAAGTGATGCCTCCTACTGCAGGGCTGTGCTGCTCTGTCATACAACCACTCAGAGCCTCAATGTACATGTTATTATTGTGCAGCAGAATGGCAACTGTCACAGAACCTGGCAATCTTTCCAAACTGGCTCTGTAGGTGTTTGTAAATGTGCACTTTTATTTTCTTACCAAATCAAAGGCCTCTCTCCGCTATTCTGTTTTTCCACACCTTCCCTGACCTGCAGCCAACAATGACGATGAAAGAAGTTATGGCAGCTGAAGTAGTTAATCACAAACTTACAGGGCGTGACCTGGACACAGGCTTATTTCATATTTCAGTTTATGATTTATTACACATGACAATTATACATGAATGGGGCATTTAATTCAATCATTCCAATGATGTCACCTCACTAATTGATAGGAGCTGGAGAGATTAATCAATTGTATTCATAAAACCACTGACTCCATGAAACAGACGGATCCTGCTTTGCCTTCTGCATATAAATATATGTCAGTGACAGTCATTTGGAAATTTACATTAAAATGAACAAACTCCCTTTCTATAGTGTTTAAACAGTCAAGTAAAAGTAAGCAATCGGTAAAGAGAGTGTAAAACCAAAAAAAAACAAGAAGTGAGTTTTATTGACAAAGTGTGATTAAATGTTTTCCAGAGGTACTGTGTGTATATTGCCTGCTCATTTGCAAACATTCCTTAATATTTCCCCCTTGCTTTCTAACACTGTAACTGCGTGATTTATTGTAGATTTGGAGACAGAGATAATGCTTAATGTGCACAAAGCAGAGACAAAAAAAAATTAAATAAGCCAGAAAGTATGAAGTGAAACACTGCCAAGATGACAATCTGTTTTCAAGAAGTGTGTAATTAGGAGACCAACACATTTTAACATCAATAGAACAGCACTTGGCTCTTCAGAGGAAGGAAACGGAAAGAATTAAACACTTAGAGCATGACCACAGCATCGTTTTTGAATAAATGGGAAGAATAAGTCAATTAAAAGGAGCTATTTCAGTTCATAAAAGATGGGGTAAACACTGGGTTAGCTGCAGAAGAATAATCAGAATCACATTTTGTAGAGCTGTAAATTTGTCAAGGGACTGCAGAGAAGACAAAGACCTAGAAATTATCTCAAAGACTATTCAAGAATAATTAAACTTTCATGGTTTGCGAAATAATTGAATTATCCATAGAAATGCAGTCTTTATAGCGGGATTTTTACCACAACAGCGTTCATTACAAACACATGGAGGCATGCTCAGGCATGCTCATTCTCTTCAAAATATGTTCACGTCCCTGCTCTCTCTTCACAACTTATATAGATAAATGATGCGCTTCTGCACATTTTACCTACTTTAGGACAAATATATCAAGAACTCTTGTACACTGAAAAAAAGGGACTGGCCATCTCTTGGATTTATGTAAGCATCTTGCATGCATTTAACACAATTGCCTCATGTTTTAAAGTTAAATGTAACTATATAGTGTAAAAACTACATGATATGCAGAAAGGGTGTATTAAATTGTTCATATCATGTTCAGGTGACGTAAGTCAATAAGATAGCAACGTTAAATCTCGTGAAACCACGCGTGATTTCATCTCGCGGGCTTTGGATCGTGGTTTAAAAAAGGCATCCATCTCAGTCAAGTTGAGCAGCCAACTCTACGTTTTTGGTATGTCTTGATTTTTTGAATTCATTTTTACCATAATTCAGCCAAATGTAGTTAAACGTCTAGAGTGTCGCCATGTAACATGCTAAAAAAGAGCCGTTAGCTTATTTGCTGTTTTATCTGTTGTCAAAGAATTGGCGCTTTTTCATTTGAATTTGTCTTTGGCACAAGAGCCGTAATATCACATTAAACCTAATTACGAGGCACTCATAACATAATTTGGTTTTCTGTGTGAATAGATTTGTCAACTGACTCTTCAGTTACATTGTGTATTTACTGCACCGTGGTGTTAGTGAGATTTTGGACATTGAACAGCTTTAGCTAATATCATCAGCGGCATTATGCTAGCTTACATCCCTACCCCTCCTGCCCTCACCTGCTGTCCTTTTGTTTTTGTTTTTTTTGCTGCACATTGAGAGATGACCTCTATTCTGCATTTCACCAGGAGTCAGCTGATGGATTGTGGGTTTAAGGTGTTATGGTAAGAAAGTATATTCTATTTTCGTTTCTGTAACTTAATTATAATAGGTTTTTTTATAATTATTAGGTGCATGCATACTCACCCTATTAATACAACTGAGAGATCCAAAATCTGCCATAGGTTTAACTTATACCTGTATGTATTGCCAGAAAGGTGATTACTGGACTCGCATTAATGCACACTTGAACTGAAATGAGGTTGTAACTTGTGGGTTGTTGGGTTGCAAATCAGAAACAAACATCTTTGGATTTTTTTTAATCCCATAAGATCTGGAAACACAGTTTTTATTCAACAAAACATTACTGATTAACCAAGCACAGTGCCTGCTGTTATTTCAAAATAATTTTATGTCATTTCAGATAAAATGCAGCATTCCAGTGCATCCCAACCATGCCTTTACAGTCAAGGTTTCTGACGGAGCTGAGTTTTTCTCTGACAGTCTGCTGAAAGTGTTTGCAAAGTGATCGGGGGAACAGGGCACAAAGCTAAAGGATGTAGCTGCCATAATGACAGTAAGAACTTTAAAATTCTTTAACTACAAAGTGTATATGTATTGCATTAGGTCAGTAAAAGATTTTTATGCTACATCCATTGAAACAGTCAACTATTACCTGTGAGTAATGATTCCACTAAAAGGATGCCATAATTTTCGTCATGCATTTACTGGCCCACTGAGAAAAAATTATCTTTTTTTAAAAATAAATGTTCTGGAAACTATATATCCATAAAGTTGATGTCAAACAGGAACTTTTGATATTGCTTTGTAGATGCTGGTGTTGCATGTTGACTGGTTTAAAAAGTCAAGAGTTTTTGTCTGGGATCATTTTCTTCTGTGCTACTGAAAAGTTCACAAATCTCTGTTTTCTTTGTTATAATAGTCAAGGATGACATTAATGCTCGGAGTCCCTCATCAAAGTGCTCCGCATCTGTGTGAAAGACAATTGCAACATCTTGGTGCAGGAGTTCATGGTGAGTGTTTTATGAGTAGATTGTGGCTTTGCAACATTTAAAAATGCATTTAGTTATCCACTTGATCCTCATTGGACTGGTTAGGACCAGTAGTCCTCTTTAATAATTTGAAGTTCACATGAGGCCTGGTAGTGAACTCGGCCGCCGGCCCTTGTCATTCTAATGAACAAAGGAAAATCCCACCAATATTTATATTAGCTTTTGTTTGAAAAAATGACCAACTGACCAACAGCTAACCAAATTGTGGGGCTGAAAGTCTAAATTCTAACATCTTCTGAGTGACATAACCTGGATTTCTGATGGGCCGGTGTCTTTCTAACAAAAACTAATGTAAAGCATTTGAAATTATTATGTTTTTCACCCTCTCTTAGAAACTCTGTTAGACCATGAATGGCAGCATGGCAGGCCACTCTTTGGCTATAGCTATTTACTATGTTGCTTGCATTGGTTTAAATTACTCTAACATTAGAACTGGTAGATTCAAAAGAGATGAGTTTAAAAAGGAATCTTAAAGAAATGTTTTGTGTTTAACCAGGACTTGACTGAGGCCACTGCACAGATTGAGAAAACCACAATGAACATCTGTCTCCAGAGGATGCACCAGGCAATGACTTTTCTGATGTTGGCATCATCATCGAGGGTATAGTAGTTCTTCAAGATCTGGATAACGTGACCTTTGCAGTAGCCATGCTGTTTGGACCTTTTTTATTCCTTCAACATGAGTTACCCATCACAACTCTGCTACACTTTTGAGGTGATTCAATGGGTGGTAATGGAGTTGGATGCAACTCAGCTCTCAAGAAAAGCTCACAACTAAGACAAAACTGCTCCTGCAACGAAGCTCACTGTTATGCATGTGAGGTGACCAGCTCTAGGTGAGAGGACATTTAAATCTCACACTTGTTCTGCTGCATTTTTGAAGCTCAATTCCAGGAACGGATCGCAGGGTTCATTTTTATATACTCTGCAACTGCCATGAGGACGAGCCGTTTTTTGTTGTTGTTTGTTTTTCCTTTTGCTCTGTACAAGTTCTGTTTGTCTGTTTGGCAGCATTTTAAAATTTCTCTTTGTATTTTTTCTTTCTTTTACTAGTGAAGAGATGTAGCGTGAACAGTTATACAGTCTAAATATCCCATATGGGTCGTGTGAAATGGTATTTTCAGTTTCATTCAGTTGAAGTAAAGAACGTTGAATATTTCTAAGTGTGCTGTTTTGAACCAAGATGTCACAGTATGATCAGTGCTGTAATTTTTGACAGTCACTGTATCAATGTTATTTTTGCATCTCTTGAATAAAGGTTTTGACCTGCAAGTGCTAATTTCTTTAGTTATTGGGGTAAAATGGGTAGTGTTAATAGGAAGGTGTTTGCCAATTCAGTAACCTAATTTAATGTTAATGGAAACTAACATTACCTCAAATTGTTTAGTCATAATTGTTGTTTAACTGAATCTTGACGTTAGAGGCCTTAAATAGAATGTTTTGTATTGTTCTTTCCCAACATTTTTCAAAAGAAACAGTCCAATTTCTTTGCTGTGATTGATTCCAGAGAACACGGAAGAACTGACATTATTTAACTGTTGATTTATATAGATTCAGTAGAGGAGTAATGTCAGTTTAATTCTTTACCTACTGTCAATGCAGTGAAATTAGACATTTTGTTTTGAAAGGTTACTGGTGGATGCCAGCAACCATCTTGGAAGAGAACAATACAATCTGTTATAAGGCCTCCATTTGAAAATTGTGTATTTGATACTAGAATATAATAGCAAAATGTAATTTGAAGATAACATGTAGTATTTAAGTGACCAAGTAGTATTGGGTAAAAGTTATTGAATCGTGTTGGGATAACGTGAGAAAATTGAAGGATTAAAATATTCCAAGAGCTCAAATTACTTCATCAAAACATGTTTAAGTCACATTTTATCAACACAAATTGCACAAGTTTATTGAACATGAATAAATTGTGTTAATTTAACTCAATTGTTTAAGTTGCTGCCAAAGCAAAACATCTGTGTGCAACAAATGTCCACCATTGAATTAAGTAAATCCAACAACATATTTTTTTCAGTGTATGTTTGATCATTTTAAGAAGAGTGCTTGAAGAAAGTGTGCTGAATTTAATTTTCCTGATATGGAAAGTTATATTCTTATTAATTTATGAACCTGCCACTAAAGCTTGTTGGAAAAAAATAGTGGACTGAAATGTAGTGAAAAATGTAGCAGCTGTATGAAGTTTTAACGTAGTAAATCGAACATGTATTTGACAATATATTTTAAACGGTTTTGTTGCTGTTGTTTAATTAACTTTGCACTTTTCCTTTCGAGAACCAATGCTGTTATACGCAAAAATCCCTTTTACAGTGACAAAGGGAAACATAAAAAGCCAGCAGAGCATAGAGAGGATGACAAATTATATTCAATATTCAAATTCCTATCAATGTGTCTGTGTATGTGCTCGGCGGTCGCAGCGTTACCGATTGCTGCTTGAAGTACTGTAGATTGCTGGCTTTGACATTTTCCCATTGTGCATGGTGGTGCAGCAGGCAATAATTAAATATCAGGTGCATAAGCTGCTCTTTAATTTGACATGTGTGCTTGAGGCAATAAACACATGTGGTGCAGTGGGGGCTGCATAATTGCAGAGGAATAAAATATCATATCAAGAGTGAGAGGATCATTGTATCAGGTACCCGATGACAGCTCGTTTGATCATTATGCCAAGGCTAAAGAGGTTGGCTAATTAGTTGTCATTAAAACTCACCCTCTAATCAGGGCTCGCTCTTGGATAAAAAATGTCCCTATCACACGATAAGTGAACAATGCCCTTAACCCTTTCAGCCCAACCTCAGTGATTACAGCTATCAGCTATGGGAATAATGAAACACGGGAAGATAGATATGACTCCGTTTTGTATTTTTGCAAAAGTTAAGATAAAATGAGCCAGTGTTGCTATGTGATGGTTGGATACAAGTCCCTTTAAATGGAATATCCCACGCTAACATTCACTATTATTTTGGCCCGTGTGAGCTGTGATATTAAAAGTCTTACAATCATCAGGCCAGTGGTAACATGCAAGCCAATGCACTGAACAGAAGAAGGGAGCAAATCAGTGAACAGAGATAAAGAAGCCAGGTCTCAATGCACAGCAGCATAGGTGCATTATATCAGTTTAAGTGGGAATGACTTCTTTAGACAACACCCTGGTGAAAGGACCCTTGACGTCTCAGGAAACCATGGGTGCCTCTTGCCATGACTTTCAAATATGGCAGAAAGTGCTCTAGTGAGAGACCCATGCATTATTAGCTGACAGCCCCATATAAATAATAAGGTACATAATGCCAAGTGTGAGTGCATGTGTCTCCGCAAGGACGCTCAACAGGTGCACCTCTCATTGCTGCATTTCCATTTTGTTCAACAAAGAGCCTTCCTGCGCGAACAACTTCTGTCTGAAAGCTTTGCCTGATCATTCTTTTATGTGCCACTTCCCAGAATGCACAGCATTCACAGGACCTCATGATAATAGGCTCGTCGGGACACAGAGAAAGGAGCGAGACGCTTGTCAGAGTGGATACATCCGTGCCTTACCCGAGGGAGATGGTTCAGTGCACGACACATCAGCTACAGGACACTGAGAGACCCTCCCACCCCTCCTCTTCCCCTCCCCGCTGCCTCCTCACAGACTAATGGTTGTCAAGTCGGTGAGGGCCTGCGCTCTTGTCTGGCCCAGGCCTGTTGTCATGTGAAATCCATTAGAGGTCGCAAGCACACAGGATGGGTGGTCGATTGATAAGGCAGGGGGAGAAGTGAGGCAGAAGCAGGGGAAGAAAAGAAGCTTTTTATCTCCCGACTGTACTGTACTCCCCATAAGGACTTGTTAAAGCAAACTGAAGTAGAGTGGAAAATTGATGGAGATGTCTTATATTATGATTGTACTTCTGAGGCATGGGTTGTAAGTTTTTATTCTGAAATGGCAAGAAAATTGAAAATAGTCTCCAGTGTAATCCAAAACATGTCAAATGGAAGCTGTCTCACTGCCCACAAAGATGTATAGCACATTCTCAAAAATGGCAATAGACTGATATTCACTTTGCTTTTGAAGAACATTACAGTGCTCGCCAATTGCTACCTAAACACGTCTATTGTATATTTGATCTGTTTATCATTGAATGTACTTATTCTCCCTTTACTGTCATTTTTCTTTACAGGTTTTATAGTTCTCATATTTTCAAAACTTCTTACAGATCTTATTTTTTTAAATACTTGACACTGCTGCAAACTATGAAAGACTTGTTAGTCTCAGTGACAGCACACTGAGTCACACTTTGGGTCTCCTAATTAGATTAATTTACAAGTAATTTACCGGGGAGCTACGAGAACCAGTCCATATGCTATTCACTTACAGCGTTTCTTTTTTCTCTCTCTTCATTTATTAAAATTTTGCATGAGAGACAGAGAGAGCGGCTCATCTTCCTTACAAATCAGTCAAAACAGCAGCATGTTTTTGGGTCCAAGCACATTAAGTGTATATTTTTTTTTAAGTGTCGAACATGATATTAATAATGTATTTTGCATTCTCTTTTTTATGCTTATTTCACATCATATATGAATAATGATTAGCATCTTGTGCTGTGAGGCAGGACAGTTTCCCATATTTTGAAATGGCGAGAACAAATATTTTTTTAAACCAAAGCATACTGCTTATTCCTCCATTAAAAATTTATATTTAGCACATCTACTTTTCAGCTCTTGTGGTGCAGTTTATTTATTTATTTTTTAATACATTTTTTTCATTAGGAGCGTGTTTGGTAATCATATTTGGTGATGGCAACAATGGTGTTCCAGTTAAGGTCGTAGCAGAGATGCTTTCAAGAGTGAGATGATATTCGCTTCTTCCTGTTAAGATGTTGTTACCTTTTAAATATGATCAGTAGCCTTCAGATTTTTGAACGGATTTTTTGTGTTGTTTTTTGTTTTTTTACAAACACATTGACACCTATCTTGTCAATGCATTTGTATTGTTTTTTCTTTATATGCAACTATTCAGCTTCATCTAACGCCAAATATATCTATATATGTATAGATATATATATATATGTCTATATTTGCCCATTTGCTAAGCTACAACCAAAACATTAGACTACCAGTTGCTGAATTATGAAGGTGATACTTGCTATCAGTGAGTAGTTTCTGTCGCTTGCCTTATCAATTCCTTTTAAGTTTAGTAACGTTATCCTCGGATGTCTTATCGTGTAAATTTCAGGTTACATACATTATTTGTTGTGGACATGAACAATCTTTACATTGCGTGTTTGTCTGAATATACATCTTTTCATCATTGAAAATGTTTTTATTAGCATTTTTCCAAGCAGGTAACCAACAAATATTGACTTATATTGATTGACTTAAACATTAATTGGTGGTTATTTTTGAATTTTTGATTGTAAAGTGATCCTTTTGTTTACATGAGTGGTCTCGTATTATGACATTTGTATGGATCTATCTCATTTGTATGCTAGGTGCATACAGTCAAATAAATACAGGGTTAAAATAAGTAATTTTGTTAGTCAAAGTCTGTGTTTGCTTACATATAGTGCTAAATGTTGTTTATTGATTCCAGGTTTGCTAACATATGGGACCGAATATACAGTAGGTGTTTGTTGACGTCTGTGTTTGCTTACACATGCAACTGAATATAGCTGTTTCAGAATATTGTCTGAAACCGGTGCTCTCCTGGGGTCTTTTGAAGGATGCTACTGAGCTACCTATGATAATTAGAGAGCTATGACCTTCTCATTAGTGCCAGGAGGCTGCTCTTTCTCTCTAGCCCTCCTTTCTACCACCACGCAGGCCTGCCACAGGACAACTAGTATATCAAAGGAAAAATAT
This sequence comes from Copadichromis virginalis, assembly GCF_057382275.1. Lineage (NCBI taxonomy): Eukaryota > Metazoa > Chordata > Actinopteri > Cichliformes > Cichlidae > Copadichromis > Copadichromis virginalis. The sequence continues at coordinate 22,035,607 of NC_140618.1, forward strand.
TTATTAAAGCTAAAATTACAAAATACACAGCACTGCCTTTGAAATACGGCCCCTCATATATGCAGAGTCAAATGAATTGCTGTGCTTAGCCTACCTAAAACCCTTCCCATCCTGCTCACTTGTAGCTTAAATTTTTTATTACAAATTTCCAGGGCTTCAAAGTACCATCTCAGAGCTAATCCCTTTCTTTTCCTCCGACAAAGACAAAGACCTGTTTTGGGCTTGCTATACTACTTGCTTTATAGCTAAATGTCAGAACTGCTGAATTAAATAGTCATCTGGTAAGACTGGCAGAAGATAATAAGGGGTGAATGTAGCAGAAAGGGTCTAAAAGCTATTTAATTAATCTTCCAACTTAATTAGTTTGTCTTTTTTGTGTACTGTACTATATAAGTCATTAGCATCTCAGTGTTCACAGAAAAACCATTTAACACTTTAAACTTTTAGTAGGTTTTGTAACTCTCATGGCTGAATAATAGCCTTGAGGTGTGTGTGTGTGTGTGTGTTTTTGCATGTTTGTATGTGTGTATTATTAATTTATTTTTTCAAGCAGATGAAATTGGAACAGGGAATGGAGACAAAATGGTAAACAATGATAAAAATTGCACCTCTGTTTCTTGTGAAGGCTCGGTTGAAGAAGACGGGATGAATTGTGGACAGTTAATACTTCAGTGTTAAAAGTGCTGTAATTGTTAAATGTGCTGCAAGTATGTCGTAACTGCAAAACCTTTCTGTAACACTATGCCTTAACATATGCTACAACCTGACGTGCACCTCCCTAAAAACATAACTAAAGATATAAATGCTGGCAGCACCACTGGTTATGCTTCATGTACTACATAGATTCACCATAAAAATACCATATAGGGATGTCAATAGACCATGCACTATCAATACCTTTCAATACCAGAAATCACAAAATGCAATGGTACTTATTGGATTTAGTGCAACTCTTCTGGAACTGGTGTGGGCAGGATATATTTATGTTTAATTATATATCAAGTATCAAGAATTCCACTGGTATTACCTACTAAATTTCTATTATGGTCACATCTGTGTCTGAGAGCTATTCTTATGAAAAGATTAATGCATTAGCCTGAAGTCTTAAGAAATGTGCTGAACTTATTATCAAAAGAGCAAGTTAAAGTGTTCTCTCTTTTATCTTAAAGCTACACCCCTTGTCACTGAACAGATATCTTAGGCATTTTGGGTTGTTGCTACTGGATTAAGCCAAAAGCAGAAATCTATTATCGCGTACACATATTAAAGCACTGGGTATTGCACACAGCCCTGTTATTACAGGTCAGAACTAACCAAATGATCAGCAATTATTTTTGGAAGTTAAAAAAAGAAGAATGTTAGAAATGAGTATATCAGAGGGACAGCTCAGGTTGAGCACCAGAAGCAAGGTTGTGCAGAGGAGTGATAGTAGCCAGCTGAGACTACAGGACTAGGATGACCAACCTGTGCACTAACTGGATTGACTACAAGAAGGCCTATGACTCAATTTTTATTTATTTATTAACCTTTATTTAACCAGGAAGATCCCATTGAGATTAAAAACCTCTTTTTCAAGGGAGACCTGGCCAAGATAGGCAGCAGCAGATGTCTCACAGTTACAGAAATTACTCAAACACAGGCAGCAACAACACACATGCAACAATAAGTGAAAGAATACAAATAAAATAAAAAATAAAATTCAATAAAATTCAAATAAAATAAAAAAGTCAGTTAAAATGATAATCAATCTAATTGAAACAGTTGCATGTTATGGACTTGGCCTCAAGGATTCGTAGTTTAGATTTAAAATCACTTAATGAAATGAATTCAGTCATTTTCCATTCCTTCTGCAGTTTGTTCCAGGCCAAGGGTGCTAAATGGACAAAAGCTCTTTTACCAAGTTCAGTTCGGGCAAATGGAACAGAAAGCAACAAGTAACCATGCGGACGAAGAGAATACCAACCAGCATGTTTCATTACAAGCAGGGAACATACTGTATATAAGAAGGCAGCAACCCAAGTATCGCCTTATATATAAAACTGTATAAATGACAGTTCCTCCGACTTACCAAAGCAGGCCCCAAACCTGGATCCTGGAATGCCTAGAACTATACAAGATCAACAGGGCCCTAAGAGCCTTCATCAGGAACTCAATAGGGGCATGGCATACAACACTGGAGGCCAACTTCAAGCCCATAGCCCAAGTCAGCATCAAGCCCAGGATCTACCAAGGAGATGGTCTGTCTCTGACTCTTGAACGGCCAAGTTGAACAGCCACAAGGAGCAGTACCCTCCATGGAGAAGGAGACTAGAGGCTAAGATCAAGGTAGCACGGAGGGAGGTTAGCCAACTATTGGAGCTCCAGAAAGGTGAGATAAAGAAGGTGCCTAAGAAGTAGAACAAGTTGTCCATACCTGAGGCCTTGGAAACTGCCATGCAAAGACTTACAGTCTTGGCCAGCTGCTTGAAGAGGTAGACCAGAGAGATAAAAGGCAGGAGAATAAAGCAGCTGTTCTCCATGGAACCAGCCAAGGTAAACAAACAGAAGAAGACAGCTGTAGTGATAGATGTAGCGGTTCTGAATGACAGCAATCAGGAAGAAGGAACACAAGAAACTTAAATACCAAGGGCTCAGAGAAGAGCTCGAGAAGATGTGGTGGGTGAAGTAAACAGTGGTCCCAGTGCTCATGGGAGCACTAGGTGTGGTGACTCCCAAGCTAGGCGAGTGGCTCCAGTAGATCCCAGGAACAACATTGGAGAGCTCTGTCCAGAAGAGCACAATCCTATGAACAGCTAAGATACTGCGCAGGACCCTCAAGCTCCCAGGCCTCTGGTAGAGGACCCGAGCTTGAAGGATAGATTGCCTGCAAGGGCGAGAGGGGAATTTCTTTATATATACAGTGGCTTGCAAAAGTATTCGGCCCCCTTGAACTTTGTTTTGGTCTTTCACGTGGAATTCCAATAAAATTGATTCATGTTTGTGGCTATAATGTGACAAAATGTGGGAAAGTTCAAGGGGGCCGAATACTTTTGCAAGCCACTGTATATAATATGTATATATATATGGACAGGAGGGGAAAAGGAAGACCTCAGAGAGGACATGCAGAGGGTTGGTGTGACAGAAAAGAATGCTAAGGTTAGTTAAGATGGGCAGATGATCCTCTATGGGGACCCCTAAAGGGAGTAGCCAAAAGGAGAAGAAGTAGTAGTAAAAGGTGGTCTATTTCATCTTTGATCCATAACTTTGGATTTAAGTGTTTTAGCAGTATGAGTTTGTAAGTGGGTCTATGTATGCATTATAAGAATGGGCATGCGAGTGCATGAGTATCTATGCATAAGGTTGTGTTTATGGCAAAAGCACAAAAATAATCACATCACTACGCCATGAAATATGGAAACAATGTCACTTGGTAGCTTCTGCAGTTATTTTGGACTAAGCTAGACCAACCAACTATCTAAATGGATAAGTATATTTTGAATGAAAAAAAAATATTGCATTTATTGAATCATGTGAATTCTGGGGAAGAGAAAAACAGCTTTTTTTCCACTTGTAAAGTTTTTTGGGGAACTCATCTATTCCATCCCCGAATGCATGACGTTTTGAAATATGAGAAAGCCAAACACTGCGCTTCCTCCACACTTCACTGTGTTTATGTTATGCTAACATAGCTGTGTCACTCTCGATCACATAGCACATCATTATATACCAGCAAGTCCAACTTTGGCAACCCTAAAAAAGTCATTTTTTAAGGATTTAGTTTAGTTTAGTTTTCTGTCTTCATTTATGTTGGAAGTGATAGCAGAGCTGTACGTTTTAATCTCTCAGTCAGAACATGGTATATCATGTTTAGGTAGAAACTAGTGAGCTAACTTCCTGCTAACTTCTAACTCCGTTAAATTTAATAAATTCTGTTTTCATGGATGCCTGGATATTAAACTTAATTGTTACACCTGGTAAAGCAGCAATACTAATCATTTTATTAAAGATGAAAGAATTTAGACAGTTTTTAACTCCCAGTGATGCCGCAGTGTTCGTTTGACTTTGGGACCTGAAACCGACTGAGTTTTGGACCCAGATTGCTCCGCGAGGCTCCTGACTATGGTAGCTCCAACAGTCCATCAAGCGGTGCAGCTTCATGGCTTACCAAAGTCATACTAAAACATTTTCTGACAGATTTTTGAGCACCGTGTACCACGTAAAATCGGTTCGAGGTCAGTAAGCATAACCACAATTCAGACCTAAAGCTTACCGGATTATAAGGCGCACTGTCAATTTTTGAGAAAATTAAAGGATTTTAAGTGTGCCTTATAGAGCTGAAAATATGGTATACAGAAGAAAAGAATATATCGCGATATATGTCGTTACCGCACATGCTTCAAATTATACCGCGATACGGATTTTAGGCCATTTCGCCTACTCACATCTATGGGCAATTTAGAGTTTCCAGTTAACCTAACCCACTAACTGCATGTCTTTGGACTGTGAGAGGAATTGGAATGGAATGGAGAGAACCCTCACAAACACAGAGAGAACATGTGTGGTTAGCACAAGGGAACAGTGCTAACCACCGCGCTGCCCCTTTTTGCGAAGCAGTTCTACAAATCGAATTGCGAAAAAGTTGGAACACTGACAAAAGTGATAATGCCATATTATATTTACAATCGATCCCAGAAAACATGTAAAATGTTTAAAATGAGAAAATCTACCGTTTTAAGAAAGATATTAGCTGATTTTGAATTTGATGACAGAAACACATCTCAGGGCCATGTTTACCACTGTATATCTTTTCCTCTTCATTTAACAACAGTTCATAAGCATGTAGGAAGTGACCAAGGGAGAAATCTTGTCCCATTCTTCTTATGGGAAGATTCAGTTTCAGTTGGTACAAGGATTGCAGGCAGTTTAGCACCCAGACTGCTCTATGTGGTCTAACATTGTTTTGCTGAGACATGCAAGACCTTCCCTTAAAAAAACGTTGTCTAGATAGGAGCATGTATTGCTCTAAAACCTTTATATGCCTTTCAGAACTGTTGGTGCGCTAACAAAAAGGCAAATGGTCCCTCTCCTCTTCAGTCTGGTATGTAGTGCCTCTGTCCACTTTAAATGAGCTGTAGCATAGAGATGACAGTGGTGCTTGTAGATCATGTTCAGATGTTACTTTTTCTTTGCATGATTTGTGGATGGCACGTATTTACACACGGTGATTTCAATGACAGAATCACACAAATTTTTAATGGACTGCTACCTGAGGGGCTAAAGATCATGGATATCCAGTAATTATTTTTGGCCTTGTCCTTTGAACACAAAGATTTCTGTAGATTCTAAAAATTTATTGATGATTTTATGTACTGATATATTGAAAGCCTTCACAATTTTACATTGAGGAACACTGGAACACTGAAATTCTACAGTTTATAAGGTTAGGCTTCCATTTCTTTTTTAATTCCTAGTCAGTTAGCACCGCTTACTTTTCCAGCCTTTTGTTAAACTGCTTCTGCTTTGTTGAGGTGTGTTACTGCTATTAAATTCAAAATGAACTGATATATTTTGTGAAATAGTAAAAATGTCTCAGTTTAAACATGTTCTATGTTCTGTTCTGTCAGTTCGTGACATTGTATTCTGTTTTTATTTTCATTTTATTTATTTATCTTTTGGAATCAGAGTTTTTCTTTAAGATACTGCAAATTCAAGCACTTTACCACCATTCATCCCAACACATTTATCACACTGTAAGACAAAATGACATCTTTTTTACCTATAAGAAATATAAACTGTAAGTAGAATAACTGGTACTAATTGGCTCTTTCTTTTTTTTCATTGCTCAGATGTGTGCATTTAAATACTGATGACCCACAGTGTCCACATTGTGTCATTAACTGGAGCTCTGTGAATAAGTGAGACTGTAAATGTGTAATTATTCTGTGATAAACGACCATTTTCCTTCTTAGTTCATAATTTTTATTGTGGCTTCATATGTTGATTGGAATTGACATGAGGTTAAAACCATTTATTGAAACTAATCAGGTCAGATTGTCATTATGCATAAGATTGGATTTTTTTAGTTGTTTTGGACACTGTGTCTAAGCGTGTAATCTTCATCCTCGGGTCCTGTGAACCTCTGCTGGGATGACAGACACATGCCAGAGCTGACACCCAGCACACTGCATTGAGAATGAGACCTCATTGTAGCGGTGCCACCCAAACCAAATCATTAGGCTCCTTGGCACCTGCATTTTCCTCCTACGTAAAGAGCTGTATAAATTAATCACACACACCCTTATGCACTTTGATGCAATTTATAATGCACATTAATGAGGGCTGACAGCTGTAACTAAAAGGCAGAATGATCACTTACAATTCAAATAAAAATCACAGTGCAATAACAAAAGTCATTTGCATGACTTTTTTCCTGTCATGCTCTATTTTCATCTTTATCCAGCTTTGATTCCTGCTGTTTTATCAAGGCCAAATGCATGTGAAAAGACTAAATGATCTGCAAATTGATGCAACACTTTGGCTGTGTCTCACTCCAGAGTATGAGCCCTAATTGTACATTGTGTGAAGGTATGGCACTGGATGATAAAAAGGCTTTTCTCCACACCTCATTTCAATCTCAATGTCTTATCAGTTGCCTTTGTTAACTTGCTGCTTGTTGATGGCCATTCATAAGTTATATAGTTAGCACTTCATTACTAATTACATTTCTTTTGCATATGTTTCTACACAGGGGCAACTTTGCTTTTGTTGTGCTATATTGCACATGCAAAATAAAAGTGGAAATAAATTTACAACCAAACATTGTGCTCACACGAAAACATCACGAGGAAAGCATTTGAGCTGACCTTCAGAGGTGCTAATTAAATTTTGGGCATGTGGTGATGGTATAACTGATTTCATTCTTCATTATGGCCTGTAATGACATTTCTCAGCTGTCACAAGTATTGCAGGCGCCTCGCTTTGGGATGAATTAACTATTATACCATTATAGCAGCATACAGCATAACCATAAAGAGAGAGAGACTGTGTGGAGGAAAGAGTTAAGAATTCAGGCGCCGGAGTAAAATGTTTACTCCCAAAGCACATTTGGCAAAGCTTTCTAGAAATTGATACAATGTGCTTTTTGCCATTCGGCTGCTTATAACAAGAAGACATATATGTCTTCCCCGACTGCAAAGCAAACCCATATGTCTCTTCCCCCAGTAAAAGGTTTTAACAGGATCCTAAAGATTTAATTAAGATGTCAGTATGCGTAGGTCAGCTGCAGTACAGAATCTGGAGTGGAAGATATACCACCAACAGTACAAAGAGCCCAGCTGGGTCTGTGAGGACATGCAGAGAAGAGAGATCTCCCCGGCTCAGATTTACATGCAGAGCTTTGTTGTAAAAGCAATGACATTTTAAATACTCGTTCATTTGCTAGAAGTATAGCAAAGCTTCCATCGGTTTTGGACTGGAGGAAAAGAGAAAAAGCTAGAGTCATCACACATCAGCTGGTTTTTAGTGTCAACAGCTGTACTGTCTCATACAGTATCAAATAAGTAAGTATCAAGTCAGCAGTGTGTGCTGTACTAGTGAAGTTAGAGTGAAGAAGAATAACTGCCCAATACAATAGTGCAAAAACAGATTAACAGATTACTATTTTTATATAGCTTATAATATGTACTAACATAGTACATAATGAGCACTACTATATGTAAACAATTTAACATTTAATCATCAACTAGCTAGAGTGCAGCACACACTAATTTTACACGATAAATATAAATATTAGATCAAATGCTTTCCTTTGATTTAGTATAAGATTGATAATACTGTAGGTGGTCTACACCAAAAAGTAAAAGTATTTTCTGACCCTAAAATACCTATTAAATGAAATTAAAATAAACCTAAAAATATATAGATTTAACAACAGAAATTGCTTGTTTTCTCATGTTGTCACTTCTGAGAGCCTTTGTACAACAGATAAGATCTGAAGAGCCCCTCATCTACTGAAAGAGTGGAGGATAAGTAGATGGGATGTAGGCTGAGAAAAGAGAAGGCTGACTGACAAAGTTAAATGTTTCATTCCCTGGGGGTCGGATGTAGTCTTGTTATTTCTATTTCCCGCCACCTCTGTATCCATCTGACTGTTGGTCTCGCTCTTTTTTGATTACACAGACGATCTGATCCCACAATGTGCAGTGAAAAGTGGTCTGCCTGAGTTCTGTCAGACAGGCAGGATTTCAGTAAAAAGGACTCATCCATTAGATCTCGTGGTAGTGAAGAAAAAAGAAAAGCAAACATCGCAATTGAAACACCCTGATTTAGCTGAAAATTGCACAGCTGGTAAAGGACATTCTTGCAAATTAAAGTTTTTCTTTCTCTGTTTTGAAAAAGGAAATAACATCTTCTGGCTTTGAACATCAGACGATGCAAGTAACCTAGTATGCAGTTATCAGCTATTTCTCCTAAACAATTGAAGTACATAGTTTTCTTGTCACTGTGTGTATTTTTGCATGTGCTTTGTGGTTATTATGAGCTTGGTTGCTTTCAGGTTTCTATGAAACAATAACTGCATCTTGACAGAGCACAGAAAAAAGACATAAACCATCCAAACAAAAAGAGCTTTAGATGTCCTTCAAGAATCCTGGAGAGCTATACCTGAAGACTACAATAATGCTTGCATAAGAGAATTCAGGGTGTGTTGAAGAAATAAGGTGGTCATAACAAGTTTGTCTTGACTTTCAAGTTTATTAGAATTGTTTAAACTCAGTTTTTTCCTTTTATACTTTGTTTCCATGTTGTTTGGGCATTTTTTTTTAATATATTGCTGTGCCCATTTCTCATTTTCACAGCATAATTTAAAGATATGAGGGGTGGCTCTTGGATATTGATGGATATCTAAAAGTAGTGACTTAAATATGAGATCTACTGGAATTTGGGGGGAGTTTCTTGGTCATGGGGACAGCTTGTCCTTTTTAATACTACTCCACTAGAGGCCAATGAAGTGAACCACCAGTGTCTTTGTTAAATATTCATCTCCTGTCAATAATTAAATGCTCATTATTTGAACCTGAAGAGTGCTGTGATTCTAAATTTAATGTGCTTCTAATGCATGGGGCGATAAGGCATGCCTGGTAGCTATGCTGCATGATGAAAGGTATGCATGTACAGTCATACCCATTCTTTTTCGGCTGAACAGGTAAAAAGAATCCATGTTTCAAATGAAAAATTTACATTCGTTGTCCAGATTTTTTGAAGAACATCTAAGGTTTTGTATTCTGTGACTGTACAAGATTTTGAACAAATGTCAGAGAAAAGAAGCTTGTTATCTCAGACCTTTTAAATTGAATCCTTTCTGAAGGCAAAAAGACTTTTCAGGAGATCTGTTCCTAGAACTGCCACAGCACAATCAACCACCCACACAAGAAATAATGACACATGAGCCAATTTAGGTGATAAGAAACAGGCAGAGCATAAATACACAAATACACAATAAATATGCAAACAGCGAGATCTGTTACCCAAGGGCAAGGGGCTCACATGATAATACAAGTATTGTCCTGCAGCTATGTAGCACACTCACAACCAGTAGTGGTATCAATTAACTCTAGCAGGAAACCAGTGCATTTTCAGTCTTTTTGCCTCTTTCCTAAAACTTTAAAGGATTTTTAAATACATAATAACTTCCTTCTTTGATGTGAGGCATTTCTCATTGTTTGTTGTTATTATGATCTGCACTGTGAACAACTGAGAATTACCATAGCTGTTTTTACAAATCTCTCCGAGTGTGTGTGTGCGTGTGCATGCACGTTTCTTTGCATATGGCTCAAGGACCTGTCTGTGGTGTAAACAGAAGGAGGGTAAACACACAGGCAGCTTGTAGTCTCCATTGTTATTATCCTGTTTGTATAATTAGCCTTATAAATTGCTCACATCAAAGGCACTGTCCCTTGAAATACTGCTGGGCTTCTTTTCAAGTAAAAGAGAATAGAGTGGGGAGGGGCAGCTCTGGTCCCTCAACTGAGACATGTTTAAGGCATAACGGGAAACGTAACCTAGTGCAGCGATGTCCGGTGGCACTTTTAAAAAAATATTCTGTTTTTCTAATCATGGTATTTCTGGATCTATTAAACAGTGGAAATATGAAAGCTCCTCCTTCTTTTGATCGACCTCTCCTAGCAACAACCAGCTACCATCAGCAACCAGTTGCCAACCAGTCAGCCAACCGGATGTTGCAAGTGATTTCACTGACTTTTCTAGGCCTGTGTGGCTAGGAGTGTAGAATGTGTAGAGTGTGTAGAATCACTCTAAAATAGGTGGCCCACTGTGAGCAGAGGCATTATTGTGTGGAGAGTTACAAATGAAGGTCATCCCAGACTAGAGTCTAGTTATGTCCCGCCAACACAAGAGTGGAAAATATTTGGTGGCCCCCCACTGATTTTGTTTTGATTGAAGATGCATTCTCCTCAATTGTGACACCATTTTTGTTTGTGTTTTAAAAACTCAGTTGGATGTAGGGGGGACTGTCTTTTCCTCATCACTGTGTGAGAGGATAAAGCATTGAACTCTGTCTCTGATGTTATTAAGATGCTATTATTAAGCTTCAACTGTTTGGATCAAGCTTAGTAATGTCTGTAACCTGTATTCATCTCAGCAACTGTACTGTGCACAAATGATCACTTCACGAGTTGATCATACTTTGTTACATTTTTTTTCAGAATCCCGTCATCACAGACAGGAAGGAACATTTTTCCTGTTCCCTTCTCCGCCGTGTCCACACAGTGGCAAAATAGTTAATATTGCTAAAGTACAGTATGTGCTGATTCTGCTGCACTCTGAGACGCTGGCGTGAACAATGATGGCTTGGCAGCTGGAAGTGATGAGAGACAGAAAGTGTCAGAGGGGGTTTGTGCAAATTTGATTGACAGTACCAAAGCTGCCTCTGCCATCAATTTAATGGGAATTATTATTTAATGCTTATTACTTAAAAGCATATGCAAAATTAAGATTAAGGCACAAAAACACATTTTATATGGTATTTAAAGAATAATATGCATAATATATTGCTTGTTAATATTTATGGCAAAGAAGTTCAAGCATTTCTTGTGTTGAACTAGCCCTGCTGAAAGCGTTGACTCTCATGATTTCAATTAATAACTAACAAAGTAAGAAAAGGAGGAAGAAGCACAAAACTGGAAGCTTTTTACACAGAGGAGAAAAAACTGCCAAGGGGAATTTATCTCAGATTCAGATTCACTTAAGTGTAAGAATAAGAGGCTGGCCTCCTTCAGGGTAAGATTTAAAAAAGGGAAAAAAAAAAAAAAGCACTCCGGAAGAAATATTCATTGCAGATTTCAAAAGAGACATTATCTGTTGAACAAACGTTAAATTATAATCTATTAGAACCTCCCCTACTTAAAAAGAGAAAAGAAAAGAAAATCACAAGTCTAATTCATCTGACAGGTGAATGTACATATGTGCTGCATATGCTTATTCAGGATTTAATCTTAGTTATTTGTAGTAGTAGCTTTGAGAAGTTTTAAGTGCAAGGTTAAAAACGTAGGGTCTAGTGGTACAATGACTGCAACACATGCAGGTGCACAATCTGAATATAGAACATTTGGCCCTCACAAGACTGGTGTGTTAGATAAAAGAGGCATAAAATAAAATGAAAGGAAGTGAGCTTTCCTTTTAAATATTTTGGAAAATGTGCATTCAGTGCATAAAGAGAGAGGATATCTTCTCCTTAACATGGGTAAAAAGCATTTGACCACTTACAATGAGTCATGATTGTTTTCTTTATCAATTATTTAATTACAAAAGTAGTAGTACTAATAGGAGCAATGGTGCCCAAGATTAGCATCCAGTTGTAGTTTTAGTGACAGTTATGGGGCAAATACAGAAAATCAGTTTAGTCAAATATAAACATCTAGTTTTAGCCAGGTCAGCGGGTCTTAAATGTGTCTATGGTCCCTGAAGTGCACATTCAGGACTTGGCACATTCTAAAAAAAATAAGCAGGAGACAATAAAATCATCCCACCTAGTAGCTTGTAAATATTTTGTTGTTTCATTATATCTTTGTTCTATTATTGCAGAGATAAATATCCAACTATAAAGTGTGATTGACACTTAGATAAGGATTTGATGGCCTGTCATCACTCAGACTGAAACCCTGTGTTAATATAATTAAATTATAAATGGGAGCATGAATATTATATCGAGATGGGAGAGCTGTCAGGGAATTCAGCATTGCTTTCCAACATTAACAATTCGACCATTTTAGTCATCTCTGTCGGTGAAACACACTACTAAAACACAATACAAGAGAGTTCTAGCTTAATTCACTGATGTGAATGTGAATTGATCCCCGAGTCCTAATGTAGTCTCATTTACAGGATGGAGGTCACTGTGATTGCAACAGGGACCAAAGAGAAAACCAGTTTAGAAGAGGACAAGGACTGAGGTTATAAAATCTGCTTAGCTTATTTTCTGGCAACCCCCTGAGGGAGAGAGACCATGAACTGACAGCCTCTATGTAATTCCTGACAGAGGAAAACTTTGTATACAGACAGTCTCAGCAACATGTTATTAAAAAGATGAGCATGGCTGTGGAAAATAAATAAATAAAGAAAAAAATACTGATTAAATTTTAAGCAGCCGGCGGGCCGATAGTTTGCCCGAGGCATATTTGTCAGTTTCAAAGGGTGTTTTTATTAATTTTGTATTTTGCATTTTGTTAGTGGAAAGAGCTTACTCCACCGGGAGCGCCACAAGCTATAGCCAGCAGAGCCTATAGCAGGGAGAAAGGAGACGCAGAGCATGCCAAGCAGATCCTGCACACTTAAAGAAAGAAATCAGCTCTAGATCACCAGCATAACACACAGACCCCCTACCCTACACTCAAAACACACCCAAAAACACGCAGACATAGAAGTAGTAATAAAATGAGCTAAGTACACGCATACAAATCTTTACCTAAAATTTACTTTTTATTTACATAACAAGTTTATTTTGCCAGTTAGCTGCTGGCATCGGAGTCAGATTGTTTCCTCTACATCTTCTTGTCCTTGTTCACCTCCTTTGAACTTTGAGCAATGTACTGCAAATTGCAGTGCTGCCCCTTAAGTCCCTAGCCATTCACATAACTCATCAACTCACAAGGATGCTGACTTTTTGCCTGGGAACACAGGTTGTGGTCTTTTCAATGCTGAGTTAGCGTTACCACCCATAACCTTTCAGGTATTCTAGGGAGAAATTTGATTTAAGTCTTTAACCTATTGTCAGCACAGATTGTCTTCTTGCTTTCTTAATTGTAGGCAATAAGAAAAATGTGTGAGAATACTTTGTTCAGTGTTCCTCATATTCCCTTCAAATCCATTAAATTGAATTCACTTTTATTTATATAGCACATATACACATTGTCTTCAAATCAGAAGACATTTCTGCTTTAATATAATAGATACAGTTAACTATAATGGCAGTACATCCATGCCGGTTTTCACACAAGTAGAACACTTATGAATGTTAAATATTTTGCCAAACTTTCAGACATGAGTACACTCTGAACAGACAGATTTTCTGCCTTCTATCAGCTCAGTTTAAACCCAGTGCTCAGATGCACTCAACTAAAATTAACATTCACAACCAACAACGTCTGAAAGCTATACTTCTTTTGGCTTTGGCAAAACATGACCTGGAGTTGAGTGGCAAAACATAGTAATGATCAACGTCATTATTCATTTCTTTTCTCTTTTTGTGTTTCTTTTGTTTGTTGTTCCATCAATCTTTACATTTTGCTCAGCTGTCTACGAGGTGAGGTAACGTGGGGCAAATTCCCTGGATCATCATTCAACTGTGCGTGCGATCAAGAAGCCAGGTGGGCTATATAATCCCTCCAGGGTGTTCTGGTTCCACCCTGAGGTCTCCTCACAGTTTGGATGTGCCTGGAATATTTCCAGTATGATTTTATTGTGATTTACGTTGTCACTGATACACATTTGTAAAGTTTTATGTTAGCTTAAGACCTTTTCCTTGATATTCACTGTTATATACGATACAAATAAATGGTAAAACCACGTATAGGTTACAAAGAAATTATGAAAGACAGCAATTAAATATATGCCAATAAAATAAGAAAAATGAAAATATAGCTACAGTTTGATACCACATGTAATCTGTCAGAAACAATCACTGCTTTGCCTCAGTTCTTGTGGAAAACAGTTAACACGAAAAGACTAATAGGGAAAAAAACCCTCAATAAGAGAAAGTTGGATTTTCACAAACTGCACGCAGACAGTATCAAACAGCATCGAACACTGAGCAGCAAAGACTGCCCTCGGGCTATAATTTGCAGAAGTTTTACCTGCTGCTGGCTCAGAGTGAACACAAGTGTGAAGACAAAGCTTAGCCAGTGTGTGTATATATTTTTGTGTGCGCAACTCACAACACACACGGTTTCATAGAAAATTGCCGGCATTTGGGTCAGGTAAGCCTCCCAAACCCACAGACAGCTTTAATCATTGTATAAAAGGAATAGCCGTTGAGGCATTTGATGACTATTAGTGATGTATGTTGCATCTTCAAAATCAGCTTTCATTCCAAAATACTCATAAAGCATTTGTGTCAAATCAATCAGGCAGAGCAGTTTGAAGTAGATACTTTGTTGTGTAAAGGTGAAGAAGTTAATTAGGTGATGGGAAGATGACTGATGCTATCTATATACAGCACATACGACAGGGACAGAAGCCAAGTGGGCTGCTAATCATGCCCTCCACCCCCTTACTCCTGCATTCATCTCCAAGCACACGCTTTTGAAGTCAAGACTGTCAGGAGTTCTGTGACATGCACTCAGTTTTATTGGATTTCACAGAGAAAGTATGCTTTGTTTATTATGCTTGATTTTGAATAAATCTCAAATAAATCCCCAAAATACATTTAAGTTAAGTGTTCAAAGGAGCTTACTCTAAATAGGACAAAGATAGAGGCTTCCGTGCATTTCTTTCCATGCTTCTGGGGTAAATTAATGCATGTTTTGTTTAGTAGCATAGTTTAAATGATATAAGTTAACGTGAGCAACATAAATGTATCAATAGGGATTGATCACTGAGTAAAATAATGGCTTTTTCACAAAGCTGAAATAATTAAGGGATCACATACTAAGATTTTAACAGCTGGCTGCATTAACCACATACAGTTCAGGTCCCTAAGTAAAGCTAATTGTTTCACTGCAGGTTTTGCTTGCCTAAGTAATAAATTAAACGACGTTCAATTATTATTGAACGTCATTTTAAAAAGCTAAAGAGTTTAGGTTAGACACCAGTCATCCAACCTGTAGACTTGGCATTAATGTGGTCACCTGCCAACACTGAGTAGCATGGTTGCTGTTAACCCAAAAAAACATTTTTTTAGTGCTGCTTTTCATATTTATTATCATTATATAGTCCTTCAGTATTTGATTTTTGTTTAATTTCTAGTATCTTTTTCAATATTTTGTTTCCAGTAGCTATAACTAAACCCTCATTGTTTGCCTTTGAAAATAATTACGTTGCAATGCCTCACAAAGCGATAGATGGCTGCTTGTAGAAATTAGTTAATTGATCACAGGCTGTGATCCAAATCAAAATCATAGCAAGCGATTAGAATCAAATCGCAAAAAAGATACAAATTAATGCAGAGGGTATTAATGAATTATTAATGACAAAGGAATTGTAGGCCTGACACGTTGTGTGTTGTTAATAGATGGATGTGCAGAGAAATGAGGTGACTTCAAGCGTAAGTGATAATCTTCTGTAACTGCTGGCTTCTGAACAGAATGAAGCAGATGCATAATGAGATGAAGGATACCCTTTTTCACAGTATGATGTTACTTTGAGAATTAACTTTATTTTTTACATGCAGTTTAAAAAAAGAAACAAACAATAAAACAACCAGAACCTCACATGCATGAGCAGTTTATAGTAAGTTTAATTAATGTGTAAACCCCCTAAAACTATTCACTCATTTTGATTAACCTATCTTCCAGTTTCTCTGCAAAAATTTGAACACTCATCATTGATTGGCTTTGTTTTTCCGTTGTGGGCTATTGACTCTAGAAGCAAAGTTGTTGGGGAAAAAAAGACCACGCTGACCTTTTATTTGGTGTTTGCTCATGCCTTCAGGATCCCTGGTGAGAATAAAGCAAATTTTGAGCATGTAATAAAGAGGTACAAGACCTTGTTTCTCTCCCATGTTTCCCAAAGCCCTTTCACTGTCTGTCGAGCTCCCCTGCCACCATTCGTTCTTAAACATATAAAAATAAATAAAAATCCACAGATAAAGTGCAAGGGTTCAGAAGGAAATACATGAGCTTGATAGCAGCTTGCAGTGCTGCTAGTGGCTTAACTGAGCAATTTATTTGAAATAATAGGTTTCCATTTTTTTGTTTAGACAACAGTAAGCTACAGAGAGGAATCACAGAAAAGAAAAAGGCTGATGGTGCAACACTATCCAATCTAATATGATACACTACATGTTTTTCACGTTCATCACTTGATAAGCATTAAAATCACAAATGTTCTTTCTATTTCCGAGCCAAGGCTTATTTCAATTTTGCTCTTTTTCTTTCTTCTTGTCTCCTCTTTGGTAGATGGTGGAATTCTTTACTTAATTCCATTAACTTTGTATTGCTCCTCAATCTTTGGTGCCATGGCCATCAGTGCTGTTCCTTGGCTGTCTTTTAGCAGTTCTGCTTCAGTGGTCTTGGATAGAACATGACAGTTACATTAATGTCTCCATGTAAATTGCTGTCTACATGGAGGAAACAAGGATAAAAAAAAAGAAAAAAAGAAGAAAGCACGGAACATTCATCGCCCCATGACAGGAGGAATTACAACAAAATTCATTGTGTAAAGCCCCAGATGGCCAAGTCTATTATAGTGCAGCATTTTCACTGAGAAGCCAACCGGAAGGTGCAGTATACAGTGAAAAAGCAATAACAAAAACCCCACAGTGCTTTATGCTTTTATTATGTAAGACGATAGAGGGAAACAGGAGTCAAGGTGCTTATCACAGAAGTTTTTTTGTTATATGGTATATTATAAGCTATATGGCAATCTTTTGGTATTAGCATGTATAAAGGTCATCAAATAAAAATGTAAAAAGTAAAAAAGAGATGGCAGAAACACCCTTCAACCTTGTACTGCTGTTGTATAGTTTGTCCACCTGAGGGCACTAATGACTTCCTCGTCGACAACACCAACCCGCTGATTCGAGCAGAGTCGAGTTAGCAAATGTTAGGGAAACCTGTTTATGTTTCGTGTGTCTGAAAGAAAAATAAACATACAGATGCATTTTTAAGCATTAAATAAATCAGTTGTAAAACTCTTATATTGGTCAGGGTCTAGACGAAGACCTTGTCGATTGTATTACTTGGATTAGAAAATGATACTCTGATAGTCATTAGTTGATGTGTTCATTTTGAAATACCTTGATTGTATCACTTTGATATTTTAAAGTGGACATGAAACACTATATGTATTGAGGCTAATTTATATCATGAAGCTCCACTTTAAAAAAAAACTGTCACAGATTGAACATTATGAAATTATGAAAAAGATGTTTAAAGTTTTCAGAGCATGTTTAGTGCCATCTTGTGCCAGGAAAGAATGTGATGTCACGGGGGTGGTTACAGCCGGGGGCAGTAACAGTGATCCCCTTAGGTTTTCTTTCCCAGTGTCAGTCAACCAGCAAACCCAGCGATGTCACGTTTTTTACTAGCACAAGATGGTGCTGAACGTGCTCTAAAAACGTGATAAAGCTGTGCAGACAGTATTAAACATCAGGGTGTAAATTAGCCTTAACACATGTACACATGTGGTGTTTCGTGTCCACTTTAGGTTGTGCTTGTATTTGTTGTTAACTTTTGTTTTTATTGGCTGGTTATTGTATGAAATAAATGGAGCAGTTACTGCTTTTTTTCATGGTTGCAATGTTGACCTTACTCCCATTGAATTGCTACATACATCGTTAAGACATTAAACATTTTTCAACTGGAAATGTCCTAATTTCGAAATTGCAAAAGAAAGTACACGTTCATTTGTTTCCAAATACATTTTCAGGACTATTTCATATTTTGCCAAGAAACCAGGCTGGATAGTTCATGGTCTATATGTTCATAGTTGCTTGTTATTGCTTTTAATAGACACCTAAATGAGGTAGTCAGATGAAGCGCGCCTTGTAGAATCTTAATATGTGAACAAATATGGATAACCTATTCTGTATATGTGATGAAGCCAGTAAAAAATTAATATGTGGGTAGCTTACCATAGCTCCACTAAGGCTGGTTAACGCAGGAATTTGTTGTACAGTGGAGATTTTCAAAACAGGAAGAAGAGACCACCTTGTAGTTTTGACTGATTTAAGTTTGACCATTGGTTGTATTTAATATTCAAGGAGACAGACTAAAATAGAAAAACAAATATGCTAAAAATTTTCAGTGTCCTCTGCCAATCAATAAAAAAGGCCACTATATTTATCCAGTCACCCACCCATAAGTCACAGATATAATTTTTATGTGCTTTCACTTGAGCCATACAGTAAGTTTTGTTTTAATGCAGTATATAACAATATAAACAGCATATATTATTTGGGATAAAAAAGGAAAATGACACGACTACTTCTACTACATCAGTTATTTATGTCAGCACAACACTTCTAAAAGTCAGTGCAATAAGCTACATGAAAAAGCTTTGTTTAATAACTGTAAAAAAGAAACATCTATGCAAACAAGCTGTAAATTTTTTTTTCAAACAACTTTACCTTTTAAAATCATACATGCTGCATAGAACTTGTAGATGGCCATATATTATTTGTATCTCATTGTAAATACTCTTTCTCTATATATATCCACACAAATATGATCTGTGACAGAAAGGCTTGTACAAACTACATAGTGTTCCTGTGATTTACACCATCTAGACAAAGTAAAACAACTCTGTGTGTGTGATCTTATACAGAGAGACACTAAGGACCATGGGCTTTTCTGAAGTGAGGTGGGCATTCTAAGCTTGAAAGTACATCTAACACAAAAGTTGTGCTGTTGAGACGACAACACCATGTCCTGAAGACATAACAGAGATGAGTGTCTCTGCCTTGCCTCTGTTGTACTGGCATTTTTTCGGGCATTTCTGGCTTCACACTAAGCCTTTCTGTCATCTTAAAAAAAAAAAAGAGTTCAGGGAAGAAGAGTCTGCTTTTTTTTTTTTTAAACTATGTCAAATCTAAGTAGCAAACAGTGCAATTTTCTGTAGTTTGGGTATTTTATAAGAATAGGACAGTTAATTTTTTCATCTTTATTTATGTCTTGACTCATAAAAAATGTGCAAAGCTATAATATATAAAACTAACTTGATGTGGTAGTTTTAATTTTCGCAGATTGTTGTTTAAGTGTTTAACCAAATGATTTGGTTTTGTTGTCCTCGGTTTGAAATATAACATGTTCAGTGCCGTGAACGTGAGAGGTGACAAGAATAAGAGATATTTCTATTATTATGCAATTGCTACGGCTTTCCTACAGGGACCTTAACAATATTCCTTTTACACTGTGCTATCCATCATCATAATGAATGGCAGTAACTTATCCCGGGACATAAATCTGGCAAGCTCCAACAACACTGTGACACAGCATTTAATTACAACGCATGTCTAATTGAAAGACCCCCGGAAAATAGTGGGATGTCTCTTTGGCTAAAAAAAAACTTAATTAATTATGAGGCACCTCCCTCCCTCTTTATTCTGAGTCACTGGCATCCCTGCCTCAGTGAGCTGATGACATTTTCAGCCTCCCTTTCATCCTTCAGAGAAATGAATGGCGTGGCAAGAGCGTTATCAAATGAGCTGTAGAGCCAACCAGTGAATATGTCATTGAGTGTGACATATTCCCTGAGTGTGACTGCTCCCTGAGTGAATTGTGATTTATCTGTATGGCTCTCTCGTCATGTTAACTGACTTGAGACCCAGCACCCCTCGCCCCACCCTGTAGTTGACAGCCTCAGTAGATCATTTGGGGGATCTCTAGGTGAGGTGCTGGCTAATGTAGTCAGGGATCCTCCTCAATAACAATTCCCTTGTATCTGACCCCATGTGCCCCCCTCTACATGGGACTGTTTGCATTCACTTCTTCACAACCCCAATCAGTAGCACCTGAATTCTTACTTGCACAACTAATGTCTGCATTGGTATGCTTTCGTTAGGGGTGGAGATTATCAGCTTCAATATAACACAACAATCTGCATATCAGGGTTTTTTTTGTTTTTTTTTTGTTTGTCGCATTATTGTAAATGAAGATATTGCTTGATGGGGATTCAGAATTATTACTTAACGCCTCTTTTTATTGGTAATGTGAATTCAAACTTAAGAAAACAGGAATGCAGGGTAATGACAGAAAGAAGAGCCGGGCTGTGGGACGTGATGGAAATATCAAAGCTTTGCAGTCACAAGTTTTAAATATTCTTGGAAGCTACGTTGAAATCTTGACCATACTTGTGCTGCACTAATGCTGAATCCAAGCTGTGCATAATTTGGAATTCACTGCATGTCCCGCAGCAACTTAAAAAACGAGCTTTTCTTCAAATGTTGCTTTTTTTTATTAACTGAAAAATAATAGTAAATAAACAGTAAGTCATGATGTAGTTTTGTCAGCTTTATCACAGACTCTTGGAACCATGTGGTAAAAATTCAACTTTGCAGCTGATTAAAGATCTGGGGGTGCTTGATGCCTGCAAACCAAGAGGAGGCTACAGCAGAGCAATTTTTAGCTTGTATTTTTGCATCTGTCCGAAGCACTGTAGAGATGGGGCAATTAAGGTGAATTATTAAAGTCAAGTCGTGCTTTTACTGACCAAGAAAACTTTCAAAGTGTGCGACTTATTATTGTACGATCTACTGTACAATATAAAGCGCCTTGAGGCAACTGTTGTTGTGATTTGGCGCTATATAAATAAAATAGAATTGAATTGAATTCTGGCCAAAAAAGACAAAGCAAAACTGCTGTATGAGTGACGCTGCATCAGTTTAGATGAAAAAAAGCTACCATGTTGTTGAACACCAAAGTCTAAAAATCATTTTACAGCAGATCTCTCAAAATCTCTACTCACTGCACCTTTCCTTTTTTTCTGACTGTTTTGCAGGACACTTTGTCTGAATGTCAGAGGACACTGGTTAGAGGGAGAATTATAAAACAAATAAAAAGCGGAGATGACACAAAGTCTTGAATGACTTCCTTTAACATTTCATGAAAAAAAGTTTTAAATTCAAGTAAAACTTCTGATCTTAATGCAATTGTAAACACCCCAGTAAGTGTTGTTGCATAAATAACATCTTTTTTCTACAAGAAAACCAGAAATTATAAAAACCTCCAAAAATATTCAGTTACTATCCATCATACTTACTTAAATGATATAGTCCTAATTTATTAATAAGCTTCAAAATATTTTACCAAATAGTTCCACCCTTCTCCTGACATTATCCAGAAGAAAGCTTTTGTCAAAAGCAATGTAACTTTTACAATTTTTGAGAAACTTTAAAAAAAAAAATTGGAAAGAATATAGTTGTTTACAAAGTAAGGCAAGGTCCTGATGTTTTTGTGGGGGAAAAAAGACTTTAAACTTGTGTATCTCAATGCAATTTATGTGAGTAAGCAATATTATTCATCACTCTTCCAGTACCTCTGTTTGGCAAAAACAGCAGTTACAGGGTTTGTGGGGTAACACAGGACAAGCGACGGGACTGTGGAAAACTGTCTCGACTGAAAAGAAAAATGTGTTCAAGCTTCTCAAATAATCCTTTTACCAGCTTCATACATTTGTGTCATCTACACTCACGCCCATCCCATGCCCCACCTGAGCTTGATTAATGAAAGTGTGAACCTGAGGTGCAGTGTTGAAAGGCTGCCAGCAGACACTCACTTCCAAATCAAAAGCTTCACTGTAGAATCAAAAGAGTTCAGTCTTTCCCTGCATAAACATGAGAGCAATGGAGGTGGTGGGCTGCAACTGGATGTGAGCCAATTCTGACACCCCCAAAAGGTTCCTGCACACTTAGCTGCATGCGCCGTCAAATTCAAGTGTCATTTTAAGCCAAGTAAAATAACTTGCGTGTACTTAACCCTCACATTGAGCTACATTTATTTATTTCGTTTATTTGTTTATCTTTAAATAGGGAGATCAGATCTCACAAGAGACAATAATATTACTGTTTTCTCTAAACAATACTTTCATCTTGTTGAATGACATGGTAATTTTTGGAGGATGGCTAAAGACAGAAAATATATTTTCTTTTGTAGTAAGGAACTAAGGAGCAGGTGAGTCAGTGTGAAGATGAAATCTCAGTGGGAGTATAGGAATTTAATGGCTTATCACAAATTTGACATCTGCATATTCAAGATGTGGAAAACATTGCATAGTTACAAGTGACAAGCAGTGACAAGATTAGTATGATTATTAAAATGCTTCAAATTATGTACAGTTTTAGTCTTTTATGGAAGCCCGATACACTTCAGTCCTGTTAACAACCTACAGAAGAACAATTTCTCGCTTTATTGCATAGCTTCATTGTCAGTCAGTGGCATGACTGCATACTTTGTGTTCCCCTGTCCTTATCTTTCTTGCTGTAAACCTTTTTTTTTGCATCGGATAAAAACAAAAGGTGAAGCGCACACATCTATCTTATCTCACGAGAGTAATGGCCATCATGTGAACATGTGCTGATGTTCACTGTAGTATACAGACTTTCGTATTAGCGCCTGCTCTGTCTCTGGTAACTGTCATGCAAAGAGACAGGTCATTTACATTTTTGATAAAATGATCCTGCATTTTTTATTTGTCTTTGAAATTAAAGACTCCTTTAATCATTGTGGATGGAAGGGGGACTTAGCCGACGTAGTCATGTGTTTCTGATGGCATTAGAACTGATGTGGCGTGGCATGATGGATATTTAATAGTTGCGCTGTCCCTCTGTATCATGTCAGGAGTCTAACACACACAGATGCTTTGGAGCTCTCCAGCCCATACAGAATTGCTTTAATTATTAGGCCTATCATCTTGGCTTTCAGATGAGAGGAAGGTTGAGGAGAGCCAAGCAGAGGAGATGGGCAAAACAAGGCCGTGCGAGACAAGTCAAAGGTTGTTGTCAAAGGTTCTAAATGAGTTTATCAGACGTTTGTGCGTGGTGATATGGTATCAAACTGACATGCCATATCCTGTTTGTCTCCAGTACTTTCTTCTCCACAGGCCTCATAGTGGGGCCTAATTGCTGTGTGTATCTACAGAGGGCTGCTGAGAGCCCACGGCAGCTCTGTAGTGCCCCAGGCAGTGTGCTGATCAGACCTCTGCCTCGGCTGCGCTAAACTGTCATCTTCTACAGCTATGTGTTTTTATATTGCAGCATAAAACTGATTTTACTTGATTAAAACGATCAAATGCTGGCCGTGCCAATACGAGTGACTCAAAAGAAGCCTCACAATTGCGTCACCACTAACCCAGAAACATTCATCAGAGCACAGGCGCTGGCAAGTCTGTTCTTGATAATCCAGAGCTATAATGAAGGAACATAAAAACGGCCATACAAATTTTCCAAGAATTCTTTTTATGGAAATAAAGAGGACAGATGAGAGCAGAGGCCAGAGAGTGATTATGTGAGGGAGAACAGCCACTCTTTCATTGGCACCTCCAGCATGCGGGCCATCTGCATAGAGGGCCTGGAAATGAGGATGACAATGCTAATCACTGCCATGGAGGCCTGACTGGTGTGGATGAATGGCCATCCCAGGCTCTAAACACACTGAGTAGCGCTCATCACACAATGTTTTTGTCTGGGCATGCCAGGTCCACAAGCCTCCACCAGCCCCGCCCTTTTCCTGTACACACTCCATCAGTCAGTGGCAACATGTGTATGGCTTCCTGTCAATTCAGGAAGTCTTGGTTCATGTCCCAGCCACATTAATGGACTAGGCAGAAGATACTTAGTAATTTCCTATTTCCCTATTGAAGCAATTGTTGTTGGCTATTCTCATTCATACCATTCAAAAAAACCCTACTTATCTGTTTCTTGTTTCTTTTTTTTCTTATTTTCAATCCTTCATTCTAGAAATCCTGCATTTACCCCATTTAACGACTTTTCGTCAGGCCAGTGACTTGAACAAGAGGAAACTTTAGGGTTGTTAGGAATGTTTGCTCTGAAGTTGAGTCTCTTACATTGGTCATATAAGGGGGCCCGAGGTCAAATCAGAAAATCAAAGCTACTGAAATTGTCTAGAGAATAAAATCAATTTGTGTAGCATGTATTTTCATGACATGTCCCTCAATAGGGTAAATCCAAGAAATAAGGGTTTGATTTAGAGAAAACATTTGTTGAGTTTCTTCAGTTGAGGAAAATGGGAAGAATACATTAGAATACAAATGAAATCACAGATTTACATTTGCAAATAAAACACTGTCTACCCAAAGACCAGACTGGCTTTTGGCACATGGGGCGTTTAGCCAGGGAGAGAAGGCCCATAGTCTAAACTTTTCATCCTGATGGCTTCCAGCTGTAGTTGGGGGATATTGTCAGCATCTCGGGGCTTGCTTTTGGGGGTGTCCCCATAAATGAATGTGAAGTGGACCAGCTGCCTGGCAGTCAGAATGTCTATCGCCTCAACTCAGGGTAACCAGTAAAACCAATGCTTTTACAACAGAAGGGCCCTCTGACATAAGCTCTCAGCCTTCTGTTTGGCTGTATTAATTTTAAATGTAACATCATATAACAAAGCTTAATTGACATTAACAATCTGTTGTGAGAATCCATACCATAACTCATCAAAAATAAAAGTTCTGTGTTGTGAAACATGCAGTGAAATTTCAGTATGAATACTTTGGGAGTGTTTGTGTTGAAATGAATAGTGAAATTATATATATGTTGGGCATAAAGAGCTTAGAAATGACCATGCTTGGCATTATTTTACTTGAGAAAAAAAAGAGTAATTAATCTACCAATGTATTCATCTTCCATGAATTTAGCTTGAGAAATCCCAAATCTTCTCTGGTGAGTGCTCTGAAACTGAAAATATGAATATCATAGCAACAGTTCAGATGGTTTTCAAATGACTTTGAAACTTTGTCTCATGTTTAGTTCAGTGCACATATGGACTCTATACACTGTTAGTATTCGTAACGTGGGAATTTAACAGCTCAAATTTTTTATTTGACATATGTTGTTGTGAGTTTGTGTTGATGTAAGTATAACGTCTATAAATATTAATTTGTTTTTCTGTTAGTTAAACTGAGAAATGAAAAGCTTGTGACTAAGTGACGGAGAAGTGGAGAGGTTTTTGAGATTAATTGTTTTTTAATGATTTATTAATCGCTATTTATTCTAAGGCCTGAATGCTCATTCAGTTGTCTGATTTTTGATGCAGCAGTTGTTTGATTCAGGGTGATTTCTCCTATGCGAGACAATAAAGTTATGTTATAATACCTGAGGCACTGTGAAAGCCCTGTGACAGATGGGCGACCTGTCCCAGGTGTATCCTGTCTCTTGCCCTATGAGAGCTGTGATAGCCTCTTGTCCCCCACGGGACTCTGAATTGTAGGTGTGGATAAGTGGATGGATGGATGGATGGATGAGATATTCTGAGAGGTAGGCAGATGAATCTCAGTATTTCATCATGTTTGTGAGGGACTTATATCAGCAGTTTAGAAAGATTATGTATGTAACCACATTTTTAAATGTTTAGTACTCTCTGCCATTGTCAAAAACAAATGAACAAAAACCCCAAAATAAAATAATTTTCTTACATTTCAAGTTAAAAGAACAGCACCCGTAAGAGCTTATCAACAGCATTGCAGCAATTTAATGGTCATAGTTCCAGCAACCTATGCCCTTGTTGATAACATTTACTGATTTTTCTTTTGTGTCACATCAGTTTTACATTGACTAAATGTTTAAAGGTAGATTGAGTTCAGTTGAAGGAAACCTATGCAAAGGTTTAAAAAAACTGAGTGAAGATTCGTTTGATTTCATGCTGCATCGGGGGGGAATACTTCCAAAAACAACCAACAAAAGCAAACATTAGCATCAGCCAAGACAATCCAGTGTTATATCCAACCAACATTAATGTTTTGTATCATTCCGTACCATCCCTATACACAATAAATCATATCACACATTATGTAGTTGATAACAGTAATATTAAATAGTAATATTTCTCTGTCAGGGTTAAACTTAAATGTCCTGCTTCATGAGGATATTTTTTTAATTGCATATAAAAAAGATGCCATTAATTTGTCAAATTTTATGAATTAAATTTTTCATTTAAAAGGGTATAATAACAACATTATACCAGTAACAATATATTATAACATTTCACTGCAACCTTTGGTGTCCCTTTCAGGAACTCTAGATAATTTTTCTGTTTATTGATATTCATCACAGTAAAATGAGCCAGCTGTCGTTTTTGAATTTATTTATTTATTTTTTGCTTTTCACTTAAAAGTCAAACTGCAGGTCACTATTATAGGCAAATGGTTCTGAATATTCAATATTTGCAGAATATAAACAGAATTTTTAAATTGTTACCTTTTAAAAATTAACTAGGTTTTACTCGTTGCAGTGGAACAAAGTGCTGCAGTTCAACTTTCCCCCTGCTACTTTATTCTAATGTGCTGCAGCTTTTCAAAATCCAATCCCAAGTAAGAAATAAAAGCCCAGACAACTACATTACTGTCCAGCCTGTCAGCTTTGTTAAATATAAGCTCTATTCTGCCTGCCAGAGCCTAAAAGCTAAGCTGGCAGAGCGCAGGACTGGAAGTGACAAAAGCAGATAGCTGCATCCGTGATTTTAGGAAAGGAGAATGGACATTTAAAAGCATTTTCATACCTTTACAAGGAGTTCATTCTGTTCTCTATGAATCAATAATAAGCAGCATGCAGGAGACTGAAGATACAATTATCCACCCTGAAGTACCTCCCCTGTCTCTACTATGAGAATTAAAATCAACATGCTGTCAGATGCTATGGCACTCATGTTTCTTGTGAGCTCCAGTGAGCGCTCAAGAAACATGCTCTCGTGGGGCAGAGCAAACCAAAAATAGCAAACTAAAAAAGAAATAACACATTTCCTGTTTAAAAATTCCAAACCTAATTTTGAAAGATGGGAAAAAAAGAAATGTATAGCATTACCTCAAGAATAACGAAAAACAAATATAAACACTTTGCTTACGGTAGTTTCACTGTCATAATAATATTCAATTAGACCACGACATGGCAGCACTGACTTGTATACACTGGTATTTCCATCACGCTCCACCATTCAGAATTTTTATTTATCCTGTATAAAGTTCATATACACATAGGTATATCTAAAACTGTTTCTTATGTTGGATCTCAGCAGCTGTTCTTTAGTTGGACGATGCAAACCCCATAGTTCACATGACCATTGAGATATTTATTTATTGAAAAACAGACAATGGAGTTTAACATAGTTCCAGTATGGCGCATGAAACTGATGTGCTGCACACAGCATTTATAGCTGTTGCTAATTTTCAACCCTTCTGTCTTCTATTATTGCTCACATACCCCAACCGGTGGCTGCAGATGACCTCCCCTGCAGATGGCTGCCCCTCCCTGAGCCTGGTTCTGCTGGAGGCTTATTTCTGTTAAAAGGGAGTTTTTCCTTCCCACTGTTGCCAAAGCCCTTGCTCATAGGGGGCCATATGATTATTGGGATTTGCTCTGTTGTCTTCTTATTATTGTAGGGCCTTTACCTTACAACATAAAGCGCCTTGCGGCAAGTGTTGTTCTGATTTGGTGCTTTATAAATACAACTAAATTGAATTGAACAAAACATCTATAAATTCAATCACAGCTTGTCTTTAAGTTGTGTTGCACTTTATCAATAGGTTTTGCTGTTTGTTCCTATTCAGTGACTTGCTCAGTCAAATAAAGAATGCAAATAATGTCTAAGCAGAAACGTCCATAGGTGATGAAAGAGTCTGAGCCAGACTGACATGTGAATGTAAGCGTGTGCACAATGATGATGCGAATCCATTGCATGGGATGAACGAATGAACAAAACATAATAGAAGAAAAACATAATGGTAAAATGTATTCATTCATAATAGTAAAAAAAGAGCACCTCAGCTAGCTTTTTTACTGCTGCTGGAGCTGATATTACATGTTGTGTAGCAGTATTTGAAGCTGGGCCAAATTTGAGCAATATGACTAAAACTAAAAACTAAACAGAGGCCATTGATTTTTTTTAATGTGTTTTTTTTTCTGTAATTTGCTATTTATGTAGAGGAAAATTGCTCTTACATAGTGAAATCTGCTCCACAATATACTCAGTATTAAAGATATATTTTTCTTTTTTTAAATATTTTTTGCCTGAATGTTTTTGCCTTAATGGGAGAAGCTGATAATTAAGAGGATGGGGGAAATATGGGTCAAAGATGAGCACGAGCACCAAAGGTCAAACCAGAGCAGCTGCACTGTTTTTCACTTCATGTCAGGGTATTAAAAAATGAAATGGAGGGCACACTTTTTTAGCTATGGATTGAATTGTGTTGCTTTAAGTGCTTCAGAACACGTTAAGAGAAACTCGGTGTGACAAAATGTGCTACGATGAAACACTGTACTGCAGTGGAGTTGTGTTGCTGTCTTTAAATTGTTGAGCTTTATCATCTTTGAAAGCAACTTAAATGTTATTGTTCTTAATAAGTAATTTGATATAATGAAATAGATGATTTTTTTTTCTCTACTGTGTCTCTGTAGTTCATATAAGAATTAGTTGTTTTGCAGTTATAGAGGCTACATTATACTGCTGTTAGTTTAAGACGAACTCCACACTAAAGCGGTTCATTTCATACCCTGGCACCTTTTATTTTTTTTTGAACATGTTGATCATACATTTATATTTGCTTCATGTGAATTGATTCCAGTACGGCAGCACAAAAAGCCTGAATGGAACGGTCCGGCGACAATATGCTTGAAAGATGAGGAACTCACCCCTTTCCAGCCATTTACTGCAACCCTTTTTCTACAAAGTGCTCCAAACTGAGCCATTACACGATTGAGGTGAAAATATTTGCTTTTATCACCCATCTATTTGAACACTGGTCATATCTCCAGCCAGCGAAACGCTCTGTGTGTAGCAATCACGGTCTTGCTTTGCGTGTCATCATTTCCAAATAATTTACCAGCTGCAATTAGCAGAATCTAGTTGTCATCGCAGTGCTTTATGGAGCCTTTAGGAGAGGAGTTAATGTATCGAAGAGACAAAAAATAAGATTGTACAATACAAATGTACAGGGAGATATAGTCTATATATGCATCAATGATGATTGCACACACCAATTCAAAGTAAAAATGACCTCCGCCTGACAAATTAGAAATAAACCTGTTTGACAGGCCCCGTTTGGTTAGAACAAATGTGAGACATGAAAAATTGTTTGACACACTTTCATAAAAGCAAGTGGCGGCAACCCATCCTTTAGCATGTGGTAATGGCCTCTCGTTGTTAGATTCAATGGAAAAAGCTATTCATACTGTTATGTGATTGAAAAGAAAATTGAATCCTTTTGATGTTATAAATGTGTCTATTACCGCATTTGCACACAAAATTTCTATGGAAATTATAGAGAAAGAAGTGATTCTCTGTAGGAAATGTTTGGGAATGACATATTGAATTCTATTCCTGCCTGAATATCAATATGGTGTTCCAGAACAACTCTAAAACTACATGATTTTTCACTGGGCTGAAAGGCTAAAATTACTATACTATATATGTAAAAAAAAAAAAAAAAAAAGGTTAATGGTTAGATATTTCTTGTGTTCTAATGAACAGCCTCTTCAGTTTATTTCTAAAGTTATGAGAAACTTCCTCTCTCTTTTACATGATGAGGTATATCTGCAGCTACTGTTGGAGTTCAAAAAAGGGTCATAGGTGGTGTGGGTCAATGTGCCATTTAGTGCCTGAAAAATGATTTCACAGAGATGGAGCTGAGGGTGAGCTGTGTTATATTTCACCTTCCTGCACTGATATTTTCTTCTGGGTCAGGAGTCGAGTGGGGCAATTGCATCTAAAATCCCTGTTACTTTCAATTGTTTGATGTAGTCTGCTTCAGCAATAATTAGATTAAATATACTTGCTGCAATTTTAGCTTCAAAATAGCTTTTTAATTATTTTAATTAAACTTTAACTGCTACAGACCTGCACCTTTAATTAACATTCAACTGTTTGATCACTTACTTAAGGCAAAGTTTGTTCCTGTTTTTGGTTCTTTTGACAGTGAAATACATAATGTTGACTTCTTCTGTCATAAAGGTATCAAGCTGTCAATTTCTGTTAAGCATTTGCTGAGTCACATCTCTCATTACTTCAGGAAGTTAGAAGTGTAATAAAATGTAGCTTTATTAGCTAAATTTCTCTGATAGGGCATAACTTTATATATATCGGTCCTGAGACATTCATCAAATGGTGCTCAGTTTTGTCTGAAATGTTGTAAAACAAGTCTTTTTATGCCAATCTGCTGCTGGTACAAAGTTCCTGGGAGCAAGATCCACCTGAAACATTTTAGCAGTGCAGCACTGGTTGTCCATCAGGCATTAGCCTTTGCATGGTAGCAGTTTTTCCCTTTACCAACAGTTCAACATTTATAAGCAGAGCCTTTAAATTAATATAAATACAACCCTTTAGAGTTTGCCACTCTAAGGGAAGTTTAGATAAGAGAGATATTGTACTA
This sequence comes from Copadichromis virginalis, assembly GCF_057382275.1. NCBI lineage: Eukaryota > Metazoa > Chordata > Actinopteri > Cichliformes > Cichlidae > Copadichromis > Copadichromis virginalis. Next base: position 22,066,342 of record NC_140618.1, read on the forward strand.
TCCTGAATAAAAAGGGAGGCTGACATATAATAGAGGATTAAACATTTAAGTGTTTCAAAGTTTTTGAAATGGGGTTTGAGGGCAAAGCCTTAACATTTCCACATTAGCAGTCCATTTCCTTCTGTTTATTTCAAGTCTTTCAGAGTTGATCAGCACTAAAAGTGATTTGCTCAGCTTAACCAGCAGGGAGATTTTCAAGGTAGAAATTAATTCATTCTAAGCAGAGAAGACTGCTCTGTTCTCAGTTGTGTTGGAAAAAAATGATTAATTTTAAAGCTGGAACTTTATTTATTAATATTTTTGCAATGGTCTAAATAGAAATACATTATTTGATTTATTTTATACTTCATAGAGGGTTTTTTCCTCCCTTTGACAGTTCGCCGTTGTGCTATTTAACTGTTGAGGTACCAATTATATTGTATTATGGCCACTACCAATAACCTGCACTATGGGTGGACTAAAAGTCATTTAGCTAAATACATTTATAAACAGTGTAAACATAATAGATGTAATGTTGCAGATCTTTTTTAGATCAGCTACTACAAATAATATAAATAGAATTTCAAAGGATTTGAGTGTTGAGGAGTTAGGTGGGGGAGGGTGAATGACAATGATCCTGTCATTTTTAAATGTAATTATAAGTTTGTCATAGTAGCTTAGTGTAGCATAGTAGACCACATTTTAATCTTGGAGAGTACACTGCCACACATGTGCAGGAGTGCAGACTTAGCTACAAGCGAGCACATCATTAACGTGGAAGCTTCTCACTTCCACGCGAAGACAAAAGGTTTGCCAAAGTAAAGTGTGGGGGTCCGTCACGAAAAACATTCATGTCAATAACCTCAGATGCTTAAATCACCCTTGCCCAGCTGAACATGGGCATTCTAAAGAAGCTAACAAATGTAGAGTGGCTAAAGTTGAAGCTACCTAGTGCTCGGGCACAGCCACAAGCCAGAGGCCTTGGTATGAGCAAAAGATCAAAGAATTTAGCAGGAAGGTATGAAGACTTGTAAAAAAGAGAAAAGGGGCAAGGTCCTGTTTTATAACAAAGAGATTAACATAAGGGAAAATGATTTAAATATCTGACATTAGCTTTGTAATTAAAAATTTGTTTAATAAGACATAATGTTTCAGGTGGAAGTGGGTATACAGCAGCTAATGTTTTTCTATAACTCTCAAATAACAGAAAACTTTATTTTCAGCTACTTCAACGAGTAAATTCTGTAACTGTGGTTTTGGGGAAATTGTAAAGTTTAATAAATTTCTTTATTATGAAAATAATATTTTGCAAATAAGAAAAGTTTATTTCCTTACCTTTTTTTTGTATATGCTGTCAGTTCTTAGACAGTAAATCTGCAGGTTATAGAAAAAAAAGAGCAGGTTGGAATTGGCCAAGAAAATTGTATTTGATGAATCTCTGCAGTTCAGTTAAGAAACTTAAAGAATGCTGACAAAAGACAAATCTTACTGACTAGTGATAAACAGTACCGACCATTGGGATACCTTTATTTTACGTGTAAGGAAGTGAAACAGTAAAATCTTAAAAATACTTTTTAGTTTTAAAAAAGTTTTTTTTTTTTCCTTTTCAGTTTTTAACTCATTTGTTATGGAAATGTTTGACTCTTATGTGTAATGTGTATTCACCCAGCCACCATCAGACTTTAAACTACCATGTAAATTGATATGGCTATTAATTTATTTGAGTGTAAACTTTTGGTATGAATTTCTCATTATATGGAACATAATTCTATTCATTATAATCTTTTTCACTATCAATAACCCTGAGAGAGGCTTCTTTGATAAAGTTCCTGGAGAAACCATTTAGAGTGTTTTAATAGTGAGCCAAGTAATATGTGCTGCATGTGGCAAAACTACTGACAAAACAAGCAGGAAAACTAAAAAGGAATCTGCATTCAAGGTATCACACCTCATAATTTAACCCATCGTTGAACACAAGCTGCTTTCTGATCACTACACCACAACATTATTCAATTGCCTTAATGAGTGCATTTAAAAACTATTCAGCTATGCTCATATTTGATGTTTCAGGCCTGTTGTAAAACATTTTGAAGTCTCAGAAAATGCTTGTAATAGCTTCCTTTCAAAATCGTGATAATGATTATGGATGTATTCAAATGAAATTAAATCTCAAAGACTGTGAGGCAAGTCAGTGTGACTAACTCAAGCGCATCAATCATTTTCCTGAGACTTACAGGAACACTGTCAATTCAGTCTGAGGTACTTTTGATGTCAGACACAAAGGAATAATAATTGCTTTAATTCAAAGGTACACTTTTTACTTAAAATTGTAATCACACTTCAGTATACGATCAAAAAGATTTGTTTGCATTATGCTCTCGAGCGAGCCAATCCCCGAGCTTGTGGACAGATTTTTCCCAGAATGTTTTTTTAATAGAAAAGCAGATGGCAGTTCTTTTTTCAGCGCTCATTACATTAAAAAGATGCATAAAGTTTCCGCCCGGCAGGACATAAAACCAAAGCATCATGATTAGAACTGAATATGCTATGGTGGATGTAGGAAATATAGGCTCTGATGAATCATTTTGGATAAAAACAAATATGTAGCAATTTTGGTAATTTGCTAAAGAATTGGATCAAAAGTGCTACGATACCAAAAGGAAACACTTCAAGGCTGGACAGAAGTAGTGCATAAAACAGCAAAACGGTCATACTTTTCAAGATTACCATAGGAATGGCGAGGAAGTCAGGCGGAGTGGTAGATTGTTCGTTGTTAACGTGATGGATGTGACCTGAGGACAAGGGGATATTAATTTGCATGTGATTAGCAAGACTGTGATTGAGTGGATACAGAAGTGGCATGCTGTGGTGTGTTGTTGCCGTGTCATGAGGTTGTCATCCGGTGCGCGGGCACGTGTGTGTGTGTGAGCGAGAGAATGTGCACTGTATCTGTGTGTATTTGAGTGTAAAACAAGCTCAGTGGCTGCAGGTGTGAAAGTAGCCCAGGCTGTGAACTCCACACACTCCCGCATCCTCTCTCTCACTTCCTCTCCAACTCATTTCTTTTTCTTTTTCTCTGATTTGGTTTTACACTGCTGCACTCTACTCATTTGCATCTGCTCCTGACACCCTTGTACCAGTCACAAGCAGCCCCTCTAACACACATAGGCTTTTTATCTTCTCCACATGCACACGCACTCACAAGAACGGAAAAAAACTACTATCATCACTGGCAACTTGTCCCATCTTCAGAGTGTGATTAGGGTGAAACTCAAAGTATAACATGTGTAAATTGTAATAGCTGTAGCTGACTCAAGAGACAAGGTGTGCTTCACTAATCTTGTAAGAAACAGTGTGTTTTGTTAATCACAGCTTATTAGATAAGCAAGAAGACAGATTGGCCTTCAATGTGAATGCAGCAGTTTCTTTAAAATCTTGTTCAGGGCACAAAGCATTTGTCCTGAGTAACTTGAGATAACACCAACAAGAATTAGATTAAAGTCTGCAATCGTCTCTACTTGGACACAAAGATTTCATCAAAATTAGATTCATTGTAGCAGAATTTTGATGAGACAGATTCAGATGTATATCCTCTTGTAAACAATGCTAATGAAAATGATAAATGTTATTTCTTGTAATGCAATCATACAAACCCCGAAACAAAACTATAGGCTGTCTCGAGTTCTTCCGAAACATTTTATACAGTTTAAGAAAATGGATAGTGTAAGAGAGCAGAACAATAAGCTTTTACAAGTCACAGGTCAGGCTAATTATGTCTTCTCTCGAAAGATAAGCCTGACCCTGTACAACTCATACAATCGTGCATTGATTTTCTAAAGAGAGCGCGTTTAATAAATTTAGCTACAGTAGCAGGACCAGGTGGTCAATCATTGTCCCATTCTCAAAGCCCTTGATGAGCACTGAGAAAGATCACAGAAATAATACACCATTGTTCTGTCTAATTACAGCATGTCACAGACAAGAGCGGATTTGCATTTTAAACAAGCACTTGGTCTGATTGAGGAACAATTGTTATATATTTCATTAAATGTGCGAGCCGTGCAGAGGGCAGCACGATCCCTCCAAACAGCTCAGAAGGGGACATAAAGCAGCATCCAGTTTTGCTGGAACGTGGTTCTATCAGCGATTCAAGATAATCTTTAATATATGTTTGTTTGTTTTCATTTCTTTTACACTTATGCATACTTTAGTGATATTTTTTTCCTCCCACCAACGATTAATTTAATCTCTCAGCCTTCTTCAAGGTCTTTTTATATCACCCCCACTCCCAGTTCAAGCAGAAATGAGAGAGGGTCTGAGGAGAAAGGGAGAGGAAGACGAACTAAAACAAGATGCTAGAATCAAATACCCTTTAACAGTTTTTGACTGCTTTTGCACTATTTTCTTAGAGTGGATTTGAAGCAGGGCTGGGCTGCTTCCTGAATATCTTACAGCCTTCTCAGTGTCTTTATCTACAATTCCACTTATTTACAGATCACTGGAGGAACATCTGCTCCAACACTTGCCCCAAATCTAAGAAGTGATGTTTTGCAATATACCATTTAATTTTTAATGCCGAAATTCAGTTCTCCTTCAAAACAGAAGAACTTTCATGGATAAGCTGCTTTTGATGACAACCAAACAACATCCAATAGCCTGGAAATATACTGGAATTCAAGGGATAAACAAAACTGCAGCAAACAAACAACTAATGGTAAACACTGCAAAAGTTGACAATATCACAGAAACATTAAAGCAGCGCCACTATTTAATCTTAGTTATAAACAAGTCTGAATGCAGCTAATGAAATGAGAGGCACATTATGTCAAAGAATGCACAACAAATATAAATATACGCTATTTTTTTAAAGTCTAATTTCAGTTTTTGAGAAATAACCAAACGGGAAAGGTCATGGATACTTTGGTATTATCAGAATTTAACTGAAATAAATAAACAGGTGAATCAAACATATGGGAATTTCAAAACATACACATATAGACTCAAAGCACCTGCTTCACAAAGGAGTTTATGCAATTACTCTGAAGGAGATGGCTGTCATTGTTGCCGATCCGTTTTGTTACCCTGACGAGCACAGAAAAGTTGCGATGCACCTGCGTGTGTTAATCTGTACAGCAATAGGCTGGCCTCATGCCAACGCCTGGCACTTCAGCTACTGCCAGATACTACACATATTTGATTTGCAATGCTGCATAATAGGCCATCAGCTTAATAATTACTGAGTAGTTATCATCCTGAACCTTTCTGTACAGAATTGCCGCAATGAAATAGAGGGGCTGGTAATACTAGCGTTTGCATGGAGCTCAACAACAATGCAGATTTTCAGCTGCTCACTGAAAACATACCAAAGTTTCTTTTTTTTTTTTTAACTTATATTTGTGAACACAAATAAGAAAAAAATATAATTTTCAAAGTTTAACATTTACATGTTATGATGCGTGGTAACATCTTCACCCTGACTACTGATCAAGCCATGCATATAGAGAGAGACTCTTATTTAGCACAGTAAACATGGTAGACATAGGGTGCTTTATGAAACGGTCCCCTTCAGCATTTTTCTCATGCTTTGTAATCATGAGAATTAAAAATGGCAAGTAAATATGTAAAAAAGTAAATTTGTACTGATTATGACGAGAATGCTAAACCTGTGTTGAGTGAATCATGTAAAATTTACTGTTGGAGAGAAAATCTACTGAAGCCCTTTCAAAATTGAAATTGAAACAAACTTAATTAAAATGAAAACGGAAAATGAACATTCATGTTTTACATGTGTGAGAATGTAATGCAACATTAGCTTTTAACCACTGTGCCTGTTTATTTAATTTAAACATTGCAGGTGAGTACATAGACTGAAAAAAGTGCCCCGTAAAATAATGTACCTTTTTAAGAGTTTACCAGTCAGCCCTAATGTTTTTGCATGGTGTGAGTCAGAAGTTACACCCTGATCAAGCTGAAATGTTGAATAACGTTCCTAGAATGAAGCTTGCCAAAGATTTATAGGGCTGTTTGTGTTGGATGCATGACATCGAACTGATTCTACAACTAACTGTCTATGCAGTTTCCTTTACTTCAGGCAACATTTATCTTCTCACCAGAACACTGTCAGAACTGCAACATGTCAGTAAATACACATTTATTTTTGCAAGTGCTCTAACAGTATACTCATATCAGAGCACAAAACCTATATCTAGAAAAAAATCTGCTTATTTTGCCTACATGCTAACAATAAACTTGTAATTTCCTTTGCTTTTATTGGCATTGCTGACACTCCCTGACAGATATTTCTGCAACTGCTGTTCTTAGAAAGAGTGCAGACTGTCCATTAGTGAGTTTCCAGTTTTGAATAGATGGCACATGTCAGCAACAATTAAATCACCCTGTGCAAAAGAGCTCTTCAAAGATCGTTCCAGCTACCTTGCAGGATCTAAGGACAGAAGAACAGGACAGTCCCTTCCCACTGTGCCTGCCCCTGCCTGGCCTTCTTTTCTATTTTAGTTGGCATGGTTCCTACACTATATCCATCATAGTTAGGCTGCTTTCTGACTGTAGTTGTGCAGAAAGGAAGTCTAAAGTAAATAGAAGTATTTAATCTGCTGAAACTATACTTAACAAACTATAGCTGAGTTAGATTTGTGGTTTTGGTATTGTTAGTTGTTATGTTTGAGCTGATTTGATTTTTTTTTTATTTTATTTTATAAATAATGATTAAATTTAAAATTTAAAAAGTGACACTAAAGTTATGAATCGGGGCATTGTGACGTTCTGGTTGATTGATGCATGAACATGCAGTATTGGTTTGTCAGCTCTCTTCGAGACATCTGCTTTCCACCCAAAATGCTGAGCTTGAAGTTTTAAACGAACCAACGGATGACATATACTCCTATAACATACAAGATTTAAAGACAAAACTGTTATTGTGACGCTTTTTGGCCACATTGTTATGCTGTCATGCTGCCTAGTGCTGTAGATCTCTCCAGGTTGCATTTACTGCAACACTTTGACAGTTTGACAGAAAACAAAAGTATAACTTTTGTGCAATTGGAAACAGTCAGCTCTTATGTAGCACAGACCTGAGAAACACCCACTCAGAGAAATCACAGTAATTGCTCAACCTTGTTACACAGAACACCATACACATGTGCTTGCATATAAACATACGGTGCTTTCTGAAGGGCTGCCTCTCAGTGGCTCCAGGTTCTCAACGAATACACATCAGCAGTCGTTCCCCGCTGTGAGTGATGTCATTGTAAACTACCTCGTGTTTGTTTGACAGCTCCTAATCACACCTCTTGTGTTTTGGGGAGTAGCCATTCAGCATTGCAGAACACTGCTACTTTTATGTGCCAGTCACTGTCAGTGGGTGATAGATTCTGTGAAGTGTGGTTGTCTGCTAGGATAGGGTTGGACACCGTATTCACATGTGGCCCATCAACTGTTTTTAGATTGATCCCATACAAACCTGACTGGCCTTTCAGTCTTATTTTTCCTTGGTTACTTCAGCTCTTTCAGCCAAGAATAGGCTGCTGGCCTTGTATTGACAATGCAACAACACGATTCAAACAAAAACCCAAGTCTTTCTACTTTCTTTTTTCTTCTCTCAAAGTGTGATCAATATATTGTGCAGCCGAAGTTGCTCCCACAAAAGCAAGAATATGTAAACTTTTGTTTTACACTATCTGTCTTTGGAAAAACTTCAAATAGAGGATACATCAAACAGAGAACCAGAACACTTTGATCTCACTCTGAGTGCAATGAAGTTACATTGCATTAAAATTTAAGAACTGGACTTGAAAATAGAATACCATGGAGAACCTGTATAGTAAAAAGACCTGTGTATTGAAAAGAATAAAGAATATTGTATAATACCTTTTGGAAAATGCGAGCTTCAAGAAAACCTGTGTACCTGTTGATGATAAAAGCCAGATTCACTGTGAGGTCCTGATAGATTTTGTTAAAAGTCTGCTTCAGCATACCATTTGATTTGTAGACAAATCTTATAATTGTGTGCTGCAGAGTATTGATTAGTCTGCAAAGCCTTGTGCTCTTCAAGCGTAGTGGACGACAAAAAGAGGTTTATGTTCATGCGTCCCTTGAAGCTGCAGAAGCAACAGTCTTCTTAGCTCCAACTTTTGGCAACAGGCATTGCTGTATGATGAATGACCTTGCAAGACAAGACAGTTTAATTTACGACATATTAAACAGCAGGGCTCTTAACAAAGAGCCAGTGTCCGTGTGGTTAACACATCTCATTTTTATGCAAGCATATATTATGGCATTACATGGGTGACATGCCCGGGCTGTAAACACAAGCAAACACAGCTCCTTGTTCTGTCAAAGTGATATAGCATATAATGCAGGGATCATAACAAAACACAGGAATAAGCAGGGAATTCAAAATGCTATTGATAATATGAGACTAGACAGCTGCTTTATTTAGCCCCGAGTGTAAATCAATAAGCGGTGCAGAAAAGCAGGCGTAATAAACAACATGCCAAAATGCAATCGCAAAAACTAAAAGTAATTTCATATGCAAACATAAAGGTGTAACACAAATCAGTTCACTGTCGTCTTAATTTAAATCGGCGTGTAACTGCATTTTGTACAAATGCACCTATTAGCGGTGTCGTTCGCGTTTGTGGTATTCTAATTTGGTTTTGAACGTTCAGATTTGTTAGTGCCGTTGCTTTTACAATAGATTCCTGTGATATGTTAATTAATTCTTTCTTGAGCAGGTACGGGATTAGGTAAATTAAAACCAGGCTTCCACCTCCCTGTGTATAACAGCCGAGGTGAAAGACAGAACAGGCAGACTGATAGTATGAAGTTTACAGCTACAGCTGTTAACATATTTGAAAATGATTAAGTTTGGAGGTGGGTCTATATTTGGGGTGGGGATCTTTTCCATTAGGGGATGATTAAATAATGATAAGCTTGTGAATATTTACTGTGATATTACAGTGAATGTAGTGTGTGACCCACTTTAGACTTTCACATCTAAAAAGGATAAACCCTTTGATAATTCTTTGACTGCAGACACTATTTGACAGTCAGTTTTGGGTAATAAAATATGCTTCTACACCCCCCAACAGCCTCCTATCTTAGTTCTGTTGAAGATGCGCTTGTGTTAGACCAAGAGATGTGCATGAGATGTGCAGTCTGAGGTAAATGTGACTGACTGATGTGTCATATAATCTCTTGGACATATCTAGAGGACGTTATTTCAGGAGAGGATATGGGGACTGCCTCATGAAACATTTATCTGGGAAGAGTATCGCAGTGATGGCAGCGAGATGGAGTGACAGAATGGAATGAGGTAGAGAAGGGAGAATAACAAGGAAAGTGTTTGTATGTGTGTCCCACCATATTTCTGTCTTTCTGTCATCCTGGTACTTTTTTTTTGTGTGTGTGTACGCATTACCACACATCTGATTTACATTTAAAATGAACAATCCTGCAACCAGTGGACAAGTATATACATCTGCCAATGATATGAAGATATATACACATCACACGTGTGCGCGCACAGTTTTAAAAACATGCTTGCAGAGCTTAGGGAGGCTTTGATAACTCTAACAAAAACCCCGAGGCTGAGCTCTTACACTAAGCTTATAATCCAGCCAAGTGTTAGCAACATAACTGAGCTGCACTGGACATACTTTTTGTTTCACAGTCACTTTTTTGGTTTCTTATCCTGTAAGAGGATAGATATGCTAAATGAATGAAGAGTTGCTCAAATGCAACAAAAGCCGTTGACTTAGATTTTACACTATTCTGTCTGAATTGAAATTAAATGTGGAATGAGCCATTGTGGATTCCGATCTTGCTTTAAAACCTAGAAATTGTGCTCACGCAATGTAAAGTGTCTGATATGTTTTACATTGCAAAGATATCTTAGCTGGCAGAGTATCCGTGTCAGTCATTTAAAGTGATAGATAGATTCTTTCGGTTTTAGACTATTGATCAGTCAAAATAAAAAGTTTGAAAATATATTATCAGATATTTACATCATTTATTTTGGTCAGTAAAAGTCAAATCTTTATCTCTTTCTAAAATCAGTCACTTGAGTCTTTATTTAAACTTGACTTCTGTTGGCGCATGTCAAGTGAAGACCAGGATCTTGAAATAAACGACTGTGGGCCATGGGAAAGATTGCTCATCATAGTCTTGGTTGTGCTTGGCTGGCCCACTGTGGCGCTTCAGTGCTGGATCTTCTGATGCTGACACACACCAGAGCCTAGTGGGAGCCTGACGGAGTGGCCTCTCTCAGAAGCAGGGAGGCTGTTCCCACCCAGACAAGGTCATACTGGCCTCTTGTCATTATATTCTGAAAAGACAGGGAAAAAGCATTCCTATCCAGCTGCTATTAGTGCCAAGCAGAGACCAATTACCTCCAGGCCAAGGGCAAACAGTAAGCGGACATGAATGAAGCCAGACAGGTCAAAGTGGTCATACATAGCAAAGGTCAGTGTTGTCATAATTTTATACAAGTTGAAGCTGTAAATAGCTCCCCAGATAAATACACGAGCAAGAAGGGTTAAATTAAGTACACATTTCCTGAGTGCAATAAATTCTGTCCATTAGGGATCATATGTGCTCCAGAATAGCATTATTTTCATTTTCTGAATTGTCTTCCTGCAATCTCTTTATCTAAATTATTCCCAATAGAAATTTGTCATACACTAATGCTGCAGATCAATAAAGGCTTTTATTTTTTTAGATAATGTTTATGATCTCCTTGAGTCTGAAAATCCTTACCCAGCAAACCACACCACTGCTACTGACCATCGCTAACACGTTTCTATCAGGCCTTCCCTGGAGTATATAATGAGACCCAAGAAGTTCTGCAAAGCTTTGCACTGTGTGTGTACTTAATGTAGCAAGCGCAGCTCTGTGAAAAGTTTCCTGTGTCTGATAAAAATTGTACTTTTTGACAACTTAAAAAATAAAGTAAAAACACGCACTATTCGACATGCAGGACATAGGGTTAGTGAGGCAGCAAATACAGTTTTTTTTGGGGGGGTGGGAGTTATTTTTTCGTATACACAAAGATCTTTGCTCTTGGCTGTGGAGCACTGCAGAGAAACCACAGTGCTTATCACTCCTTCTCCTCTTAACTGTTCTGAAGCAAGAGAAAAAAATCCCCTAACCCATTAACATCCACAGGAAAGAATCCAGTTAACCACCTGCTGTTTCACAACTCTAATCTCGTCAACAGCAACATGTTATCACTAACAGGTTGTTGGGTTTGCAGGATATTCCCCAGGTCTTTTTTACTGTTTAGTCACAGCAGAAAAAAATAGGTGTAATTATGATCAGCAATCTGTTTGTGAGATGGATCAGACATCTTGTCCAACTGCTTAGAAGATGAAAGACCATGTGCCAGGTACATAAAACTCTGTGCGGGTTCAATGCTGAGTCTTTTCTAAAAAGAGTTTGACATTTTTTCACTCCCACATTTGTGCATAAATGAACTTAGGGACACTGTTGACTACTTGCAGGCACGCTTTAACGCATCAGCAGCAATACCGCTAACATTGTACTCCTCAAACATCAGAAAGGTCAGTAACGTAATTTATTTTTTAAGTCTGTCTCAGTTAAGTGTCTCTACTGTTGGGGATATTGATTTTATAAAGTTATCTTCGTATTAAATCTCTTGAAGCAAATGGAGGTTATTCAAAATGATAAACATTTCAAACATAGTTTGGCAATTGTGATTAAGTTTGTATTTATGCTCTGCTGAAAAGCACACATGATGAGAAAATTTCAATGGCAATTAAAAAGAGTGATCAGTTACAGATTTCCTTTTATTCAGCTTTCACAATTTCACCTTCTCATTTTCAGTAAACCATGTTAATGCATCTTCTGAAGTAGATTTCTGTGGGAAATTTTGGTATATTTTTTTCCCATCGGACCAGCCTTGTTGTATGCCAAAGGATAAATCACCCAAGTATGACCGTCTGTTGCTGTCAGTTTGCACAGAGGGAAGAAATTGTAAAATAAATGCAGAGGATTGTGCTTGAACAGCAACAGGGACCAAATAACACAAATCTGTCATCATTTATGCATTTGGTAAATTTTTATCTCTTCCGTGGTGTTAGATGTGTAACTAGAAATTTTTACACACCTCCTCCCACTCTGCACTTCCATGCCACATAGGGGTGATCAGCTGGAGGAAATCAAGCCCCTCTCTAAATTTCCTCTCAACTGATTAAGATAAACTGCTTTTCAGCCATGGTTACCCCCCAACCAATCAATTAAAGTAATCAATTAAAGGCCTGCCGGCTGAGCCTTTGGTAATTGAGGGTTGAATAAACACAGGCTGCTGATACTGATGATAAAGCCGTAACAAAACCATGAGCATGAAAAGGGCTTGAAAAATGTAATTTCTGGGATTTGAGTAGGTCTCAATTGTAAGATATCTAAGGAAAGCTAGGTTTAGTTATTTATTTCATTTCATAAACAGCACAGTGCTGGCTGTTTATCCTGTGCTCCCAGAGATTTTTGCCCTAAGACTTTAAATATTAAATAAAATCTTCAGCCAGGTCTTTCCAATTGGCTATGGGTACTACTTGAAAAAAGTGCCAGTAAAATTCAAACATGGCACTGTGTTCCAGCATGTCCTCCAGTGAAAACAAACCCTCAGAGGCGGGTGAAAGAGACTCTTTGGCCAGGCTGGCCTTTTCACTCCTGGCTTCAGGTCCAAGAGGTGAGGGGGCTGTGTGTACTATAGGATTCTGAAATATACCCTCACAAGGCGCCCTAATTGAGTCACATCCACTTAAATATGCATTTTTATCTTTCTCCTGCTAAAGCTTTAAAATGCATTTTGATTCACAGACAACATAAAGTTGGCATACAAACTTTATTTACAAACATAAAAAATATATCTATTTTTTTTTAAATAAAGAAAATAATTTGGAGACTCTTTGAAATAATTACATTTCTTCCTTTTCCCTCTTTATGTAAAATCTGTTTTTGTAGCACTTTGCTCCTTCAAATCTTGTGAGGTTCTGCTGCCTGAGCGTAGCTTCAACAGAGAAGACAGATATTGAGGGAGTGGGATGGGTCCTTATTTAACATTTTTGTGACCTTGCTTCTTTACGAGGTCAACATTTATATCTGTTAGCTGCAGGGCGCAGCCCTCTGATCATTCACATCTTGACATGTGTCCTGGATTCTGGAAGAGAAATGGTACAGTACAGACACTCGTGTTTGGATATGACTAAGATTGGTGTTTTTAAAATCCATCCATGGTTCTAGTTAAAGAATAGAAAAAATCCAGAAGAAAAACGTGCACAAGCAAGCAGGGAAAAAAACAAGAAAAAGCTAATATTAGACATAGGTCTGTAACCTCCTTAAAAACACACTCCTAGGCGTAAAAATCATGGGGGCAAAATTTTGTTCCCTTTCTAAGGTGTTAAGAACAGTAAGACAGTAGTGTATGTATAGACTGTAATCAGAGCAGGGAGCAAAATGCTGTGCCTGCTTCAGCTCATTATCTAACAGCCGCATAACATAATTTAACATTTCCTTTGTGTTCAGGGACACCACTGCAATTAGCTAACAAGTGGGTCATCCATTAACCAGGCCCATGGCCCTGGGAGAGATATAAGCCTCCAGGGCAACACTCAACAATTCTCTGTAATAGAATGGCTAAGAGAGGGAGTCCATTAGTAAACATTTAGGAAATCAGTGAGAAGGCAGGTCTCTGCGGGTAATTATATTACTGATTATTTACAACAAATACACTCTACACTTTATTGTATTTTGTTCCTTTATCTCTCTCGCCATGTTGTCTTCCACTTTGTTCTTCTGCCATTTGCAGGTTCATGTTAATGAGCTAGGAGGTTATAAATAAAAGTTTGTTGCCTCTTAGATTGAGACTGCTGGTGCCCTTGAGCCTACAGATGATTTTTAACTAAAACACCAGATTCTTGCTTTTTTCTTTCTTTTTCTTTTTTTTTTTGAATGACATAAATAATGAAAGCCTGTTGGTTTTCCAGAGATTGCAATTATGATTGTGCTGTCCGAGGACCGATGCCGCTCTTTTGAGGATCCCAGCTCAAAGCCTGAAAGACTGGTAGATGCTTCCTGCTATTGACATCCTCCTGAACTGTGATTCCACTATCTCAGATGCATGCACAAAGAATAGGCTGCACTGTTGGACCCTGATCTCAACAGGGGTGATATAGTATGGACACCCCTTTGAAATAGTTTGCTTCAAAAATAAATACTTAATGCAGTTTGCTTTTTCTGATGAAATAATTCATTGAACACACTAACATTTGTAATAGCTAACCAGCCCCTCACAACAGCGTTAGAGTAAGACTCAAGGTTGATCAATAGAGGCCTTAGGGGTTTTATTTTCTGTTCCTTGATCAAGGCTGTCAGATTAGTATAGGTACAGTGTAAATAGGACTGCTCCTTGAGCATAGGCGGCGGCTCTGCAGCCCAGGTTAGAGGATCGCTCCCTCATTAATATGATTAGGAAAACAGCCTTCGGGCAGTAAGGATGCAGAGCAGCCCACACCGAGGCTCACTGGATACCAAAAACAGTACACCGGCACAATGGCAGTGTCAATGTGTTTTTTCATTGCCCTCCTTTAAAAAAATCAACAAATCCTATATAGACGGTGCTCAGAAAGAGAAATTTCTGCGACCGTGACCCAGAGTGAGATCCTTGGCTGATGTTTACTGCACTGTGTTGAAATTTATTAAGAACAAAGATTTTAACATTCTGAAAACTTGCTAAGCCAAATTTGAGAGATGTTTTTGATCATTTCATCCTTTGAACAGCGTTTTGAAGCTTTCTTTTTCTTTGCAAAACATTCGTCATTCAGGCTCTTTCTGCTTGTATCACTCATTCAGTCGGTAAACAAATTTCACAGCATTCACTGAAACCTTACACATTGTGATAGCTTTGTCAGTTGCAGGGTGTGAGGAGTGCGACCATGGGACATTTCTAACAGGTTTTAAGTGCAGATTTTGTTTTTCGTTTGCTTCATTAGTTTTTAAGAAATGAGCGGGAGGGTGGAATAAAGTGAAATATGAGTGATAATATAATTGATTAGTGGTGGTGATGCTTCATTTCTCATCTGATTTGCAATCCATTTGGTTCAGAAAATCACCAGACAAGCCCCCCTCCCCGCTTTTTTTTTTTTTTTTTTTTTTTACAGTGGCTGTCATCTAGTGAGTAATTATCATTGGTCTATATGTCATAAGCCAGAAAGGATGGTGACACTTCTACTGATCTATTCATCTTTTAGAGAAGATGACATCTCCCTCCTGGCTTCGGAAACAGGTTGTCACCTCAGTTCAACAGACAGACAACACAAGTGTTATTAGAATGTGTTCCATATTCAGCAAAATGGGTGAGGGTGAAAACGGGCTTTACAGCTTTACATAGCAAAATCACTCCTTTACGGCAGTGATTATGCTCAGGGATATCTTGTTTATAATAAACAATAATTAATGGAATTTCAGGGAGAACATGTAGGATTACAGCGACATACAGTATTATTATTTAGTTTAAATAAACACGAGTTCCATCAGTAAATAAAAAATAATACTAAATGTAGTTTTTTGGCTTTATTTTACTTACATCTTAGATATGTTGTTCTTTTTTGTTACAAAAAATAAAATCACACTTATAAATGACTCAATTAACTTCCTTGCATGAGTTTAATATAACTGCAGACTTTCTGTGCTTTGCATTGCAACTTCATTTGAAAGGTTAAATGCCAGTTCAACCACACAAACTCAGCAGCAAGCAAAAACAATGCACGTAGTTAGAAATAAGTTGCCCTTATGCTGTATGTAAGTCAGGATGAGATGTTTTAAGGCACTGCGTCTGCATTTGTGGTTATGAAACTGCACAGATGATGCGGTCAGTCACATGTATGCCTTACGATAATATTATTTAAGGTGGAAGAGCAGACGAGATATGATTGTATCCAGCTGTTGACGCTGTATGTTCTGCATGCAGTACCACAGACAGCCAGTAGGTGGTACTCTACTGTGGGGCTAACTCAGAACAGGGCAGTGTACTGTTCACTGTTAATGTGGAAAAAAGGGATTCTCAATCACAAGGTCATTAAATAAAGTAAAACATCTTTTCTTTTTATTATTTGCTTTTTTTATAATTTGATTCTCCACAGTGCATACTTGAGATTTTTCCACAGCGTATTGGTGTGTTGGGGACTGAAAAGCTTTAAAAAAGCCACAAGTTTAAGTTTAGAGATGTTTTAACTAGAGGATGTTGTGCCCAATTTCCGGACAATTCTGTGTCTAACAGACAACATGAAAATGCTCACGGCAAGCACGCCCCTGTTTGCGAGAATGTTAGGTAGAGGTTACTTGTTCAAGTGATGGGAAAGGCAGATTATTCCTGTCAAAAAGAACCAACAATGCAGCCTGGGGCTTTGTTTCCCCGTTTTCAAAGCCATTTGTTCTTTGATAAGGTACCGGAAACAGTTAGCAACATGACGGTGGGAACCTATGGAAAAGAATACACTTTCTATCAATTGTGTGTTTCTTATCCCCTGGTGGTGTTTGTTGGGTGTGGGAATAGGCAGCATTCTGGGCACTGCTGCTCTGAGATAGCATTCACAGACCAGAGCACAAGAACAGGCTGCATTCAGTCTGAGGAACCAGGGGCCCTACACTGCAGAATTGTACACAGGGATGGACAATGTACACTATCTTTGGTTTGGACACAAAGAACCAAGGAAAGATTTTATTGTAAGGTTTGGCAGGTCTTATTTGCAGACCCTCTCCTCTTTCTCTCTCTTTCCCACCCTTATCCATCCTCTCTTTAGCCACCCCCTCCCCCCTTTGCCTTGCTATCGTTTTATGATGGCAATTTCATTACACATGTACTGTTTTACATTTGTGATTCACTAACGACAGATAGACTGGTAGTTACTGCCATTTCTCTTTCATCGCCTCCCTCTTCATCCAGCTTCCATCCATGTATTCAGTCATTCTGCCATTCTGTGGCTGAATTTGTGGAAATCTGACAGAAAATGTCAAAAAAAAATTTTCTCTTTCTCTTTCTCTTTTCTTTTCTTTTTTGTTTAGTCAAAAAAAAAAAAGAAAAGAAAAGAAGAGCGACATTTCTGCCACAAAATCAGAAAACATAAAAAACGTGCCTATGGCACTTCTGAAACAAGCAGCGAAACATTGTTGTTGATATTAATGTAATTGATTCTATTTAATAATTGGCATCTCTGCGTGCTGAATGCCTCCTCTGACTTGTGATCCATTCAGTGCTGGAGCTCATCAGATGATGTGAAGGCTAAGCGTTTTTAATAGAAGTTGGACCCACTGCTGCCACCCACAGAGATACCACATTGCATTGGGTAAATTAGTATTATGATTTTAAGGGATAAATACCCGTTCCACCTAATTAATCCACCACATCACAGAGTTATGTGACACCATGAGCCCAATAGATCAAGGACCGCAGATCAAAGGCACCGCCACTGTTAGAATCCTACACAGGCAAGAAGAAGGTTTCTTGTTTATTTCTATATACAGATGGCCTGTGAACTAATGACTAAAGAATACAGCAATATATGCAAATTTGTTTATTGGTTATTGACCGAATGATGCTGCATCGCAGGCCCACCACTAAACATGTGTAATTAGGCGGTGGGTGTTTCAAAACACAGGACTGAAATTTAAATGCTTGTTGAAATTCTTTCTTTGGGAGAATCTTATTCTGGCATAAGAATAGCACATGGTCTAAAGTATATGCTTTAGGTAAAAATACCATTTATATATTATATGTGTTTAAAATTAGTAACCTGGTTTTTGAAAAAATTGCTTAATCTCAGGGCTGTAAGTGAAGAAAAAGGTCAGTAAATAGGCTCACAGTGAATCAACCAAAGTTTGTGTGCAGCCATATTAACATTTGTTTTGTTTTGCGTTGCCATGGCCAGTGATTTAGTTTGAATTTCAAAGTTTTCATAAGACAGTAAATAAAACCTAATCCCATAAGGGAAAAATAACATTGTGAAGCTGCAGTAGCATGTTGTGATGGTTCATTATATTCTGAACCTAACACACACTTTGGCCTGTCCTCAACTTGATATAAGGAGGGAAAAAAGTTAGCTGGGACTCTTTTTTTTTTTTTTTATTTAACACACTCGCTGTACTCTAAAAATGTCACTGTTCTGCCAAGTTTACCACATATTCACTGTTTACTGATGGCTGTTACACATGTGGTTTTTGCATATGCTCTCCTCTCCCACTTAAATCATCTGCGGTCCCTGAGCTTTCCTTTGACATGTGCAATGTTGGTGCAGCCACTGAAGCTTAAATTTTTCAAGCAAAGAAAAGGCATGCGTATGAAATAATAATGACCATTTCAGACAGTTATATTTTCCGCATCTGACTGTCATCTCTTCTTCTCTGCTTCTCTGTCACCAATGTTATTACTCGTCAGATTTTTTGAGGTTTTTGTTGATTTTGGCCCATTATTCTTCATTATAATAAGTTGCTAACTGAAAACTGTTACTGCAGCCTCCAAGAAAGATGTATTTTGGGTGGCCTCTCATATGGTGCACTCCCTAGTGTCACAGATTGACTGGACTGACTTGGGACAGTGGTCTCGCATTCAATCATTCATGCAAAGTATCAGTACTTCATTAATATCTCATTGCAGGTCATGTTAAAACAAGACAATGTATCCCATAAGTGCAGCTTTTTGAACTGAATTGTCTATTTTAAAACTTTAAGCAAAACCCTGGTCTGAAAACATGTATTATTGATGAATTACACGTCGATTATCTTAACATGGTGTTTCAGTTTGAGTCACAAATGCCACTCAAAGAATTTCCCATAATTTATTAAAGGTAGCATTGTGGAAATTCCTACTTCTGTCAGGCAACATCAGTGCAAATGATGTACACATGTCTCGTGGCATAGAATCTCTTTCAAGGCACTGTTTGTTTTGTCGCTGTTCCTTTGTGTAGGCACAGCTACAGTCTCGGCAGAGTGTGGATGTCACAAAGCATTAGGAAGTATGAGATTCAGGATGTTGCATTTAATCTCCTCGATTTCCCCAGTTAGCAGAGGAGCCAGACAGCAGCCGAGGGAGTCCCAGCATCCTGTAGAACAAAGCTGGCTGACATGATGTTTGCCTGAGGGGCCTGCACTCACTCTCTCACAGGCATAGTCTGCAAGCATGTAAAACAATGAGAAACCAGTCAGCCGACAGATACACTAAGCTGCAGTCACTTTGAATGACAACAGTGCATGAGAGAAGGAGCGGCAGCCCCGGTCTGGGACTCAGCACAAACAGCTTTCCAAGCAGACTGAAGGCTCTATCACAGCTATCAGTTAGGGCTTCTTAGATCACGCTGTTGCCATTTTATTGCTTTGTTGGAGTACTGCTGCGTGATCATAGTGTATATTGTAACAATATTTTGCCTGTCTGTGGAAGGACCCGCTGCCTGCATATGTGACAGTGATTTGTTCTCCTTCATTGCAAGGGTGATAAGTAAAGCACAGTGGTCACTCTGTTTACCCCCAGTGTATTTTGTAGGCTGAGGTTAAATAAGAGCAGATGCCTGCTTTGATAGAACGACTCGCCTCAATCAGCTCAAGGCTTCCCCCTTCGAACATCCCACTCCAGTGTAATAAGGATCCACAGCAACACGACACATTTGACCTCAATGAAGCCTAAGGTCATAGAAATTATAATCAAGTGAGTTATTTAGATTGACTCAATTTGATGCTCAGCTGATGGTAGTGCACCTCTGCTGCGTGTCAGTGTCTGTTTGACCCTTTCCTGTTTACCATAAGCTGTGGCTTCAGGTTACGGCAAAAGAAGTGACTGGAGATTTGAGAGCCCACTTTGTACTCAGGAATGAAGTGAACAATTTGTTTTAACAAACTTCACAAAAGGAAACAGATCTAAGAATACAGATCAGTTTCAAGGTTACCCACAGTAAAGTCATGTGTCTGGAGAAAGCAGACTTCTGATAATCAGCTGGTACGGGCTTAACCGGTAAATAAATCATGCTCTCCAATAACCACACTTAGCTGACACACATACAACACCATCCCAAGGGCGTACAGGCAGCCCCACCACTACCGCTCCCTCTACAGGTAAAGAGGCACTCTCAACAGGGTCATATGGCTCAGCCTCTGGCTTTTCTGCCCGTCCTCCTGTGCGTCTCTGGGGTACATGAGACTCTTCGGCATCCACCACTTCTCTCATTAACACATGCCAGGCTGCTAGTTGCTGTGGTTGAATCCAGGGCATGTCAGGAGCCATGTGTAGGACCCACTTGAACTGACAAGATGAGAATGAGAGGCCAGGAGCTGGCATATGGTGCTGATTTGCAGTCAAGTTTACACGGGTTCTCCATCCACGGAACATAATCAGACCTACTCTCAGCATCCTGCCTGCTGAGCATCATCTCACACACGTCGAATCCCCCTGTGATAACACTGCAGCATCTGAAAAAGAAATTATTTTCCATTATTTTAAACTTTTGCTCTGAAAGGGAGCGCAGAACTTGTGTGTATGTGTTTTTTTTTAAGTGGGTCTTTCTTACTTGGCTGAAAATGTACAAATATGTGTTTGATGATTTTTCTTGTAAACAGGTCTTTTGGAATTAATGAAAATGAAAAGTGAATTCTCAGGCTTACCCTGAGGGACCTTGTCAAATGTTGATGGATTTCTGTGTGCACTGACAAGTAAAAACTAATATCTTGAAAACAAGAAATCGCAAAACTATTCTACATATTAATGAGTGATTTCAAACAGTCTATGCCTGCCCTGGATGCGCCTCCCTGCCCACCAGGCACAGAGCACAACTCCCCTCAAACAAAACTTTCAGTGCCACAGTCGTAGCAGCAACATCTGGCTCCTCATGTAGGCACTTATTAGGATCAAATTAAGTAGAAATGAATGGGATGATACATGACAGGGTGCAGATGTTCAAAGCTGTGGTGTGAAAATCCGAGGGCAGAAAACAGCTTAATGAATTCTGCGTCTACAGCAGGGGTGAGGCTCTGGGTTCACAGGTTAAAAAAAAAAGGCTAATTAAATTCTTAAGCAGACGCACAAGAAAATAAATGTTTGTTACTTGTTGCTCCCCTGTTTACCCGTGGCACGCTTGGGGACAATGTTGTGATTTGCAATTAATCAAGCAACGCAGGAACGTGTAAAGTGAGTGGTCTGCTCTTTTGTGAGGGTTGAACAGATGCATATCAGACTTGGCACTCTCGTGTCCCTGGTGAAGTGCTTCACATATTAGCTGAACCGTTACACGGACCATCAGAAAATACGGAGCTGCTGGCTCTGCAGGTTTAAGGTTTATATGCAACACAGAAGAATGTGGGAGAATTTTACTTTTATCATTAGATAAATTGGCCAATAAGGATGGGCTGTAAATTAAATATATATTTTTTAAAAAAGCAGTTTGTCTCTCACTGTGACAGAACTGCAAAATAAAACTGACAAATCTATCTTTTATTTTTATTTTATTGTAAGAGATCTTTTATAAATTCCTGTCATGTTTTCATGGCCCAGCACCTCAAGGGCCTGGGAATAGGCAAATCTAAAAGTACAAAAACATTATTTTAAATTGATATTTATTCTTTCCCTTGCATATTGCTCGGTAGGCTACAGAGGAATTAGCGCTCTAATCTTTCAAAGTGAGTAGAAGAATGGAGGACCAGCTGGGTATAGTGGTAAAGTGAGTTTATTCTCTATTCCTGCTGTTTGTGCAATAGTGTAGCGTTGTGTAATTTCTCTTATTTTCATCATCACTTGAGGGCAAGGGAATATCATCACATCTGGCCCTTAATGTGGGCTGCAGATAGTTACATATGTGCATATGTCTTTCTCAGCTCAAGTGACGCCTCTCTAAAAGTAGTAAGAGCATGCTAAAGGATCGCAATATTCACTCCACTTGAAATACTAATCTATTTTTTTTAGCCAGTGTACCAAGAACAAGTTCCTCCCACAAAAAAAAGAAAGAAAAAAGAAAAACTGTGAAAAAATCTGTTTCCCAAATTGCAGTTGATTTGCTGCTAGGAGAACCAATCTAAGAAGAGTTTCAAAGATCTGAAAATCCTGCATTATATCTAAACTCAACCTCCACCTTCTGCCTGACATTACGTCCACCCCAAACAATGTCCGTGGGGGTGGACATTCAGTTTTCCATCAAAGTCCAACTCAATTTAACGTTGTTTTAACTCAACATGGATCCGTGGCAATGCCAACATACTGGTTTTGTAAAACTAATAGAACTGTTTTCACTGTGTCACTAGCTATTGGCTGATAAAAACAAATGAACACTCATTGTACAGTTGCTTTAATCCCACTATCAGTGTTGACCAATGTTGGCCAATCATTAAATCTTATAACAAATCAATAAACGTAATAGTCTGGACACATTCAAAGGATTAGACTCACAAGATTGCAGTAAATTCTCAAACTCTTTAACCAGAGCACAGACTGTTTGTGGGTTTTTTTGTTTTTTTTATTTCAGTCCATAGGGTTCGTTCCAAAGAGGGAAAATTGCTTAAATGATGTCACTTTCAACTGGCTGCCACGGCTGAACTATTTGATAGTTGAATCACAGTTTTGTAATTACATCATCAAGTTCTATTATTACAGGCTCTTTTTCTTTTTTTTAGTGTGAGCCTCTTTTTAAATCACTGCTCACTGATGCCCTTAACTGGGCACAGCTAAAGGTTAAAACAGAGCAGCCCCTTGTTGAGTTCTCTAATTTGTTTATTGTTTATTGTCTTTTTGCAGAGAAATATAATCTTGAATTGTGTTTAATACTCTCATTAGTGTTTCTTTTTACTGCTGTGGCAGGGCGAAGTCGTTCTTATTGTTTGAAATCCTTAAGATGTATTGAAATAAACTGGCTTTTTCTATGTTGTCGGAATTATAAAAAAATACCTGCAACAGTCTGAATATCAACAGAAATGTTTGATGAGAAATACAACAACAATAAATTATGTGGAATGGATACCAAATAATTGTAAATGTATGTGTTCTTTTATTTTTTAAAATAGCAACATGTGGATTTGTTCCCTAAACTTGGGGATAACAAAAAATCTTTTATTTTGAAACCTTTTCGGTTTATTGACCCGAGCATAATGGAGTACAAATAGTCACGTCCAAGGCCTTTCTATTGGTGGCATCTACAGGGAGCAATCCTTTTTTTACAATTCCAAGTAGAGGGCAGGTGAGTTATTTCTTTGGCTGTGTTTTACACATGACTGTATTCCTGCATATTATGGAGAAGACTATAAAAAGTGCAGACCCACTTCCCTGCTCAAGAGACTTATCACACTTTGTTCCAAGTTGTTCTCACACATAAACACACATTTTTGGTAATTCACAGTTAAGGGAAAAAAAACACTGGATCTCAGTTTTAGTTCTGTTTCCATACCAGTATATTTACTGCATGAGAAGATGAGAGGTCTTCTGAATTGTAATTTGAATAATGTGATACAAGGATACCAGAAAAAAGTAGACACACATATTTGCATGCTACATATATACATGTATATATAGTATAGACGCACACATATACTAATGTGAGTTTGCAAGCACGCTCCATCTTTCTGGGCTGGCACGTCCAACAGGAAACTGACTAACAGTATTATGTGACACCATGGAATGTTCTAGGGAGCAGCAGCCTAGCAGCACTGACCTACACCCAACAACAATACCTCTTTTTGTCCTGCCTTTCCCTTAAATTCTCAGCTCCCCTCTCAAATGCAGGTGTGGTGCTCCACAATAAACATTTTTCAACAGTCATAATTAAAAGAAATGAAGTCAGTGTTCCTTAGCACAAATCAGAGCACTCCTGGGAATGACACTATTCCCTCTATACAGGGATCTGGGAAGAACAGCATGCTTCAATACATGCCAACTCCCATGTAACTTAAATTTGCAAATAGCATTTGACTGGTGGACCAGTAAAAATCTGGGGGGGAGAGGGTTTGTAGCATGTATTTATCAAGTATCAAGTGTGGCAGAATTAGATTCAACTGAATAATAATTTATGGATATCTGTCTGTCTGTCTGTCTGTCTGTCTGTCTGTCTGTCTTGTCTAGTCTTTTTTGCCATCAAGGAAAAAGATGGAATGCACTAAAAGAAATTGCCTTCTAACAATGACGTATTTTCAAATCTAATGCACAAACCCTTCATCAATTCATTAGATGTAATATCCTTTAAGATATTACAGAGTTGGTTTTCCCCTGCTCGTCCTAATGTAAGGGATTTGAGGCTTGACACAGCTTCATTGGGGTTTCAGCCCCACAGCAGGAAGAAGATAAAAAAAAGGGGGGGCTTTGCGGGGGAAAAAAATCACATCGCATTAAAAACAAATCTACTGGGGGATCCACCAGCAGCTTAAGTGAGCCAAGACGATTAAAGGGTCAGTGGTCATAGACTGCAGGTTGAACGTACCTGATGCCACTCACCTTGGTCCACAAGAGGCATTGCCAACACCAATCTTTCAAACTCAAATATGTACACAGGAGACACTGTGAAGGTCAATACAAAGTTACAATACATAATGTCAACAAGCTCAGTGGATCTTCTGGCCTGTTTAGCTATTCTTGCTGTACATAACCTCAGGAGAATTAGACCTTTCTTCTCCAAGCTCTGGGCAGCTGTTAGCCTAGTTTATTTGTAAATTAACCTACAGATAGCTGAAATTTTTGTAAAGGTAACCAGACCATCATAAAAAGTCCTCTACCAGGTGACATTGGGTAGTTCTTTCTCCACCTGCATGATTATTTTGTATCTGTTTGTGATTCTATGCAATAAACTAACACTAACACATCTTTAAAAAATGCAACACGCAAAACTAATGACTGTTACTTCTGTTGTAATGCTTTGCATTGGCTGCAAAAAAAAAAATAAGGCACCATGTACATAATGTTTATATAATGTATATTTTTGATGTCGCAAAAGTGAAAATTACTGGAGAAACCTGTTGAGAACACATTTCCCGCTTGTAGTTTTTTTTTAGTGAAGCACTGAGGGTGGACTGCAGTGACTCAACATTTCACTGTATCAATAAGGGCCTCTCTCTTTCCTCTGTCTGGTGTCGCTAGTGGTGACTGTGAGTGGCTCCCCAGCCAAAGACCTGCTTTATCAAGCAGCCAATTTAACAAGACAGCTCCTTTCATGCTTCTTGGCTTCTCCAGTGGTAATGGATTTCCTCAATGAGTGTCTCTCTTTCTCCAGGTTTCACACTTTTCTTTCTGTACTGCTGGGCCCCACTCCAGATCAGATCTTCTGCCACTAACTTTGATTTCTTAAGGTAAGTGATCCATCGCTCCAGGCCTGACCATTGCCTGAAACCTGGCCTCACTTTGGCTCCCTGTGCCTGATATTGTACACTCTAATGCAAAGTGAAGGAGCACATCTAAGTAGCCTGTCACTCCACCTCACGCCTCACCAATCCACCCACCTATGCCTACCCTGTCTCCTAGTCTTTCTCGCCACCTCCTTTAGTTTCCAAGCTGCCCAGCTGGTCTTTATTTCCAGTGTTTGTAGGGAGTGTAAACAATATGGTGATATTACGGGCATTAAACAAGCTGATGATAGTTTGGGCACATTAATGAAGACTAGTACTTTTGGGGGAGGGGGGGGGGGATGACATCGTTTAATAATAGCGAGAAATGTTTTTGATAAACCCCCATCATTCTGCCGTTCATCTTTAATCTGCAACCTGAGACCAAGTTTGATGAATTCCATTTCCATTTGCTTTCTTTCGACTACACCAGTGTGTGGTGTTTCTGCTCAAATTTTGATTGTTTTCAGGACTTCCATACTTTCATTAGGAACTGAAACTAGAGAGTTGAGGAAATAACGCATGTATATTTTTGTTTAATTGGCCAGCACTGTTACTCATTCTAGGCCTACTGAACATGCAATTAGGGTGAGTGTTTGTCAACATGAAAGAATAAGTTCAGGATCAAATTATAGGAAACACAGATAATCTGGTACTTCAACGCTCAGTGGCCTGCCATATGATCTCTAAAACCAAATTACTGCTGGCTTTCTTGTAGGCTAGCAGATGGCTTCGCTCACACTGTAATCTAAGCCAAGAGCAAACTGGCAACTTATGCAATAGTGACATTTCTGCTTGATCCTTTTGTTCATTTACAGTTTGGCTGACTAAAATGTAAAGAACCTTGTTCGATGTCATTATCAATTAAGCAGATGAGTGGCCTGGAGTTGATTTGGGGTGTGGTGCTTGCATTTGGAAGTTTTTGCTGTTGGGTGGGTTTTTTATGTTTTCACAGCTTGAGGATGGCTTGTTTCACACTGCATGGAGTATGAAACACCTGCATGGAGCTTAACCCAATTGACCATGTATTTTCCTTGTTTTCACATACATGGTGAGCTCCTTTGATTGCATGTTTAGAGCAAAATTTTGCAAGCACCACACCTCAAATCAACTCCATACAATATTATTAGTGACAAAATCTACAGTTTGGTGCATCCTGAGAAAGAAAGAAAGCACTCGTGAACTCAGCAAATCAAAAAGACCTGGACGTCCACAGAAGACAACAGTAGTAGATGATGGGAGAGTCATTTCCATGGTCATGAGAAACCCCTTCACAATAGCCAACCAAGTAAACAACACTCTCCAGGAGGTAGGCGATATTTGTGATACAGGACAGAAGCAGTCGAAGGAATTCTGAGGTCTTTTAGACAAGGGAGGGTAGGGCTAGTGGTAAATGACAACCATGTTTGATATGTGCTGGAACAGTACTGTCTTCAAATATGTAGTCAACATATGCACAGTTGATTCAACCATGGATTCACTTTCAGTTGAATTCAGATTTATTTTAGTGCCAAATCACAACAACAGATGCCTCGAGGAGCTTTATATTGTAAGATAAAGCAGAGATCAGAGGACGATGGCCAGAATGCTTTGAAAGGCAGTAGTAACTCAGACAAATTCTTGTTACCACAAAAGTATGCAGAAGAGCACCTCTGACACACATCACATCATCCACAGCTACACCAGCATTAGACTATACAGGGTGTCATGCCTGTCAGCTATGAACAGGACACTACAGTGGACAGGAGAAGATGGGAAGATGGGTTAAAGTCTTAATTTCTGCTGTGACATTTAGATGGTCATGTCAGAGTGTGACATAAACACCATGAAAGCATGGATCCATTCTCCATTTCATTAACAGTTCAGGATGCTGCTGCTGGTCGTATATTAATAGTGTGAGGGAACATTTGGGGTATGGTCAGATATTATTTCCCCCAACTTGCATCTATTAGTAACCAAGTGTATCAAGTATAGTGAGTAGTGTTTAAATGCCACAGGCTACCTGAGTAGTTTTGCTGACCATGCCCATCCCTTTTGGACCATATTGTACCAAACTTCTGATTACTGCTTCCAGGAGGATAATGAAACATGTTACAAAGATCAAATAATCTCAAACTGGTTTCTGACACATGACAGTGAGCTCGCTGCACTCCAAGGGGCACCAGATCCAGATCTCAATCCACCTTTGGGATGTGGTGGAAAAGTAGATTCATATCATTGATGTGCAGCTAACAAATCTGCAACAACTGTGCTGTTGTACTGCTGCTATCATGTCAATATAGAGCAAAATCTGTGAAGTAAAATCTCTTTCCATCTTCTCTTTGAATCTGTGCCATGGAGAATTAAAACAGTTCTGAAGGTAAAAGGGGGTCCAGTCCATTATTGCCACCTTTACCTAATGAAGTGGCTGGTGAGTGCACATACCTATTAATACATAGAGGTAATGGAGGGAAATGCTCTAACCCACTGGTTTACATATTGAGACTGTGAATGAACGAAAATCAAAAGTTGTTTTTCAGGTCATTTCTTTCCCTTAACACAGTAGCTCATAGGAACAAGAAATCAGTTTAACAGAGACAAAGATGGATAGAAGCAAATTTGACATTTCTGGACTTTTAAGACTGCTTTGAAAGAATAAGAGAGAAGAATTTTGAAACACACACACTGCAGTCAAAGGGGGCACTTCTTTCTCTTTGATATTCATCATCTACTTGAGCATAAATTTGGCATAGCTTGAACTTTACACAAGCAAGTTAAGAAAATATCATGAAGGCTAAAATCAGAATAAAAGCCCCTGAAGCAGGCTTTGAAAACCTGCGTTCACCCTAACTGTATTTTTTATTAAAACCAAAACTCGGTCAGCAGAAAATATCACACCAAAACAAAAACCAAATACAACACAAAGTAGAACGAAATTGCTCTGTCACACATACTTGTGAATTACTGTACACCATGTAAAGTGCAGGTTCTTAGCTGATGGTGTTTAATAAGTTCAACCTGGGAGCCCATTGGCTCGCTACAGGACTGATGGCCAATTTAGTCAGAATAACCTTTTGTGCACCGGTTATTGTTTCTGATTGATTTGACGATAACAGATACAAATGGATAATTGGTTCCATTATTTGCTCTCCACATGAACTTTTCCTGTAAATAATCAAAGCCCTCTCAAACATGATTGGTCAATAGAACCCGGCCTTCAAGCAGACCACAAAGCGGAAAGCTTCAGGTACAGCAAATTTTGTCTCTTGGCTACATATTCATATGCAGATGTCTTCAAAGTGTAAATTTTCATATTTGCAACCATAGCAGCTCAGGTTACTTCATTAATATTAGCCTTTGGTAGATACCATTTTTAGCATCTCACCTGCATTCACAAACTTAATGTTACTTAATGCATTTCTTCAGCAAATGCCATCAGAGCTGATCTTCTGGTTGAGGCGAACACGATCTCACGCTCTTTTCTATCTACAGCGTTTGTGCTAAACGTTTGGCATGATGCTTCCATGTGATTCTGAGACATTAGTTACAGCACACTGTTTCCACTGCAGCATAAACTCACTTTAATTATTTGTTTCTTTAATAAAAGTGTCACCAGTTGTTTGCCATAAGCAAAAGATTTTTCCAAACACTGTGTGAATCTAGATGTTAATCTGCTTTTTGAATGTCCCTAGGAAAAATCGTAGTCTTTTGGTGAATCATGCAGCAATTAATCCATTAAACTTAAATGCTCAAGTACATTTGTAAGTTTAACCGCAAGAGTTACCAAATGGCAATAAAGCCAGTTCTCAAATTCAGTCTTTTTTTTCTTGTTTTTTTTTTTTTTATTCCTGAAGTGAATTTTAACAGCTTCCATTTCCCTTCCACATCTTGTCTTGTGAATGCTCACTCATAATCATACCTATATGTGAGGCCTATAATGGGGGACAGAGTCACAAGAAAACCAGATGACAGCTGTTCCAGGGAGCCAACATTATATTTCAAACCACACACCATTACATCCTTAACTGTAGGAGCCACATTGAGAACACGGGGTCTGGAAAAACTGCATTACAGTTTAGCGGACTAGTTTAAAGCTTTTAAACCCAGAGTCTTAATATGAAACAGACGGCAAAAGTTTGATTTTGCTGCATCGATTCCAGAAGCGAACATGTGTCTCAACAAGGTGCCAAATTTCTGACAACTTAGATATTCAGGGCACCAACACTATTTATCCCACGAATTAACAACATAAATGGATTGCAATAATTCATTCAATCTTTTTTTTTTTCCACTGCACGGTAACTTTTAAAAAAGTGAGTGAGATTTTCTTTTTCTCCTTTTATTTTTTTGATACAAGCGCTTTTATATCTTTGGTGCACAAATCCACAGCGGTGATAACTGCCAAATCCTTAAATGAAATACCCCATACTTAGCTGCAAAACCAATAAACTGATAAATTAATACGTTTCAATATGATCTCAGTTCCTTCTTTCTCTTTTCATGTGTAATGCACATTATATTGCCAGCAGCTTAAATAAATAGGAGGCTTCTCTCTGATGTTCATTATTAAGATATTTTCCGAACTCTATGCCACTGGAACATTATATCTTTCCTCCCTTTTCCCTCACCCTCTTTCTTTAACTTACATTTATGTTGCGATGCATTACTTTGCCGCATCTGAAACATAATTCAGAATCAGTTGTCACTACTTGTAATTTTTATTCCTTAACCTTTCCCATGATGCGTCTAATACTGACATTTCACTATAACTACAATTTTGTTTTTTTGTTTTTTCAAAATATCTCAAACCCAAAGGCATTTTTAAAAGAAATGTTTCTTTGTCTTAAATATCTACTATGGCTAACAGTCTGAATGACTGAAGGGTTCTTTATTCTAAGCATAATCACATGTTGGATATTTGAACAAATTGTGTTTTTGGCGCTTTCGTTTTAATTGTGATTGCTCATAAGGCACTGAGGCTGAATATTCTGGATGTTCCTGTGATCTTTCTCAGCGTTTATAATTTGCTGTCCAGTACTGAGGCAGTGGCATATAATGAGACTTATTAGAATTACACTAGATATTTAAAAGGCAGGGTAAATCAAAAGACTTTGCTACCTCTGGGTTGAGGGTAATTGAGCTAGCTGGCTGTATTCTGTAGCCAGCTATCTCAATTACCCTCAGTAGCTCTGTGGGGACTGAGAAACAAAGCCGCATTAATCATGCCACTATAATTGATACTACGACTAGTTTTTGTTCCACTGGTCATGCTGCAAGCATATAAATCCTAATAATAGCATAGTTCACAACTTTTCTTTGAGTCTTACAAATAAACTGGTTTTAATGAACGGTGAATATGACATCTGATTGGATGATAATACAAAGACAATGCATTCACTTCAGAGCTCTTAGCTGTTTGGAGAACCAGTAGGAATTCATCTGTAGTCTTGTCAACATTGGGAAAGAAGGCTCTAAGAAATATATGCACATCTTTCAATTAGTTACATGTTCCAGGTAGTAATTATTTGCTCTAAATAATGTATGTATTTTCAAAATCTCACTATTAGTACTGCATTATCAATGAATACTTCAAATCTGTTGTTATAGCTGCATTTTTAACTCTACAGAAACAAGTTCTTGAGGATATTTTGCTCACATCATTAGATTAGATTACCATTAAACCATTGCATCCTTTTCAAGTAGTGGGTATTTTTTCTGTCACATTTGTGTTGTAAATGTATGTTGGCATAGTGGTTGCAGTAACACCTGGGGCCACTATGCCAAGCTACAACACTTGAATTAATAATACTCAACCCTACCACAACTAAAGTTACATTAACCTGACCCGTGGTGCCTTTCCGCTCTTTGAAATGTGACTCATTTCAAAAAGAATCCATCACTGTGTGTATATATTGCATGCATCGTATGATTTTGTTTCTTTCTATAAGTCAAGCTTTGAATTTTTTCGTATTATTTTTTCTTTCTTTCCCTTTCCCCCCTTCCTTTAACTTTTATCCATGTTGGGGGGTTTTCGTGATGCATTCATTTGCAGCATCTCAACACATAATTCGGTATTGATTGTCACTGCTTGTAATTTTTTCCTTAACCTTTTTTATGATCAAAGACATCATTTAGCCTGCTCCCCATCCTGCGTGGTGCATTGATGAAGATTTTAAGTGAAGCAGAAGAGATTTTGTTTTGACCAATCTTAATCCATTAGAAACGGATTTTCACTACCGTACTGAACTTCCCTTATCGCAGCATCAAATGTGCATAAACTTTTTTGCCATTGTGTAATATTTGTGCTTTGAAATCAGTTCTTTTCTGTTTGTAACCGATGCTTAAAATATGACTGCCACAGATAGAACTTTGTGGGTCGTGTACAAAACATGGTCATGCCAACTTAGTGTGCTAATGAATGGATATATGCCAGTGTAACAGTAATCTGTGTGAGCATCTCCTTTGATGCATCTTCGAGCAGAAAGCTCTTAAACAAAATGTTTGAAGTGTCTGCCTGTGTAATAATGATTTGTAATTCTCTTGAACTAATGCAAAATTTGCTGGTAAAATTTTTTTGAAATAAAAATAAATTGTGCCCCGAGGGTCAGGCCAAGATTCAAAAGAAGATCACCCAAGAGCAGCAAATGATTTAATAAGCCACCAGCTCCACCAGGGCATGGAGAAAAGCAGAACGGAGAATTTTAAAGTGTGTCTAATTAACATCAGTTTATTACTATGTCAATCTCTTCAGCTGGTGTGTGAATAAGGGAAGGGTTCAGAGACGTAGAACTGCTCTGCTTAAATATATGGGATAACACTTAACTCCTTGGGTTAACGTGAAAGCGTTATCTCAACCTCCACGTGCAGAAGCATTTGCATGTGTCGCTTTTGCTACAGAAACAAAAATTATGAATCTCATCACAATTGGCTTTTCTTGGCTTTGTTAAAAAAAAAAAAAAGTCATTAAAAATAGAAAACAACTTCCAAGATGTTTCCATCACCATTATTCCTCAAGGAATGACTAAATGAATATTTAATGTCATGTGCATCTATATGATTGCATACTAATTATTAGAACTCAAATGCTTGACAAACTTGGTGTAATATAATTTGTAATATGTTGAATTTGCAGAGGAGACAATGTTATCTTCCACTGGATTTTCATCACCGCTACTGTGTTAAATGGTAATAGTTATAAGATAAATAAAAACCAAACTGGAATTAAGAAATAAAGCAAAGTAGAAGGAAAATACAAGTATATCGATGCAGGCCAAAAATATTTACACACTCCAGTACTGCTCTGGTGTATATAACTAAATATTGTTCTTACCACTTAGCACTACACAAATTGGGAATGTAACTGTGTTCTTATTCCCTGTCATTGCCTTATCTTTGGTTCCTTTTGTGTAAATACTTGGTGGACTTGCAGGCGTTTTGACAAGCTTAAATTGCAGATTCTCATTTTAACAGTGGGGTTTCTCCGGTCCTGTATGTTTCTTTGGCCTCCTGGATTGTCTTGGCAAAATAAATACCGGTAGGCCTTTCATCTGAAGGCATGGTGGCTGCAGCAAAGCTCTGCGGTGAAGTAGAGGGCAGGGATCTTGCGTCAGCTTGCTGTCTGGACATTAAGTCACTTGTAAACTTAACCACATGTTTCATAACATACATGAGTACATTAGGTAATTCATCCATGAAATCATAATTGAAATCACATTGAGATGCAAGAAGCGGCATTTAAAGCTTGACTGACGATCAACAACAGCAACAGTTTGGAAATGGGCACGCACAAAGACTAGATCTGCCTGCTGCCGCGCACCGTTGGAGTCATTACTCAGTCAACTTCAAGTAATAATAATTTAATGATTATTTATTACTCATTTCAAAAATAATTGCTTATTACTTCCTGAGAGAAATCTGTTGAATAATTTGTCATATCATCACTTTGTTTCACACTATAATTGTATTAAAGCTTACCTTCAGACCTAATATGTGATTCACCGCTATGTGCTGTGTGACTTTTGTAACTGCGTTTCAGTGATATTGACTAATATGATCAAATCACAACCCAAATGGGTATTTAAAGAAAAAAATGCTTGTTATCATAGACCTGAACATTATGTTTAAAAGGATAACTGAATGGCATCACGTTCTTCACTGAAAAACACAGTTTGTCGTTTTTGCTTTATGATACCACGGGCCACCAAACTTTACTTTTGTCATAAAGTACTGTGCAAGTGTTGAGCCTCCCACTGTTTCTGATACTTTGTTAGGAAA
This sequence comes from Copadichromis virginalis, assembly GCF_057382275.1. NCBI lineage: Eukaryota > Metazoa > Chordata > Actinopteri > Cichliformes > Cichlidae > Copadichromis > Copadichromis virginalis. Next base: position 22,099,939 of record NC_140618.1, read on the forward strand.
ATGAAACATAGTTGCAACAGTTTATTGAAACATGTACAAACATACATGGAAATACAGAATAAAAGGCAAGAACAGAGCTTGTACACAAATCTCAAAAGTGAATATTTGGCATAAACACCTTTATTCTTAAACACAGCTTCACGGTTTAGGTCCATGGGTGAGTGTATTTCATTGTTTATTTTTCTACCCAGGTATGGTTTTACTGCATTGACAGTGTGTTTGGGATCATGGTCATAATTAAATACTTTCCAGATGGTAATGCATGGTGGATCAAAATCTGACTGCACTTTTCTGTATTTGCAATTCCATCCCCTACCTCACTGGCTGAAATGCAACCTCCACCTATCGCGTGACCTCTTTGATACATGCTGATGATGATTTGAAACACAAATTTCAAATGTGGATTCATCACTCCATAAGACGTGTGTCCACTGATTTTGTGTGACTTGGCATACCTCAGTCTTTTCTGCCTGTTTCCCTTCCTTAAGAACGGCTGCTTGATAGCCATGTTTCCACTGAGACCATTCCTGATGAGGCTTCAGTAAACGGTAGATGAATCCACTGAAGTTTCAGATGTACCCCTCGGGTCCTATGTCAGGTCTTCACTGGATTTTATTTTCCTGTGTCTTAAGGACATGACTATAGTTTTTAGGCTTGCTGCTTTTTCTTCCGTCTGGTGCTTGTCCAGTTTTTTTTAATGATACACTACAAACCATGCTGAACTATATCAATTGCTGGGCTACGAGCTCACTGAGAACCACCATGTTGGTGCAAAAATACAATTTTATTCCTTCAACCAATCTAATTGGGGAAAAAAGGCTGCTACTAACAAAGTATCTGAAGATACAATTTAAATTTGTCATTTACTAAGTTAACAGTTATGTGTAGACACAACACTGGTTCATCTCTTTGGTTAGGTGTAATTTTCGGCCTTGAATAATCTCATAGATCAGTGTTAAGCAGCAAAACAACAACAACAAAAAACCTGAAGAACTATTCCTCAAGACCACTTTAAAAAATTGTAGCAAAGTCTGGATCCTTGAAAGCAAAATATTAAGAAATGAGAGGTTGGCTCGAGACATTTTAACATTACTGTCGCTCAGAGAGCAAAGACATTAAATCCACCCTCCACCCAACACAACCCATTATTCAACTGTTTAATTTAACATAATCTTGATGACTGATTTAATGTTACACTTTTGAATTTTAAAGTGGTATACATTTTTATGATGACAGATTTTTTGTGTGTATTATAACTCCCTGACCCGCCGTCATACACTAACTGCTTGAAAGTCTCTTGGCACCGTTTCTTTAGCCTACACTCATGTTTACAACAAAGGGAATCCCGTCTATTTACATAAATAAATCTGGTGCCAATAGGGAGTCCAGCACAAAGTGTCTGCATCCGTAAGGTAGCAGACTTTAATCCCCAGCAGAAAAGGCAACATCACCAAGAGCTTCTGCTTCTATGCTTTCATGTTAAATTCATGGTGTAAGACTTTTGTCTGTCCTGCTCACTGATATACTGTGTTTGCACTTTGTCTCTGCGAGTATTTTTGTGATGGTGGTAATGATTTAACGTGGCTTGTTCAAACATCAGGACAGTACTGCTGTACACAAGATATAACAACTTCATAGACAATATTTTAATATTACTCTGGAATCTATTTTTGTGCATTTTTTTTAAATCAAGCACACACACACAATTATGGGCAATTTATATGCACACTGTAAGATATTTAAATCCTGCAGTAAGTATTCGGTTTTCTGTCCTCACCTTAAATAGAAAAATAACAAAAAACATGTTTTTCATTGAAGACAGAGATTGCAAAATCTGGTTGAAATATTTCTGTGAAGGTCGTTGAATTTGTAGCACTTGGGCATTCTAACTTCACATTCCTGCACGTGTATTACATGAGATTTCTCTTTTGGTATCTCATGTTTTCTTCATGTCACTCTTAACATGAAACTACATACGTAGCTATTAAATCAAAAGAAACATATTGAGTAAAACAGACATGCTCGCGTTTTAATTACTATCTAAATTGAGAAGTATGCTTGTTAACATTAAAAGTGCGCTTGCACATTCTAAACAGAAACCTATAGATCATGAGACAGCTGCAGCGATACAACCATAAAGAAAGCTACACAAATCATATTCACTGAATTACACAAATTACAGATGTAACTGAAAACATCTGAAAACGTGATGATGAATCCCCCTTTTTTAAACTTCTGGCTGATAAACCATCAGACTACATTGGGAACGTATTGGGCTTGTGAAAAATGCATGAATTACTAATTAATGAGGCATTCTCGCAACATTTCCATATTCATAAAGGTGTGTAATTCACATATGCATGAGAGAGCTCAGTGATAGCTTAGCGAGAGTAACGCATATTCCAAGAAAGAAAAATCTTTTTTTTGTTAAATTTTTCAAAAAAGCTGAGGGAGCAGAGATGCTTTTAAAAAAACATTACGCATTCATTCTTCCCTACAGACGTGCAGTCAAATGCTTTGGGAGACAAATGCACTGAGGAGATGCAATGATGTGAAACATATGCAAAATTACATTTTCTGAAATATTGTCCCATGTGGATTTTCAAAAGTTCATTTAGCAACCCAGTGTTCCTAACAACTGTGCTCAGAAAATCTGATTTACAGAGACAGAAATATATTTTCAGTATCATCTCTGTTTGAGAAGAATATGTGTCTATGTGACATCACTCGTGGCAAAATAATAAATAACTTAATTTTTTTTTAAATAAATCTAATATTTGGGAATTTTATCTTTGGGGGGTTCATGTATTACATTTAAAATTTGAGTCTGTGACATGATGCCTTGTTCTTTAGGTATCTTTGAATGCAGAAAAATAATAATAATTCATAATTAAATTAACATTAATAAAAATCATTAGCTCATTATCATTTCCTTTTTTCAGCATGGCTAAATCAGCCATTAGCTTTGCTATGATGTCAGCCTTTTGGACACAAACTCTTTCAATGAAGCAGGTCCAAGATGGCTTGGCCGGAATTGTGGCCTGTCCCTCATTTGAAAGGGCCTCTCCATTGTTTCAACATTCTCACAAGGGCTTTGTGAAAGCTGTCCCAAATATGGGTCAAAAAGCACAAATAACATTGAGATGGTTCCTAGGCTTTCCTCACAGCTATGCACCAAAGAATGACAAGTCCAACAAAACCATGTCGAGTTTTTCATCCTATGCAATTGTCTTTTCACATTAACTCCAAGCTGGGCCTTTTCAGCTAGGCCAGAGTTGTGTCAGGCCTACTCGGAAACAGACCAACTATAGCAGCAGGCTTGGCCTGTTCAAAATACCATGCACTGAGTCACTCCTTTATTTCATTGTAATGGCTGTTGGATGCATTGTACAAAATATCTAAAGAGAAAGAACCCAAAGTACTGTTAGAAGTGAGATTCATCTCTGTGGCCAAAAAGGACAAATTTGATTCAGAGTGAAAGCCTTGTGCATTGTTTTACTCAGCAACAGGAAGTAAAAAGGAAAAGCTGAACTTCCCAAGGTGATATACAGGCAAACACATACACAACCAAAACAACAACAGTTAACTAAACAGCCACTAAATGTGGCTTTGACATGTACGTTACCTCTACCATACACCAAAATTGAAAGAGGTGTTTGCTGTCTTTCATAAAGTCAGAAATATTTCTAAGAAATAGACTTTGACCTAATCTTTGTTTAGACTGTGAACAAAAGGAGGATGAAGTTCGTCAAAGATGCAGAAAAGCTTATAACCATGTTCGCAAATTTTCAAGATACTTAAGTTTGGGTTTAACCTTGTAGGACTTTTGGAAGGCACTTCTGAGCATCAGGCGCAGGGTTTTGGCAGCTGCACAGGGAGCCTGGTGGGTCAGCCCTTCTCTGCGAGCTGCTACTCTACACTAATCTATTTTAAACCATCTGTGAAATTAGCAAGATTTCCTAAGTCCTTCACCTCCAAGGATTAAAACATTGCTAAGGGTGTGGACTGTTCTTACATACTGTTCTCATATGCATGTTTGATGACTCTTGAGATCAATATCAGCTTCTTTTTCCCCCCCTCTTTTTTTCACCTGCACTTGAATTGGATTGAAATAAGAAGCAAAAAAAATGCTAAACATCTGTCTGAGAACCACAGAAACAAATAGGAATAAAACGGTGTTTACGATAACTTAAACCGAAGCTTGAATACCAGGAAAAGAGAAGCTTTGTGTTACATATTTTTACATACAGTAACATCAGGGAGTTCAGCCTTCACTAAAAGAGCCATACCTAGGCATGCAGTACGTCTGCCAAAGCCAGTACAAAGAAGTCATGAGTCAAATCTAATGAGAAAATCAGATAAATAGCAGCTGTTCTTGGGGAAATGGTGCTGTCTGACAGATTCACTGGGTGCAGTGGCTGTAGCATTGAGCAGATCCAAATGAGTAAAATATTGTTCCAAGCGCCCCTCACTGCTTTCCTTCCCTCCGGTGTTTAGTCATCAGAGTTGTGAAATAGCCGCCCCGCCGCTACACGACAGAATTGCGGTATTAATTATTGTGCGCTGTTCACACATACACATCTTTGTACCACAGTGACAGTTCATTCAGAAAGGCCACTTACAAACAGCAGTTTTACTTACCTCAGCCAACCAGCCCGCCAGTTAGTCCTCACACCTCTTATTTAATTATTTGTAGATAAAATTCATTCACATAGGATTTAAAAATAAAAACAGAGTGTTACAGTTACAACTAAAAATTAAACTCCTGTTAAACCGTAACACACGCGACATGAACAGTAATGTAAAGACAAATACCCGAAGCAAAGAGCTTTGTCTATGCTATTAGATTTCATGCAGGCTGGGGAAATTATTAAGATTTACTGTGCAAAGTATATGTCTAGTTTTTCCATTTACTGCTAGAGAGCGCTTACACAGGCATCTATTACAGACACAGCCGTTAACTGTAGTTTTCCTTTGCTCTTGGGAAGGAGTGGTAAAAGATGAAGTGAATGATTAGGACAACAAATTTTCCCGAATGGTTAAAAAAGACTTTAGGTCCAGGCAGTTATATTTTGTTGAACTGATTTCCTTTTCTGTAGATGAATAGGCTAGCACTGAGCTAGAACAGTAAGTGTATGCTGATTTGTAATAACACTGACTTCAAATTTATTTGCAGTGTTTTACCCCGTGCATGATGAAGGAAGCAGGGTGTAGAACTCATGATTATTATGATGATAATGAGCATTAGATGGCAGAGATCCAGTGAAGAGTGATGGGCATAGCCTGGGCTTACAAGTCTCGCGATGACCTCTGGCTCTGGCACACACACAAACACCTGTCTCAATAGGCACACGCACACGCACACATTCACGCTACGAGCCCTCTGAATGCCTTTCATGAGGTCAAGGAACCTTTGAATGTGTACTTTCACAGATTGTTCTTAAAACCAAACCAGGCACAAATCCTTCTTTCGAGATGAACCTAACAAACTGTATGTTGTGTCTTATCAATTATACCCTTTATTTCTCTTTCTATTAAACTGATACCAGTTAGCTGTGTTGCTGTTTATCCTTCAACATACACCAGCAAAGGTCTGTCTCTCCTGAAGGAACAGGCTGTGATTTTGACTGTGATTAGTTAAAAAAAAGTCACTGCATAGGGATAGTTTTGGTTTTTGATTGGCTGATAAAGGTGAGCTCACCACTGTTTGCCCTTTTTGCCTCCTGAAATTTGTGTCTTAAGAGGTTTAACAAGTAAAACTGCCAGTCTGCCACAGCCACCTGCACTTCATGTCCATTTAACCCACTGATGTATCAGTGTCTGCTATGGCTGCACAAGCCATCCAGTATTCCAGCAAGGGTGTACAAAAGAAGAGGTTTTGATGTGTTTATAACAACTTAATTTGCTACTCAAACAAATGAAAATTTAAATTAAGGCTGATAAACTGGAGTGTTGCTAACATTAGAGGTGCTAACGGTAGCCTTCTGTTCTTGAATATTCGAATTGTCTTAATTTATAATGCCAGTAAGATTATATACGGTCTTCTTTTTCTTCTTCTTTAAAGCCACCAAACTCAGGGTGCTATTACAGAGACTGGCCTTCTTGGCACACCCCCTTCTAAGGTTGAAATAGTAAGGAAAATTGTAATGTCAGTCAAATCCTGGTTCAGAAAATGCTGGTACTGAGGTAAACAAGGTTGATAGACTTGAATGCAGGGACCATTGGTAAAGGGATTGATGGGGTCCAAAAACACATATGCCATGGTTTTGCCATGAAAGAGGTCCGCATACCAATCGTCTTCAGTCATGTTTCTATTCACATATTTTTGTTGCTGACCAAAACGAGTTGGTAAGTTCGGTTGAAATGTTTCTACCTTGTTGTACCTTTCTAAGCTTTAATCTGGGACCATAACTACTTTTATTCACAAGTGGTTGTGTTATCCTGTTAAATTAACAGATTAAATTAATATTGTTACAGAGGCACAGGACTAATGATGGCTGCAGACTAGCTCTTACGTTAATGTTATCATGTAATTATTAGCTGCTACCCATTTCCTTAATAATAACGTAACAGATGGGTAATATTAATAATTGCTAACCGTTAACTGGCCAGATTAATGTTTATGATAATGCTTTAATACGTCAGTGTCAAAACAGGGGCTATAGGGAGTGCATGAAATTCTTCATAAAGACTAGGATGTCTTTAAGATGCTTCACAAAGATTTTTTGTGCTACTGTTCACATGGTTTTCTGTGTCCAGCAGTGTGTGTAAAGATGGAGGTTTCCATCCAAGTATCAATTATTTAATAACCCTACATTCTACTGAAAGAAATGAGTACTTTGGAGTTTTCAGAATTTTGGTATCCAAAGGTACTGTAAGTATCAGCTCTGGCAACATCCTTAATCCAGTGCAGTTGTATACAATGTTATTATAAAATGATTACATCCATCCATCTGTTTCCATCAGGCAGAGACCAAAAATGTTGAATTCTCTCTCAAAACTTTCTTAAAATGTTATAAATGAAGAAGTATCATCAAAACAGCAAGGCTGGTTTGATTTCATGTCCATAATTGTCTTCAGTTTGATTACTTGAGCATCAAAATTGACTTATCAGTTGAAGACAGCGATTCTACCCCCCCAAAAAAGAGATTCATATACTGCTGTCATTGTGGAGCACAATGATGCCAACGGTGTAAAACGACATCAGCTAACTGTTCCCCAGCCCTCGGTTTTCTTACATTGCAGACTTAAAGAATGTAACAAACGCCTCGACAATACAAATGATTACACAAATCTTAAAACAAAATGTCTCTTTAATTTGTAAGTGTCAACAGCAGTACAAAAGATGGAGTGATGTGAGCTTTTTGTAACACAATTTCTGTCTCTTTTACAGAAAAGGAGGAACTTCTTGAGGTAAATGAGCTAAAACAGGCAGTTATTGAGCCCACTGCTGCATTGTTACAATGGACAGAGATATTACAGAAATATGGTGTTACAATATGTCTGAATTGATCCTGTGGGGACAATTTAATCATATACAGTATACACATTCTTAAGGTGCCTAGATGCACCCAGTGTGTCCATCATCGGTTTGTTTTTACTTGATATAGTGTATTAATACTACCAAAGCCAAAGAAATTGCTTTCCACACACACACCAATGTAAAATTATTCACCTTAAGTTTACCTCACGTCAATACTGCACATGGAAACCAAAGACTTGCTGATGTACACTTTGAAGCCAAGCAAAACAAAACAAATATAAAATAAAAAAACAACTAAGTAACATTTTAATTTTTTTTTCTTTTTAGCAATAATATCCCTAGCAAATAATTGACCTTTTGTACTGTATAAAGAACAATGTGAACACAAACGTGATGGCAACATTTTTTTTTAAGTTGAATTAAAAACTTTACATTGGACTGTACAAGATATTATGATAAACTATTTACATATTCCGACATAAACTTTTTTAAAGCAGCAACAGACACTATTTAATTCATTTCTCTAATAACAGCCAAAACAATACTTTCCATGGGCCTAGGTACCTGCCAGAGGAGGGGGGGGGATAAGAGATTTCTAGGCGGAAAATTGTATCAGGCTGCCAGCAATTTCAAAACAGTGGCTCCAGTGATAGAAGAGCCCCACACAGTGTTGCTTGAGAAACAACGCTAAAAAGCAAAGTACCAAAGACGGCTATAAATGTCATCCTGAACAAAAAAAGTTTACACTTCTGAACAGCAGCTACCATGTCAGTCCAGCATGTCAGTGAATTGTGCTGATTAAATTAACACAGAGAACATTCCCACCATATACACATCACAAATTTCAGACGGAAAAAAAAAAAAATCAAATTACAGTAAGTAATGTTGAAACCATTTGTGAGTCTAGCAATTGGAAGAAAAGAAACAAATTGTGAGGGCTACGTTTTCGGGATGGCTGGATAGTCATGGACATGTTCATTAAAAATTGGCAACATACAAAAAGATGGCAAGTAGAGAATTAACTGAGAAGAATGCACAATCTGTGAATTTTGCCACATTGAAATAAATTGAAATAAATACTTGCACGCTCCCACATTTAAAACAATAAAAAAATCATTTGTGTTTGAAGCAGTCATTCATAAAAACATTTGTTTGTTACATTAATGTCAATGCAAGCCAAATGCATGCAGACTCTTTTTTTTTTTCAGATTTTGCACTCATTAAAAAAAGTGCCACATACTATGAGTGCTATTCTAAACACAAAGCACAAGTGAGCATTATACAGCATACCGTTTAAGTTCTATGATGATTGGAAACACACGATTTAATAATTCTTTTAAGTGCTTGTTGTCTGAATAAGTACCATACTCGTTACCAAGTTTAGCTTTCGTTGATTATTCAAATTGTCTGGGGAGCATCATGAAAACATAAGCGAGTGAGGTTCGTCTTTTTGTTTCAGGACCAGTGCTGCTCTCTTCTAATAAGCAGGAAAAAAATAAGCATCTACATGAGGTACAGTGACTTGTCAGGTTTTAAAAACATGAAACCACATACTACAAAAAAAATAAAACAGCCAAATACATAACTTATACTTCACTAATGAACAAAAATATATTTCCTATGTTGTATTTACAATTAAATCTTAATGAGATGGAGAATTAACTGAAAACTATGTTTAGCTCCAATTCATTAAATTGTTTGTTCTTTTTTTTTTTATTCATCTGATTGTCCATGATGTCTTTAACTCAAAATTTTAGAGCCAGCAGTGGCAAACAATAAATATGTCGTGCAATATACAATGCACTGAAGTCTGGTTTTTCATGGCTCACTGAGCCTGCTGTTGAATTTCCTGCTCACTTTTCTTGTGCTGAGTCTCTCCTCTAGGCAGCCCTGAAGATTAAACAAAGTGTCCATTCATCACATGTGTCTTTGCATAAATAAACAAAACAAGCAGACAAAAAAAAGAAGAAAAAAAAAAAGACTCAAATCTGGTAACTGTGAGAGCAAACCCACGTGAGTCCAACTGGGGAATTTTGTTCATTCGTGTTGTTTTTCCTCAAAACAGCTTCACATTAATCAGAATAGATAAAAATACAATTTATATCCAGTGCTTATAACACTTATGAAACATTGTCTCTTTGTGAGTTCTCGTTGTCATTATTTTCTTTCTTTTTTTGTTCTTTTTTTTTGTCCTTTTTTTTTTTTTTTTTTTGCTATTTAAGCTCAGTCAAGTTTCAGTTCCATGAAGAGTCCTTTTTAACTACCAGCCCACTAAAGTAGTGTGGCATAGTCATGAAAATATTTACAATCGCATACAAATACATCTAACCGCCAGCAAACAGGAGCAAACAGTTTAGAAATACCAAACAGGTTGACTTGGAGGGAAATCCACTTGGGTTTGTTTGTAGGAGAGCATCTTCATGACGTGTTCCTCAAAATGAGAACAATATAGAAAAGATGCAATGGAAAATAATAAAATCTGAATTATCTATGAGGTAATAAAAAGGGGAAAACATGACTTAATATAAATATGTCCAAAAGTTTAAATGATATAAGCCAGCATCTGATGGGTAATAACAATAAGAGTACAGAAGATAAGAGAGCATTAAAGAACCGTCTGTACCAATTTGAGCTAGGAGAAAAATGCAGTGACCAGCAGTGAGCGTCTTGACCAGTTAAAGCTCGTGACGAGATATTCATGTCCTCCAAAAAAGCTCTGCACGCTCTCTGAAATGGACAGGTTCAAGGGCATGGGAGGGGAATAGCTGGACTCATGCATTAATAATGCTGTATTTCAGATGATACCCAGTCGTCAGTCATTTTAATAATCCCCCACAGCTTGATGTACTTGTTCCATCTGCTCGCCAGTGCCTGGTGATTGGGCCAGGGTGGGAGCCCTGTTGAGGCCTTATTTCCAGCACTTTGATGGAGAGCACAATGAGCGACACACACACCATTTTTATTGTTTCCCATCCTTCCCTGGTGTTTTCTCCTTCTCTGAGCCAGATGGCGCCCCCTGGGTGCTGAGGTTGCCACAGGCTGGGGTCAGAGCAGGGCATGGCAGGGAGGAGAGCCACTTAGACCTTCTGCCCTGTAAAGAGGATCTGAGTCTCAACATCAAGGCCTTGACCGCTAGATGAGCTTTATCTATCTGCCGTCGCTGGAAGGTCAGGACTTGTCAGGTTTGAAACTTACATTAAGACTGAGTTGCCTCTTTTCTGATTCTTGCATTTAGTCTGTATTTTTTGAAGTGCAAACAATGAGAGCAGTATAAAGCTGATCAGATTATTGTAAATGTTTCAAAAGCCTCATAGGTGATAGAAGGTTTATAAGTGCACTAATTAAAAAATTGTGTATTTTATCCTTTGTATATGAGTCTTTTCTCTATGTCCTTGCAAACTGTCATTTCTTTTCAAGACTACTTCAGTAATCAACTCATTGCATCAACCCGATGACCGTGCTCTCCTTTAAGACTTCTTAGTGTCAGTTTAAGATTTACAATGTCTAAAAAGAATTAAGATCAGAAAAAAAATTACGTTTTAAGACCTAAGACTTTAAACTTGCCATCCAAATGGGGCTAAAGTGTTTAACAGAGCGCACTGTAGCTACACATTGTACAACATCAATTTAAGATTGTAATGCCACCAAAGCTGCCTTTCGCTACTGTTCCAATCCCACAGATTGGAGGCCTTTGGCCCTTTAGCATTCTGGCCTGATTACAATCACTCTGATTAAGATCTTGGTGAGTCAGAGTGGACTGCAGAGCTGGAAATAAGTGAAGGATGCCACGGTGCTCTGTGTGGACAGGGATGAGGAAATGAAAGGGCTGGCTTCATTGATGATCACTGCATTGGCCTCCCCAAAGAACAGCTAGCATCACAAGCTACCGTCGACAGATGTAACATATTGTAACCTCCTGCAGAGCTTGCTGCTTCCAAGTTCCTGAGTTTAATTTGTTTATTCTGTTTGGGTAAATTAAAGAAAGACTGGATGATGAAGCTGCATTAAGAGATGAAGAGATTGTCTAAGACTCAAAGACTTGAAACAACTTGAAATGTTTGGCACTTGCGCACTAAATTAGGTTGTTTTGTAATAACAAAAAGAAAAACACAATAATAATAATAATATTACTGATAGTAATAATAATAATGTGTAATTAGCCTCTGTACTACGTTGGAATCACTCCTTATCATTTTGAGATATTTTGTTCATATTTATCTCTTGATTAAAAACATTCACAAGCTGTTGGCTGGCACGCTATACCTGAGTGAGAATATTATTCCCATCTTGAACAGTTAGGTAATGTAGCAAAATCATCTAATTGAAGAGGAAAAGAAGGTAAATGACAGTAAGAATTACCTAGGTTCATATCAAAGGTTGTAATTTCAAGTTGTCTTTTGTTTTAGGCAATAACCTAATTGTCTATATGTCCATGATCTTAACAAAAAATAAACAATGAGATAAAAAATATATATATATGTATATATATATATAAATTACCACAACCAAACTGCTTCACACACTTAAAGAAACACTTAAGACCAAATAGCTTTTGATTCAGATGAAGCCACAGCTGCATGCTGGCTTCGATATGATAAATCATTATTTTTTTAAACATGTTCAAACCTTTTGTGGTGTAGTTTTTGTTTTCTTTTGTTCTTTCCCTCCCTCAGATCAGACCAGCCCTCTGGGCATCCTCCTGCATGAGTACTGTTTCTGCACTGGCCTCTTCGGTTAAAAGGTCTCAGTTGGCACTGACTGGCTCTTGTGTGTCATTTTCACTGCTATAGTCTGATTTGGGCTCGTCCTCAAAATCTTCGTACATGTCCATTTCATCCTCGCCATTGACCGGCTCGCTGTTGTTCACCATGCCAGTGGGCTCTAGCTTCATGTTGTAGGTGCTCTGAATGACGGGAATGGATGGCTCAGGACTCGCTGAGGCACTTGAGCACTCCGATGTCATCTGAGGTGAGGGTGTGGTGGTCGCCATGGTGATGGCCCCAGGGTAGACCATGCTGGCGCTTGTGGTGATGGGAATCTGCGGTGGCTGCCTATATGTATAAGAAACACATACATTTATATTAAATGCAATCAGTTTTCACGACGCACTTGATTAAAAAGTGATCAGCATAATCGGAAAAAGAGCACACGGAAAAAGCGCTCAGTGGTGCTCATAGTGCGATTGCTGCTTAGGTTGGTGGCTACATGTCTCTAAAGTGCGTGATTTTTTTTCTTACAGCACTTAAACTGAGATGGCTGGATTACGGGTTTCCCACAGCAGTCTGCTGTAAGCCAGCAGCTCTGTGAAAATGATTTGGAAAAAGAGAGGTACTCCTGACAACTCCCGTTTTGAGCCGCTCAGAAACACTACCCAGTTTATTGGTGACATAAAACCAATACGTTGCTCCTGCTGCTCTTTGCTGCTTTTGCGCTGGATAATTGATACTCCAGCCACTGAATCTTATGACTGACATGGGAACACCTGGAGAAGGACTCTCCTGATAACCACAAACAGTAAATTAAAGTGTTAAGCCTTAGACTGCTGCTGTCCACGCTTACGTAAATATACACGTAGAGCTTATAATGTCTGTATTTGGTGCTCCATCAGGAGATTACTATTGTCTTAAATTATTAGTAACCCTCTGAATTAAGCTGCTGAGTTAGCAACAGTGGTTAACTCAGCGTTCACTTTTGCAAACACTGCTTTGCATTGCATGCACATGTTTTCTGCATTTTCTTGTGTATTACGTATGGCAAGGCTGGGCTAATCACAACTGTGTACTTACCCCACAGTAAAGAACTGCCTCATCTCTTGTCGCCGTGAACGCATCATCTGTTTGTACTCTCCGATGCGGAGTTTTTTTCCGTCAATAATGCAGGTCCTCTTAGGCCGTGGTTTGTACTTGTAGTTTGGGTACTTCTCTAGATGAAGCTTACTTAGACGAGCCTGCTCTTCATAGTAGGGCTGTTTGTCCTGGTTAGACATGGACTTCCACCGGGAACCTACACAGCACAGTACATTCAGATTTTCAGTAACCAGAAAAACTGTTTGTGATAGTAGGAAACTGCAGGAATCCATTGCTCTTAAACATAACCACTAATTGAACAAAATAAGCAGAGAGGTGGTGACCTTGCACTTATATAAAATAACCAATAATGCAATGTGAAATTCATAGTCCTTTACTTTTTACTACATTGCATCAAGATTTAATTTAATACAGAGTTACCCCTAATAAGGGTGGACGTTTTCTAGAAAATGCATAGATTTACTGTCTACTGCACAACAATCTCTTGATAGCTCTGCATGTGCACATTATCTGAAACCAGAGGCAGGCTTTTTCCTTACTGTCAAACAGTAAGGAACAACAAGCTGGAGTAGTAAATACTGCAGCTCGGTGAAGTGCCCTACACTGGCATGGATGACAGCACTTTTAACAGCTCTGATGTATGGACTCCAGTGTTGAGGGGACAAGACCCATTTAGTCTCTGTCATTTTTCATGACAAACACTTATGCTAGTGATGGGCTATAAATCCATCTGTATGCTGAGGCGAACTGATGCACAGTGGTCTACGAGATAACGTGCATACTCTCTTTTTTAGACGCCAGACACTCTCTAAGATATATGCTTTTCCGAGTGCAATAAACCCATGAGAATGAGCAAAACTGAAAAAAAGCCTGGTAAGTCAGTGTTGGAGAAACACCATTAGTAATTGAAAAACTCAGATTGACTACAGTGCTCTTGAGCATGTCAAAAGCTATGAAACAAGCTGTGGTTCTAGCAAAACTATAAAACTAAACCAAAACTAAACTATAAATGGTGCATCATTATCAGTTTTGTATAAAGCAAAGAAGTCAAGTGCTCACAGCTGTATGTTTTTAAAGAGTCTTACCCAGAATCTTGCTTATGTTGGAATTGTGCATGTCGGGGAAAGCCTGGAGGATCTTGCGCCGCTCATCCTTGGCCCACACCATGAATGCATTCATTGGCCTTTTAATGTGGGGCTCGTTGTTGTTTCTTCCCCGAGATTCCCTGAAGACTCGCGCCTCGGTAGGTCCAGCGCCTCCTGTTGGCCAACAATAATAGGGTTGGGGTTTATCTGCAGAGCCATTGACTTCCTTGGACCCCGGAAAAAACAAGGGCAGGAACAAGAAGAGAGAGCGTGGCGAGACATTAAGTGACAAGCCATGTTTAAACTCTCCTTCATCTGCTATCTCCATCATGACAATTATTTCAAATGAGTGCAGAGATGCAAACACTGTTCAACAGAGTCTACAGGGTTGAATATGGCGTTTAAGGTGGACCTGATCTCTTTAAATCGGGTCTATCCAAAAGCAGTACAGAGAGAACAAGGAGGAGCCCTTTGACTTCAAGAATAATTCAGTTCTCTGTCCACAAGTCCAGCTTTTCTACTTGTGCACATATATTTCAGACTCACAGCCAACATAAATATAAGATTTGAGCCTGACTTTAAAAAAAAAAAAAGAAAGAAAAAGCGAGGAAACACAAACTCTTTATAAAAGCCAAACTCCATTTTACATATATATGCACAAAAAACCCCTTCGGTTTACACTTCTTTCTCCCCTTGTTTCTCACTTTCTTCCTCTTTCCTTCAAGCACGCACACAAACAAACAAACCAAGCACACATTAGCTGGGAGAGTGTGCCGATTCTACAAAGTGCTGTTTCTCAATCAGGGCATTCACAATCAGCATAAGAGAGTTTCTCTCAGTATTAAACTGTACATCAGACTGATAATGATTTCTGTTTGCATGCGCATTTGCTTCCTTTTATATGTAAGATGTGAAAGAATTAAATAAAAGCAGTATGAATATTTAAACAAACAAAAATATGTTGATAAACAAGGCTTGAAAAATAAGACAAAAAAAGCCTTCCATATGCTACGATACATCTTTAATGATCTCAAATCTGGAAAAGAAAGCTTGGGATGACTCATGCATATTTCATCATCCACATGTGAAGCCTTCTCATTAGACCATTCCACTAGCAGCCTTGGCACACGTTACCTGGGGTCTGATTTCTATTATTATTTCAGTTGATAAACAAAATCAAACTCTTAATGAGTAATGGAGGGCTGTGCAGAGACATTTATTCCAAATCCACAGAAGCCTCGCCCTGCTCTAATCACTGAAGGTATTACTGCAGCATTTTCAGCCTCAAGAGTTGAAGTGTCTTCGCTTCAAAAGAACATGTCCTGTTTTCAGAATTATTATATGAGACAAGTCTTTTTAAAAAGGCAACATACTTGCAGTACAATAGAGATAAAGGTGTGCTGGAACTTTGTTTTTGTTTACAGGGTAAGAATTCTTGAGGTCTAACCTACCTAGTAGAAAAGCCTGTTTCTCACAGTGCAAAAGCAGATGAATTGACTTTTCAGCAGCTCATGTTTAACAGCCAAAGAGCCACATTTATGATCCCTTCCTTTACCTGGAAAGCCAATAAAAAGGTGTATTTACTTATGAGTCAAACTCATATAATTGCAGGTGTTTGCTGGTCTCTCTATTTGTCTTAAATAGACAGACTAAACATTACATATGCAGAGAAAGGTAATAAATGCATAGTTATCTATAACTTTAAATTCATTTTCAGTTGCCAAAATGTCCTTTTAACCATATATAAATGCGTTTCCTCATCATTGCTATCTAGACGCCTGTGTTCTTTTAATTTCACAGTCTTGTAAAATATGCACCAAATTAGAGATTTTTGTTACTTTTCGAAATACTTTCTCTACCTCTGCAAGCACCGCGTTTTACTCTGTTTGCTGAGCTCCCTCAAATGCTGTTGGCCCGAAAGCCATCATGAATTCAAAAATAATACACTACCTTTGCTGCCACCGAACCCCACAGTACGTTAATTTCATTTAGCATGCACTCACTGTACAGGATGAATTGATTTCACTTTGTTTGGTTTTGACAACCATGTTTATTGTGCAATGAAATGTGGTGTGGCGGAGGGCTGACAGTATCCATCAACGCGGGGCAATCTGCTGACTGCCGGGGCCAGATGAAGGTATTCATTAGCTCAGGAGCGCAGCGCTCACTCAGACACGACAGCCAGTGTCTGCGCCCTGGGATCGCTTGCCGTAATTTACGATGCCTGCCGTGCCATTACTCTATCACTGACACTGATTCAGCAATTTATATACTGGTGCGCATGTATATGGGCAGAGGTGATCTTCTTATGTAGAGCGAAGGGGGGGGACAAAACAACTGCCTGCCATCACCTAGTGCCACATCCATAGTTAGCCAGGAAACCAGCCACGTGACTAGGTTCATTGGAGGGAATCCAGATGAGGCATGGTCTTTTGCTGCACATGACTGCACGCAGAAAAGCATCGCTTTCTGCTCTGTCAGATGCTGCAGAAAACTGCAGACTTGAACAACAGGAGTGATGCACCTCGTAAGTTGTTCCGAGGCAGACGCTGTGTGGCTTGGATATGTAAAATACTGAAAGTGATGGAAGCTGCCTCGGAGAAACGAACAGCCCAACTTTGCGAAAGACCTTTAACCTGAAATAGCAGCGAGGTCTGTGATCTGTCTGAAAGCACCTTGAAGTACAGAACTGCTTCCTTATTCAACCCCTGTAATATATATGACTTAATCGGGGACATCCTGTATATTCACACAGCAAATTGCTTGCAACTATAACATGCAATTTACTGCCAGGTTGTTTCCATATTTTTGCAGAAAATCGCAACGCTGCTCTGACATTTTGCAAATGAGCAATAACTATTGTTTTCCAGGAGGGGCAGGACATTTAGGAATCAGTTAGTTAGGTGTGTGATTGTGTAAATAAACACAGATGTTTAGCGGTGACAGGGCCAGGCCCCCTGGGTGGTAGCTGGGGAGGGAGCGAAACAGAGGGAGTGCTGCTTAATAGAATTTATTGTGATTCATGAGGCCCGCAGCTCAAGTGTGACAGAGCGATATGAGAATCCCCTTTTAATTTGTCTCTCCTGGAAACACTGCAGATGAGCAGCATGAATTACAGTGTGAAAGAATGATTGTGTGTGTGTCTATGTGTGTGCGCACACGGTGGAATAAAGAACGAAAAGGGAAAGTGAATAACGAGGAAGAAGGAAACAAAAAAAGAAAGGGGGCGAAATGGAGAGAGAATGTAGTGAGGCCCCACAGCCTGTCACACCTGTGAGCTGCAGGCTCAGACTCGACCATATAGCAAGCCAGAGGGTAGCGCTGCCCCAGCTGCCCCCTCTCCTCCTCCTTACTCATCTTTGTTCTATGGGCAGACACATAATGTCACCCAGGAATCCGCTCAAAAAGGATGAGCCTCAGTGAGCAGGCAACAATCACGCAAACCTGCCAAGCCCTCCCTGTTGGGATCAAATCTAACACCTCTGAGTGAAGGCATTTACTACTGACAATAGAGCCTCTCCCTCAGAGCAGGATCAGGCGAGATTAATGTGTGTGGACGGACAGGATGCGGCGCTCAGTGGCTTTGGTCCAGTCTGAGTTCGTGGCATGCTAATTAAACCGGTGAAAATCACAAGTGATGTAAACCACATTAAAACATCTCAATTGTCTTATTTTTAGTACCCAGTTGGGATCGTTTGGGTTTCCATACCCTCTGTGTGTATATGTGTGTGTGTGTGTGATAGTGTGTGAATGCATGCACACACGTGGGAACTTGGGAACAAACAGGCAGCTTGTTTCAACATGCCGCAGCTTTTACTTTTGCCTGCAGAGCCAGCTGTCTTATGCATTTAGTTTAATCTTTCACAACTTCTCGGCCTCTGACACTCACAGAGAAATACACACGTTTGTTCGTTTGCTCTAAATTTCAATTTGCCAGCTTCAAAACAGAACTTTCTTATTGATTGTTTTGACCTGTGCACCTACTGTTTTTGTGACTTGACACGTTATTATGTCAAAGGCTTCTCATCTAAGCTTTCTTCCAGAAAAACTCCCCGGCAATAAAAGCCAGAGCTTGATTCCCACAGACTCACAGCAGAAGAAAAACAAACATCTTCAAACAATCAGCCCATATAACACTTCACAACAGCTCTGAGCTACCGATGTAAAGAAACTCATTGTCAGTGATCTGTAGCAAAAGTGCAAGACTACTGTTTTTCTTATCCTATTCCACAAGGACACTTCTCAGCTGAAGCTTCTCTTTTGTTCTTCAGTCTTTGTTTGATATTATCTCATTGGGCTTTTAGATTAATTCTGTTTCCTGCCTGCACACATCTCTCAACAACTCCTTTGTTCTTTGTAGACCCTGAGTGATGGGGGCGTTTTAGACAAACGCACAACCTCATATGGCAGCTCCATACTGCCATATGTGAATGAACGAAGGGCCTCAGGGCTCAGGCTTTTGTGGTATTTGGTAAAGACCTAATGAATTTGCCAAGGGATCATGTGTGTGGCTTGTGACTTTGTTAAATGATGAAAATCCCATCTATTCCTATTTTTTAACCATTCCCATACACACACACACACACACACACACACACACACACACACACACACACACACACACTTTTGGTTGTTCGGAGTTGGGTTTCTGCCTGCTTTGCAAATATTAGCTTAAAGAACCTAAAGCTTTCTGTGAACTGCCGCGATAACAGAAGTCACTGTGCCTGCTCAATGCGGTTACTCTGTTCTGGATGGAAAGCTGCTACACACCAATGGGCTTTCACACCCTATGTATGGGTGAGGTGGTGCACCCAGTAATTTTCCCTTTCAGGAAACACCAAAAGTATGTGCAGTGTGTTCTGATCTACTCGGGGGAGGGGGCTAAAATGTTTCCAAATTCATTTGCCTCCTATTTTTATAGGTTGTTCCAAAACTAGTTACTGATGCTACATTTTTTGGATAAAACTGCCTTTTTGTCATAGAAACATTTGTGGTTTTTTATGGTAATTTTTTAGAACAAGTTTCAATTCAGCAGATCTTATTCACATTGAAAAAAAATACTTGGCACCTGGATGACCTTTGACCTTACATAATCTAGAAGGCTAATGTTTTCTATGCTTTCATATTTATGCTATTAAACAGAATATAAATATTTTCGTGCACTGTATATTTCTTTATGTTATGGTATGCCAGGGAGCCGAGCTCTCTTTGGTTCAAGGAAGAGAAAATCCTCACAAGATTTCAGATGTAAGCATGTTCTCAGAAGAGTAAATACTTTGTGGTTCACATCTCAAAATCCTGCTTCACATCATTCATCTCCGTGCCTTCCTGTTGGTAAAGCCTAAAGACACAGACCGATATATATATATATATATATATATATATGTATGTATGTGGTGTAATAGAAGAAATGCTAACTGTGTTTTGAGTTATGTCCATTGCCCTGTCTCCCAGCCACCCCCCCACCTTGGGAAGAGGACCTCTTCTCTCCTCTAACCTTTGCTTGCTCCTAATCCATAACCCACTGGGAAAACTGATGTGCGGTGTCTGGTGCTAGCCTTTCCCTCGGCTCTAAACAGGACTTAAAAGGACAGAACTTCCCTGGTGCGCACTCTGTTTCAGTCCTGACTCCACAGTAGCCACAGAGGGAGGGTTACCACTGGGAGAATGAGCACTCAAAACACATCTGTCCAAGGAGTCAGACGGGTGGGATGGGATCTTCTGCTGTGGCTTACATGGGAAACATGTAAATGAATCCACTAAATGCACCTCTAATTCTCATCTTCAGAATTGGGTGTGATGTGAAACTAAATGTGCTTTGAAGTTGGTAAACACATATTTTTATAGCAAGATTTTTTTTAAAAAAAAGTCTATGTGAACCAACTGAGCAAGACCATTTAGTTCTAAAACTGAACTGAAACGTGCCTAAAACTTCATTGGAAAATGCCGATGTGTTACATTGTCCTGAGAAATATCTATCCCTCTGCCCCGAGACTTTCTGAGGCATGAAAGATGAGTCAGAACCATTTTATTTTCTGCTCTGGCTCTGAAGTCCCATGGAAACTGCCACAAATATTTATGTCAGACAAATATTAGTTGCACTGAGGAACTCTTTGCTCCTGTGTAGGAGCCAGCTCCACAAAAGCAGATGACGATTTGTCACACTGGTGTAATCAGAATTTACACACATGCGCCCAGGACCTCAGACAAGCAACAACAGCAACAGGAGTCAAGCTTGGAAAAAAGCCAGCTTTGTCCTCAGGCACCCTTGTTCTTCGCTCACCTACCTGTGAAAACCTCAGAGCGATGGCTCATTTCAAACGGCATTCACCACTTCTCTCTTGCACACAACTGTCCCAACCGCTCTGCATGCAGTACTGAGCAGTAGGCCTTTATTACACATCAAAACTCCCTTTTCTTTTAAAAGGTAGACTCAGTTTTGAGTGTGTAGACAATCCACCCATTGCTCTTAATATTTACCCCCCCGGATAGTTTAGAAAGTTGAGTAAAATGTTACAAATTATGCCGATGTAAGGACTGAATTTAAAAGCCTGTAATAATAATTAAAGGGAAAAGGCAGAAAAACAATGAAATAAAACAAAACAAAACAAGAGACCCAATAATGGCCTTACCATCTAGATCTTCTGGCCTGGTGAGGTCAATAACTCTGTGGCCAAGCTTTCCATCCTCACCCAGCTTGCCAAGGTGGTGCCCAATGCTGTCAAAGTGTGCTCTTTCCTACAGAGATATACAAAGAGTCAGGTAAACAAACCAGCACATATACACCTTTTTACAGTGACAAAACAGCTGAAAAAAAAATAACAAACTCCATCACAAATCTGAAAATTTGAAAAGAAAAAAAAAAAGTGTCTTTGATAAATGCAGTTTGTTTTGAAAAGCTGCTCTTTTGACATGAGCTAGATGCAGCTTTTTCCTCATCTCTCTATTCTGTAGCTGTTATAATGGATGACAGGAGGCAGCGAGACAGTGAGGGCCAGGGGTGCTCTAAATAGATTTACAGAAGGATACTTTGTGATCCCGAGCACACAATGGGGCCGTGGCCCTCTTTGCAGTGCTCAGATTTTCCTCTGTAATCTTCTCCGTACATCCTGCCTTCCAGTCTACAGCGCCCTGAGCTCAGCGCCCATCATTTATTCAGAGTTCATGCTTTGGAGAACACACCGTGTTTTCCCGTTTGTCATGTTTCTTTGTGCTCAGATTAAACTTGGCATCATGTTGTACTTGTCGCACAATGAAACCCTGTCATTCAGCGCTCCGTGACAATATTAAATGTCATGTCCATGTGCATTTACAGAATAAAATAACAGCTTTCGGGGGGTCTCTGAATAGTTGCTGCACATTACACTTAATGTATTATGCAAGGGGAGAGTGCCGACTGCTGCTGGCTCCATTGTTGAATGACCTACTTCCTCAGTGAATACACAGGGCATTAGCAAAGGGCTGTCTTCCTCTCTAAAGACTCAACTAGGAGATGGACACTTTGACTCTGCATGATACAAATAATCTCCCCCCCTCCCAGGTTTGCCTGGATGACACTAAAAGCAGGCATGTTGCCACCATTCAGAAAAAAGCATTTGTTTTACTCCCAGGGTGCACGTTCAATCTCTGCCAAAGATGCACTGTCTGCGCTGACCTCTGCCTCTTTTCTTTCTAAACAGGCCTATCACATGCAGTCTGAGCAGACACTCAGGTAGAGTCCCCACACAATACTAACAGCTCCCCTGCCTCATGCAACGACACCAACAAACACATTAATCTTTGAGCCCCTCCTCTGTGAGGCATTCCACTGTTTTGTTTTTGTTGGGTTTTTTCACGTTTTCTCCCCACAGGGAAGTTCTTTTTCCCCAGGTGATAAAAAATTAAGAAGCTCTAACAACTGTGCCCGCAAACATTTAGTTTATGCCTGTAGCCAGCTAGCCGACTTATTCGAACTTATTTGTTTTTATTATGATAAATGAAATCATGCTGGTGAAAAAAGTCAAAATGTATTATAGTGACAGAGGCAAGAACAACAAAAAAAGAAATCTCTTTAAAATGTTTTCTTTCTTTTTTTTTAAATTCTCCTTTTGTGCATTTTTTTTGTTGGGGGTTAAAAATTCTGACAAGATGAAGAATGAAGATAGTTCAAGTCCATTTGAGGCCTTTCACAGTATTTTGATTTTCCTCATGCTTTTATTTATTCAAGAACTATTCCTCAAAAGAAAGGACCACGCAAGAGACAGAAAGAGCACTGCAATTTACCATCATACTTGAAGGAGCAGTCATTATTTATGGCCAGCTGAGTGATTCTGATGTACAATTAACCACTACCTGCTTATGGCCTGTGATTAGAGGCTGTCTATCTGACGGCCCTTTGCTTACTTAAGTGTTTTCTAATTATGACATATGTGGTGGTCCCTGCTGGGCATGAGGACACTTTGTAAAGCGAAGATGGAGTATGGTGCCTCTCTCTGTGTCACATTCTGTGTAAAGCAACACACGCACGAGCAAGCACGCGCGCACACACGCACAGACGCGCATTCATCACCCAGCCACATTATTGCTCTTAATGAAAGAAGCTAGCAGCCTGATGACAAAGTGACTGAAGTGCGATTAGCTGGATGGGCGATGGTGCTGCTTCAGATGCTACTTGGACAGTCTGCTCAGAAGACGCGGCATTCATGGGGTAGTGTGTGTGTCTGTAATAAAGTAGTCATCTCGTCCCTCTTCTGCGCTTCGTTGCTCCCTCTTGATCAATCAAGTCCTTTTATAAACTCATGATCATTAAGCATCATGTTGGGCTGAGAAGGAAAGAGAACAGGGACCATCCGTCAATGAATTTCATTAATGGCTAGCTCAGCATTGAACTTCTTTCTCCACCGCACAAAGTCATATGATTAGTGAGCATCAGCACACCAGACAGCCCGGGACAAGACTGAATGAAGCTCTTGTCTTTGAGGTAGCTTTACTTAATTTGACCCAAGGAAAAAAAAAAGGAAAAAAAGAAAAGGGGAGGTTGTGGTTAGTGGAAAAACATCTACATATACTTTATACAACCTCTTTTACATGTTGTAATGTAATGGTCTAATTGCAGTATTCCCCTCCTGTGTGCTATGCTAATTAATATCAGACTATCTGTGCAATATGGTACCACAAATTTTCATAAAATTTTATATACTGCGCTTAATATACTTATTGGTTATAATTTCCATAATTTATATCGGTGAATTAGAAATAGACTGGAAATTAGGGCTGTAAATTATCCGCAAAGCATCCCGGTTTTGTTTTAAGGTTGGAAAAGATTCAGTGAACTAATGCTTCTTTACTGCACACGCATCAAGTGCTGTGATAAATTAATGGCAGTTTTATTATTTTATAGTGTCATTAAATTTTTACTGATCACTCTGACACAGAGAAGTAGCAAAGGACATGCAGTATCTGGGGAAGCTAGCCATCCTGCCAGAGAAAGAGAGGGAGAGACTTTGAAAGAGGGAGCCAATCAGTATATGGCCAATATTTAAAAAAACAAAACAAAACCCAAACACATATATATATGTATATATGGTTTTTAAAGTAGCAAAAACCAAACATAAATGCTACAAGGCCAGCTGAGGAAAATGTATTGAAACAACGCAAAATAAGAACAAATTGAGGCTGGTGTGAATAGACAAAGATAAAGAGAAAGGAAACAAAAGATATAACAGTACACATCATTTCCCTCCCACTCTGACCACGACCGCTGGCAAGCAACTTGTCCCTCCCTTAAATGACTTCAGCATGCAGCTCTCCTCCCCACAACTAAAATTATAGCAGTGCACTCAGAGCTGTAGTGGAGAACTGCCACCCACAATAATCTCATCTGCCCTGCCTGTGCAGTCTTTTGTCTTTAAAGTTTGGTAACACATGTATCTGTTCAGTTGCACATGGCTGGCTTGTGAGGGAACTCACAGGGAGACTGTGAGTCACAGAGGAAGATGAGAAAAAAAAGGGGGTAGATAGCAAAGTTTGTGTAACGTCTTGGGCGAGGGAGCCCAAAAGGGCCCTTGTCAGTGTTGTAAGGAAAGCTTTAATCTGGCTGGCCACAGAACATGTGCCGGAGGCCTGCTGCTCTACCCACAGGGTGTATTCTGGGCAGAGGCGGGTGGCGGACGGCCCTGTGCATTGTGCCTACTCCGCCCTATATTTAGGCAACGCATTGCCAATCCTGACACTCCTTCACTCTCTCCTTTGCAAATAGCTTTAGTCAAAAAGGCAAAGGCAAATCCAGATGGATCGGGATTGGTCAAATACACATGAAAGAAAAGTACAGCGAAAACTAACTGTGGTGCAGTTTTTGGAAGTCAGCTCGGTTTGGAGGATCGGGTTTGGCTGTGAAATGAAAACTGAATCTTCTACATAAATAAAATAAATAAGTAAGTGAAACTTTACATTTCTCACACCACAGTTAAATGAAACATTTAAGTCCCATTATGAATTCTGAGAGCAGTTACAACTGCACTTGGTGAGAACCATTAAACTAAATCTCACCACACTGGAAAGTGTATGATTGTATATGATTAAGATCTCATGATTCAAGCTTTTACAGCGACAGGACTCCCGCTTATATTTGATAATGTGCTGAACTGGCTCCAGTTATATCACACACCTGGTATGTGGCAAGCTGAAGGCAGTAGTCCTGACCACAATGCAGGGCTTTGTGTATCAAGTGTCAGTCACCACTGTGGTCTTCAGTCCTTGAGTGAAGACTCTGAGGGTCTCAGACTAAAGCCCTCAACAATCTGTCCCAGTCCTGATGCAGACAAAGACTGCACTTTAACATGGCTGCAGCTTCTCACAGCTCAGCACCTCATCTGTTTTGTATTTGTATTGTAACCAGTTGTAAGGTTATTTATAAGTCTGCAGCTTTCCAGTAGTTTTTGCTAGTTTTGAACCATTTAAATGTTAAGTACATCCAGCCATGCGGTAAACCCACAGTGCCTTTCATGCAGGCTGTTGCTCTCTTTTTACCCATAGATGTCCCTTTGCTAAGGCTAATGCAGGCAGCAGCAGAATCAACAGTAGCAGCCACAAAAGCCTGGCATCTGTTCCATAGTAGTCATACTCAACATCACACAGAGCGGAGATGGCCGGCTATTCCAGTCCTATTTGTACTGCCAGGGCATCAACCCGTTTGTTTTAAAAGGCCTTTAATTTAATTTAATTAAACCACTTAAACATCTTGTAAGCTAACCTCTTGTGTGCTTTCTGTGAGTTTCGTTTTTTTCGTGAAAAAAAAAAAGCATTTTCATTATTCAAGATCATTTTTGCTGCAGTGAAAACAAGACAAACCCACACAGTGTGACCCTTCAGTGCTAGTTTGAAATTTAGTTGAAACAGTTTATTTACTTCTACATGTCTACTATGAACATTTTCTGATCATGTTATTACATTACACATGTGGTTGGAAGGAAAATGTCGCAATACTGGGTCATTCTCAATTCAGCCCGCGTGCGCTGAAACATAAATTGTGTATCAATCTGAGTGCTGCGAAACATTTCTAACACGGTTTTCAGTTCCTATTTTCTTTGCCGCACCGCTGAGGTAATTTGTGGTGACAACATGTACTTTTACGAATTTCCAATTCTTGATGAACCAGAAATGTTCGATGTTAAGTTGGGCTTAAATCTCCAGCCTTATCAAACCTGTTCAGGTTACCAACAGCAGGATATTTCAAACTGCGGCTCTACCAAAACGCCTTTCACATCCAGACAACACATCAAGACTTGTTGGACACTCTGGCCATCATGGTCCTACTGCAACAATACCATAGACTATAAATGGTCCTTTGTAGCCTATTCTTTTCCTCATCCTTTGTTGAATGTGCCTTGTGGTGACTACAGCATCACAGGTCTTAGCCACCAGGGCCAGCAGCATTTCTAATCAACTGTAGCCAGCCAGAAATGCACTATGTTAGATGACAACTGTAGAAAATAATGGAGCCACCATCGCCAAATGACCCTACCAAGATGGACTCTTGATGTCTTTCTGGGGAAGAGGCAGGAGAGCAAAAGACTTGACCTGGGACAGGAGCCCGCAGACACACACACCATGCACAGGCGCATTTTATCCCGAGTCATACATTATTTTTTATTCTTTTGACTGAGCTGAACAATTGGACAAAGCATTAATGTAAGCAATCTTCACAATAGCACTTGCTGGCTACAGCCAGTGTCTGGGAGCGGAGCATAATCTAATTTGGATGGGCAAACCCTTGTATGCCAAGGATTTACATTGCAGCCAAAATGCCTTGGTTTGCAATTTCCAAGACAGCAGTCGAAAAGGAGCAGAAAATTGCTTCCAGGGCTGCAAACCAGACAAGATTATATTCAAAGTCTTTGTGAGGGCTTTGCCTGAATAGAGTCCTGGCATCACACACACACACACACACACACACACACACACACACACACACACACACACACACACACACACACACACACACGGGGGGGAACAGTATAACCACTATAACCAATAGGTTAGGAGTCTGGATTTTGTTGGAGCACCAGTGTAAGCTCATTTGAATATTTACAGGCTGAGCTTTGGGAAACGGGAAATGGACAATTGTAGTCATCAATACTGAGGAGAGGAGAGTTGTGGGGCAGAAAGGGCAGTTCGATAGGTTAATGCACTGACCTTTCCCCTTTTGATTCCGGTTAGGGACATGTCAGCAGAGGAATATATTTTATCTGACACCTCCAGAACATCACATACTACAGTTTATTGGAACTCAAGCAAAAGAGGTTGATGCTCCTATTTTAGAGATTTGTTTATGCACCACTTGTGAAAAAACTGCAGATTTAGTCACATGATCAAACAGTATGTAGTACACTGCTTGTGTGTGTGTGCACATAATAGATGAAATGTATAAAATGACTTTTGTCACATAGTCATGAATGACTAAGGCTGAACATTCAATTAACACTCTTTCTTCTTAATAGGAATTCCTCTGCTCATTAACAGGCAGTTTGCAGTTTCCAGACAATTACACTATTGATTGTACACTTGGCCAGTTTTTAAATGTATTGAATTCCACTTGGATTTTTTTTGTCTTTATTTAATGTGGCTAATTACATAAAAACGAAAACTCTTTTATCACTTCGTTATGTAGATGTATGCAGTATATGTCACAATGGGGCGATACAAGCCTACTATTGAAAACTTTTTTGAAATATTTAGCTTTCTACATCTCTCATGTGTTAATTCAGCTTGAACATTTGATATGAATGATTTGAAATGATTGCTCTGTCCTGCTGAGTCAGTGGAAATGTATTAGCAGGCGGTACCTCAGGTCAAAAATGCATCCATGCAACATCTGAGTAAAAACATATACACGCAGATGCTTCTTATGGTTCATATGACCCTGAAAAACAGCATGTCCACTTGAAGCTATGGTGCATTATAGAGGGGAAAAATTCAAATGGTTACAAATGGATTTGGTTGTAGTGTATATGACTGCAGGCATACTGGTGCATTCTAGGTAAAAGCTTCCACTGTGTGAGGAAGAGATGGT
The DNA here is from genome assembly GCF_057382275.1 of Copadichromis virginalis. NCBI lineage: Eukaryota > Metazoa > Chordata > Actinopteri > Cichliformes > Cichlidae > Copadichromis > Copadichromis virginalis. The sequence continues at coordinate 22,127,863 of NC_140618.1, forward strand.
AAATAATGGAACAAAGTAATTGCCTCTGCAGACAATAATACCTATAGATAAATATTTTAAAAAGGCAAATTGCAGAAGGGTTGTAAAAGGTTTTATTGTACTGATGGGATATAGTAAAAACAGACAAATAAAAAGACAAGCAGGAAAATCTGCTCCTGTAAAACATGAATATTTCACATGTCCTCAGGTTAAAGCCTTGTATACCGTAGAACAGAGTCTGATCTACACAGTGTTCTCCTAGGTCAATGGCCAGGAAGGGAGAGTGAGAAAGAGAGAGCTAGAGTCATGGTGATAAAGGTTTGGGAGGAATGCATTGTACTGTTCAGATACACTTTATATGAAAAGATGAATTGATCCATCTCTAAGCAGCACTTAGACCCACTCCTCTGCCCGGTCATTACAGTGGGATAAATCAATATTTAATATCCCCCTCTAACAGCCACACTGAATGATCTTAACCTCTCCTTAATCCCATTTATGTTACCTTTCCAGAATCTTCTTCATGTAAGCTCTCACTTTGATAAACTTCCAAACAAGAGACTGGGAGGGGGGTTATTAAAGACCACGCCATATTTATGTCAGGTGAGGTGCTTTCTTAAAATATTAATATTCTGAAACTGACCAAAGTGAAAGCTTTTATCTCGGCTATTCGAACCATTCTAGTCTGCTGGCTTGTTGTATCAGCAAAAGACCCGCTCGGCTTCTCTCTCATTTCACTGCTGAATTACAACTGACTGTTCTTTATTACAGCCAAAGGATGAAGATGATGGGGGCAATTCTTTTAGCTGACTTGATAAAGCCTGCATCTAATTTTACACCATCCTAATAGGACCAGTGTCACTGAAACTAAGAGGTGACAATATCTCACTATGATTTGCGTAGGAGGCAGTCCAAGGGTGTGCTCAGTTAAGGTGCCGTTTAACAGGACTGATATGTCACAAAAAGAGGTGGGTATCATAGTTTTTTCAAAGGCATGCATGGGTCTAAATAGCCACAATACTGCGATCCAACTGTTCTAAATAGTACTTTATTGCCTTTCATACATTCTAGTATTGAATACTATACATTCACTTTGTTACTGCCATAAACAAGTAAGTGCTGAAAAATACAGACAAAAGGTGTTTTGGTGAGGAATGAGTCATTATTTCAAGCAAAAAGAAAGGATCTCTACAATCTCAGATTATTGCTCTAAAACTGGCTGATCACAAGCTGAGTGCAAAGTTGAAAGAAAAGAAAAAAAACCTTAAACCGACTAAAAAGAAAGTAAAAACATTTTATGCTCTACATACCACACGGACAGTGTAGCTGTAGGTGTGTGCAGTCTGTTGATTAAGCCATTGTTCTGCTCTTTTCTTGTCATGCCAGAATTAACTGCTTGGCTGACCACAGGTTCACCTCAGTTGTGACGCAGGGAGGCGGCTCCTGTGACTGAGGATGACTAAAGGGTACTTGAACACTCGTGCTTGAAGCGTGATGTGTCACAATGTAACTAAAATAATAAAATAAAAGCTCACAAATCTTTTGTGGAAGGCGGCACACCTGTTCGTCTCTTAAATTAAGTCACATCTATTTGAGTTTTTTGTTGGGGAATTACGAGATTGATCAGTTCAGTTAGTTTCTTATCTTTGTTCATGCTTCTGTGCTTCCTCTCCATCGCCTCGATGGGCTGCATCGGTTTATTTGCCTCACTTCAGTAAGAGCATAGTTGATTGCCACCTGCATAGACAGTGATATCTTCCAAACACCAAATTAGACGGAAATCAAAATAGATATTCATTGACTTTTTTACATATACATTGACCTAGTTGAGGCTGTTGGTTGAAAGTGTCAGGTGCTGAAATATTAATGAGCATCGCTCCCAGTTTCTGCCTGCTCCTCACAGCCAACTGGCAACATGGCATCAAGCTGAAGAGAGGAGGACAGCTTTTTTCTTTCCTTGATTGACTCATCGATTGAAGATATTTTTAAAGGGAATCCCTGGGAGTGTGTGCTCCTGGTACAAAGCAACCCCATCCCGTGTCAGGGGACGGAGAGGGCTGCAAGTCGGCTTTAATTGGGCAGAGACTTCAGAGTCTTCTTAACCCACACCGGGCAGTGCCATGGCCTGTCATGGCCCTCACACCAACACCGGCAACGCACAAGCTTCTAAACACGCACACACAAACATATTCATGCTAATTTGAGTAAACATACATGAACACACTAAACTATGCCAGCTGTTATCATTACGACCTCCCTGGACTTGGATTAAAGAAAATGATTAGTCTTAAGAATTAATGCTGTAGCAAAATCGGCATGTTCCACTTTCTTGCATAGTTTCTTTCCTCTGCTACTTGCAGGGAGAGCAAACAGTCTTGTGGTCAGCTACTAACATTTTTTCCTTTTTAGAGAAGTCCTGCAATAGAGAGGACCTGATTCAGGGATTAAAAAAAAAGAGAAAGATGAAATGGAACTTGTTCTAACCTTGTCAGCTCTGCAGTTGTTGAGGCCCACTGAAGTGAGGGCAGACAGCTTTGCCTCCATGCCCTGCTGGTGATGTTGCAGCTGTTCCCTCTGGATCTGCTCCCTCATTTTCCGAGCTTCCTGGATGGCCTTCATCACTGTGTCCTGGTCCCCGAACAACGCGGTAGAGTTTAGGCTGGACAGAATATCTGCATGCACACAGAGCAGAGTGAAATTAGCACGTCATGCTGAAAAAAGAAAAGAAAAACAACCAAAATGCATCCGTACAAACGTTTTCTACTCTGGTCTCTCTGGATGTGAGTGTATAGCGTAGGTGTATGTTTGAACAGAGTAAATCTGTGTTTGTCAAGTGGAAACACTTTGACGTCTTACCCAGAGAAGATCCCCGGCCCAGACCTCCAAGTGGGCTGGGGGTACCCCCCTTGCTCATGAAGCTGTTAGGGCTGCTTTTACTGCCGGGGAACAGATTTTGTGTCGGGGACGTAGGAGACTTGATCAGTTCTGTCGTCTTTGGCCGAGCAGACAGGTTGAGGGGCTGTGTTCCCTCCTCCTACAGCAGAAGAGATAGGAGTATGAAAGAAGACAGATGTTAATGGGTGCCCCCACCTCCTCCGTTTGGAGGAGCTCCGGGTTTCCAGACAGCACAGCTCTCCTCTGTTTCTGGTTAATTACAGAATCCCTATTGTGACCTACACCTCCTCCCTGATTCCTCCCTCATTTTGCTTTTTCCCCTCTCCTCTCTTCTCGTCTTCCCCTCTCCTACCATCCCCTCTCATCCATCCTTTCTTAGGAGCTGCGCCACTGTGAGCTTCCTCACAGTTGCCCAGCGCCTTTGTTCACACTAATTAAAGCAGATTCTGTCTCTCTGTACATCTTCATCTGTTCTCCCTCTCCTCCTCCCTGCTCTCTGTGTCTGCACTCTGGTTCGAAGAATAAATAATGACCAGATAACAGCGGTGCCAATGATCAAAGACAGCTGTTCCATTCATCAGATGTCGACTTACATTATCTACTTCATTAACTTGTTTTCTAATTTCATTCCTCATTTGTGCATACTTGGTTTTATCGTAAGCTTTGATATGCCTATTCCTAAAAAATATGATGTGCAGTGTGGTTCTGAGATGAGGTCAGGGAGCACAGATTTTCTTGGTGCTGTATTTTTGTGCTGGTTGTGGCCTTGAAGACCAGTTACTGATATAAGATGACAAATGCATTTTATACAGGACATTTGAGAACAAAAATGCTTTATCTACGGGTACCCGAAGAGGCCAGGTATTTAATAATGACATATTAAAGTACTCGCACTTTTTATGCTCTATGTATAATTTGAATAAAAATATTATTTATACAGTTAAATATTTGATTATGACTAACAAACTGCTCTGTAAGCTAAAACTGGGCAAAAACCATGAAACAATGTGTATATTAGATTCTCTTAAATACAATCAAATGCTGAATGATTGTAAATGGGAATAATTCAAAGATGCCACAAGAAAAATGTCACACCGCTCAAGATAAGTCGCATGGATGTACACATCAGTTTTTAAAATCAGATTAGGGCTCATGCTGTCATTAACAGTATTTTTCAAAGCCCAAGTGTCTCCTTGTCCAAACATATGGCTCTACCATAGACTGCCCCAAGGCCTTGTTATTGCTGTGCCAATAACAGTTTGTCATGCAGTGAAGCTGAAAACAGACAAACAAAACTGAAGGCAATCCGATTCCACTGGACTGTGGATGGGGATGGGATGATGCCAGTATACGTTTGCCATCCATTTATTTATGAATAATTCATGTCATCTGAAGTCCTTAATTTTGGCATAATTGGTAATATTTGGACTAGAATTAGCCTTGTATTAACATTGCCCTACTTGACATCCATATACTTGAGCCAGATTGATGGATATTCCTGGAGGCAGAGGACCTGAATGGGTGTGTGTTTTTGGCTGTGTGTGAGCGCAAGCACACGAACAAAAAGCTGGAGTGCTTTCCTACTATTTGAAGGCATGATTTATGGTTTTTCTCCATTGTGATATTATTAAACTAAACTACTTCAAATGGGCGTATGTTTCTGATTATGGCCTTAATGAGCGGGAATGATGTATGCGGCCTTTCCTTTGCATGGAGGTCTGGTGGAGCCGTGCCATACAGCAGCAGAAAGCACATCCTAGTTTGTTTACAAGGGAAAAAAATTGTCAGTCCTACTCAGTAGTTGTATAGCACCGTGGTAAGAGATTTATTCCATTTTAGTTACAAAAAAAGAAAAGCCTTTTCATTGTGAAAAAGAAAGAAAAAAAAACACGTGTTCCACAAATTACTGGCTTGAAGCTGCCACAGCTATAGCAACCATTTCCACAGAGTTCTGGTTAAGAGAGAGAGGGCCTTGTTAAAGCCCCAGAGATTGATGGTCTGTTAGAGGTTGGGCTCACCAACGGCCGGGTGTAATACTGAAGTACTGAACATTGTAGATGCTAGTTTACTCAGACAACACCAAATAGGCTAGGCTAGGTCAAGTACCACTCAAGGCCTGGGTTGGTGGGTGGGCTGGTTGAAGTAGTCGAGGGTTGTACCTTGACTTGAGTGATGGGGCTGGAGGAACTCTTGTCATTCTTCAGAGATGACGGAGAAATGGGCCCACTAGCCGTGAGTGGCTGGGGGAGTGGAGGCATCTTGGCTCCGGGAGAGACCTGCATGCTGGCAAGCTGGGCAGCATACAGTTGCTGTAGAGAGGTGGAGAAACCCGCAAGGCGTTAACATCCAAATCCAGCAAACATTCAAAGTTTTATATTCTGTCTTTTCCTCTCCCTAGAACTCTCTCTGCTTCTCTGTCTGCCTTCATCTCCCCTCTCTCTTTTACGTCTTTCCTCTCTTTCCATGAGGCTGGCAGAGAACCTCCATCAAAGGTCTTAACTGTATTTCAAAGGCTGAACCCAGAGAGAGACAGCAGTCTTAAAAACCACACAGAGATGGCTTTCATTCAAATACTTGGAGCCCCTATTTTCCACTCATCACAGAGAAAAGTTTGCCGAATGGATGCAAGTGTGTTAGCAAAGATCTCTCGTTTCTCTAGTTCTACACAACTTGCAATTGAAGTTTCTGGTCTGTGTTTTGTCTGTACACAGCAATGTGAGACGGCCCCGTTCCACAACCAACCGCAGTTGAATTGCCATCACAGAAAATGTTAAAAACACACATTATAAAAGATTAGAAATCTTTACAGAGAACACTGATGCAATCACTTTATATTTCTTGGTGTTCATTCAGTAAGGTTTTCAGCTGCTGGTGACATTATTACCCAAGAGCATGGTGCAAATGGTAAAACATTGCCTCAGATAGAGTTGAACTTTGAAGGCTCAATTTAAGAGGTTGATAATGTGGCAAATATTTGAACTGGTGGTTAAATACACTGATATTAGGGATTGGATGCATAAAAAGGCAGCGTGAGTCAAATGCATCACATTTTGGAGGGTAATTTATAAGTTATGGCTCGGTATCTTAAAATCAACTTGTCTATTTTTATCTCTTGATTTGATATCAAAATTTATAATATTTAACTGTAAATCAAATGATCATTTTCATGCCTTTTCTGTGTGTCTGCAGATCCAGCACTCCCACTGGAGGCTTCTTTCAGTTGGAGGTGTGTTTTGATTGGCCACCAGGTAAGTGATGAAATTGGGTTTTGTCTCCTGCTGCAAATGGCAGGGGTCTGTAAAATAGAGCTACTGTCTGAGAAAATGTGTTACTCCACGTAGCCTTAGCCCTCACTTCATCAGACAAATAGCAGCCCTTAACTCCCCTGCTGCCTTGCTATCCTCAGACTAGCTAAACCTTATGGTTTGTTGTGTTATGCAGTCAGACGGTGCTGTCAGAGAGAATCTAATTTCGCTTCCACTGGCCAATCAACAAACCTTGTCTCATTTCCTGGTTTGCTTGGCCGAACACAGAACACATTTGTCTGGATGAGAAAAGGCAACCCGGCCCTGTTGTCCTCACCTTTGGCAGTTTAAATGAAGACTTAGACCAAATAAAGCACTTTATGTCCATGCACATATCTGCAGATATAAACACATATGTGCTCCTGTAAGAAACTTTATCGCTGCCACATAAGCGGCAGTACAAAAGGTCCATTCTTCCAGGGGACCTAGGGATAACAACAGCACATGGGCAGCGGAAATGACAGACTGATTATGTTCCCACAATGATAGCACTGCCTCCACCTTCCCTCACAAACAGTCTTTTGTCTCGGAAAGGATCGGACACAGGAGTGGGCCTAACTCTATTTTCTTCTCATCTGAGCTAGACTTAGTTAATGTCACTGTTAAGGGCACTCTTTGTGTCGGCGTATGTGTATCTGTGTGAGGTGAGGTGAGGTGAGATGGATGGTGGGGTTAGCGACAGAGAGAGAAAGAAATAGTGGACAGAAAGAACATATTCTCAATTCACTGCCTATCACTCTAGGCTACATGCAAGCCTAAGTCGAAGAGTCTGTTGGACAGATGTTTGCTAACAGGCCTGTCGATGGGCATGCCCCTGACCTTGTGTGGGAAGAATTTTATTGTCCCGGAAAAAGAACATAATTAGACTTTGCCTCAAATTGCACACAGTCAGGATGCTAGTACTGATTAGCAGGTCAATGCCACAGGGTGAGAAGCAACGGCTACTCTTAAGCCCGAGCAGGAACCCTCCATGAACCAAAGAACAATAAATACAATCAAGGGGAAAGTCAAATCTGTTAAGTTGCTATACAGTGTACAAGAAGAAACTGGAAAAATGTCAGTGTTCAGTGAGTATTTTTCAGTATTAAGTCTGGTAGGGTTTATAGATGTTTTTGGCTTTGTATTTCAATTGGAGACAACAATCACTCCGGTGTCAGAAAGTTGACGTATCCTGCCAAAGCTGGTCTCCCTGAGCTGAACACATCTGCCTGTTTCCCTCAGTTGACGCTCTCACATCTAATAACCCCTTCTTCACAACTGCTTGCCAGGTGGCGTAGAGAGAGGTTCATGGTAATGAGGGTCAAGCTGAAAGTCAGTGTTCCAACACTGGAGTACAGAGGGAGCAGTCAAACCTTTTAAAAATATCAGGACCCTCAATATTCTTAACACTTTTTATTTCCATGAAAAACAAGCAGCACGCTGAGCTACAGTTTGCAAATGTAAACATCAAAATGAATATGTTAGCTAATGGGATTACAATCAGGGGTTTTTAGGAACTGGCAAGAGATAAATATTCTATTTTATGTTCTCTATGAAAAACATGCCAGTCCCATTAAAAGTGTACATGTATGGCAATCACAATACAAAATAATATAAAAAGTAAAACAAAAACAGGACATATAAATCAGAAGGCAAACACATAACCTAATATCCTTCGTCTGACCCCATCATTCCTCATTTCCCAGTAGAGCAGAGCAGATCTCAGCAAGCATAGATTCAAAGTGAGCACAACACGCCCTAGGTCAGCTTGTTAGCCTCTGGTAATTAAAAACGAGCCCTCTGGAGGCAGCAGAGGTTAAACGGGGAGGTTCACTTTTCTGCCTGTGACATTAAACTGAGATTACACACTCTGCTGATGATGTTAGACATCTCAAAAGTATGATATGCAATCAGGGCGGGCAGCCCTGTATTTGTTTAGTGAAATAACAAAGCTGATAGCTCAGTACACAATATAATCAATTATGGAGTGAATGTTTTTCCTGCTGGAAACACAGGAGTGTAAGCCTTGTCTTTTAATGAGAAATTGATGAAAAACAAATGTGCGTCTTTCTTTTTTCTTTTTTTAAAGAAAGACATGAGTTGTAGCGTGGCAATATGTGGTGGAAAATATAGTGGCAGATATTTGTCAGATTCTTTGCTGCCAGCAATGACGGTGCATTGCACATTTCCAACTGTGGCTTTTGAATATATTAAATAGGGAAACTGCTTTTAAGCCATTGCAATTTTATATACCAGCATCTTCTTTTACATTGTCTAAACACTGTCTAATAGCCACGGTTTCCTAAACACACTCTCATCTCTTTGTGTGCGAGTGCGTCTCTATGTCAATGTCTCATTCACCTCTGTCTGGCCTGGGCACTGAGCACTGGACTGGATATGAGGGCATTAACTGTGCTTCAGTGCACCACACCATTTAAAAGGCAGCACAGCGCCAGCCCAGTTTGCCACAAGGCTTGTACAGGCTCATTGCCCAGGGCGACCATGCAGCCTTGACCCAGGCTAAGCCCAGATGTCAAGAGTGGAGGAAGGCGTCCTGGTGCACTGTGCCGATGCTTTCCAGTATGGCTCAACATCTGTCTCATCTGCTGGCACCCAACCTGCTCTGCTCTCACCCCTCCTTCCCTCCCACTGCCTTTCTCGGATTCTCTATCACACAACTACTGAGTAGACAGTCCAGTCCTTCTCTCAGTTTCTAACTTGTATATATGCACACAATCGCAGACTGTCTTGTGTAGGCGTGAGTGTGGATACTCCACGCCCAGGGGCCCCAGAGCCAACCCTCCCATTCACTGCTGCTCACTGCATTATCAACTCTATCTGTCCATCTGTCCCTCTGTTCACCACTGCCTCTATCCAGCTGCTCACCTAGCCTTCCTATTAGCCAGCCTTCCACACACACTCCAGCATTGCTGCACTGCTCTGGGTTACCTTCAAAGACCAAGCTCCTTTGCTCATAAACACAAAAACAGCTGCTCTCTACAGTATGTCTGTTCTCTACCCCCTCTCCTCCTCTCTCCCTCTCTTTCAAAGTCAAAAGTGCTTCACTTGTTAATGATAGAAGCCATTTCTTCACATCTGTACTACACAAGCATTTACATCCAAACAAAAGATAATGCGGGGTTTGCTGCTCTCCCACTTTCTTCCTGTTTGTACCTGATTGTGTAACACTCTTTCTTATCGCACCAGTCATCTAAGCCTGTGAGTACTCCTTTAGATGTGTCTGTCGGCTCGAGATCTGGTCCGGGTTGTTGCTAAGCATATGGGCTTCTTTTCATCTTTACAGTGGGAGCATGAGCTGAGGCTGGGCCCAGGTTTATCGTGGCCCTGGAGAGATGCCGTTGCAAATGCGGCAAAAGTCTTATTTCTAGCAGCTCCGCTTCCTTTAATGTAAAGCATGAGGATGTCATGCGCCAGGACAATTCATAGGGGAAAAAAAGCCAAGAGAAACACAAAAAATAGCATGGGGTAATTGAAAGAGAAATACTTAAACTAAGACACTTTGTGGTGGTTTAAGAGGTTTAAGAATGAGACAGCAGGAGAGAGAAAATGGACCTTTGACTGAGTAAACGCAGAGGGTTTCTTTTTTATTTTGTCCAGCGGTGACACTACATACAGAGAACCCAGATGTTTTGTCTTCTACAGTAATGCTTTCTGTAAAACGGCTTGAACTCCAAAGTCTGCTTCCAGTGGTAAAAACAGGGCTTTCTCGAAGGTTTTTCAACTGTTCAGCGGTTCATGAAGACGGGCGATATGCATTAGGGTCACATTTTCCTTAAGTAAATAGTTTTTTTCAGTTGGCAAGGAATAATGTACAAACAGCAAATTAAATGCTATCCCAAATAGAAAATTCTTTTGTGGAATTAGGGAAATTCCCTTCTTGTATCTTCACTCAATTGAATATAGTAGGTGTCCGGAGAGATTGGGTTACAATCTCAGCACAATTTCCTCTGTTAGGTGAGACATGTCAGTTGTAATCAGTGAGGGACAGGCAGGGATGGAGCCATTGTTTCCTGCTGGTCCTAGGCTCATCCCGCCTCTGTGTGGGCACTAATGAAGAGGGGCATGTCGCGCTGGGATAGTTTACCCGTCTCCTCTCCTGTGAGTTGCGGACCAGAGCCAATCTGTCAGGAAAACATTGAGTGAAATTGCCCTGTGGTACAGCAATGCCTGGTGACAGCCACTTGCAGACTGCCAGCCACCAGAGTGATGCTACCACCCTGTATTGACAAGCAAATTACAGTCTCCCAACACTCAAACGCATCCTGCAAGATTCATTTACATCCATCAGCTCGAAGCCTTTGTTACCTTGTTGGGTTTTCTTCTCTTGGCGAGAAAGGGCGGGGAATGGGGGAAGATCCCAGACTGTTATGACAGAGAAGATTGTGAAGAGGCTTCGTGGCCAACATTAAGACTGACGGAGCGGCTAGCCTCTTTGGCTGGATGGCTGATCACATTACCTCTGCAGCATTGTGGGAATTAATTCTACCAATAAGATAATTTTTTAAGGTTCATATATTGCACAGTCGAAATCGAGTAAATTGGTGAAAATTATACCTTGCCATTCAGCTGACAGGAAGAGATATTTTAATTGAGGGGGGCAGCCTATTCAACCATATGTGTGTGGGATGTTGTATCTGCGTGTGTTCATGTGACCGCGTGCACAATGAAGATAAACAATAGGTTTGGGGGTGGGAATTAGAACATTTCAGGACAATTTAATGAAGTTAATGGAGAATTGCGCTGGATGATTTATAAACTTTCAAAAATATCAAGTGGCGCTGGTATTAAGATGGCATTCATTTCAAGAGAAAGTGTGTTTCCTTTCTACACATTGGTCCCTTCTGTCACAAACAGGCATTTATTTAAGGACACTTTTCAGTAGTTTAATTTCGATGAAGGAAGTTGCTGGTGGTATTATTGGTTTGAAAAGAGAGGAAACAACTCCAACTTAATTCCATGACTGGGTTGAGATGATGGTTTTAATCATACCAGGCTCCCAGCGCTTTGTAGAGGAAGTGGTGGCAGTCACATGGTTTGTTGATCCCAGCTATGCAGAAAAGGGCATGTTTGATTAGCCTTACTGTTTTAAGGGGAATCTCTATGCAGGGTAAATAGCAGCCAGCAGGCGGAATATGTGACAGGCTGACAGACTTCAATTAATGGAAAATGCACCTCTTTTTGTTTACTGTGTTCTGTAAAGGTCAGCCAAGTCATGGTCTTGGAGGCACTGTTTTTGCCCATTCCCAGGGTTAGATACATAGTCAGAATTAATGACTCTAGACCCGTCTCCCGTTCTTACCCCAACCTTCAGATATACGACTGTTTCATCTGACCTCATACACCCCTATAAATAGGCTGAGTATGCCTGTCTGAACTGACACTCCTTTCCAATAAACTTCACTATGACACACAAAGCCACGCATATGTACTCCAGAAAGATATTCAGAAAAGCAGCTTCCATCTTTTACACTCACAGACACGCATCCTCAAACATGAACAGACTCATTTAACACCTTACATGCTTCTGATAGCTCTTCTCCTGGATGCATAATGACGCACGGCTCTTCAGAGCCAGCTGCGTGCATTGTTCGAACTTGCCAAGGCTCGTTAACACTGACAGTGGTAGCTTCTGAAGGACAAATGCCACATATATCAGTGTGCAAAGAGTCTCCCCTTAGTCTTGAGCTTAGCTTTTCACTCGTGGTTTACTTCTTTCTGCTGTTTAGCATCACATTCTGTAGCTGTAAAATAACTTACTGGTGTTGTTGATAAAGCAGCAGTGGCCACTTAACCATATGCTGGGTAGGATACTTTTATATTCTTTGTTTGCTGCTTTTGTTTCCAAAGAACTACAACTAAGATTTCCAGACAGAAATTCTACAATTACTCAGAACTACTAAGAAAAATCATAATTAGAGAAGCAACAATCAGCAATGTTCAGATTTCCATTGGTTTTGTTTTTTTTAATGGAAATAAAAATCAGTGAAAAGTTGGGGGGGGGGGGGAAGTAATTATTTAAAATTTCTCATTAGCTATTTATATTTATTACTATTTATAATAGCGATAAGTTGAATAATAGAACACAGATAATTATCTACATTAAACATTATGGCCTCAGGTTAAGCCCTGACCTAGGTTTAGCTCTTAAACGCTGAGTGAGAGAAGTCCTGGAGCAGCCCGTAGGGCTCACAGCCTCTCTCAACATTTCTCGTTGCTCGAATCCTCTTCTCACACATTTTTTTATTAGACTAATTTTAATAATTTTCTTAGCTGTTTTCTACAAAGAGATAAACTGTAAATAGCACAGTCGTTTTCTAGATGAAAGCATTAGGAAAGAGATTTTTTTTGCAGCCTGTTGTCTTCCGATAAATTCACTGGTGGGTGATTAATGCAACCAAAGTGATTTTCATTCTCTCTAATAACTATTATCTTCCTAACTCTCTGGCTGAGCTGGTGGGGATGAAACCTCTATCATATGGGATGAATTACATACGTAAGGTGATAAGCGAGCGTGAGCTTGGGGCCTCCAGGATTATTTAGTGTGCGCCTCATTACTTAGTGTACAGCTGCTTAGCCATCCTTTCTGCCCTGAGCTTGGCGAGCGTCGCTAACATTCTTTGTCATAGTACTGTACATACCTGAAGCTGGAGGGGGCTGAGTCCTGACGCTGCTGCAGCTGCCACTGAGGATGGAATGAACTGCACCGGGTAGTTATCACCTGTCAGAGACAGAAAGAAAGAGACAACAATGCATACAGGTTCAGACAATGAGCCGGCCCACAGCGACCAGGCAAGTGCCAACACGGATTCTGGGCCCTCCACTACTTTTGCCACAGAAATGTGGTGAACAGCAACGAACGCTCGGCTTCAAGCCCAAACATCTGCATTAACAAAAAGCCTACGGGGGTTTAACAAGAGCAGAATTACTTACGAAAGTTCCACACCATTCCCTTTTTACTCCACCTGTGCACTACAAATCCCCTGACAACAGTAAATAAGACACTGTTAAACAAGGTGGGGATTCTTTAAAGGTGTGCTTGAGTGTGCGTGTGTTTGTGTTCTGATTAGATGCTAAATATCTCCCTTGGTATTCAGTTAGTGCTTTTGTAAAAGACCAGTATGTTCTCTCAGGCAATTCATACAGCTGTAGACTTGTCTGGTTATTGTTCAGTGCCACATTGTTTGTTTCTGAGTGATAGCTTTGGCAACAGAGTGGAAGCACTTGTATGCAAACTGGTTAGAACAAGTGTGCTGTCACAATAACACTGGTTAAAAAAAACCACATTCTTATCTCATATGCCACTGTGATCAAGCAAGGAGGAAATAATCTCCAAATAGCAGCAGTATTCATTACTGTTGGCCCACCATCAGCACATTTGTTACACAGGGATATAAAAATGGCTGCAGCGTGAGTGATATCCATAGGGTTGCAGAAGCCTTTACACGGTCAACCTTGTGTGTTGAGACGGAGAGAACATCCCCAGTGAGACTGGGCAGCACAGCATTCATAGACGGGAGAGGTAGGTTTGAGGCATGAATCTGAAGGAGGGGTGATGGCGTGCACTGCGAGAGCAGGGAGGGGTAGTTGGCCTTCGCTCAGACCCCACTTCTGGCTGTCACTTCTCTTCACAAACATATGGAGCCATTAAGCCACAGACAAGGCAAATGTATACACCTTCTCTTTCACTTTGCCCTCGTCCGCCCGCCTCACTTTGCAATCTTGTACAGCACAGCACAATGTGATACAGGCCATGGAAATCCAATCCCCATTTAGTAGCAAATAAAATCACATAGCAGAAGTGGTTTCAAATAGTGCTAAGTTGGATGTAGGGGGGGGGGGGCTGTGGTTATTTCTACACACCTCCTTTTTTTGGTCTCACTTTTCTCCCTGTCTCATTTGCTGTCTGTGACGTAGGGTTTGGGGGATAATAAATGGCTGAATGTCTTTAGATGTCATGTGAAACCTGGGGAGGGTCATGTGCTGCACGACGACTGCTGAGGGATCTTGAGACTCCAAAGTCTGGGACTTGGGTCATCAAAGTCTGTGTCTAGGCACCAGACTCCAACAGAATGTAAACTCCTGCAGGTTAGCACCCCTCGTAACGAAAAGGAAAAGCATTTAAAATGTTTTACTTCCTTTGTAAAAAAGAAAAAAAAAAGGGTCCTTGTTGCTTTGCTGTTGAGAGCCTGGATTCTAAACACTAAGAGGGGTTGGGGGGTCGTATTGATGACGCCATAGTCACAACAGGCTATATTTCCCCCCTCATGTGGTGCCAAGAAATAAGTCGTAGATCTCCTGAGGGTTGACAGATGTAGCTGAAACCTTTCTTAGGGTAGATCAAATTATGAATGAATGACTGCAACTGTCAAACCTGATCATCTTTTTTCACCAGCTTTTAAGTTTCCTTTAACTTGAAACAAGTAAAGCACTTCGTTGTTTAGATTTGAGAGCATCGTAGGAGAGACACAAAGATCCCACATTGCATTGTCATTTATAGCATAGCTGTTCTGAACAGTGACTAGCTGAGCTACATTTACAAGTGACTTTGTTGCAATTTTTGGGAGCTGGTTTGTCATTTTGTCTGTGACACGCAAAAATATATGCCTTAAATCTAAAAAGTAACTTATCTAATAGTATTTATCGTTGTCTCACGTGATGTTAACACTAACAGTACAGAAATGACCCACAGAAATGACACAGTACAGAAATCAGGCTTTTATGGGGGCAAAAATGACAGGGGATGCTTTTGTATTGCTGTTGTGCCAGTCCAGACAAAGTGCTCCAGGATGCTTCCAATTAAGTGCTTACAGATAGTGATTATGTATATTTTTATATGACTCAGGTTGTGATTAATGAAACTCACTTAGTCAACCAGCTTCACGTTCAATGTTGCAATTTTTAGGTTTCCGAACAATGTGAACAATGTGAAGGAGAACAAATGAACTGTTGCCGAGTAAAAAATGGAACATAGGCATCGCTTGAACCCTTTTCACAGGGGTATGTGCCCCATCATTAATCTGCTGTACCCCAGTAAAATCTCACGTTTGAGTTTTACCAAGCTTCTGCAGTTGGCATTGGATTTAACTACACTGAAAGTAACAGGAAAAAAACAAGTTTTTTCTAATCCAAAATGTTGCAGCAGCAGTTTAACCCAAAATACAAGCTGAGGTGTGCATTTGCTGGTGCCTCCAAAGAATTTCAAGCAGTAATCCTTGGATCTGCACTTTGTATGAAACAAGAATCAAGATTACTGTATAATAGCACAACCTGACTGGAAGTTGAGTCACATTAACTTTGCCAAAATGAAAAAGACAGCAACTCTGTTTGGACATGAGACGTGCTCTCAAACATTAGAGGAATATTTTGTTTTCTCTTAGATTGCATATGTATATACAGTGTTTTATCATGGTTTGTTTGTATTGTGAAAAGCAGAAGATCACAAATAAATATTGTTAATAAAAATTAAATGTCTTTGCATTTTTAGTATTGCAGCCCAATGCCAAACCCAGCAAAAGCAACGGGGCTTCAGGTAGCAATATATAGTACATTTTAATATACCAAGAAATATCTTTGTGATTTGAGTAATCCCTGATTGAGGCCCTGCAGATCTTTAAGTCTAGCAATGGAACCTGCAACACACACTCTGCACACATAAAAAGAATCCTTCTTCATACAACTTACTCATAAAGAGTAAACATCCAGTTTGAATGACTTGAAAAACAAACACTACAAAGACAGAATAGTTTAAATCTGGCAACTAATAAAACAAAATAAAATAAGATAGCATGAGAAAACTATCAACTGTCAGCAGGATACCTATGAGGGCGACTGGCAGAGACTAAAGACTATGGGGTCATTCTCCAGCTCCATTAAAGGCACCTCAGACTGAATGCTGCCATGTCTGTGTAAACAGTGCAAACAGGCTAAGAAGTCCAACTTATATATCTATTTGTTTAAGCGATGACTTGGTGTCTCTATGACTGTGCCTGCCTACCATGCAGCACCAGGCCATTGAGCACAGCCAGTGGACGGGGTGATGACTTACCACTACGGTGCCAAAATGAATCTGTTGCCATGAGAGCACCACAGGTTTGGGGGTCATAAGCAGTGGTCCCTGGGAGCTGTCTCATAATGATAACATCAGATTAGTGTGCCTTAGTCTTGGAAGTAAATGCTTCACCGCTCACTTCATGGAGAAAGGACACAGAAGCATCCTGTACACTCTGCAGGTGGTGATGATAACATTGTGCTCTCTGGATATATTGTGTATATTGTGTTGGACAGGGAAGAACTAATAAAGGCTTTGAAAATACCTCTTCTGACTACAAGAGTCATTTTCAGACCTCCTTTGCTATTTCTTCATGAGCTCATGAATTATGCAAGACCCGTGCACATGGTGACCCCTGAACATGATTCCATAATAGCTCCTGTTATTTGAACTAAAACATTTTCCGTGTCAAACCTATTGCAAAAAGCACACTGGTAAAAGACTCCCCCTCAGGCACTTTGTTTAAGCTGTCATGGCTCCATAGTTCAAAAATAGCTGACTTTCTTTTTCATCCTGTGGTTTTATAGTTAATTCATTAACTGCACTACCACACCTTTTAATGTTGTGTTGCAAACCTGCTGACTTCTTACTCTTCTCAGTTTTCTGTTTATAGTCCTCTTCAGACAAAGACTTTTCTTTTTCAAGGTTTCATCAACATAAAAACACTTTTTTTGCCTTGGGGTGAAAATGGGAAAACCTTTTTCAGTGGACAAGATTCAGCTGAATTTTGTTAAATAAATGATGTGCGTAACAAAACAACCATTTTTTTAAATATATGTATATATAACCTTGCCCTGGGACTAAGTACATACTGTAACGTGGAAAACTTTACAATGTGTAAAATATGTTTCCATAATACAAAGGAAGCAAGTGAGGCATGCCGTTACAGGCAGCGCAAACAGTAATTGTACAGAAAAACCTGTTCTTGCATCATGTACAGACTATCCAACTCCTAACTGTGTTTTAATGACTTAATCTGACTATAACAGGGTATAATTGTGTGAAACTGTAACAGGGGAGTTGCTTTTTTATTACGATAGATTTGGAAAGCACTTCTTGCAGGGTTCGTCTCCCATGTTCTTGGATCTCTGACAGTAGATACTTTGAAAACAAAAAAACTATTATAGCCAGTGCACTCCTGAAAGATACTTTCATGCCGATGACATGTTTATATTCCTCTGTTTTTCCACCCATATCTATTGTTCCACATGGACAAGAACATTCCCAGGCGTTGCTCTCAAATCTGTGTTCAGACACAGCAGAGCATGCCAGCAGCCAGAGTGTGAATGAAGCATTAAAGTCTAACAGCTTCCAGACTGAAAATTATAGTTGTGGTTAAAAGCACAAAGGGGGTGAAGACAAAGCAAGCAAGGGAGAAAAGAAGGACAATATGACCAAAATGGCTTAAATTTGCAAGCGTACCTGGCTTATAAGACATTCCTGGAGGGAAGAGAAAGCCTTGCTGGGCGGCAGCTGCTGCTGCTAGAGTGCGTTGGTCGTGTGGAAAAATGGGGATCATGAGCGGAGGCATGTGACCCTGGACCTGCTGAACAGATAGGGAGCAGAGATCAGAGAGAGGCCTAAGCACTGGCATAGTACACAGAAACACAGAGCCCACTAAGGGGGAGGCCAGATCACAGCTCTTGCTAACGCGTGCTGACAGGGGTCTCTGCGGCAATGACGGCCCTCGTGTGCTCACACAATACCTGGCTGAGCTATGCCTGCTCTTAATCCAAACCACAATTTCACCTCGGCACATCAAAGGCCCGCATACACACATTGTTACAGCATAAGTTAGAGTAAGTGACATGCGCTGTAGGATGGAAAGCAGAGAGGCGCAATAGTTTTGTATGGATTCTGTGGCAAGCAGTATATGTGTTGAAAGTAGTATTAAATCTATAAAATGATAACTCCGAATATCAAAGATGTACAGCGTGCTTGGTTTTAATAAAACCTAAGGTCAAAGAGAACCGTAGCACTCACTGATGAGTATGCCATGTTTATTAAAGACCTGTAGTAAACCAACTTTCTAGCTGTTACACTCTGCAAGAAGATTGTTTAACGTCTGATGCAGATGCAGTGCCAGAACCGATCAGCGTGTAGATGCATGACGACACAAAAACCTCAAGGGAAGCTTAACTTGTAACAGAATCCTGGATGATCATTTGTTCATATTAGAAAAAGCTAAAGACATCCAGAAATTTAATGTCACTGCTTTTAGGAGTGAAAATTGCAGGCCATTGAAAAGTGCTTGTTCTTTTTCATCTTAATGTCTTTCCCAGTCTGTGTTCAACTCACATATTAACCTTCACCATGCAGCCTGTTGCTGACTCGCCTACTGGGGATATCAGTACAAACTCCCCGCATTTGTGTGTCAAGAGTGGGTGAGTAGCTTATGTATCAAAAGTGCTGTGTGGGGGTTTGCACACATGCTGCAAGTCCAATTTTACTGTCACTCTCTGCTTCCTGAAACTCCATGATAGGGCGCAGCCTGGCTACCATGGGCCTGTGAGGGTTAATCTAGGGCTGAGCCAAATCACCTCGGGGGAACCTGCCTGGAAATGGGTTAATAAAGGTCATCCCCCAAAATAAACACTTTACAGAATGTTTCTCCATTCATCCCTCCTTAAAATCAACTCGCAATAAAACGGGCCTGGGTGCAATTACTGCCGCTGCATTGGGGCATGAAATCAACCTGTCCCGTGTTATGGCTGAGCTCTGCTATGATCTCCACTTTTCAGTCGGGGTTGCTCCCCCTGTAGACCCTCTACAGGAGCAGTTGCACCCAGGTTCTCTCGGAGCTAGCAGGCTAAACCTACTTTAAACAACTTTATTGATCTGTCCAGAGGTGCAAAGCTAGACTGAAAACTAAATAAATAGAAGAATTTTATGCCTACTGAGCGTTTATGGAAGTGCAAGTGCAGAAAGTGCATTATAAAAGAATAGAAAAGTAATTTTGTAAAATGTGCTGTTGCTGAAGAAAAAATAAATGGCCAAGGAGACTGCGACAAATGTCCTTAAATAAAACATTGCTTTATGGGGATTTGTGTTCCAAGTTTCCAGGCTGAGCGAGTGAAAGATCGAGCTTGGCCTTGCATGTATGGAACATATGGAAAAACACAATAATTAATGTCACAACATGAGGTGGGGCCAGTGACAGGCAGGGGCACACAGCTTTTCTCTGCCTGTGTATTTGGACTGTTAAAACAGATGGAGTCTGGTGCTGAATGTGCAGCAGTCACAGGGCAGAAAAGGGCTCCCTCAAGTCCCTTTAAGTGCGCTGCATGGTAGTTCATATTTCAGGAGTTTGCTAACATGCATCAGTTGTTTAAAGGTGTTTTAAATCAGCACTTCATTTTTTTAACTTCACATTTTAAATTTAAAGTTAAAGTGTTTTTTCTGAGTACATTAAATAATACCGCAAAATTGTTTAAGGGACGTATGCAGGCCATCCACACTTTATACACACACTATAATGAGAGACATCAGCACAAGCATTTTTGATACACGTATGCATTTCTCCAGCAAACGCAAATGATAAACTCTAAATGATATAATTTCATCTGGGATATAAGCTTTTATTACTATTATTACTCTAAAATATGGGGCAAATATACAAGGTTCATTGAGGCAAGACAGATCCGAACTGTGCGTTGAAGGGGAAATAAATGCAATGAAGTTGAATGGTTGTGATTTTCGGTAATGAGCTCGATGCATTAAAGTTTAATTTACAGCGGCTAATGTCAGAGAAAGGCAAATCAAATTCTGAGCGGCTTAAAGGTGGCAACAAATAGAGGAGGTTAGCTGAGCTGTCAATTAACAGCTGGCACAGTGGCTTAGCAGATTATAATATTTTCACGAGTCCCTTATTTTTAGAATCGACTGTTTAAAGCAGCGTGGCAGAAAAATAAAGTATACTTTAAGGAAATCAACATGGATGTTTAACTTGCACTCTGCTCTGTTTCTACAACTCCATCATCCCGCCCACTTTATAAGAGTTACCCGAAAGTCCATCTATCCATGGGCGAAGAGCCCAGGATATTTCTAATGCCAAGATGATCTTGAGGAGTGGGGGAATGAAGTGGAGCAGATGTGAGTGGGGCGCTCAGACAGCCTTCTCCCTTTCCCTCATAAATACAGCAGCATTGTTATGCTGGCAGTGCTATTCCTTTGTCTTAGCGCTGCTAAGTACTGGATAATGTCATTTCACACCATCTGCCCCCAGGCTTCATTAAAGATACATGAATGGGCTATCTTATGAGGAACAGGTGCTATTGTTTGTCCCTCAAGACACAGCAATAAGGATCTGACTCGGAATACTTGAAGAGGAGCATCTGTAGTGATCAGTCAGACAGACTTGGCTGAGGCCCCCGTCTCTGCCAGCATGCGCTCCAGCAGAGGTTTCCGGGGGAAACGGGCTCCCTTGCAACATGTATCATCAATTCAGATGACCTGATGAAGTCTGTAGCAGCCCAGTACACAATCTGTTTCCCTCTCAAGGAGATGCTGGTATTTGATAAATAGAACTCACTTGCATCTACTGTGTGTGCGATTCCAAACTGTATGTTATAAGAGAGCGCTTTCTTTTTCATTTTTTTAAAGGAAGAATTTAAATTTTAAAATGATATAACACACACACACACACTTTTCAAGCTGCAGGTTCCTTATTTTGCAACTTTAACAGATCATTCCTTTAAGAGTAAGTTTAATAAGACAGCATGTAAACTCCACAATGGCGCAAAGCAGCAGCACATCCTGTGGTCAGACTGCAGAGGGCAAGCAGACGGTTCAGATGTCTGATGTGTAAATACATAAGGTGTAAAAAAAAAAAAGTGTAGAGTTAAAAGAGCTCCTTTTATTTCTCAGAGCACTTAAAACACATGCAATATGCACTCACACACAAAGATCACTTTATTACTGCACTAATGCATGCGTGATAAAGTCCTTTTTATAGCAGTTTTGTTAATTAGCATCCCTATGAAGCATCAGAAATACAGATTAGACTTCACATATTTTAAATGAAAGATGCACTTTTAATTTAAAAAATAAAAAAAGCAGTGTGATTAGAAACAAGCTTCACATTTCACAGAGCTACATTAGGCAAAGGTGATGGTAAACGGAGAACAGTGAACGGTGGTGTTTTTTAGTACACCAGAAAGCATCCACCCACAGCACTCATGCAAGCGGCTTCAAAAACCGCACTGCAAATGGAGATGAACAGCGCATTACAGCACTCACTTGGGACCCTGTCAACACCCATGCTCCTCACTGTCTGTTATAGCCTCCACAAAGCACCGGTGAGGCCTCAAGACCCCTGCTGGCATCCCGTCTGAACCCTCTTACACTTTCATGCACTGACTGACGCTCAGGTTTGCTAATCACTGTAGACAACAATGGTCCATGTTGAAGAAACTGTAAGAATTTTTTTGTTTTTACTGCCAGAATCATTCAGTATTACCAAGATTCAAATACAAAAGGGGCAAAAAAGGCAAACATCTACCTTGCTAGCACCAAAGCTCACGGTTATTAGCTTGAAAGGACCTATGAGATCCTCAATATTCTATTCTGATTAATTACCATTTCACTCTTTTTAACACTTGTGCCATATACAGATCCTTGTTTTCGATATAATCTGCACACTTTTGTCATGAGGAGACTTGCAAGAAGTAATTTTATAAAAAAGTGACTGACAACAATAAAACCACAGGTCGGTGAAAAAATCTGAAGACTTTGATTTTTAATTCTGTAAAGTTTAGACTATAATAAACACCTCACACACTGTGAAAAGATCACAGTCACCAGTAATCTTCCTGAAGAGAGTTCACATTTCACTGTCACCTCATTTAAATAAAAATTACTTCATCACTTTAGTAGTTGTCAGCCCTCGCTAATCTTCGTTTTCACATTTTCTCTTGGAGAGGTTCTGTAATTTCACCCAAGGAGGATAGACGTAAGCTGTTGGTATAAGAACTGATAGTTCACACTTTGTTTCCACCTTTCTCCCCACTGAGTTCCACACCAAACGCTCGCTAGTAGAATCACCTTTTGTGATTCATTTAAGGGGAACGTGATCGGGAGTAAGCTGGCTACATCCCAACAGCAGCACACGCGGTAAACTGACACTAGACAGCAGGATGTGTTTAACACCCGCCACTGCGTATGAACAGAGCCTGCTGGGTGTACAGTGTACCGCAGCACAGCCAGGAGGAAAATCACTCAGTGGAAGCACTTCTGCTGAATACAATCAGATGTTACTCGATTACTGCTGGTCACTTTCTGCTGCACACTGAATAGTTACATTACGTGGGAGACATGCACATTAATCAAACACAGATCTGATGATGTTTGGATTTGTCTGTAACTAACGATAATCAGACAAATAGATCAATAGATTTGAACAAGACTTTGAGCTCCAGACTTTTGCTTTTGAATGAAGGTCTTCATTTTACCACATTATTCATGCTTGGCCAGATTAACGCTGGAAACCCTGGAGAGCTTCATGTCAGCGACAAAGGGCCTTTGTCCTGTTCAAGAGTCTGTCTTTGACTCCTCACTTCCTTCCTGCTTCTGAAACCATTTACAGCACCCCTTTCTACAAAAATCAGACATAGTATAAAAAAAGCTGCATTATTTTCTGTGAGCTGTTTACGCACAGCACCGGCTATGAAGTGTGCACTGTTCGCTTAAGCTCGAGTGTGACGACACACATCCTTCATTTCTGCATGTGTTACACTAAGTAAAAATCCAGAGTGAGGTCAGGCCATCCAGAGGGAATAAGCAATGGTTCCACTAATTCCTTACAAAGTACAACAAGCCTTCTTGGAAAAGTGCCATTCCAATATGTCTATATTAAGTCGATGGGAGCTGAAAGCAGGGTAGTCCATCCCTCTGACCCACCTAACACATCCCACCCCAAATCCCTCCACTCTAGCCCTCCTCCTCATCATGGCTCCTCTTGACATCCTTGGAATCCTGGATAAAACTGCAGGCTACTGTTTGCTTAAATACAGTGCCTGGCATTTACAGGGTTTCTGCACAGTGCACTCTACTCAGATTCAGTGTAGCTTTAGTATTAAATGTTTTGAAAAGGAAATAAAAGTCCAAGTGTGATGCAAAGTGGTAAAATAGGAAGACAAAAACAGGATAAAGAAAGCACATATTATCATGCCATTACATATGCCATGCATGAATAAAAAAGATGTTATAGAATTTAGATGTCAAGGTCTAACCTCAAGGTATTTTATTCTGGTTTTTAATTAAGTGGTTATGTGTGAAGTGTTTGTGCTATATCTCTCTGTTTTGATACATTATCTGTGTTTAAATTTTTTTAAACATGGCGCATTAATTTAGTGGATTACCTCCTCCAAAAAGAGGTGATTAGAAATCACCTGACAGCACACTGACAGCTGTACACTGTGCCGAAAAGGGAGCAAATTAACTACCTCAGTTGGGGTCTGAAGACCAGTGGATATCAGCTGGCTTCATGGGCACACTGCAGGGGAAGTGGGGAATTTCACCATGAGGCACTAAAATTCTTTAAAATGTATTTAAAATAAAAGGGAAACACCTCTTTTGGAGGTATATAGTTAATGAGAAATAGTTTCTTGTCTGAGTTCGAAACACATCTAATTTGCGTGATAGAATTGTCCGCACCACGACTGGGTTTCCCCCTCTGTCCTGTCCTCCTTTCATAGACTGAGGCTCTGTCTTCCCTGTTACCTCCCAGCTGCTGGGGCCACAGAACACAACAGAGCCCATTCTGTTGTTCAGAAGAAAGGAGGCCTGTCAGAAGGGGCAACGTTATTAGACACACGAGCGCGCTGACACTTTCAAACGTCCTCAAATTATGATGGAGAAGTACAAAGCGTTAAATTTTGTAAAAGATAAAACAAGAGAGCTTATGTACAGTGACGTGTCTAAAACAAACTGTTTGATAAAATGAAAAAAAGAGCTAGTGATATAATTTAAGAAAATAAATTCATAATTTGTTAATCCAATTCTACAAAAACAAACAAAAATAAAAATGTATGTTCAAAAAATATATATATATGGACAAAATAGCTCATTCATTGTGTTTGGTTGGGGAATGCTTGGACTCTCCTCCACCCCAAAAACAAAAAGCTCCTTTTTTGAATTAGCCATGGGCTGAATGCTTTGCTTTGCCACCCCTGCCCTAGGAAAACACGCGCCCCTTTCTTCCTGCCGGCTGCCTGTACACAGTAGAGTCTATTAATGCAGCTCCTTCTCCCTGTGAGAGTGCCCACTGCTGAGGATGACGGCCACGCAAAGCCAGCGCAAAGACAAAACAGTTTGCACAACATTAGCAGAGAAAACACAGTCGGTGCGGTGGGCGAGAGGAAACTAAGTCTGCATCACACTGGAGGATGTGTTCTCCCTTAACTGATATTTTTCCTCTCGGGGGCTGGGGTACAATGGTTGTTAAGTGTAGCTGCTTTTCCACGATCCAGGGAAGATTTCTGGTGCTCCGAACAGGTGCTTTATTGTGATATTCGGACCTAACGTAAAAGCGCTCCTTTCATCATCTGTGTGTGTGAGTGTGTGTGTAGATGTTCAGCTATCTGGATTATTTAACACCCTGATTCATTTTAAAGGCAAATTCACATACCTGTATGCCAGACAATCTTCTCTGTTGTGTAAATTATTCTTGTCACTTTTGAGAGAGAGCCGATAGAGTGAGACGTTTGTGTTATAAATGAACCTGTCCCACGGCTGCTTTGGAAACCCCTCAGGTGACTAATTTTAAGTAGACCCTCAGGTGTGAGTTCGCACGTGACAGCCTTTCAGGTAGCACCTCTGATATGGAGCCTCTTAAATTATCGCTGCTTAAGCTGCTGAGGTGTCTAATAAACAAAAGGCCAATTACTCAAATGCATGGCTCCTTTGTGCAATGTACAGTTTCACAAAAGAGCAGTAACTAATCTGTTAATGTTATACTTTTACCTCATTGGCAAAGATGCAGGACAAGTAGTATAAGTTACAACTGAAAGCTACCTAGTACCGATCCTTCCATCCTTCCTTTACTTTAATTCCACATTCTTTATCTTTTTAAATCGATACAGTCGAGTAAGCATGTTTACTATTACTCACACTAAACTGATAAAAAGGAGACTGGGAAAACCCCATACCTTCTAAAGCACTGTAGGCAGCTATGTATAAAATTCTAAAGCAACAGACAAATGCATTACATACTAACTGCACAGCCACTCAGCTTCATTTGCGAACCATCACTGCCACTGCTGCACCTTTTTGTGCATCATTAAGTTTTAACAGGGCCGTGATGGCTTTACTGTTTAAATTGCACGTGACTTTGTTTAACGTCAGCATTTCTTCTGCTCCCTGACAAGGAGTCACATTTCATAACTAATTAAATTGATCCGTCCTACCTCGCCGATAGAGTCCACTAAATGGAATTATTTGTATCCAAGTGTCAATATATTAAATCACAGGGGCTAATGAGTCGGGTCACCGCTTTCTTTTATCTTCAGCCTTGCATGTGCACATCTTCATCAGCTAACAGTCTCCTTAAATGGAGGATGAACATGCTGGACTGAGCCTCCCTGGGTGAGAGCCAAGCTTGTCTGACTAGGCTGTTAATGCCCCCACATAATCCTACTAGCAGTCTAACATAGAGCTCTTCAATACCAGGGAAAGAACAGAGTCTATGCAGACACGAGTGCACACAGCAGCGCAAACTTCCACACTTAAACACACACATTACCATTCCCCTGCTCTATTATTCTCTTATTATCATGCTAACACTTCCAGTCTAGCTGTGCTAATTGGGGGACTTACACATTCTCTTTAACAATGTCTATTTTTGTGCTTCCTTTTTTTCCCAGCCAGTGCATTAATAAGAGTCTCACACTGAGAAAATCATTTGTGCCGGGGAGACAACAAAAGCATCAGAGAATACACAAATTAGCACTATTATCTTCGAGCAATTACCATACGGCCCCGTGTTTATTTAAACTCATCTGATTGATTTTAAATATTTACCATTATACTGTAGTTTTGGGTTTTTGTTCCTCTAAATTGGTAGCGGTACGAAATCAGCATTAAATTATTGCAAAGGATCGGATGCATATTCCATTTCATTATGATAAAAAGGTAGACCAAACAGAAGTACTAAAAGACTATTTATTACAGAGACCAGTATGATTTGATCAAATCTGGTGCGAGATCTGGTGAGATAACTGTTTGCGCAGCACTAAACAAAGATTTAATTCTTCATCCGTGCGGGGTTTGTCAAGACTGGAATACTGAATGCAGGCCAATTATGTGTGGGAAACTACCAAATGCTGCCAAAGACCTTGCACTGGCTTGATGATTTGTGTTGTAACAGGACCGTGACCCTGACCCCAACCATCAAAAGCTGCGTCTGAATCACAGTGGAAGGGGATCACAACAAGAATGCAGAAATCTACGAGTAAGCTAAACCAGAAGAAAAGGCTGGATTTGATTGAAAACGTTTGAAATTGAAAGAATGACTTGATGACAGCCGCGGGTCAGGCTTGATGTCAGTCATCTGCCAAACCGCAACCGCACCGGACACTTAAGGAAAAGTTTATTTGTTAAGCTATTATGGATATTTCCAGAAGATGTGAAATAAAGCCCCCGAAACAAACAAAAACTGCTTTTTTATTTTAAATATAAAGCTTGATGTTTGTTTAAAGTTAGATTATCAGAGTTGATATCTGTAGGTGCAAACTAAAAGAAAGAGAAAATTATGTGAGTGCAGACTCCTCAGCTACTGTGTACAGATGGACAGGTACAGAGATCCTCCTGTGACTTTTCTGATTTCTATGAGAAATATGGGAGTTCTGTGTCGTCTGAATAAAACACATCACTGTAAAGTTTTTTTTTTCACTTGTAACACTATGTCAACTGACATTAAACACCTCTGTTTTTGTGGTAAGACTAAAGAATTAGAAAGCATTAGAAAGAAAAGGGGTCAAAAAACTGAAGCTGCACTCTTTCAAACCCTTTTTAAACCTATTTTGAAGTCTTTTCCTGTAAAATAACGACAACAATACTTTTACAGTGTGTGATACACTGACAAAAAGATTGGGAAAGATATGTTAGTAATAACCCTGCCATTGGCTAAAATATGAACTCTATGAAGAATTAATGCAGAACCTTTTTCTATCAAACTGCATGTTTTCCTGCAAGTCTGTTATGCACCGTCTCATCTTCAAAAATCTATCTCTATATTGTCCACCTTGTAAAATTCTTGGCGGATTAATGCTGGTGTTATTGAATTTCTTCTTTAATCTTGAAACCTTTAGTAGTGTCCCCCACTGTTTCTTGACACCATTAAAGACACATGTGAGGAAGCCACTAAGACTTTGAAGTGTGCAGTGGACACTAATACACTGGCCTTTTCTCTTTTAATCTCTGGTTTTCATTTTCAGCAAGCCGTGTTTGTGGACATGAGGTTAAATGGACCAAAAATGTGCGCTTACTTTCAGCGAGGTCAGAGTTTATAGCTAGGTCGTATGTCGGGAGAGAAGAATAGGTCAAAGGGAGATAAACTGAATAACTTGGCTGACGAATAGATCATTCATGGAGTGAGATATAAATGTGGGCAAAAAAGAACTTTTGCCAGCCAACATTGAAACTGTTAGCTTGCCGATCTTGGGTCTCACAGTGTCCTCAGAGTTAGCACATCAATGCCACAGCCAATGACAAATGACAGTGTCATGATATTGTGATGTTTTTCATGGATTAAAAAAAGGAAATTAAATTAAATGTTATGAATTAAAAGTGTCCCTCTGTTTCATGTGGGGAGCTCGGCTTTCTCCAGCCTGTTTGTGAAGATAAAGTTCACCCTGACCTTTCTGCCAGTATTTATTCCATTGATGTGTGTATCAGTGCGTGGGTCCCTGTGTGCCTGTGTACTGTACACTATCACCTTTGTGGATGTATATGTGTATTTACTTGCATACAGAGTCATACCAGGGATTGTATCTTAACAGACCCATCCTTGAGGAAAACATGAACTGGGCTTATTACCCAGTGAGGTGCATGGAGTTATTCTTATGGTCTGGCTATGGATGGCACAACACCTGAGTGCCTTAAAGCTCCATGTCTCATACTTTTTAAAATTTTATATCCTGAATGATGCCTTGTCTTTACCTCTCATGCATTCCCACAAACAAAGTGAAACAGAGTTAAATGGCTCATATATATATATATAAATATATATATATATATGTTTAAGTGTCACATGAGTCTTGCAATGGTGAGGTTTCAGATTTTCAACTTAAATCAACTCAAGAGTTAATCTAACCCTAGGGTTGAATTAGTGCCAAGACGATTTCAACGAGGAGGATGAACTGAAAAATACAAAGAAGCTGAGGGAAAAACACACAAAGCCTTGAGCTTTAACTTTTGATAAGCCTCTAACGCTTCAATCAAAACATCTGCTATCTTAAAACAAGTGACATTTTAATCCCGAGGGACAAAGACTAAATCTCTTTTCGTCTCTTGTTGGAATGATGAGAAAGGATAAAATGAGAGTTGGCTATTCAAAAGAAGAACTCGATTGAACTACTTGCTGCCTTGGACCAAACCTCGCTTACTAAACCTAATAACTACCTACTTCTGATTCAACTTAAATTTATATGCAAAAAAAAAGTCCTTGACAGCACACGGATAACAGAAACAGCCTCCAGTTGCGGTCCCCTCGGTTTTATTGTGTGGACCCTTTACGGTGTCAAATGTCACATCATCAGTAGAAGACCTGAGCAAGAAGCTTTCTCTTCATTTTCCTTCGAGCCAAAACAGAAGGACTTTGATGGCAGGAGGGTCTCCAATAAAGTTTAATGCTCTCCATGCTAACAGCAGAGTAACTCAATCCCTCAGCGCTGCTTACCACTTTGCTAAAGGCCTGCGCAGTACAGGATGGAAGCTTGTTTACAGAAATAATTAAGTCAAAGCTGTTGTATATTAAAATGACCAGGGCATTTTTAAGAGGCAGCACTAATGAAAACAGAGTGGCAGAAACCGTTGCGCTAACTTGCCCCTGACTCTCTTTTATCTACTCTTGCTGATACTCCAACTTGAGAGGAGTGGCCATAGGTTAAGGACAGAGAACATATTCTTCTCTAAATAACTTGCTGTCTGATAAACAATGTTGCACACAGTGAAACTTATTAAAGTCTTGGGAGCGACTTGTTTTTGAGTTGTGCGTGCCCAGTGCAGCCAGGAGAGGCTGATGGGCAAGTAGAACAGATGGTCTGACCATGAGATTCTTTTATTTAATTGTGGATGTGGCTTTTTTTTTTAATCAGGAGAGATCTCATTTTGTCAGGGGAAAACTGGCTAACTGGGCTCTACAAGAAAGGGCTTTACTTGTATCTCCGTTCAAGTGTTTGAAATGGATATTTAGAAGCACTTTCCCATAAACACTTGAAACCTCACCCTCTCTGAAAAGTATCCATCAAGGGGAATTTTCAGGTAACATTTGCCTATAACTCTGTGATGAAAGCAAGGGCCTCGAAAAGGGAGATCCTTTAGGGCTGTGCCCTTATGCTCAACGTGCATAAGTAAAGAGCTCTCTATCATATGAGTATTACTAGCCCCTCGGCAGTGTATAAGGTACTTCATTTTCGAGGGTTTTCTACACAGAGTGTCATGCTATGTGCTTGTCTGTAGTGGAATGTCGTATGGAATTGTTTTTCCAATAGACTGTCCACTGTTGAAGCGAAAGGTCCAGGCTAGTGGCTACTCCACAGTAAGCTGAGAGTGCAGTCTTCCTCTTGTAAAGAGCCATTGAAAGAGGCATTTTGATGCCCTGGCCATAAATCTGCTTGTTGTACTAACTGCTCTTTGAGAACAGATGTTTTCTTTGCTCTTTGGATCATAAGAATAAGCTGTATTATATGTGGTATGTCCCAGTATATGGGGAGAAGATACTCTTTATCAAAAAAATATCTGAATGTTGATTCTGCAGGAGTTTGCTGCAGGTGAATATTTAAAGTTTTGATGCGGAGAGTTTTGAAAACAAGCAGAGAAGGAGGAGGCAAATGGAGAAGGATGTGCCTGACACCAAACACACCCGGCAGGATAATGTTAGCCTCACAAAGGCAGCCAGGCTCGCAGCCTTGACCACTGCCAGCAAGCAACCCTGGATTACCCTGTACATATCCCTGACCATATTCAGCTACATGCTGCATGGGTGGTCTTCCTGTGCACCTTTGTGCTTTGTACTATACTGCACAGAGCACACACAAACATACACACGCGGTGAGCAAGATAACATCTGGCATGATGCACATCTGAAAAAGTAGAACAAAACATAAAAGTCCACGAGGCGGCATAAGGAAGTACGTGTCGCAGGCACAGGTCATGGTGACAATGTAGGTTTCAGCAGGTCGCGTGCTGTGTGAAAGCGTGCCATATTGCCCTTCTGGGATCTACTCATTTCGGAGGCATTTACCAGCCTCTTTCATGTCCCCCACCTCCACGCACTTCTCCATCAACACAACTCATTAGCCGTTGTTACTTTTCCCCCCATTTTTTTTGTTCATTAAGATGTGCTAATTATTCGCCTACATATTTTAAAGTCCTCCCGATTACCAACGGCCAATTAACATTTGATGAAAGTGACGAATGTCAGCATGACACACACACAAAAAAAATCAGAGATAAAGGAATAAGAAGTAAAGAAGGAGTGGCAAACTTAAGTTAGCCATGATATTTACTTTAATGCCTAATTTTATTGATCTGTGCAAATAAATCCAGACATCTGGATCATGGTGACAACCCTGGTGCTCTAATTATACTGAAGAGGCAGAAGTGGAGTAGTAATCATTGTAGAAAAAAAGTAGGAGGTGTAAGCTGCTGAGTGGTAGAGGGCCAACAGAAATGCTTTGACTGACCTGGATCTGCTGCTGGAGGAGGTTGATTTTGTGCTGTTGCTGCAGAAGCTGCTGCTGTTGTCTTGCAATCTGGTTGGTAAATGAAGTGGGGAAAAAAATGTAGATTGATTAGTAAATGAACCTAACACTAAATATGTGCCGAGACGGACGATACAGGGCTGGACTGGAGGTGGAACTTAAAAAAGCAATTTTTATTGTGAATAAAAGTGTATTCTTTTATCTAAACCGCTGCAGTCAGTCAATAACAAACCATTAAATGTTCTAAATGAATATAAAATGAACTGCAGAGCTGAAATTTGCGGAGAAAGAGAATAAATGATTTACAGGACACAGACGAATGTGGTTATGATGGAGGTGGCAAGCCCAGGAAGGGTGACAGGGGTCCCCGCTGCCCCTGAGTGACGAGCAGCCACACCGCAGTGTTTCTCATCCCTAGCGCTCCCTCCTTTTACATGCTCACTTCATTGAGCATGACAACCTAGTTTTAAGTGTCATTTAATTTTCATTTTTAAATATAATTACAAAGTGTTCACTGTAAGATATCGGCCGTCTGCAAATGTGTCAAGATTAATTTGTGCTGGCTTCCTCACGAGTGTCAACAGTTAATTACTGCGTTGTATCTTGATGGCTTGATGACATCCCAGATCTCAGCGGGCTCTCTTACTCTCCCTCTCTCAACCATCTCTCGCTGTCTCTCTTCCATTTTTATTAATGGTAAATATTAATATCAGCCTGCATTAACATAAGATCAAATAATAAAACATATATCACTGGTCGTTTGTTCTGCAGTGTCTCCAAAGCCTTCAGAGCTGAGCGTAGTTTGCAAATGAACACTATTGATTGAAAAATAAATCAATACTGTTAATGTATTATTAGTGTACTATGACCAAATGCATCACTCCAAGGTGGACGGTCTATCTCTTCATTTACCAAAGGAAGGTCTGAGAGTGTGCTGAGAAAACTCTGAGTGAACTCCTTGCTGATAATTGACTCATAGCCATTAGGGTGGCGGGTGATAATAAAAGTGTCGCCCGTGTGGATAGTTTGTGTCCTTATTTCTTCCCAGACATTAACACACTTCATGGCCTGTGCTAATTTGCTGATTTGTACAATATGGCTCATTGGCCTGATTTGTGCTGCAAATCTAATGCCAGGCTTGTTCTAATAGGAGTCGATTTATAAGATATAGAGGACTTCCATATTTAATATAACGTTTAATTCACACATTCCCTCGCATTTGTTAGTACAAGTCATAATAACATTTTTCCTACCACACAGCATAACTGTGGGCGGGAGAGCATGACCGAAATATCTCAGGCAATATAGACTATAACGTCTTTCAAATCTAATATTATTCCAAATTCCAACCAAGTAGCAAGGTTTTATTGGCGCATTTCAGGCATGAAATGTAATATGAAATAGAGAGCTAAGCACAAAGACTTGTGTTTAAAGAGGTTTATTATTAGGTGAAAGAGGAAATTAAATAAAAAAGGTAAAAGGAGGGAGGGGAATGTTCTGTGTGAAAAGGTAAAATAAATAAATAAATAAATATATAGCGTGGGCTATTAGCTAGGTGTTTTGGTGCGTGTGAGAAAAGAAAACAGCAAGCGGTTACCTGCTCCTGCTGCTGACGAGCTAACTCCATTTGCTGCCTCTGTTTCTCCATCTGTGAGGCAGCCAGCTTCTTCTGTTCATCGTGAGCAGCCAGGAGCTGCTCTCGCAAGCTGATCAGCTGAGTGATCATCGTGGAGAGCTGGTGTTCCTTTTCAGCCAGGCTCTCAGGAGTACCTATTGAGAAGAAGGAGAGTGAGAAAGAGAGAGCAATGTCTGTGAGCAGGAAAGGATAAATGCAAGGTGGTGAAAACAAAAACAAAAACATGACCACAAGTTGGTGCATACCTGGAAAAAAAAGTACTCAAAAGTTTTTATTGTGACCATGACTAAATAACCAGGGTGTAGGCTTTTGGAGGAAACACAGCAGAAGCCATCGGTCATTATATAATGCTAAATATAGAACAGTGACCGATCATCATGTGCTATTGTGCTGTACACAATATTTAGTACAAAGAAAACCACACAGGCAGCAACCAACTGCAGTGAATTCACTAGAAAGTGTTAAGGTCACACACAGCCTGGAGTTGTCTGTTTTTCTGTAGCTGGTGTTCACGGCTTTCACAGCAAGAAAGTGAAGGAATTGTTCCGAGCACACAGACAAAGAGCTGCAGGGAGCTGTCAAACTGAAATCGCAGCTTATTTCAGACGTCCACGGGTGATTATAAAGAAAGTGTTAAGAGTCACTCTTTGCACTGGCCTATAAACAGAACTTTTATACACACCAAATATTAGGGGAGGAAACGCCTGCAGATTTTGGCTGAATTTAATGTGGAAACCTGCAGAAAAAAAAGACTCAAAGCGGTACGTACACAAACAAAATGCATGCTCAACATACACTATAACCACATGCACTTTGTATCATCATCACATTCCCTCTCTTTAATGCATATTTGACAAACCAAAGCAATGACAGAGCAGCGGACTTGCGTTTCTCTCTCTGCAGTTACATGTCTACACTGTGTGTGATAGGGGCTCCGCTGCACTGCTCTCTCTCTGCCTAATCAATGCTAAGTGATCCTACCATTGACTTACACAGCCAACATAATTGCCAGTGAGAGGCTAGACAGTAACTCACTCTCCTCCCACTGCACTCCTGTGTGACAGCTGGTATGGTGGTACGTACAAAAAACTGACAGGAAAACTGACAGAAAGAGAAAGAGACAGTTAGAGGGAGAAAGAGAGAGAAAGGGGGCAAAAAACACAAGAGGTCCAGATAACAGTGCGGTGAAGTCTGGCCTGAAGCCAGCAGGAGCTGAATTCTTTCCTGGGTGTCTTCCTCTCGTCTCTGACCACATCTGTCTTGAGTTTCTCCTGAGAGCTCCCAGGGGCCCTCTCCACTCAAACTATTTTAATTTGACTAAACACCTGATTTATTTTATCTCTCCGATGAGGAAAGCTGTTTGTCTTAATAGGGCCTGTCAACCTCCAGAACCCATTCAGGGCAATTTACTGGCAGGCTTGTCTGAACCTCAGTTCGCCTCGCTCTGCCTCTGCTGCCTGCTGCAATGGAAGAGAGCTGCAATTCTCCATTTATCCTCCTAACGAAAAAAAAGCACCTAAAAGCAGCTATTCATTGGGCCTGTGTGCAGTTTCCAAGGCCTCAATTGACTTCTTATTCACCCAACTACACTTGTTGTGAATGGCTTATCTATAAAATTGATACAATCAGCACCAATTTTATTAACCTTTGGCTGTCTCCATGAAGGAGCTGCTCAGCAGCAAAATACATCGGTCATTGTCACAATAAATCACTATCAATACTGTCGCGGGAAGGAGGGAGAGCCGTAAAGAAAGGGAGACGGGGGGTAACAAGACAGAAAAGAAGAACAGGAAAATCATCATCTAGATGATCATTTTGATTTGGGGCCATCGAGTCACAGATGAGTGTCAGCTGGAAAAAAAAGTAAAACATCTGGGCTCAATGACGCCCTCACAGCCTGCCTAAGTACACATGTCACACTAGTTTAGGAGTTTAAAAATTGTGAAAATTACAAAGATTCTGCAGAATGTTTATGTTTTGTCTTGTGAGTGTGAATATGCAGCAGAACTTGTGCTAAGTGTCCAATGAAGGACCTGATGGGCCAGTCTGAGTGTGGGGTGTTCACTCCTGCCCAGACACCACAAGAATACTAACAGAAGGCTCATTGTTTTGATGTTGAGCTGAACTGTGGGAAGCCCAGACCTTCCCTTGCACCACGATTTAGGCCATCTCTCTCTTCTGATTTCAGTCATAATTGTTGATCTCAGTCCTAAAAATCTACAACAGCTGAAGACATTTTAAGATTAGCTGTCAGTACTGCAGACAAACACAGCTTTGGTGCTTAAATATCTACTAAAGATAAGCGCAGTGGAAGAAAACCAAACATAAAATGAGACACATGTGTTTTTTGTTGGCTGGTTAGTGTTAAAATCCCTTTCTTCCTGCTTTGAATTATGGATCAGCTTTAAAATGCAGATAAAACTTTTATTGGGTGGTACAGAAGAGGAGAGTCGTGGTCTGTGTCTGACCAGGCTGCTGACAAAAGAGGCCGTTTCCTGCATATTGCATGGCTTTTAACAGCGGTAGGGCTGGGGTCTGCCTGTTAACATGTCTCCTCACATTGCGCTTCCGATGGCAGACAGACAGCCCAGAGATGCCTTGGCGCTACATAAACGCCAGCAGTCGGCCTGGACCTA
This sequence comes from Copadichromis virginalis, assembly GCF_057382275.1. Classification (NCBI taxonomy): domain Eukaryota; kingdom Metazoa; phylum Chordata; class Actinopteri; order Cichliformes; family Cichlidae; genus Copadichromis; species Copadichromis virginalis. Next base: position 22,163,283 of record NC_140618.1, read on the forward strand.
ACGTGTTGTGACATCCTCCTGGTGAACAAGTGAGCCTCAGTAGGACAATACCAGCCCAAAGCAGGAAGAGGATCCCAGGAGTAAGCGGTCAAGCTGTGCTGGCACTTTTCTTGTTTTGTTATTTTAGGACACTTCTGCCAAGTTCAGAATTTTTAGACTGACACATAGAAGACGGCGTTGTCCAGTTTCAGCCCATTCACATGCACCTTTAGAGATTCCTGCCTTCTTTAAACGTCACAAAGTAGGGCAGAAAACATCAACGGGTGACTAAATAAATCATAAGAGAAAAACAAGCAGAGCCATGGTTGCTTGGGGAAGGACGGGGGTATTTGAGCCTTGGGGTCTTTGGATAAAAGGCACTTTGTAGGGGTGTGATTTGTTTTGTCCAATACCCACATCTCTCTCTCACTCTCTCTCTTGGCTCCCTCCTCTCTGCTCTAATCAAGCAGTCTCTAATTTGGGTTCCAAGTCCAGTACCGGGGAAAAAGAAGGAGGCTTGTTACTTTGAAGAGTCCCGAGTGAATAACACAGATAAAAGATTCAGGCACAAAAAAAAGAAAGAAGAAAACGAGGAGGGTGAGGGTAAAAAGGGGGAAAATCACAAGGCACCCTATTCTCTTCTCTTCCTTTGGTTAAGACAGCTGAGCCATTATGACCAGATCTGAATTGAGTTTTTTAGCACCAGAAGACTGGAATTTCTTTGTCTCTCTATCAGACAGCTATTGTGGATGCTTCCATATGCTGCAAACCCATCCTAAGTAAATTGGGCCTTGTCTAAATGGTACGATTGTACCAAGCTGTATCCGCACACAGACCGCACATAGCTTGAATGCCTTGCATGCTGAGACGCTCTCTCACTCTGCGCTCTCCTAAAGCGCGTGTGAATGTAGACGCGAGCGTGCACCGATGTGTGTTGCACGTGCCTCCAATCAATAAAAGGTACATGTCTCTGAGTAAATGCACGTGTGTGACCTCTGTGGTCATCTGACCCTTTGTCCATTCTTTCTGCGGAAAACACAAAGAGCTAACTCAGTAGCAGCAGACGACATCTATTGGTGCGCGCTTTAGTATTTTTAAGGGAAAAAAAAGGATGTCCACAGTCCTTTTACCAATACCTAACAATGTTTTTTTCCAATCAAATTTTCTTTTGTGTTATTTAATACAACTGAAACATTTTATCCTTTGTTAAAAAAAAATGTGTTAGGTTGAAAACTGGCAGAAAAGCCAGAGTAACGGGAACTAGTTTTATAGTATCCCTTTGCTTTTAAATAGTATGTGCACTTGTCCAGCAGTGCTACAAGGCTGTGTGTGTTTAATATGGTGTTAATGTGTCTCCGTGTCCTACAACCAAGACAATATGAGCAACAGCTGTTTTACCTGGCTTGCTGCCTCTGCTATGATATAAAAGCCGTTAATCTTGCCAATAAAACCGCATTAACAAGCATAAGCAATGACTTACAAGTACGTCATCCACTGGCAGCAAATGCCCCTCAGCCACTAAGCTTACCTATATGATAAGGATGAATATATCGGCTTCTTTACAATGAAAAACTCAAATGTTCTCTAAAATTTGCAGTAGTCTGAATATAATAAGTGTATTATAGTATTTTGCACGTGCCACCTATGTTTTTGCATATAGTATATTTGAATGTTGATGCGACTGCATCAGAATCATTTAAGTGTCTCAGCACCATCTTTTAAACATAAATATTCTGATTGGCATATGAAGAGCTTATTAATAAAAGTACTCTTCATCTACTGAGGTTCTGCTGTTCATGGTGAACAGTGATAGAGGCTAACATTTTGATGATAGAGGAAGCTTCACTCTTCAGTATAATTATGCTAATGTAAAAGCTCCAGCACTTAACTGTCTATCCATGACACTGGACAAGGTACTTCATCAAAGCCAAGATAGAGGCTCAACCTGAGCATATTAATCCGCGGGAAATGCCGGTGACCCTTAAATTCTCCCTGGAGAAAAAAAAAAAATTTCAACGCAGCAACTTTATTTGTGTTCTTTCAGTAACTGAATGCAACGTTCTTTGAATCTATAAGACTGTGCAGCAAACCACAGATCCTGGCAACAAGATGTTGTGTAAGGCAGCATGTAGCAAAGATCATTACATAAAAACAAAGATTGTCTCTGAGCCTTCATTTCATCTCTTATGGCCTTTATAATGATAGGTCTGACCCCCGTAACCTTAAAATATAAAAAGAATGCACAATTTTCAAGGTCTTTCTAATACATAGCACTTAAAGCATATGAAACAGTGATCAAGGCAATGACTTACTGTCAACAAATCCTTGGAAGGGAATTAGGAGTTAGATGTTATCTCATTCTTTTCACAGAGTGTTTATTCATCCGTCTTACCTATACAACTGATAATTAAAGCAGAATCTACTTGTTTCCTTGAACTGCGCAAAATGAGATCTTTCGAAAGACTTTCCGTCTGCTGTCTTTGATGGATAAGTGTATCAACAATACCAGTGTTTTGTCTGGGTTTTTTTATCAGATCACAAGTGATAGACTGAAACAGCAGGGATAACAGGAAGCAAAGACAGATGAGCCCAGAACACATATTCACAAAGCATATAACAGGTCAGAGCACCTGCTGCGTTCTCAGGCTTTTAATACAAATCTAGCCAGCAGATCTAACCAGGGATCATAAATGTTTATTTTAGAATTTACCAATGCCATTGCACTGCCATTCGTGCCATTGCAGCATGGGCGAGCCAACAGGTCTGAACTACAGATCTATTTAGAATGCATAGATGATATTAATATATATCGACAATTAATGCCTTCAGAGAGCATGGAAAGTGGATTTTTCCAATATATTTTACTGAAAGTGAAAATGTAAAACTGGAACTGCTAAGTTTTATTGTACGCACATGTATAACCATTACTGCCATTAAACACTCTTCACATTGCTAAAGCTTAAAAAAAAAAACCATAACTACAATTTATAATCAATAATCTAATGTATAATTAGTATAATTAATTCAGCATTCATTAACACTTAAACACTGCCTATTGGAACTTAGCATATGCATTCAAAACAGAGGTAGAAAGCCCTGTTTGGGGGGGGGGGGGAGTTGCACGTTTCACTGATCTTTTGATTTCTGTCTTTCTCAGTTTGTGTAGAACAAATGCATTCTACTTTATTTATTTTGAGATTATTTTGTTACCTTTCAGGTGCAGCAGGTCTCTATGTAAAGAAAAAAAAACACCCTCTGACCTTTGTGTGCGCTCTGTTCCTTATGTGCACCACATATGATCGCTCCTGTGCCATTTTACTTTCTCACCCTTTCAGTCAAATTCGATCCAGAACAGCCCAAATGTGCACAAATTTGTAGCCTCCGTGCAATTTAAAACGTTTAAACTTTTCATCAAAAGTCATCACATTTCAGGCTAGAATGACATTTTAGTGTTTTACTGCTAATTTTACACATTTGTTACATTACATTTTCGAAAACAGAACAGTGTACTGGTGATAGACTAGATCAAAATGCATAAAATTGAACATAAAAGGCCATAGTGCTTGCTTGGTGCACATGCAAAGAAGGATAAAAGGAAGATTTGAGATAGTCCCCAACTCCAGCCTGATTTTATACTTAAATGCCAAATCACAAGTACAAAATAACACCTGTGTAATTACCGATGTTCTTTCCATAATAAAAAAAAAAGAAAAAAAAAAGAATCAAAAATAATCCTGGAAAGTGACTTGATGCACTCGATAGCATTACCCATAAATGAAATTAAGCTAAAAATAACACTTTCTTATGGAGCCTATAAAAATGTGACTTTTTTTACTTTAAACACAATTTCAAAAACCTGTCTTAGCCATTTTTATGCCTTCCTAAAATTTGGTTGTTATACGCATCTTTTTAAATCTGAAGGGTGTATTCGCATTCTCTTACATCCTCATATAACTTAGCCGTTCGGCTTTACATGCTTGTGAAAATCCAATTTGCTTTGCCCAGGAAAAACTAATGAATATTTTAGGGGAGGCTCCTTTAAAAATGACATAGATATGTTTTTGTCAGCTCTCTCAATGGTTTACATTCTCTCTGACTGAAAGGAAGATTAATAAAACGATATACTGTTAAATGACTCAACTTGAACAAACCACTGGAAAATATGTAATTGAAAACACAGAGATTTTTGTACCTGTATATACAAACATACACTACACACACACGAGCACAGCGCTTCCTTTTTTACCTTCCATTGCCACAAGCTAAATTCCTCAATTCATTAGAGGAGAAAAACACACAGTCCAACACTCACATGCATTCATCTGGCAAATGTGGCCTCAGGAATAATGATTTACTGTGGCTCATATTTCACCTGAGTGCACAGGGCAAACAGTTGACTGAAGTGTTGTGGAGAAAATGCTAACTGAGGCATTTTTGACTGGAGCAACTGGACAGATAACGTTTTGTGCTATTTGTGTGAATGGTTTGTATGTTGGGTGTAATAGACATATTATATAAAATACACAAACCTTTTGAAATACCCTCAAAATTAATGTCTTCCTTCTCCTTTCTAATGCTACATAAGCTCACTTTTGATGGGGAATGTTGCACAAATATGCAGTTGTGTCCAGTAGTATCAAAACCGCACTTTATAGAGGTCATTAAGACATTTTTTTTAAAGTGCACAAACATGTTTTGCAACAAACCCACAGTACTAAACAATCTGGGCTCTGTGCTCTCACTGTGGACCCCTTTCTGCTTGTGCAGGAGTATAGCCAGCACAGGTAGGGCCAGCATCAAATCAGTCTCAGCTGCCTCCTGCCCTGCCCTCTGTTCTCCTCCTAAAGAGCTTCCACTTATCTGCCTGCCACAGGACTGTATGTTTGCACCCGACCACTGTCACGTAGACACCATTCTCAAATTGATTGTGACAGTGCAAGAGCCCTGATTTTTCTGCTTCAGAATTCAAGCTGCCATTTCAACGCTAGTGTACAGCGTTAAGCTTTTTTCTGTCTTTCTTTTTTAGCAGATTCCAGCGGAATGAATACAGCTTGTGTTCCAATTTAGTAACTACATATTTTCCTCCAGTTTGAGTAAATGCTTGAGCAGTTTGTGTGTGTGCTTCTTCTTTTTTCTCTTCTTTTTTTTTTTCTTATGCCCCCATCGGGGGGCCAGTAAACTACCACTCAGCAGGGAAACTTAAATAGCTCTGTTGAGTATGAAGCTCAAAGACCCTGCACAGAGCAAGCCAAAAGACATATAAGCATATATGTGTATGTATATATGTGCATAATGAATGGTTATTATCAGTCACTTGTGATCATATAACAGATCTCTCTGAGATATATAATTATAAATGTCAACTGTCCAAGTTTCCTCAGCTGAAATCTTTTTATCTGTGTACTTCTTTCTTGTGCACTCTTTCCACCTTGCCTCTTATTATCTGTTACTTTGTGTGGTTTGGAGCCTTTCCAGCTAGCCTCCCTTTCTTGCTCTGTGGTTTTGTTCAGGAGATTTCATCGTTCCTGCAGATTGACAGCTAAGCTCAGGTATGAAAACAAACAGTTAGCCCTGGAATTGACTGGTGAAAAGAAATCCGCCACTAATGCTCCTTCACAAGCTCTCCTTTTCGCCTCCCCGTGCTGATGCTAAGCCCTGACGGCGTACAAGAAAAGCCAGATGGAGATTTGAAATCATTAACCCTTAATAACACCCCTCTGTATGTCTGGGTTAAGCACATTGCCTCCACTGGATTACGCCACTTTCGACTTACACTAAAACACTAGAAAACATGCCTTTACCTCAAAACAGCACAATATGTATGAAACACGCGCATTACAATAGGCTGTAATTATACATCTGTCATTTGTAAGGGGAAAATGGTTGGTTGGGTTTGCGGACCTTGAAAAGAAAAATCTCTGATGTTGTTGATGCAGTTGTTTTGTTTGTTGACTGTACATGCGTGTTCGGCTCAAAAGGATAAAGTATTCGGGGCATGTTTGAACACAACTGCTGCAAAAGAATGTCTTTATTTTCACGGGCAAAGCCTCAGGTCAAATTCTCTCACACCTATTGTTTTTTTATCTCTTTCCTAAGAACAAGACAAAATCATTTCCTCACCAGTCAGATTCCACCACTTGCCTCTGCAATAACAATGGCTTCTCTTTCAAGGCTCCAATGGAACAATGTCAAAAGAGAGCCTACAAGGCGTTTGGTATAATTTGCGGAGGAATAAGTAAGCGATCTGCACAGAATATGCAAGGCCACTCTGCTACTAGGTACTGTAGCCTTTATCTGCATGTAAAGCTTTTTTTCTCCGCAACCTTTCATTCATTTATAACCTACAGATATGTTTGCCTTTTGTACTGATTTTAACCTAACAATTAATGGGACCTCTGATTCATCATAACACTTTAGATCTTAATCATAAGGTGTTTTCTGCTTGGTACCTTTGTTTGTGTTTTAATTAGGTGGACCTTGTGCATCTCCAACCCTGGGCCTCTTTTTAATTGCCCGTATTTACATCAGGCAGACATCAAACGCAGAGAGAGAGACATTTGTAAGGGTGAGCACAAAGCAGCCCTTTGAAATGTCTACAGTCATATGAAATGGCATGCTAATTAAAAATCTAAGGCTGCCTCTGTGATAGGAGAAGCATTTATATTTGTAACTGTGGTGTAAAGACTGTCTCCATAACTCATCAACAGACAGAGGCCATAATGTTTATTATCAGGCTCCCTACCTGTTTACAGACCACCAAGTAACCTTCCTTTTCCCATTCATCAAACAGAAAAAATGCCCTGCCTGTAATTTAACAGACCAGCTTTCAAAAGGCTAAATCATTTTAAACATTTTACCCCATGCACTTTGATCTCCACTGACACACAGTGTACTAGCACAGGTACAATGAATCGAGTTTAGCAAGCAACGATTTATCCATCACTTCATTAAGGTTATTGCTAATGAATATACTTATTAGAACATTCATCTGCTTTTTTTAACCTTTCTGTGCAGGTGGAGAAATTTAAATTAATCATTAAAGTTGAACGCTTCTGATATTTCCCATTTATGTTTTATGAAAAGAAACAATTAAGCAAATTATCAATATAACCTGTACCTTAATAAACTACGGCCCCCTTGTTTGTGAATTGTTTCCATGAAATGTTAATTAAAACGCTAGGTGCACTGATATAATATTATCTAAAGGGTTTCCAAGAAATTAAAGCAAGCCGCTAGAAGTTCTTAGTTGAAGGGATTTACTGGGAGCCACTGGCAGCCCAGTGTCAGCAGCCAGCTGGTATTGTGCTTCCCTGTGCTGTATAAACACAGCAGCTCGCTGTAACAGTCAGTGCTAAGGACTGAGCAGCTGCCCTGCCCATCCTCAGCCCACCTTCACGCTGTCATAAACAGAGATTTTGGGGGAGTGCTGAGTTGCTCTTTGCTGTGGTGCTCTCGATAGGCTGCACGGGGCGTTCACTGTCAGCGTCAAGGCATTCCACTCAAACGCAAGCTCACCGAGGAGACGACTCTGCGCGTCTCCGCACCCTCTCCTCTCCAAGCCGCTTCTCCCCTTTCAGCTCAGCCGTGGTCTGTTTACATCAAGCACACTTTGGGTTCAACAATTACCAGAGCAGCATGAACGCACCGCATGTGCCAGAGCAGAGCAGCGAGGCTCAGGGCCGTCTGAAGGGACAACAACAATAAACTGCTGACAAGCAAAGAGAGCCTTCGACTGAGGCTAAATGGGCTGGAATTTTGAAGAAAAGCACTTTGGACAGAGTTGGGCATTCCAACAAAAGATAAGGGAGGAGAGAAATGAATGAGGAGGGCAGCCAAAGGCCTTTGTTTCATTTCAAAGTACAAGGCTTTTTCTGATATTAAACAGCACATATACTATGTAAGTCTGATAGGAATGAGGAACTCACGGGGTACTTCTATTCATACCTTTTACTTCTGCCAGCAGTTCACTTGTGTTGAGCCTCTCCATCTTCTCTTTCCAGTCTTTAGAAAGAAGTTTCTCCATGCACGAGGATTCTAAAAAAAGAAAAATTAGAAGGGAAATTTAAAGCCATTTGTAATATTTGACGTTTTTATGTATGTAATATTGTGCAAAGTATATAGTTTCGCTTTTCATAATTTTGTAGATGTCATAAATCCATATACTTAAATGAAAAGATGGTGAATCAGACGAAAGAGAGGTGTTTTATTTGATGGCATTGCGCGGGAAACATTAAAAAGAGACTCCGTCCGACAGCTGAGAGATGAGCTAGGGGTGGAGTGAGAAGGGAAGCAGGCATTGTGGGACTACCATAAGGGCAGAGACACACATTAAACGGGAGGCAAAGAGTTAGACTGGGTACGTCCAAACGTTCACATAGCTGCCAATGATGAAAACAATTAACATTTGTCCAGCAGACAATGAATCAGAGAAGGAATGGCTGCAATCTGCCATGCTGTCGCTGGTGTAGCTGATAAAGAACATACTGGGCTGGCTGACCTAGGCCTCCACCATCTCTGCGGTGCTTCGGGTTCAGCCTGTTCCCATCAAACAACAGTAGAGCAACCCTCCACTCTGAGCCTGCCTCTAATCTGAACCAGAGCAACACATCCAGTCCTATTGAATTATGCCTTTTAAAGCCGCAGCCTCGGTGCAATTCTTTGAGTATTTTGAGTGAAATATGAAAATAAATTTTACTGACTTATAATTAAAATAAGTTTTATAGAGATTGCATTTATAGATAGATTTTTGCAAATTGTATAATTAATATGGAGCAACATTTAAAGCTGCAAAGCTGCGGAACTCCATAATGAATAGTCTTACAAGCATATAACAGTGGATCATTCACAAACATACTTCTGGCAACACACGGGCAGAATTTATGGTTTTTTGTTTTACATAATGCAACGGAGGAGGAGTGAAGACTGAGAAAGCCCTGTCACGTGAAACATCTGGATTCTTCCAGTTTTACCACTATCATCCTTGGGATCAGAGGAGATTTATACAGTTGAGGATGTATACAAATGTTGCTTCCTTTTATCCTTCTGTATCATCTCTCGCCCGCTTCCACAAACCAAACACTGTTGCTCCTTCTGACAAACACACTGAGTTCAGAGGATCTGGGAGTAACAGGGGGTCAGTAGTTGTTGTGGCCTTGTTTAAGGGTGGCTTTCAGCGAGATCAAGCAGAGTCACCATTTTGTTTGATTGGCCACTTCCTCCAATGTGATGGGGGTCGACAGGACATCTTCAGCTCGGGGTCATTATAACATTACTTCTGCTTTATTGACTTTCCAATTCCCAACTCACAGTTTGTGCCCTTGACCCTAAGAGAGGGAGTCAGAAAAGCCTATGTGTTTTGTGTGTGCTTGTGTGTGTTAACTCCCTGCGTGGCACAAAGATCACAGATCTTAAAACAGGGTGTTAAGGGCAGGGGGAGTAGCGGAGCTCAGCTTTTCTTCCCTGCTTCTCACCCCTGGGTGAGAGGGCTTCCTCTCCCAGAACAACAAACTCCCTTCAAATCATAATCTCCTGTCAGACACAGCAACACCAGCGCTTGACATTTTCCCCCTGAAGCACAGACATATTTCAAAAAATGGTAAAAAGGGGAATTAAACAAACACGTCGAACATATGCTAATAAGCAAACATATGCTCTCTCGCTCTCTTTCTCTCTCACACACACACACAAACACACTCACTTTCATCACAGATGCTTCTCCAGCACTTGATCATTAAGGAATGCACCAACAGTTGGAGATAATGTGGTGCCAGCTTCCATTCTACTCCAGTCCTCCCCCTCCCTTCCACCTCCCTCCCAGGAGAGCTGCCGCTCCCTTACTTCTCTATCCCCTCTGCCGGGCCAGACACGACCTGCCAAGTCCTCCAACAGGAGAAACTACAGCTGGAATGCACTGCTGTCCTCCCTACCTTCCACCTGGGAAAGGTGAATAATGACCTGGATTAGTCCATAAAATAACTCTCAAACACCTTTCAGTGTTCAAAGTGTGAACAAAACAGGCAACCAAAAATGGATTTGGTAAAAGAAGAAAAACTTTTTGCGCAGGCGTGCTCGAGGAAAGCAGTAAATGAGTCAGATGTCTGGCTTTTTTCAAAGCACCCGTCCACGGCCTATTTTCCTGAAGAATTTAGATTAATCCGAGGAATGCTACTTCAGTTTCTAAAATGTCTTTCTGTTTTCCCAGGAGAAATTATAAATGCCAATGAAAACACTGGTTACCATCAACATACTAATTACTGTCAGCTTATGACAGGGTGTCAAAATTGATACACAGTGTATTCACCATAAAATAACAGATTATTTGTAATACAAGATTCACGCTTAACTCCTGATTGCTTTTTTTAAATACATACTCAGAAAGGAAAAGTGGTAAACTTGTGAAGTTTTTCGTGTTTGGAAGACTTTGCTGCTCTTGTCCTTTCAAAGTAGGACATAACATACTAGGGAATTAGCTTAAACAAGAGAAGAGTCCAGCGAGTTTATTTTTATTTTCCTATGGGGGCTCTTAAATCTCTCACCCACCCCCACCCCATCCATTTTTTCTCTCCCCCTCTTGAGATAAAATGCTCTGTGGCTGGGGAGCAGGCCATTCAGCTGGGATGAGAATGGAATGAAAACAATAGCCCTTATCAGGCTCTTATTTACATTTTCCCAGCGTCCCTGCAGTAGACAGCTTGGCTTGTCACCAAGCCCAGATCGCCCCACTGGACCCAGACCAACTTCCTCCAGCCCCAGCGATTCCAGTGGTCCCTATGGACCCTTGGCACAGGCCCCCACCGCTCTGCAGCTAGCACAGATAGCAACATACAAGACAAAACTACTGGAGTGTGTGTGTCCAAGATGTGTTCCCAGTGAGAGGGGAATGGTTTCTTGACTACTAAGCCTGTCTGGGTCTCATTGTCTGGGGCTGGTGCTATATAGCTGGAAAAATGCCCTGAACTCTTTCCCAATTTTATTTTGCCAAAATGGCACGCAGAAGAAAGCGAATAGTCATTAACACTGCCAAATTCAATATGTTTAGCTCCTATCAGGGGTGTCATCTCTACTATACAGCTCTTCTATGCAAGCATTGTGTGATCTTATTGATGTGGCTGAACAGGCACAGGGATTGAGACACACAGAGCTGCGATGATTGGGATAGATTAGGCTACATTTTTTTAAACTGTATTAAAAACAAACCTTAATGATCCCCATAAATCTTAACAGAAGAATGTTTCTAGGATGATATGTGACATAAACAAAGCTTTCAGCACCTGGCAGTCAGTGGTGCCAGAATATCATGTTCAGTATAAACCACAGAAGCTAAAAGACAGGTTACTACTATCTGTCCTGATACCGACTGACTCCCTGACAGTCTTGAAGAAAAATACTGATATTCCTGCTATTTGTCTGTCTTTCCCTGACGTATTTCGACCTCTCTTTCAGCACTTTCTCCACTCTTTTAAGGAAAAAGAGACCAATCCCAAATTTGTTTTGTTTTTTCTCAGATTTGGAAAAAGAGAAGACAGAAGAAAATTTTTGCTAATTAATCTTTTTATTGCTGCTGTAGACAGAAAAAGTCAAGTTACCAAGTGGTACATCAAACCGACTAAAAAAATGCAGTCACAAACACATCAGATCCTGTCACACTGGAATTAAATTGGACAGCAATAAACTAGATCTTAAAAATTAATGATATGGTACGGAGCCCCGCAGGGGACATGGGAGAAAAAAAAATCAAGACGGACTTTTGCGAGATCTCGCAAAACTAACTCGGGATCTCGCAAAACTTTTGCGAGATCTCGCAAAACAAACTCGGGATCTCGCAAAACTTTTGCGAGATCTCGCAAAACTTTTAGCCGCATTCTTCCCATTAGCTCGAAGCTAACGGGAGGTCGAGACCTACTACAGCTGGGAGGAACACTGCTTTCCCGGCACATCGTGCCTCGACCTCCCGGTCGGCTTCGGGCTGGCGTCCGAAGAATGCGGCTAAAAGTTTTGCGAGATCCCGAGTTTGTTTTGTGAGATCTCGCAAAAGTTTTGCGAGATCCCGAGTTAGTTTTTCGAGATCTCGCAAAAGTTTTGCGAGATCCCGAGTTTGTTTTGCGAGATCTCGCAAAAGTTTTGCAAGATCCCGAGTTAGTTTTGCGAGATCTCGCAAAAGTTTTGCGAGATCTCGCAAAAGTCCGTCTTAATTTTTTTTTCTCCCATGTACCCTGCGGGGCTCCGTAATATGGAGCTATGGAGTACACTGTGTATATTAAAGTGAGTACTCCACCACAGCTTGGGTTAAAAAAAAGCCCATCTCAGTTTTTGTTTTTTTTTGTTTTTTTAAATATTATCCTTTACAATCCCTAAAAAGTTGAATATAGTAAAGTTTTTGATGCAAGAAAACACGTCGTCATGTTTCAAAAGACCACGGATACCTCAAAGCACAAGAATGGTTTGTTACAACATGAAGCGATGGGTGTTTTATTACTCTGTGTTGTCAGCAATGAAAAGGTTTCAACTGCCTGCCACCACAGTTTGAGCTGCTCTGTGAGCTCCATTCTCCTGGGAGAAAGATGATACTTGTGTTTGAGTGTTTGTTGTGTTGAAAAGCTGTTGGCAGAGTAGAGAGGGCTATCTAGGAGGGTCAAATTAGCTATAAGTCATGGATAAGAAACTAGGAGGACCTCCCCTTTAGCATTGGCCTTGTATATCAGTTGTCTCAGCCTCAAGGGGAAACGTGTAATTACCAAATCAATGATCAGCTGACACTGACCGTATAAATAATGTCCTCCCCACAATGGAGAGGATGAGACAGTGAGGCAAATAGGGAAACAATTTAGCATTTGCAGTGAGGGGTGGATGGACAGAGGAAAACGAGTAGGTTTTATACAATTTGGCTTAATCCAATTATAGTCAAATTCCACCTATCAATTCGTCCATCCATGCATCCATGCATCCATCCATCCATCCATCCATCCTCACTTAAACAAAACTGACAAGTTTAAAAAAAAAAGAGTGAGTCAAAAGTAAATTTCACATAAAACTATACCATAATTGTAACCTAGTGATGATTGGTGCTTTCTAGGCATCCCATAAAGTTCAAAGGTCCAATAAAGCAGTGGGGTGAGGAATATCCACTAATGTTTTGATTGAAAATTACACAAATCACTGTTATTTTACAGAGGATTATAGAGCCATAAATTATCCATAAATGATTATGATGATATTAGCACATTTGATTTACTTCATTGTGTCGACTTTATCGTATGATTGCACATGCAAAAAATATCTGGGCAAATTCTTAAAAAAGAAAAAAAAACTGGAAGCATTTAAACAGCTTAAAAAAGGCTGTCACATTTGTTACATTCCTACTTTTAGTGTTAGACACAGTATAATCCTTTGATTCAGGCATAGATTCTGTCTCAGAAATAAAGCTGCCAGAATCTCAGTCAGACAATGATAAGCTAACGTCTAATTTCCCATCCACTCCGCACTGCACGGGAAACAAATCAAAAGTCGAGATTGATAAAAATGAAAATGACTGTGACACACTCCAAGGAATCCTTTGAATATCTTAATCACAGACACACTAAAAACAAGACCCCATCATCAAACCAAATAAAACATAATAATTACAAGAGGCAGCCAGGGAAGTGAAATGCAGAGAGAAAACATGTTTTTGTCATTCAGCCGGTAGTCCCTGAGACAACAGCTGTTGGATGCTGCAAATACTCCTGAAGTCTCCATAATCATGCCGTTATTGAAGTGAGGACAAAAAGGGCACTAATTGCAAGGGAGCAATCGGAACGCAATAGGTTACACACCCGGGTGATGCTGCACAATGCAAACGCTAAAGAGGGAGCTGGTGGTGGGTGGTGGTGGTGAGTGGCTGGGGAGGGGGGATCGGGAGGAGGGGTGCATTCTGAGCACAACACTGCGTTGTCGCTCATTTTCAGGCAATTACCTTTCCTCGTTGTCAACAGTTGTAATAACCTCTACCATTTCCAGAATACTCGTTGGTTCTGTTGAATAATTCTGTCTTTTTATACGTAATTACGAGTGCCGGCATGCGTAAATAAAAAGGTCCGGCTCCTTGAGACATGGCGCTGTATTGTGGAGCACCTGCACCTCGTGGTGGGCTTTCTTTAACTGACACCTAATCATTATTCCACTTGGTGAACATTTCTGTTAGTCACTATTACACTATCCTATTTGGTCATGTAAATAGTTGCTATAAATATAACATAGGGTAACCGAGACGAGGTTGGGAAAGAAAGCATATGTCCTGTGTTTTATGTCCTTTTTCCTTTCCATCGTGTTTTCCCTACTTCTTAGCTGTAGCAATGCAAAAGTCAGCTTTTAGTCTCTCTCGCTGTCTTTTCTTTCCTTTTTATTTGATAACTTTAAGGTCTTTCAATAATTTGGCATTTTACGCTTTGCAGATGCTGAGTTCAGAGAATGGATTAGCAGTGTTAGTATACAGCAGTTCCCACAGAATGCACTTCAGTCATAGTCATCCTGTTATCAAGTGAATGATTCAAAATTAAATGTGGGCTGAAATGCTTTGACAACCACAGACCAAAGCTGTTACTACCTTGCAGTTTTGGACACTAACTCATCCCTTTCCCCTGTTTTTTTATCGCCACTGACCAGCGTGTTAATCCCACACAGTTGACCTGCCTATTCTAAGAAACAGTACACACACACCCAGCACAATGACCTCTCTAAATAGGACACGTGTCTATCAAGCATATATGAATTAACCATCCCCAAGAGGCTTCACCTCCTGAGCTGAGCAGCATGTGACCTCTCCCAATCCATTTTACTGCGGCACTCTGTGGCAATCAGGCTTGAATTATTAAAGTGAGCAGTGAGCAATGATCAATTCATTGCGGCCCTTGCTCGCAGACTGCCCGGCCGTACTTCAGCAGAAATGACATTGAGAACACTTGAGTATGCTTCCAGACAATGCACATAAATGTGAAATATGCCAGACCCAATATGTCAATAATCATAACTGTACAGGCTGAGGCCATGTCCGGGTTAATCCTACGGAAATGATGTTGGGTGACTGTGAGGTGAGCAGGTTTCACAAATACGTGGCCTTTCTTGACCAAAAGAGGGGAGAAGTGGCTGATACACACGGAGGAGAGCTGTGCAGAAGGCCGGTGGCGTTGCTGCTTCTGAATAATCTTACATACAGTAGCCTGAACAAACACTACCAAAAGAACTGGAGGACTTAAACAGGGTAGGGGCCAGAAAATTCAGTTAATTGTAGTCTTACCTCCTTCTTTTTACACAAATTAGAGAGGAGAAAAACAACAGCAAAGAAGTTAAAAGAGAGAGGAAGATTGCACGCAAGTATGCAACTCAAGGAACCTGGAAGTAGGAGTAGGGCAAGGAAAAAAAAATAATCAAAACTTCGCGAGGAGGAGATGAGGAGCCAAGATAAACCAGTACTCAGAGCCCCCAAAACTGCAATCTCCCCTTAAGCCGGAGAGTGGCAGCTGGCAGAACAGCTGGTGAATAGGATTAATGTCAGAAGAATGAAATAAAACTCAACATATGTCCGAGCCTGAGGTGTTGGGACTGTGCGTGATTGTGCCCCCGATGGATGCCATGTGTGCAGCTGGAAGGAGCTGCTGTGCTGCTCTGCTTTCTACCCCACAAGGTCACTTTTAAGAACTAGGACCATTAAATGCTTGAATAGCAAAATGAACTTTTCATTTCCTCTCCTCTCTGCTCCTTTGCTTTAAAGTCTCTATTCAGGCAGCAGAGGGATTCTATTGAGCACCGCTATCAATACAATGCACTCTAAAATTCGTCAGAGAAAGAAACAATTGCTGCTTTGATTGAATTAAGAGAGACCAAATAGGGCACGGTAAAAGAATCAGACAAGGTTAAAGTGAAATGGAGGTTTTATTAAGATGGAACAAAATAAAACACAATTTATTCATCCAATGTCCTTCTTTACACAATTTCTGACTTGAGGAAAAAAAATACTTTTATTAAGTAAGATGCCTTAAAATTTCTTTGCTGCAAAATGAGCTCATTTATTTGTTAGCAGGATAACAATAGTGCAGAAAGGCACAAAAGCGAGGGAGTACAGGAGGAAGATGGAAAAAGTAAATCAGTTGTGATTGAGTGTGAGTGTGTTTGGTTTACTAGAAAGAAAAAGTGGACTTTACTTTTGGAGTCGAAGACGATGCTGATTAAGGGATCAGCACTTGGGAACATGAACATTACAAGAAGAAATATGTAGACTAAATTTCAAATTATAATTTCCATTTGATGTTGGTAATCATTACGGTCCACACACTGTAATAAATTATAATAATTTCATACAAAAATCAAATTACTGGGTACCTTGCATTGGAGAGAGTTTTTTGGGGGGGTACCATGCAATTTAACTGTCAGATATAAACTTGCCTGCTAATCAATGCCCGAAAACATTCACATTTATTCATCTATGTTAAATTAATAGATGTGTGAAGACCACGTGTAGTACTGTGATCATGGCGGTTCAGTGTTGATTTTGTAAATTAATGGGTGTCTGAATATACAAGGACAAAAAGAGACTAATGGGATTCACATGAATGCGTTATAGTTTGCAGGGAAACCAAGTGTCTGCCACTGCACAGACAGTGGACAACAACCACGGTACTCCTCAAACACTTCAAAGATATTCAAAAAGAAGCAACCTCTATATAAGTGTTCTGGGTAATATACTACTTTATACATAATACAACACACTGTGAATGTGTCATTTTGTGTGTCTTGCTCATTTTACTTTAAGCAAACAATGTGTTTGGGGGGGATGGGTGGCTGCAGCGGGTGGTGGATATGGTTGTTGGAGGCGATCTGAACTCACAGTGAGGGAATTATTAATTTCCACTTCTCAGTTCGGGTTTTTTATCCCCAAATAGCAATTAAAGTTGTTTATTTAATCACATAACCAACTTTGTTTACGAAGATGCCAGAGTTCAGGATGTACAGATACAGCTTACTGGACTGTAAGACCAAAGGTCACTATTTTTAGATTAAGTTTTAAGCTCTCTGAGAAAAAAAGAGATGCCTGCACCCCACAAAAATCCCCTTTTTTCCTTTAAAAAAAAGTCTGACGTTCTAGGTCTTTTTAAAAATTAGATCAACTGATCAACACCGATCAACTGATGAACAATTAAAATACACTAAAAAAATGTACAGTCAAACCGCCAGTTGGAGAAATCATGAAGTTACCATAGCGCTTCTAAAGGTTAAGTATTCCAGCTCCTAGAAAGTCTCCATTCATTTCCCCTCGGTACATTGAGCTAAGTGTCTTAATGTGCAGCAACAATAGAAGTAATATGTATCTTTTCCCTTTTATTAATATGGGGTACGGAGCCAAACGGACTATAACATGCTGGCAAAGTACTTTTAAAAAGTGATGACATTAGTCAGCTGACTGTGCATTAACACCCTTTGTAATGCAATAAAAAACAATTTCCGTTCATTTGTTCTGACATGTTCGTTACATCTCCCTGTGCGTGTAATATTATTGAGCAAGGAGAAAGAAAACAGCATTGTGTGGGAGGAAAAGATTGTTCCATCGCTGCTGATTAAATAATCTCTTTGTTCAGTACGCAGCACGTCAAAGTTTGATCTAATAAATTCACGTTTGCTTTTTTCCTGGGAGAAAACAATGCAAATATGTTAATAGGTTGCACATACACTAGTTGTCATGTTTGGCTGTGTCAAGGCGGATCTCTTAGCTGGATGGCTGACGTATTTCTGACTTACAGAACAAGTCTGAAATGTGCTCTGAAATCATTAGCAGGCAACAGAGGCCGTCGGTGCCCAGGGTGTAAGTTACACTCACACTATTTTGATCCTCGGTCAGATGACACCGATTCTTTGTCAAGTTATGTGTGGAGAATGCTTGGGAGCTGAATACCATAGCTAGGACAGCGATACTTAGCTGGCACACAGTTTTCCCAGTGTAACCCAATTGCAGACGCACGCAAATGTGCACACACTGCAAGGTACACACGCCCTCACTCTGCCCCACATCCCACTGAGGAATAGCCCCTGTCCTTTCCATTTCTGATTACCGCAGCCCATCCTCCTCCAGTTTGCCACATATATGACCCTTATCATGTTCCTTTTCCTGCAAAACTGGCCTTTATCTCCCGCTTGTGTGCTTCATGATCCCGGGACAAATTTAGCACCTTTAATCACTCCTGTCCTCTTACGTATCAGCATCCCTGCTTTATTACAAAAACATTTGCGGCGCATAAAACATTCAGGCCATCACAAACTACAGCTGATTTTATCACCACGTCACTCATACACAGCACACTGATAAATCTAACAAGAAGCGTTTGTTCAAATTCTTCCAGACCTTTACCGCAGAAGCTGTGATGTCACTGATTGCATTTCTAGACTGTTTGTTAAAAATGCAATTGACGAGGCATACCTACAGCCAGCGTGTGGGTGTATGAGCATATAAGGACAAGCAAGCCTCTGTGCAACCCTGGCTGCGATTTGTCTCTCAGAGACACCCGTTTCCTCCTATCAAGGGGTTCCTGTGCAGCCAGTAAGCCAGGATCACAATGGGTGTTTTGTGCTGCATGGGTGCAGGGGGACATGCTCAACAGCTGAAACCCGGGAAGATGGCCCCTGGAATGCTTCACAGCAGTTGCTACTGTTGACTAATCGGAATATGAGAACTGGGGAAGGTGATCTTGAATGCGAAGAATGGCACATTGAAGAAGCAGCTGCTTGTTTTGTCATCTGAATGACCAAGACAGCAGAAAGGGTTCCCGTTTTAAAAGGGGCAACAAAATCTATATCTTAGCTTGTGTAAAGTGAAACCTGCACAGGCCTCCGTTGCCCTATGGGGATATGCCTGTGTTATGTGAAGGCTCTGTTTTGGAACAGATAGTAAATACATAATTCAGGAGTGGACCAGGCTCTCTGAGCTGCCTATTCCCATCATGAAGCCACTCCATTTAGCAGTGGGCTCTGATCTCAACCTGGCAGAGGAACAACTTTGTCACTGGAGGGTAAAAAAGGATTGAAGACAAAATTTACAGAAGGAGGAGGGAATGAGGTGCTCTGGACAGATAGGGGTGACAGAAGGGGAAAAAAAACACTGAAAAAAGACAGAACGGAGGAGTAAAATGGGGGGTGGGGAGATGGGATGGGAGGAAATACAGAAACCAGAGAAGAAGGAAGAAGATGGCAAAGTAAGAATAGGGAGGAGTGAAGGGCAGGGTAACCCTTTTTTGTGAAAGTTCACATGTCAGGCTGGCAGGCTGCTCGCGGCAAACAGCCGAAAAATCTATTTAACGTCTGCTTCACGGGGTGACAAGAGGGTTGATTGGCAGAGAGCAGAGAGCCACTTTTGATCATGTGTCCTAACAAGCGATTCCAGCTCATGTCTCCTCAGCCTGAACAGAGCTACATTACCTATTCAAACAAAAGTGACAGACCAGAGCACTGCTCCGCTGAGCTGGTGCACCACACCACAGGCCAACAGAGTGCAGACACACACACACACTTTCACACACACACACACACACGCACATATATACAGGAAGCACTCCCCCTGACATACAGTACTGGATGTAAGCATAAACACAACTATCAAGTAATGACCCTTTGATCAAACAGACAACTTAAAAGAATTTGTTAAACTATTTTAACAACAGTGAAAAAAAAACTTTGCAGAAGGTGGAAATAAGGCATACAGAGGAGATGCAGATTCTTGGCTAATCGTTACTTAACCTGTGTATGCTAACGCCAAGAGGGTCCCAGCTTTATATTGTCCAGCTGATGCTGCAACGAAAGGCAGCGTTGAGCTATGTGTGAAGAATGCCTCAAAATCTGCAACCAAGGCAACTGGGTTTCCAGCCCTCATTGCATATGCATAGAGTCAGAGGCTCATGCTCAGATCATTATAACAAAGATTCCTATTAATTAGGTGGGATAAAGCAGAACCAGATGACATGGCAGCTGGGATGAGACGAGAGGGGAGAAGGGCGGGAACTAAAAGAGGAGGGGAGAAAGTGCAGCAGTCTGTTTTTTTGGGGGAGGTGTATTTTTGCCGGTATAATGTATATTACAGGTTATAGATATACACGAAAGAAGGAAAACCTTTAAAAATTCTTTTAATGCTGCATTTAAAGAAAATGGGAATCAAAAAATGTCTGTTAATGCTGTCAAGCATCTGCAGCCAATTGCTGTTGAGTCTCCATGTAGAGTCAGAAGAGGTTGTGACACTGACAGGGGAAAGTGTTACAACAGAGTCAAGAGTTCATCAGTGCTAATCAGACCACAGGCTTAGAGCTGATCCTATTCTCTTCCAAAGCTTTCACCCATCCCTGAATCTCATTACACGCCGTGTTGTAATAGAGGATAATGACCTGGGGCTACTCACACAATGCTGATCGCTCCCCCCACACTCAACCTACTGCACAGTCATTATACAGTGATAATACACAATCTCGCCAGGGGGATTACACTTACAAATAGAGAAGAGGTGATAAAGGCAGAAGGTGAGGAAGACACGTCTATGTAGTGGCACTGAGCCACACACCGTTTGCACATATGACCAAACACAATCCTTCCAGCGGCACTCCCCACTGTGCTGCTCTATGTCACCGGCAAAGGTTCGGTAGGGGGAACTCTTTTCTTAGTAGAAGGATATTTAATTCCTTTCACCTCAGGATAAAAAGCAGTTGCAGTTTGGCTGGTGGTACGGCTTCCCTTTGCTGAACTAATTAGCCATGACTTTGTCAAAGGACTCCAGGTGTTGGCTGTTCTGCTAATGCACCTAGTGTATCCACTCTTACTGTTCTTCAAAGGCTGCAGTCTTAGAATATCTGTCCATCTCAGTGTCTTGACACTTGTGTTATTGTTATGTTTTAGATAAAAGCTGCAGATTACATGTGAAACTATCCACTATCAAATATTCTCAGGTCACCCCTTTTTCCCAGTACGGTTTACTGAATAGAAGTCTAAGAACCGAGCCGAGCGTATTGTGATGCTGAACACTATGGCTTTTGTAGTCAGCAGTGGTAAAAACAGAGTAAAGCTCAAAGGTTGGTTTTTTTTTTTAATAAAATATATAGAATATTGATTTTTCTTTCAGCTTTCATTTAAAATAAAATATAATAAAAAACAATATTTCTTAACTGCCCTAATACATGGAAATAAGCTGCTTGTGTTTTAATATTAGTCTTGGATGGACTGGCAAGGTTTCAACAAGTAGATAGTGAGCCTGGAAAATCCCTAAAAGGTAAAACGGGATGCTGAAACCCAATTACCCGTCCTTGTCTTGGGGACGATCATAAAGACTGTACACACAAGAGTTTCTGTGTTGACTTGCGCAGTATTGATTCATACTTTAGTGCATTATATAAAACTGCTCTAATTGCATGTGAATCAAATCAAGGTCACCTTGGGTTTTTATAATCAAGGCTATTTCTCTTTTTACCCTAATACTTTATACTGACATTTTTAACTCTTGACAAGTGCTGTCTGGAGACTTATCCATAAATAATGCATTTACAATACCTAGTAAATAAACATGGGGCACAATCGTTAGCCCTGCTGGCAACTGGGCCTGATAGAGCTTTTACAGCAAAGGTGACTATTCAGCTAAATGCAGTGCTCGCTGCTGGGAGGACATTTTCATTCATTAGCACAGTCACAAGCACTTAAAGCACTTTAAGGACCAGAAATGGAGAGTAAAGGTGGAAGGATAGAGAGGGTGAAAGGGTACAAATATACAGAGATGAAGGGATGAAGGAATAATAGCTAATACTGAACAGTGACTCTTTTTTTTATTATTTGTATGTTTGAAAACAAAGAAATTATTTTCATGCATAGAGTGGATGAAGTCAAAAAATTACCATCTGTTATTTTAGGGGCTGTCTGTATACCTTCATTTCTACCCCAATAATTCATGTACTGTATTTTTAGGTTTTGTTAAGGCTTTGAGAAAGCTGCCGCTAACAGCCAGCTGTCATTTGTGGTTCTTGCAGTACAGAAAAAATACCTCTTAAAAACCCAATAGCCAGGAAACCAGAAACAGCTATTGAAGACTGTCAACAATAAATGGCAAAGAAGCTTTTCAGAGCAAAGTTTTAGAAAATATAGGTTTTATTTTCCATCTATGAGCAATGTAGTGTGAGAAGTGTATCGCAGATCATTTGCTGTCCCTCTACAATTGATGTTACTAGAGTTATCTTCAGTCCATCACGACAATGAGCCATCTTGACTAGACAAGGAAGGCCAGAGAAGAATGGTACCAGATGGTGAGGAGTCTCTGAGGACCTCAGTGACCCCGGCCAGGCAGACATCAAAGCAGCAGAATTAGACACAACAGTTGTCATGTGTAGATAAGCTACATATTTAGCTCATCTGTTGCTTGTGGTATATTAGTAACATCATTAAGACAACAAATGGCATTCTTGCATGTTCTCTACTACATTAATCCTGCCCTTTTCATTTCCAACTGTGTCTCTGACCAGAAACAAAGACATACGATTAAGATCTCTCAAAGGTTTCTCTGAGATTTTCCTTGGGCAGTTTCTCAGAGTCCCTCTCCCCCATTTTACAGTAATCACATATCATCACCACTGAGGCTTCCTCAAGTGCTCTCCAGGAAAAAAGTCTCCCACAATTCTTGCAGCTTGGGGACAGCACACCGAAACTCTTGTATTCTGCGTGTTTCCAGCTCAGAAACTAATTTCTACCAACAAGGGAGTTTATTTTGGTGGTGAGGATACACAACACATGAGGCGGACCAAGTCACTATTATTAACAGGAGATTAAAACAGCTGTATGGTACTCTAAAGCACCCTCTCCTCCCTGCGCCAACATAAGGCACTGGATTACAAGCTGCACTTGACCATTTAAATTACTGCAACAACCAGCCTTCACCAGCTGGGGCTCATTACCATAATGCCCGCTGTCGCTACCAAGAGCACTGACGGTCTTGCCCTGAAAATCAACTCCACGAGAAGCAGGACATATGAATTTTTTTATACCTTAGGGTAAAACTCAGCAGTAATAGCAATACCAACTTTGTCCTAACCAGAAGCTGTCCTGCTCGGGGAACTCCTTTATGTCTCGCCATATCTGTAGATCAGTAGCAGCAAGGATACCGGATATCCCTAAAATTATGTCTGCATTAGAGCATTTAGTAAAAATGGCCCAAAAACATGGGCGAGACAACACAGTATATTTACTGTCTGAACTGAGATATTTATTAAGAGCTTCTTTTTTTTCAGTGTGTTGGTAAATTGCCAATACGAGTGGCCATTAAATCATAATAAAAAACAATTATTAAACTAATAAACCTACCCAGGTCTAATTTGTAATATAGATTTTTTGTATTCAGTGAAATATGGACCGACTTCTAATATCTAATGACAACACAAATAATCAGTCTCATATCAGGATGTGGCTAAACGATTAAGTGATGAGAGGCCTGTGACGCTCTGATACAAAGATCGCCGAACGAACACTTAAAAAAGAAGTGGCAAATTATTTTTAGGCTAACAGAGGTCTAATTTATTCGTCTGATGAAGTGCTTAAGCTAAGAGCTCCCCAGACACTAAATGAGACACATGCATTCCCAAGGGGGTTTAACATTTGATTGGATGTAGTTATATTACTACAGCCCTAATTAAGAAGGGGGATGTGTTTCAGCAGCTCTTTCAAATATTTGTTTTTCCGCCATACTCTTGATAGACTGCAGGCTGTAGGAGGGAGAGCCAAGCAGGGTGAAATGGTAGCAGATATGATAGAGACCCAACAGTCTTATCGCAGAAAGGGATTTCTTTTTTTCCCCCCTCTATCTCTACTTTTAGGAAACAAAACAAC
The DNA here is from genome assembly GCF_057382275.1 of Copadichromis virginalis. Classification (NCBI taxonomy): domain Eukaryota; kingdom Metazoa; phylum Chordata; class Actinopteri; order Cichliformes; family Cichlidae; genus Copadichromis; species Copadichromis virginalis. The sequence continues at coordinate 22,187,124 of NC_140618.1, forward strand.
AACAGCAACAACAAAAAACTCTTTCAGCTGTTCACGGTGCGCTGAATAAGATGAATTAATTATGCACACGAAACAGGTAAAATCCTTGAGAAGGGCTTGGGTTGTTTGTGGTTAGCAACCTTTGATGAATAACTGTGCATGGTGAGAAGTGTTCTTGTGTAGCAAAATAAAAAGGAGGTAATGTTCCTGGCATCAGGTCAGCACTATAAGTTTTATAGTCAAAGAGTTTTCCTTGGCGTGGACGAAGACCACACTTATGCTGAGGTGCACTGCCACACAGTCTTTGTCATGTTGGAAGAAGTTCAGAACAAACTGGAAATACTGTAACGTCAGTATTCCCAGCTTTGAGTGTGCCCGCATGAGTGTTTGAGACAGAGAGAGATACAGGAGAAAAGAGGCAGACAGTCAGCAAGCGTGAAAAACTATTAAAGAAACAGGAAAATGTGGAAAGATCGAGGACGCTTAAGGGGGAAGAAGGTAAAGTATTCCTGTGCCCATACATACACACACACACACACTTGCACGGACACACACACACACACATGAGGAGTCATACCGTCTTGCTCTGTCTTTGTCATCTCCTCTAGCTTCTTCTGCTTCAGAGTGTCCACTACGTCTGCCAGGCTTCCTTTGCGGCGCTCTGGAGTTCCAAACGCTGATCCGCTCAGCAGGTCACTTCGCTCCCGGGCCCCCTCCTCAGGCTTGTGTGGGGAAGTGGAATTGTTCCGGAAAGAGTACAGGGAGCATACTTTATTGCTGTCAGATTCCTGTAAGACAAACAGAAGTCGGGAGGGGAGGCAACAAGGGATGGGATTTGTATTAAGTGATGAGTGGGATTCTGTGTTCTGTCAGTGGCTCTATTCAGTGTTTTGACAGTTTTTCATTCAAATGCAGTGATTGCTAGGTTTTTGCAGCTCATGGGCGCTTTGGCCATATTAAATGGCTCTTCTCTGGCTTTTCAACACGGCAGCTTCTGCAGTCTCAACAGTGATAGCTGCTCTGATAAATGAAATATGACAAGTGAAAAATTGAGATGAAATGATGAGGTACACTTTCATGGGGGTATATCCATAATGTGCTCAGGCTTTACTTTTCATCTGCGGAGACTACACAGAGAAACCGCCCAGCTGTAATCTCTCAAATTGCTGTTGAGTGTGCATTTGTGTTAGGGTGACTGCTGTGTAATTTGTTCATTTTCTAGTGGAGAACTATTCTCAGCTGAGTGCCTCGAGCCGTCGTAAATCTGTGTCCTGTCTCAAGCTGTTGTTGTTTTTTCGTCCCACCTGTGTATGGTTTAGTATTTAACTAAGGGTCCTGTCTCTGGCTGACTGGCTGAGTGTTCCCGGTGCACAAACGGAGACATAAAGGCATGGGGGAGAAGAATGGGGGAGGGCTTCAGGGGAAGAGACAGAGAGAGTAAAAGAGAATACTCTGCACATGGGAGTGTATAGGCAGCGCACAGACGATGGCTGAGGATTGCGTCTGACAGAAGGTGGTGTTAATTATGGTTTGTGCAGTCTGAGAAAGCAGAAGGTAGCTAAGCAGCCAGGAGTTGCAGCCTTTAACAGGGGAACAGTTACTGATTTAAACTTTCGCCTGCACAGAGAAGATCTGAATCCAAAATATACTGCAAGCCTGTCATACAAAAAACAAAAAAACAGGGAGCTTTAATCAGCACCAGTGTGATAAGAGTGTATTACAGCATGGTTAAATGATGCAACCATGTCTGGAGTCGCTGACAATCCCAAATAAAAAGTCGGGAATGCAGTAAACCAGGCAGGAGTGTTGACAGTGCCGAGTTCTCATCCCTGTGTGGCATGTTGAGCTCGAGGCAGAGTTTCAGTGGAGTGTAGGGTGGTCTGGTACCAAGTGCCAGGGTGGCACGACTGACCGGCCTACTCTGCACCTCCCAGCCCAGCGCTGGATCATTATGCAGCATGGCAGAGACAGTTGAGAGTGCTTGAGGGGAGTGGAGCAGTGCTGGGTTAATCAGCTGGCGTGGGTTCAGGGCACAGCCCACACAGAGCCATGGCACAGCAATAGAGTCAGGTAATCAGCAAAGGCAACACTCTAATTCCTTCCACCTTATGTCCTTTTCTTTTCTTCATCCACCTTCTTGCATTTGACCCTTTTTTCTTGTTTTTTCCCTTTTACTCTCCTTTTTAGTTCTTACTCCCACTTACTATTCAACCTATTATTCAGTTGAAATACCTTCCAAGCGTAGAAGACGGCATGGGCATAAAAAACATCCACTCCTAACTGTACATTATACCAATTAGGACTGTGACAAAATCAAGGCAAGAGGAGGGAATAATATAGAAGTAATAAAACACTCAACCTTTAACATTTAAAATAGCTACTATCTAACTATTCATGATGTGTTGTGCTTGAATCAAAGTCATATCGAAAGTTTTCAGACCTGCAGACTCTTTCTTTTTGTTACTTCAATGGCTGCTGGCCTTGTTTACATCAGTGAAAGATCAGTCTTATACTTTCTTTAAGAAAACATGGTGATTGATGCCGTCATATTTCTTCTTTAAAAAAAAATAACTTTCTTGTATTTAAGTTTTTTTATCCTTAAGAGGTTACATAACTCAATGTTTTGTCTCTGACATTTTATTTAAGTTTGTGTGACACATAGTTTATTTATTTTATATATTAGTTATGTATGTTTGTGAAGTGTTTCTATATGCTTTTTTTTTTAGCTGTACATCATAAAATTCACTAAAATCCTGTTGCTGACACACTGTAATGTGCTACAGATGACAAGAACCTGAGAAATCCTATGGCTCTGTGTGTGTGTGTGTGTGCGTGTGTGTGTTGTGCTAAGGTGTTGAGGGTCTCAGTGGCAAACTGCAGAGCTACTTCAGAAGCCCTCTGGGTCTCTTTACCGCAGGCCCGTCTGTCACAGACAACCACCTGCCTCCTGTGTCTATAGCCCACAAGTGCCTATGCTCTTCCTCATTCTGCTCATATCAAAGCGGCGCTCCACTTAAAATGCGCAGCATCTGGGGGTCTTGCCGCAGATGTAGCTTACACAAAACAAGAGAAACAACACACGCACTGAGCACACAATTTTTTTTTTGCAGTAACGTAAATCCAAAGCACACCAAAGAAAGCAGATAAAGCTACATTCCTCTCCATCTGCTATTAAGTAATTTTATGTGCCGTTCACATTGCTCAGAGAAGAGTTAGAGATCCCCTCTTTAACCTAATAATAGTTCATGGTTTAATGTTTGGCACAGTTGCCTGTCTGAAAGGCTCCAGAATCCCTGAGGATTCAGAGCATTACAGAACCACGGGGCTGGAGCTGGTGATAGAATATCAACTAAGCTTCTTTATACAAGCCAGGAACAATGAGTGGCTGCTCCGCTTGGATCGTGAATACCCCCGGGAGGACAGTAAGACATAAGTGCATACTAATAGGTTTGAAATTGTCCTGTATTACTATGCTTTATTTAAACAGAGCTTCGTCTTCTACGCCCCACAGTAGCTCACACTGTTTTTCATTCACTCCATAAGTATCACAGAGTCACTACAGAATAATAAAAAAGGTTTAGAGATCGACCAGTTCGGTATAACTTTAGCAGACTACATTGGTATTTGTCCTGCTAAATGGCTTGCTGTCATATTTTACTTTTTTTTTTTAATTTTGTACTTGAAATCTTTGTTATTGCTGTCATTATGCTTTTTATACTGTGTGATGCTCTGTGTGAAACATTTGCTGTCCCCAGTGGCAGGTGAAAAACCAGCTCAAATCTGTGCGAATTTAAAACTCTTTTCATCTGCACAAAGATGCTTTGTGAAAATGTATGAGACTTTTGAAATGTTTGGCATTATTGGTTAACCAGCATGGGCTCTATTAGAGGTTTGTTTTGCAACTGCGTATGAATGTCTCACCATGCGCTGCTGGGCTGACACCAGGCTGTCCCAATCGCTTTCTGATGGTACGCTGCTGAGCGGCTGCATTTCATCAGGGGCTTTTCCGTGAAGCAGACTGTGCAGCGGCAGCTGTGGTGTGCCATGGGCCTCTGCGCTCTCCTCTTTCTCCCAAGACAAATGCTCCTGACTCATGGCATCATCCCCATCAACCACAGAGGCAAAAGGAGACGTGGCTTGCTTGGAAGACATGACTCTGCTGTGGAGCAAAGAAACAAAATAGTTGGAAAAAAAAAGATTATGACTTGTAGTTGTTGAAGAATTTCATGAATGAATATCAAGTTTGGAGGGGGGGGTTCGTAGCTGCCACTGGGATTACAGGTAGTGCACCTGAGGGGATGATGGTGCATGAGATGAATGATTAACCTGGCTGTCACCTGTTGCTGTTCTGGGCTGCTGAGTTGGGGGCAGGCCATGGGGTCCCTAATCCTTTGTTTAATGCAGATGGATGACTTGATCTGTGGCTGGAATCATCCCTATTTGAGTTCTGGTCCAAACCCCACAACAGTTACTCAGCCAGCAGGTCAACCAGAGAGGGACTAAATCCAGATAAAAAGTGAAAAACCTAACAAATGAGTTAACTCCTGGTACGAGATTGCTTTCCCCCCTCTTTTTTCTTTGTCTTTTATTCATACGCTACCTAAATGATGTTCTCTATTTTTCAAACATATTTGGTTTTGTCCTCCAAACATCGTAATAATTTAGTAATTTCCCTCATTTGGTTTTCTTTCATTCTGAACCAGTCAGATACGAACAAAAGCCATCCTTGTCTCCTTTTGTTTCCGTGCATCAAATGAGGAAATTATTAACATTTATTGACAGCGTTCCCCCAGGCCATCAAATCCTACTTAAGCGGCTTAAAAACCAAAGCTCGCAGGAGGACTAAATTCACAAATCTGTCACATGCTTTCATGAATATTACAGTGAAGAGTGTACTTGACATATCAGGTGCAAAGGAAACTCATGTTAATTCTAATTTCTCTCTTTTTTTTTCTTTATTTAAACAGCCCAACTCTTTTCGGTGTAAAATTTATACAACCAATTCCACGTTTTCTCACAATTAATGAGCCTGCACTCATGCTGTGCGCTACAAAGAATGAAATTAAACACTGCCAGAAAATCTAATTATGTGTTTGGTTTTAAATTAAAAAGAGGATAATAGGGCCTTCCTACTGATCTAAAGTGGAGAGAAGAAGCTGGAGCATATTTAGCTGCTAATCTACCTTTCCCATAGCTGTTGTTCTGTTTATTCTTCTCAACTCTGGGATATCGATCATTAAAACCAAGCTGTAAATGCTCACAGTCATGGCGTGTGAGTTGGTCTGCGTTTGCATGGGAGAAGGAAGAATTTTAAAAAAAAAATTTAAATGGGGGTGGGAAGTTACAGCTATGTGTTTGTATGCGACAAAATGCTCAAGATACTTCTTGCATTGCATTTCATCACTGATCAACATCTGCCCTGTTCTCCTGCTCTATCCACAGGGGTCAGTGTGACAGCACTTTAGTTTCACCCTCAGCTTGACATGTGGGGGTGGGAGCTCTCAAGGTTGAGGCAGGCTGTGGTGCGATGGTGTCCTTGCACTTTCTGCTGAGAGCCGGGGACCAAGAGATAGGCAAAGGTATTTTCATATTAAAAAAAGGATTTTGCTAACAAGGTCTTGACTGTAATGGTTCCTGGTCCTTCTCAAGGAAGCGTGCCAAATAAAATGTATTGTCCATGTAAACACACACACACACACACACACACACACACAGCTTAACTGTTATCCTCTGTGAATACTATAGACTGGATCCAAACATGCTGTACAAGTTTTAGAAAGCAAAATTTTAAGATTGTGAAAAGTTCAGAATAGAAGACAATACGAAATGAACCAATAACATAAAAATAGATATGGCGCAATAGTTAAAGAAATTAAAGAGTGTGTCGCAAAGTTTTCTTTTTACCTTTAAAAAACAAACCCTAAACACCAACTTCAGAAGATCTGAGAGGTGCGGCGGGAATTTATGCCAAAGAAAATCAGACAATTCTCTACTTACTATTTAAAAATTTGCAGTGACAGAGTTGTTACCATCCTCTTTGCTGCTTATTTACTCACTCACTCACTCTCTTGCACACAGTCACAGTCAACCTGGGCAGTGAATTGAGGCCTAAACAATAGTAGCCTAAGTTGATCTCTTGTGTCTCAGCAGCTGTACAAACAAACCCACCAAGACAGGTAGACAGTAATGCAGGAGTGTGGTCCCGTGCCTGACTGCTTGTGTGCTTCTTTTTCTGTCTCTTCTTCTGACTTTTTAGCCGCTGTGCCTCGAAATGCTGCTGGCTGTGTCTTTTAGTGCGACTCAGCTCTTCATTTTAATCAGTTATTAAATTGTTTCCTTCAATTATATCAAAGAGAAAATGAGCTTAAAATTGCGCACTGTTCACTGTCAATCAGAAGTCAGAGCAAAGTTCAGCACATGCATGTAATGGTAAGTGGAGGGAGTAGAAGTTGGGCTATTGGAAATGAAGTGTGTGTGTGCGCATATCTGTGTGTGTGTGTGGGGCGGGAGTAGGCTGAACGCATATTCTGACATATTTTTTATTCATGCACACAAAAAGCTCGAGCCTGAAGCGCAACAAGCACCTCGTCCTCAATGGAGTGTGAGAGTGAAACAAAGCACTGCTTTTGTATTACACAGTAAATCAAGTAGTATTATTTTACCACTAAAATATTCAGTCTCTCAGGCACTTTTACTTTGGTCTCCAGCCATCAGTCAAACTGCTGAGGCGTGAGTGAGAGAAGGCGATAGAGAGAGAGAGAGAAACGAAGAAGAGGGAGCAATGGAGACTCCATCCTCCTGTAACATGTGTCTACAGCAATCTTGTTAAAGAATGCAACAGATCTGCAGCTCCATAACAGTATTTGTCAGCAGGAGTTAATAATTTATTAGCAGTGCTGGGAGGGCTGCGCTCAGGCAGCTAAAGAGTGCAGAGAAACCCTTCTGCCCCACCCCCAACCCCTGACAAGCCCCATACAATACTACCTCATATTATTAAAAGGGAAAGGGAGAAGTGTGGCAATAATTCTCTGAAAATATCTGAGGGCAACCATACAGTATTTTATTCCTCATATTTGGAGAGGCGATCACAGAGGGCTGTGATCTAAAGGCGTGCACGTGCAATAGATCAGCGCAGAAACAACAAAGACATCTGATGAGGTGTAGAAGAGGGAGCAGAATTTAGCTGAATGAGGGTACCACCAAAGCATGTGGAATCTGATTATATTTTCAGTTCAAATAAGACTGTATGCATCCTTTGCCTCTTGTGCGTGAGCAAAACAGCCCTGTTTCACTTTATGACCAAAATGTGCTTTTACAAAACAATAAAAATGAGGTGAACTTGAAAAGCCTAACCCTAACCCGGCTGCGGGATAATCCAAATCATAACAACAAGTGTAAGATACGCAGCCATCTTTCTTAAAGACAAAAGCCCCAGTCACTTTGACGACTTAAGACAGAGATGAGGGAGGGTCAGATAGAAAAGATACCCAGTCTATATATAGCTGACAATATTGCGCACATTTGAAGGGTTAGGTCTTAAGTTCTCCGGCCACTGGCTCATATGACCTGGAATGCTTTGAGTCATGAATTGTTCCCCAAGATAATGTTTCATCATCGTGCAAAACAACCTCTGTATAATTGGTAAGTATTAGAGGAGTGATGTGCATTGCTCATCTTGGTGGTCTTGTGACTGGCGAGCCATGTGTCCTCAGATATCCCATTTCCTCTTTCATCATAAAAGGGTCTGACTGACTTTCGCCCTCTGTCTCTACTCTGTCACACTGTTTACCTTTTATAGACAATGGCCTAAGTAACTCCACGCCGTCACCCCCGATCACCCCACCCGGACACTCGTCTGTCTCACTGCTGATGTCTTGCACCCTCAAGTTTTGATCATGAGTCCCAGAGATGAGGAGGAGATTAGACTCTTCTTACGTGTGTTTTCAGTGGAACGAGGAGAGAAAAACTAAGAAATGATTAAAAAAGCGAAGGATATCTTAAACGGGATGGAACAGCAAACAATTACAGATAAAGAAGTTCCTTTGTGGTCTATCAGTGTGTACATTTGCCCAACATGTGCTCATTCAAATAGTTTTCTCACTTTCTAATATTCCAATAATGCAATTAACAAAAGGCCTATGACTATTTCCCTCTAGCACACTGTTAGTATATTGCGCTCTATTAACTGTGCACTACACATTATGTACAGCTAATAATAAATCAAAACATAGGGATACAATATCTTAAATGAAGTTGGGTAGATAGTAGATAATAGTGTGGAAGCTTAGTGTGTGTGAACGTGTGCGTGGGAGCCGCGGAGGGCCACAGTGAGAGAGAGAGAAAATCATCTGTGTATTTCCCTTCAGGGGTTCCTCCTGTTCTAACAGGTGTCATGGTAGGGTTCCTCTGGGTTCTTCACCTGCCATAATGAGATATTACTACCTGACAGCTCCCAGCTGGAGGAGCATTGACACGGATTCCACCGTTTAGCACAATTAAATTATCACCCTCCATTGTGATTGTGCCATGCTGTGCAGCAGCCAGGTTCCTGGATACATAATCAACTCATAATACGGGCTGTATACCGTGCACAGTGCGCTTGCTTTTCACACACTTGCCTTGCATATCGACATGCGGGCAAACCCCTGCATACACAGAATGTGCGTACACACGTTATTGTGCAATTCCTGTGGATTTTTTATTTATTAATTTTTTTAAAAAGTCAATCCCTAAAAGACAGCTGCTTTTTACAAGTCAGTTTGAATCAATGACACATCTTTGTCTTACATCTCAGGCATCTGAGCAATTACAGGTAAGAGTGTTAAAATATAGCAAAGCAAATGGTTGGGAAAATAGAGATTTTTCCCGACTAGGTAACCTACTGTACAGAGACTGGAGACTTGTCTAAATGAATTGTTTAAATTGTTCCTCCATTATTGTTGACCTTCCCCTGCAAAAAGTCAACTCAATTACGGCGCCACTTCATCCTCATTTCACTTTCTCTCCTAATGCCTTCTCTATTAGAAACTGCCACAGTTACCGCAACTAAAAATCCACGCTCAAATGATAGCCACCCAGAGCAAATTAAGCAAGCCACCTGAAGTGCGCACTTTACATATTGAGCAGAGCATTGATAATTACTTTGCAGGGTAAATTATTTGCAATAATATGCCGCAAGAGGAACTGTCTTGTATCTCACTTTAAGCACTTGTGCAGCTGCTATGACGGCGTGGTTGGTGTCCTTGCCCCCCACGCTAGGCAAAGGCAGATGCAGGTGTAAGAGTGCTCAAGTGTCCCTGTCTGTCTACTCAGGAAGGGTCGATGAGCACTCACGCACTGAATCCCTCCTTTACCACCTCCTTCTTCTCTTCCTCTTTTGGTCCTCTGTGCCATTGGCCCTTTTCCTGATCCCAGGACACAATCTCAGAGCTGGATGGCATAACAGCCTCTCAGTTCCCCAGGATACACACAAGTTCACTCATGCGTATGCCCTCACAATTGAAGGATGGCCATCCAAAAAAAAAAAAAATCACCACTGGCCTTTTCTCTGGACTCACACCATAGCAAAATATATCCACTAGAGGAGCGGTGCAGAGAATAATATGAATCAACTGTTTAGGGAAATACACACTCCAGAAGATGCTCTTTATTTATTTTATTTTTTTACTAATCACATTTCTTGTTTTTCTGGACCTACTTTGATGGATTTTTCCAAAGAGCCTTCTGGTGCTGCTGCTACACTTAGCAAACTTCACAACAACTCAAGGAACACGGCCTTATTTGCTGAGCAACAGTGAAGCTTTGTGGCTTGCCTAATAGTTCGCAGTAAGTTATGAGCCCTTTGTGAACAGGAGAAGGAAAACAGAGATTGGAATTTGGCAGGAACATAATAATACAGAATTCTTCTGTTCATAGAACCTGATTTTTTTTTTAAATGGAAAACAATTGAGCATTGTTTAAGGAAAGAAAAGCAATAGTGACAGATGAAATATAGAGTGGGCCTCTTTTTGTAAGACATTAAACAAAGCACTATTCAGCCCATGTCCATTTTGTTATTTATAAAGATAACTTCTTCTGTGCACTAGAGAATGCACTTCAACAAAACCAGTGTAACATCTCTCATAGCTGCCAAAATAGTGAGTGGAAGAGCTTGTGCAGTGTGCCAAACAGAAGTAAAGGGATGTATCCCAACTCGCCAAAGAGAAGAAAAATAAGTCTAAAGGGAGCCTGGAAATCTCAAAAGGGAGGAGAAGTTTGAAAGAACAAAGGAAGTCTTGAGCAAAAGCATCCATACCACAATGTGGACATCAGCTAATAATGGAGCAATTTTACGTGGAGCGGGAAAACCAATAAAAAATTGGTGACTGTGGCTGATTGATGAAACTAGAGGGGAAGCGGTGCTGCACAGCAGGAAACAGGTCTCGCCATCACGAGGACATCACTGGCAAGTGAAGTGCCAAAGTGAAACAGCAGCAGGTTTGCTACAACTGCTGTTGGTTGGCATATGGATTGTCAACACACAGTACCCCACATTCTCAGTTTCTATTCTTGTTCCTTTAACTTCCCTAATATATACCTGTACATTACAAGTCCTGATCGAAAAATGAGCTAGTTTTTTGTTTTCTACAGAAAGAAAAATAATCTTGCTTTTAACTGGATTTGTGATCCTCGGTGGGATAAGTAAGGAAATTACCTTTAACACTGTAGGAATTAAGCCGTCCTATTCATATTCAAGGGGATGGGAGGAAAACAGCTTATTATCTGCAGTTAGACCTACTTGTACTTCTTTGGCTTTTTTCTTTCTTTCCCTCAATTCTTTTTCTCTTTCTGAATAAATTAATGGCTTTCATTGAGAACTGTTGCTCAAGGGAAAGGGGCTTCTCTTCCTTCTTTGTCTTTGGGACCTTGTGTGTGTGTGTGTGTGTGTGTGTGTGTGTGTGTGTGTGTGTGTGTGTGTGTGTGTGTGTGTGTGTGTGTGTTTTTAAAGGACTGTTAGAAAAACGGCTGGGGTAGAACCAGGGAGGACAGAGACTAGCCATGTTTCATGTGACATGTCAATTGGAAAATCAAAACAGGGGTAGTTCATTTGCTCCACCCAGATGAGGCCATCTAGCTGAGCCATGATGAATAGGGGTCAGGCAAGCCACACCTCAAAGATTTATGATTAAGGCTTATTATGTTGGGAAACTGACATTGATTGCTGATTTAAACCTCTGAAACCAATTAATTTGCCAGTGCTGAATAGAAAGCATGGTCAACAGTGTGTGTCATTCTGACAGGTTGGATGTGAAGAAAAAGTGAAGGGCTAAATGAATGGCTGGCACCCAGCTCTGTTTGGAGGTGGTTAAAAGTTACCACACGTGATTGACAGCTAATACAGAAAAAAAGGAGAGAGGATGGAGGAAAAAATGAGATCTGAAGAGCAAAAGCAGAAACCTCAGCCACTGATCTGAGTAATTGCCCAAAAATTTGGTTCACAGAAGACATGTACAAGCTGCTGTTTTAGCAATGCTAAAATGGTTTCATTCATGGGGCGGCACAGAGAAAACCTGAGTAAATGAATGTGAAACACAGCCCTAATAAAATCAGAGAGCTGACAGACATGGTTGAACAGGAAAATGTGCTGTATTTCCACTCCATGGAAATACAGCACATTTTGCTGTAGTGAATTAGATGCCGACTGAAACACAAAATGTTTAAACGGGCCTGCTGCTAACCATGTGTCTGACCACTCGCATTGTGCTTCAGCTCTTCTTTGCATTTGTCCAGAGCGATGCAAAAACGATGCGGGAGCCACGAGCACTACACCTACCACAGTCTATTACCCATGTGATTTTTTTGCTGTGTTCACAGCAAAATGCCACATTACACTTGGTTGTATGTTATTTCTCTCTGCGGTTGTAAAGGGGGGTAGCTTGTGTTTACTAATACTCTTTCCTCTGCATTAGCTTCTCCTTAATTCTTTTGCTGGCTTGCTCAGAAGACACTTGCATCATGACAGAGTTCCAAAATGAAATCATTAACTAAATTGCTTTCTTAAAAAGCCACAAGTGTGCAGCAGGATTTGTGTGTGTGTGTGTTTGTTTGGCTGTGGGCCATGGGCCTCTGGTTCCCAGGCAGCCTGTGCCCCGGCTCTGTTGTGGTTCCCTGCCACCACACTCATTATACTCAGCCTCAGCACAGCACGGTGCAGGGCTGCAGCTTGCCTCGCCTCACTCAGTGGGCTAGTAGGAAATAATCTAGTAATCTCAAACTACTCCTCCATTTCAACTGGGCCCCCATTCACACAAAGAGGCCCTTTGTCCAAAATCATTTATGATCACCCTCTGGATCTCAGTCAGGAAATCAGTCAAAACTACATAAAACAAATATGGGTTCGTGTATTATGTTAAGCCTTTTCTCTAAAGCTGATCCAGTTTTAGTGTGCTGCTGTATCAAACCAAACTTCCTACTGTGACTTCACAAACTTAAATAACAGGAGGGGGGAAATACCCATGTCATTGTCAGATAGGCATGAACAAAGTCTCAAGTACAATACACGATAAATATGTATAATTTGCACACAGAAACACACAAAGTGCAAACACAGAAAATATGTTGCAAACTTTCGGGAAATGTTATCAATCTGTCTGAGATAAATTTCAATAAACAAAGCAAACAGGAGGCAAATAAAGAGTGAAGGACAGACAAATATTTGATAAGAGGATAAGGACGTAGCTCAGCTGCTCGGCGGGGACGCGGACGACCCCATCCACACACACACACATGCATACACACAGCCCTGACTGACTGCCTGCTTTCTGCTGAGTTAAAGGTAGCAGATGTGTCTTTCACAGCCTGTAGAGTGTGTAACCAGTCTGCAAACAATAGCTGGAACCTGACAAAGGTCGTTGCACTTGCAACACACTCTTTGCAGTAAAGTGCAGTCAAATCTTGGCCACTTCTGTAAACCATTCTCCCCTTTTCATTTTACAGACAACTAAGGCATTTCACACTGAACACAAGCATTGTCCAAAAGTTCTGTTTCTGCTGTTAGTGTCTCAGCCAATTAGTCACCTACTGATATCCTATTTGAATGCCTATGTAATCCCCTTTAAGATAGTTAAGCCACCTTTTTTGACCACTTCTTAATATACCAGTTGGTGTAAACATGTTCAATCCTATTAATCTAAAAATATAACATGGGGCTAGGTAAAGTACCACAGCGCCATGTACTAAAACCCTGCTCTTACTCTTAATTACCACAGACATCCATAGCAGTGAAGATCCATGCTTGCCACCACGAACTCGGGGCACGGGAAGATTTTTCAGCATGGCAGATAGGTGATGTTTTTGTTTTAGTTCTCTTTAAAGATAATTTAAAGATTCCCAGTTAAATAGCTGTGAACATATTTAAAAGGAAAATTACAAACACGCACTTCTTTGGAGTAAACCAAATATAGTGAGTAAAATGTGCCTCTTCACTCCTCTTTACCAACAAGTGGTGTCAGGT